>NC_079337.1:55972377-56587157 GCF_029582105.1 Oenanthe melanoleuca | reverse complement strand
AGTCATTCTTATATCTGAACCTCCCATGGCAAATCAGGGACAAGTGGAAATGCAGTGACTGGTCCTAGGTGAGCAAAACAAACCCAAGGTCTTCGAAATTCCTAAACATCCTTTTAGAACTTAGAGGAGGAATTTACTGGATTACAAGAGAAAAGACCTTCATAGAAGAGATGAGATTCAAAAGTCATGAGGGAAAAAAAGAGAAAAAATAAGAATAGGGGTAAAGCTG
Source organism: Oenanthe melanoleuca (assembly GCF_029582105.1). Lineage (NCBI taxonomy): Eukaryota > Metazoa > Chordata > Aves > Passeriformes > Muscicapidae > Oenanthe > Oenanthe melanoleuca. Next base: position 56,586,928 of record NC_079337.1, on the reverse strand, counting down.
TCATTTCATAAGAAATTTTATCTATTAAATTGCTTTTCTACTAAAAAACTTTGAAGAATATTGAATAGGGAAAAACTTTTCCTATTGAAAGTAACTTATCAATAAACCGATTAAAACTTGAGATAATATCACTTTCTGAGCCATTTCATAAAATCATTATTCTTATCTATTAGGAAGAGAGCTATAACAGTTGTATTGACAAAAATTCCTTTTAAATATAGTTTTTCAGAAGCTGTCCAGGATGCTGAGAAAAGAGACAGAGATATGAAATCTTCTCAAAGAGATGATGTTTGCAATAGCAATGAAATACAAGGTTTATGTAGAGGTCTTCACAAGATGGTTGCTGGTATAGAACTTTATTTTGGCAGAAATTTCTGACCTCTGGTTGAAATGAATGTCCATTTTGTTCAGCCCAGCCCTGATAACCTGTCAGTGCCTCAAGGGAAATGGGGGGTTGCATGGCTGATACCCTGACTGTTGGTCTCACTAATATCCTGAGATTCTTGCTATTTTGATATTTGTTTATGTTTCTTTAGCAGTTCATGTCAAACAAAGCAAGGGATTATATTTCCACATGACTAGTAAAGAAAGGTCAGAGCTGGGTTTTCTTGGCAGAGTCTCTGGCCAGTTTTACACATAAATCCAGTTCCTCAGCAAACTGATAAAGGAAAAGAACAGCTTTAAGCACAGACAAGGGAGATGGGGAGATGGTGGCTGTAAGCAGGGGTATGAAGAAACTCTGGAACCTTAAATGAGGATCCTTTCCCAAAGGGAGCAGTTCAAATAAGAGAATCTGTCTTACTGCAGCTCCCTCAGCCTAAAGTGTGGGTGTCTTTGCAGCTGTGTTCCCTTCTCTGTTCTAGAGGAATATCCTAGACCTGTTTTTTTAGCCAATTTTGAAAGCAGGACTCTAGACTGGATGGACTTTTGGTCTGATAGTACAGACTGTGCTGCTCCTTTACCTCTCTTTCTCCATGAATATCAAGTCTTTCACCCCCCTAAAGCCTCATTCTCCTCTCCTGCACCCAAATTTTCTCATCTCTGACAGCCCTCCCCAGGTTTCCTGCTGATGTCTTGTTTTCTTGTGCCAGCTATCCTCCTGCTCAGTGCACTCTCTGCTGCCATTGCATAAATGAGTTATTCATATGACTCTGCAGAGACTAGGGTTACACTCAACACTACCACTAAATTCCCTTTCCTTACTGAGTGGACTTCACTGGAGCATTAGATCCTTCTGAATGATTCTGTGCTCAATGAAATCAGTGCCAACAAGAATTACAGAATTTTAGTCTGTGGATACCTCTCTCTGTTTTTTTCACTGTATTTCTGCTTTGAAGGTTATGCCTGTCCACCAAGTTCAATTTTCAAGTAAGGAACACATTTTAATGCAGATAAATTGAGAATAGGTGCCTTTATCTTGCCTCTCTCTGTATTTGGGAATTCTCAAACCTCTCAGGGTAAAAACCTCTTGACCTACTTCTCCTTGAACCCTGTTCTGCAGTCCAAGGCAGAACACACAAAGAAAAACCAAGACAAACATCCCCCAGAAAGATGATTTCCCCCAGCTGGTTTCCTGCATGGATATTTGTTCTTTCACTGTGAGTCCTGATCAGCAGAAAGCTTTGTCCTGGATAAAAGTTTCTGTGGAGCTAATTCAGGGCACAGCAAGGGCCTCATTTAAGCAAAATAAAACCTGAGCAAAGCACAGAACACAGCAATCCAAGTGTTTTTGTTTTGTGTCAAAGAAATATATAAATATTTTACTGTAATTGTCTAGGAGGTTATGGTGAAACATCTTTCTCTGGAAAACAGGAAATTATCTTTCCTGAGGTCCATGTTAGTGTGGAGTTAGTGCAATTGGCTTTATGAGACAGCAAAACTCAAGGCTCTGAGTTGGTGCATTTTTGATTATGTATCTCTTTTTTTCATTTCTTTAGTTTGTTTGTTTTGTTTTTTTATTTGTTTGGTTGGTTTTTCTTGGTTTGTGGTTTTTTTTTTTTTTTTTCTTTTCATTTGTTTGTTTGTTTTTTGTCAGGAGGTTCTTTTTTTCCTAAGTCTGAGGACTTTTGCGTTGTCCTAAGGCTTAAAAAGACAATTTTTTTTTTGAAACATTGAAACATTTTTCTAAATGGGAAAATGACCTAATGTAGTTGTAACTAGTCTACAGCCCCATGGAATACAAGCATTTCTGGGAGTTTCTGGAATCTGTTTAGCCCTAATGATTGAAGAATATAGAAAGAGACTCTTACATAAGTCTATGCAATATTATGCAAAGCTTAGCTTCAAATTTCCTTATTGATTAATCTTTCTATTTGGTAACATTTCTGAGTTCTTTTACCAGACTGCAGAATCGTAGAGTAAAAGACAACTACTATAACATATACAGTATTTCCTGTCATCTGTATTGATCACATATAGTGTTTAAATAAATTACAGGCTTTCTTTGAATTGTGCTTTGTTAATTTATCTGCAAGTATTGAAAATTCAAACTTGCTATAGGTTTCAAATTTATGGAGAACATTGCCCTACATCCACTAATCCCACCAGGATTTAATTCACAGATGCTTCATTTTTGAAGACCAAGCAGTGAAAAAATTTAAAGCATGGCATTCAACAGGACTGTTGCTTTGTTCCAGGCTTAGACATGGTATTAAATACAAGTCTGAAGGGATGCAAACTGCTGTGAAGAATACAGTAGATGAATTAATTCAGTATTTCAAATTGACATGCTGGTTACATGTAAAAAAATTTTCAGCTCTGATGTCTACAGAGAATGCACAGCACACCATAAAATCTCAGCTCCTTCTTGATAATTCTGTATTCAGTGCTCTGTAGATAGTTTGTCAGAGATGGGGATTGCATTGGAATCCCTCTGAGCAGAGGATGTATAATTGTGAGTGTGCTGATCCCATGAAGTCAAAGTCAGAACACTCACTGATGGTGCATAAGGGTCTGTACATGGAATATTGTCAAATAGGTGAGGCTTAGAAATGTTTTATGTTTTGAATGTGAATAAACCTGATCTTCTGAATTTGGTATTATTTCCCATGGTAGGGGGTCAGCCCCTAGTTCAGGTTTTTCAGAGAAGAAGTTGTCACTAAAATAACTGTGGTGACTCATACAACTGTGAATACCCTCCTGGTAACACAGTTTATAACTAAACCTCAACTGAAGGTGAAAGCCAGAGCAAAACAGAATAAGCATAGCAAAGAATAGCAAAGCAAAGGACCAGATCCTTCAAAACTTGCAGACTGATACAGGAAGATACAGGCAGTTGAAACAGTCTGACAGATGCCAGTGTGGCCAGAGAGAAAGGCACGGCAGGGCACCAGCATTAGGCTGTGGCTGTGTCTGCATCCATTATTGCTTTCACAGCTTCTTCCTTTAGCACAGCAAACTTCCTGAATTACAGTGACTCAGAGTGGAGGTCAGAATGCTGCATGCTGTACAGTGATGTCATTGAGTGCTCTGTCATGTGGCCCTCTGGGCACATGTGAAATGGGGATATTCTTGTAAAGCCCTGTAAGGGCTGTGCAGCTTTTGTGCTGAGGGAGCATTTAGGGTGGCAATAAGGGGTAGGATGATCTTCTGTACCTGTAGGTAAATACAGGCCTGTCAGTCACTGTTATTGGTCACAGCCAGCATGGGTTTGTGAGGAGAAAGTCCTGCATATCACAAACTTATTCTCCTTTCATGGCACCATTACCCACCTACTTGATCAAGGGAAACCAATTGATATAATCTTTAAGGATGTCAAATTTTTTAACTTTGTGTCTCACAGGATCCTTCTGGAGAAAATGTCCAGCTCACAGCTGGATAAACACACCATGGGATGGGTGAGCAGCTGGCTCACAGGTCAGCACAAAGGGTTACAGTGACTGGGTGGCAGCAGACTGGAGACCTGCCACTGGTGGGGCTCCACAGGGCTCCATCCTCAGCCCTGTGCTCTTCACCAGCTCCATCAATGACTTGGACACAGGACTTGAATCTATACTAAGGAAGTTTATTGAAGGTACAAAACTGGAGCTGGTGACTCCACGAAGGCAGAAAGGCCCTACTGAGACACCTTGATAAATCAGGACTGGGCAGCAGGGGCCAGACTGTGCACCTGGGATGGGGCAGCCCTGGAGGCACAGACAGGCTGGGGAGTGAGAGCTGGGAAGCAGTGCTGCAGGAAGTGCCCTGAGAGCTGCTGGCTGCTGGCAAGTTGAATGAGAGTCAGCAGTGCCCAGGCAGCCAGGAGGGCAGGGGTGCATCAGGAGCCTCTGTGTCCTGGGGAGCATCAGGCACAGCATGGCCAGAGGGAGGGGATGTCCCCTCTGCTCTGCTCTGGGGCTGCTGCACCTGTGTGCAGCTCTGTGTCCCACAAGCCAAGATGGATATAAAGCTATTAGAGAATATCCAGAGAAGGGCTACTAAGATGGTGAAGAGTCTGGAGAGGTATTTGTATAAGGAGGGTCTGAGATCACCTGGCTTGTTCAGCTTGAGGAAGAGGAGACTGGGAGATGACCTCTTCACAATCTACAACTTCCTCATTGTAGGAGAAGAAAAGGGGCAAGCATTGATCTCTTTTGTCTGGTGACCAACGAGAGGATCCAAGGGAACGGCCTGAAGCTATATCAAGGGAGATTTAGGTTGGATATTAGAAAAAGTTTCTTCACCCAGAGGGTGGTTGGGCACTGGAACAGGTTCCCCAGGGAAGTGGTCACAGCACCAATCCTGACAGAGTTCAAGAAGCATTTGTGCAATACTCTCACACCTACAATATGATTTTGGGATTTTTTCTGTTAGACTCAATGATACTTGTGAATACCTTCCAGCTATTCTCTGATATTCTACTATTCTATGATTTGCTACTATTTCTCCCCATTTTCAAGTGCATGTTTTTAAAAGTCACTAATTTATTTGCTTTGCAATTCTGAAGAAAATAATTGTCAGAAGTATGGAAGTTATGTAAAATGTTTGTAATATGTCAGTTCCTTATCCATACATGTACACGTAGCAGGTATTGACCTCAAGAGAATAAAACTCAGCAGTCATCCATAAATAAATCGATCTGACAGCAAGTTCACATAGTGCTGCAGGCAACATCTTGAAACAGGTTTGTCTGTAGTGAAATTTGAAAGTTTGGAAGAACACAGTGTGAAAACAACACCTACAGTTTCATTGGGTTGGAAATGTCAGCGTATCACAGACAAGACAAAACTCAGTACTTTCTGTGTTGGGCAGGAAGGAGAGTTAAAGATGGAATAGCATGCAGGTGCTCAAGTGTGGTGTGAACCCTTCTTCACATTCCTAGAGAAAGATCATTCAGGTACAACACAGTGTCATTCTTATGGGAAATTATTTTTGTTGAAACTAAAATCTAAATTTTAGTTAAAGAAAATGGAGACTTGTGATGAGCTTTAATGCGAGACAGTGGGCAGTAATTGGTTGTTAGTTCTATATTGCAAACCTAATTTTATATTGAAGAATGGCTGAATTTATAAACAAGCTTGTGCATCAAGATAAGAATCTCTGATTGTATGTCTGTGGGGCAGAAATTCATCCTTGTGATAACAAGAGTTGCACTGACACTTAGGAAATTTGTGTTTCAGTCCTGATCCTGCCTCAGACTTCCTGCATTATCTTTGAAAACTTAGACTTTTTTTTTTACTGTAAAACTGGGATGAGACAATTTCCTCTAAAACATTCTTCAGTTTGTAAACACTGTCAGTGAAGGACACTTGCATGTGTGTGTCCTGCATTGACCTTGAATAAATGAAAGTCCTAACACATGATGTAACAAAAATAAAATCTATGCAAGTGCAGAAGGTGCCATTTGGTACAGAAAATGCTGTTTTGACAAAATTAGCAATTCTTTGGAGCTTGGCTAAGATGTTCATGACATTTCCACATGGGATTTTTCTCATTTGGAGGATAAGGTTTCCAAAGAAAATGATCATAACGTATTTAGCATATACACATTTTGAAAACGAGATATTTAAAATTTGCATTTTAGGAGAAATTATATATATGTGTTTTTCTTCTGAATCAAGAACAAAACCACTGAAATGTCTATATATCAATGAAGTGGAAAATACTAGCATTTACAAGATGAAAATACTCCTCCAAATTCTATTGAAATATTTTTTTACTGAGAATTCAGTTAAAGTTTTCTTTCTTCTGTAGAAAGTTAATTCTAAAGTGTATTCAATATCTTGACTTCATTATCTTTTGTTTGTTTTTGCCCTAATGTTGATGCTTTTTCAATAATTTTCATCTTATGTGTGCATGCTCTGTAGTAACCACTTGAAAACATAGAGGTATTTATGAAAATAAAAGGAAACAAGTCTGAATAGAGATTCCTATTGCAGAATTATCTTTACAATGCAAAGTCTTGCTTGCTCTAACTGCATTTTCACTGTGATTTATGAACAGTGTAAGCACAGCAGTGGCTGTTGAAGTAGTATGATGGAAAATTAAGTTTGTAAGGATATCCGCTGTGGTAAAACATTAGCGAATCATGGGTAATTCAAAGATAATATCATGTCCTGCTTCCTTTTTATTACTTGGCAAACTCATCTTTAGGATGATTCTTTTATCTGTGGTAATGCCTATTTCGTTTTCTGAGTTCTACAGGAACAGTTTTGAGACACTCAGCTTCATACTGGCACTGAGATTTTATTTGTTTTGCTGTGCTTTTAAAATTTAAAATTTAAAAATGCAGGGATTGAAGAAAACAGCAATGTCATGCATATCATTCCTTATTCTACTAATGGAGCAGTGATGAAATAATAGTCTAAGTCATTACTCCTACAGGACAATTCAGGGAAAGGAGAGGAATGGGTTGTTTAACACAGTCTTCAGTCTGGCAAATAAGTTTTCAGAGGACAATATTTTTCAAAAGATTTCTCTTTTGGGATAAATAATCACTGGCAATGAGCAAGGAGATGGAAAAAGTCATATTCCTGAGCAATATTTCAGTGTTTTGGAAATGTTACAAACTGTTAATAGCCTTTGCCAAGAAGGAAGAACAGGAAACTGACAAAAAGGTTGATGGAAAATAACAGAAAAATCATAAATCCTCATGTTAGCTTATGCTCAGACAAACAGAAAAGCATTTGCCTCTTCTGTGTTACTTTTGTGCTTGATTTAAAAACCAATACTTGGATTCAAAAAGGAAAAGGACCTGTTAAACTTTCACTTGTGTTTCTGTAAAAGGCACCCTTTTATTCCACCTCTCACAAATGTTTTTAGTAATAAGGTCTCAGGTTCTATAGAATCCTAATGTACTTTAACTGCTTAGAATAGAAATAATGGGACTCTTCTTTCCTAGTTTGAGGCAAAGAGGTTTATGGGATTTTATTTGTTTGCCTTTGTTTCTGATGAACTAAAGGAAAGTCAAGGGTGATGCTTGCATTTAAATGTGAAAGTGGCAGTAATCATAACTGTGATTTCCTGTAGAAGAAAACCCTCTAGCTTAAATGTCATTCCTGTGACAGGTATGTCACCTACAATTACCTGTCTTCCTCTTCTGGAATAATGACAATCAGAACATTCCTTGGGGGACTTATCAGTAAGAGGCTAAACTCGTAGATATTCAGTAGAAATTCAATGCAGAGAGCAGCTCCAATAATTCAGAGTTCTTTTAAAGGCAAAAATGTAAGTAAAATGTAAGTGGACATTGTATTTTGGTAGCATGAAAACCAAAATCTTTGCATAAAGAGATGGTTAATTTATCATTCTGAAGTGAAATTTCTCATTAACAAGCTGGATGAAAATGGTGCCTGAATAGAATTTTCAACCAATCTTGCATTGATAGAAATGTGTTAACAAAGAAAGGTGTTTTTCATGCTCAACTCTGATATGAAAATTTTTAGTTTGTTTGTTTTTTTATTTTTTGAAGATGCTTATGTGTCTCTCCAATAAACCACGAGGACTGTGTATGAAAATGTCCTATTACTTGGTGCTGTTGTAGAAATATTTTCTTTTTTTATCCTACTCATAGAAGTGTTTTTCTTCTATGTAGTGGTATTCACTTCAACAGTATTTTATGTTGCACTGCATTTTCTTAAACAGGGTGGATTTCCTGCCACAGTTTCCTTTTTAACCTTTAAAACCAATGTCAGCAAATATGAAATAGGAAAAAAAAAAAAAAAAGAGAGATGGCCTGATGAGAAATAGACAAATAAGGAGTACTGAAATACTGTTGAGGAAGAGGTATTTCTGCCTTTATCTTTCCTTTACCTGTCAGTTTGTGAGCCATGAAGGACTCACTGGCAGGGGCATGTCAGAGAAAATGCAATTGCCCCTTCAGGAGTGAATCAGACAAAAGTAGCACTAGAAATGCAATTTTAGTAGGCAGTCCCTAAGTATATATTAACTGCTATTGCTCAGGAATCTTGTGATGCTTGCAAACCCTCGGTCCAACCAACTGCAAGTAAATTAAGCTTCTTCCAGAGCACCCTTTATATTTCTTTACTTTTTCTGTCCTTCCTCACATGGACTTGCACTCCCTCCCTGCCTCAATCTCACCCTGACTGCAATCTCACCAGTGGTTTCAAAACACAGAATTTCTTCTCTCACTTTTCAGAGGTGAGCTGCAGGATAACACTGTATGTAAGAGAAGGGAAGCTAAGCCATCCAAGCCATTTGCTGCATTTTCTCACTGACTAATAATAGAGTTTTCAGGATTTGCCTTGCCAAATGTCACAAGACAAGGAATATGCAGGAAAAAAAAGAATTGGGAAGAAGGGGGCTTAAAAATATCACTTAAAGAAATACATGCTAGTTTCCTTGTATTTCTCTCACTGCCTGGCCCTCCTGCACCTTGCAAATACAGGGACCAGATTTAAAAGAATTCTGGACAGAAAGGCTCAGAAAAAAGGAAATTATTTTCTTTCCTATACAACATAAATTAGGATTTCTAGGGATTTTTCTGAGATTATGAGATTATTTTTTAAAAATTTAGAATGTTGTCCTAACAGCAGTAAGAATAATGATACTGTGGTCTAATTCCATTATTTAAGTTTATTTTTGTTAGGGTTTTTTTCCTTTAAAATATCATAATAAGAAAATATCTTGATGAGTCATTACTTTCTTCTGGTCAGTGGTACAGAATTATATGCTTCTGTGATAGATGTAGTGGATGACTTCACATTCACCTTTTCAGCCAGTTCTAGTTTTTTCTACATTTTTACATTATTTTCTTTCTTAAGACAACTTGTGTAGAAATAGGTTTCCAGCAGATCTACACCTTTCCCCTGGTGGGGGTCAGGGAAGGAGGTGAGGTAGGGCACCCTTTTGGGCTCCTCTCTAGTGGATTGCTGAGCAGAGGTGCATATTCTGCAGTCAAACACAAACCATAAATCACAAGCCATAATCCCACATAAGTATATTTGACATAAGTAAAAAGAGATGTAATCAAGCATATATGTCCTAGCCCACACATTGAACTGAATATATAAACTTTTATCTTACTCAATATGGGGTAAAATTAAAGTCTTTCTGGTGCTGATTTCACTGTGCTGAATCAAGTAGTGGCACACCACCTTGCAGCAGTAGAATAAATCCTGGTTTTATTTCACTGTTGGAAATCGGTCAGTAATCCAGAATTTGTGTCCTGGAACTGCAAACATTTGTGTTTGTGAGTAGTGGTGGTACTGTGAGCAGGGCTATTGGAAATGATGAGGAAGTTTGCTGTCAATGAGTTTCCTTAGACTTGCAGGTTTAGGATTTTAGTAATTTTTGTAAGATCACATGATCCATGGTGTTCAATGTTAACTTGCAACATTTCTATTCCAGCTGAGAGTGAAAATTTTATTAATTCCTTTACTCTGTCTCTCTGTTCTTGAGAAACAATATCTACTCTCTCCACAGCTGTGACACATCCCTAATGCTGCTGAGGGGAACTCTGGCCCTGAAAAATTGTAATTTTCATGGTGTTGTCACTTTCCTGTCCCTGGCACTGAGAGGCTTACAATGTTTTGACAACTTTCCTGTATTTTCTCCAGCTTGAAGTTTCCTTGTCTGTCACTTGCATGATGCATTTTAATTCCAGGATGTGTAACTACTAATGCATTGTTACAGTCAGGACTGAAGCCCTGAAAAAACAGATTTATTAAAACTGGGAAAGAGTTTGGAAAACAGAACAGATTTACTGGTCCTTACATCTTGAAAAGATTCAGATGAAGAAAAGTATCAAAGTATGAAAAGCCTCCCTAACAGTTGTAGGGAACTTTCTAATTGAAAAAAAAAAAAAAAAAAATAGAAAAGTTGCTGTACATGATAAAGGTCAGTAACACATTAATAGTGTAAAGAAGTGGTTGTTTTGTGCCACAGTCAGGAACAAGGAGACTTAGTGAAATACTAAATGCAGCACTTAAAAGGCATGAAATACTTTTTTCCCTCTGTATGTAATTTAAATGATGACTTTCAATTTGTGAGGAGGTCAAAATTATAAATTGGTTCAAAAAGGTATTAGGCAAATTCATGAATAATAACTGCATGAAATACAGTGGCCCAGAGGTAACCTCCAGCTTGAAGAGCCTTGAAGCTACTGATTACTGTCATCTGTCAAGAAAAGGGTCATAACTATATGTACTTTATTCTTCTACATGCACCAGCTACTGTCTCCTGTAAGAAAAAATCTGATCTGGGGCCAGAAGTATACCCATTTTTTTTTTTTTTTTTTTTTTTTTGCTTAAGATTGAAAATTGATGCCCATGAATTTTTAAATAACATAGAAGAATTGAGAATTCAACTACAAATGCATTAATATCAAGGAGTATGAAGAATTATACACAATGTTAAAATGACATGTAAGTAGTAACAATAGATTAAAAGGAAAATTCAGCCTAAGTGAAATTCTGAACTAAAAAATGTACTAAGATTGAGAACAGTGTCTTCCTGGAGCTACTAGAAACAAAAACCACTTGAAAATGTGATGAGATCACTGTGAGAGAGTATTCTGAGCTGACATCCAGATGGAACAAGTTAAATGCCACAAAGAATGAGTTTATTTCAGTGTATTCTGGTTTTATCATGACACACACAATTGGTCTGTAGCTCTATGGATCAAGTATGTTCTGAATTGCTTTGAATGCAACTTCATAGAATGGATGGCACATTTCTTTACATCAAACAATTCTGGTTTTTAATGGTGGAAACTTGAAGTATATTAACATCAGGGATTTTTTCTGAGATTACTGAGAACATATCTGGGCCCAACAATTCAAGTTTGAAAGATGTCTCCAGGAAAAGTTTCTTCCTGTTTTAGAACTTTTAGGATGGTGAATAAGCAATATTTATTTTAAACTCCTCTCAGAAGTCTTAAAAAGTTATGCAAGCTTTAATGACTACCAGCATTTCCATAAAGGTAAATGTTATTAATCAGAACTATTGTGTTTAAACTTTGTCTTGGGCAACACTATTGTCCCCACAAAGAAAAATCACTAAGAGACTGAAAAGCAAATCAATCAGGCAGAAGAGATCAAGAGGAGATGATGGATATTATTCAGACTTGTAAGGTGCAGCTCGACTCATCCACATTTTGCTACTTGTGGCAAATGCAGGTATTTATACAACCAAAAGATCTTTCTCTAAGTTCTATCAATGTATTTAAGAAGCTAAAAAACAACTTATGCACTTTATGTCCATTAATGAGACTCAAATACCTGCAGGTTGACATTAGCTCTAATTGCATGTTTGGGAGTGAAATTTTCTTCTTTCATCACACAGTCTGTTTTCAACAAGGTGGATATTTATAGGAATGTGAATGATTCTACAAGTGGTGATTTAGAGGCTAAATTGTTTTGAATAATATTTGAAATATTACCACATGAATTTCTGATCTATTTGTTCAATTCCTCTTTCTTGAGATATTTTTAAAGTGTGCAAAGGAGGTAATGTAAAATTCCTAATGTCTTCTACCGGGTCATCTCTGCAGAACACATCTGAAGGTCTTTCCATTAGTATTACATCTAATATAAGAATATTTTTTTTATGAAAAGGTGGAGTTTGGTGCTGACTCAAAATGATTGGTGAGGTGAACATGTCAGGAGGGAGAGACATCTTACTGAGAGTTGAGAGACCTGGACAGGCTGGAACACTCTGCTCTCACTCTCAGGTACAGAGTGAAGGTACTGATGGAGTTTAACAGTGCAAAATTCCAAGTCCTGCACCTGCAAACCAGAGAGAACAGCACAGATCAGAATTTGTGGGGCTGAAAGGACATTGGGCTCCTAGTGACAACAAGCTAGGTGAGTCAGCAGTGCACTGATGTAAAGAGGAAAGCAAATTAGATCCTGAGCTTCAACCACAGGGGCATTACTGTCAGACCTAGAGAAATTATCATCCTACTCTATTCAACCCTTGTCAGGCTGAGAGGAGACCTCATGATTGTCTACAACTTTCTCTTGAGGGGAAGTGGAGGCAGAGGCACAGATGTCTTGGTGGTGGTGAGCAGTGACAGGACCAAGGGAATGGCATGGAGCTGTGTCAGGGGAGGTTTAGGCTGGATATTAGGAAAAGGTTTTTCAGCCAGAGAGTGGCTGGGCACTGGAACAGCTCCCCAGGGCAATGGTCACAGCACCAAGCCTGGCAGAGTCTGAGCACCTTTCAGACAAAACTCTCAGGCACACGGTGTGATTCTTGGGGATGGTGCTGAGCAGGGCCAGGAGTTGGACCTGATGATCTTTATGGGTCCCTTCCAACCCAGGAATCAACTATGATTCCATGATTCTATGTCCTCAGAATTTGAGGAAGACACAGAGATGGAAGACAATCCGAAGTAGGGCCCCTGAGATGATCAAAGGGCTGCAGAATAGGTGCTTTAACAAATCATATATTCTAAAGCAACAGGGCTTATCTTTATGTAATCAAATACTAAAAAAATTCCATTGCATCATGGATTGAAGTTGAAAAAGGGTGTTTTAAGGTATGAGTGTTACCTTTTGATCTATGTTTCTCCCCAATTTCTATCCCATTTCCAACTAATGAGTTTTAAATATGTCTGTTGCCAGCAGCAGTAATAAATTATCTTCCAGAATATGGGGCTGCTAATCATGCTTTTCTTAAACTGATCACATTATACCACTGCACCTATCCAGCAGTACATAGTGCTCATATGAGCAACCCAGCTGACATAATGAAATATAATTATTCTTTTCAAATGTTCATTTAAAATGTAATTGTATTTTTAAATTACTGTGCAATTTAATAAAATCATAGAATATAATTGCCTTCTTTCGGGTTGTATATGTTATAGAATATTATAATTTTCTAAACTTCCATGCATTCTTCTGTCTTCAAACTTAGGGAGAGCATGATTTAAATTAATATCTATTTATTGCTCTTTCTGAGTCATCTTGCTAATTTATCGATAGCCTGTAGTCTTCAAATCTGTCATAGTTTCTGAAGTAGTCCTGTTTGAAGCCCCATGGATCTTAATATTGCTTAATGTTGTCAGCTTCATAAGTTTGACAGACTAAACAGAGATGCTTTCTTGATTGTGACTAGCAGTGTTCCCCAAAAGACAATGCAGAGCTGCACCACAAATGGGGAACACAGAAGAAACGGGAGAAGAGTCACAAGCATTCCCTGCCTCAAAATATTCTATGGATTGCTTAGAGTATTGGGCTTGGATGGCAAGGTTTTGGCAGTGGGAGGAATACAGGACTGGCACCTCTGAGAAGCTGCCAGAAGCTTCTCTATGTCCAGCAGAGCCAAGGCCAGCTGAGCCTAAGATGGACCTGCCACTGGCCAAGGCTGAACTCATCAGCAACACTTCAGGGATAAGACAGTTAAGAAGGTGTAAAACAACTATTACACAGAAGTATTTGTAGCCAGAGAAGAGAGGAGTGAGAGGAACAGCCCTGCAGGCCCCAAAATCACTGTAGTGTGAGGGAGGAGATGCTCTGGGTGCTAGATCAGCCCAAGGTGAGTCTGTGTGATGAACTGACCACAACCCTTATTCCTCATCTCCCTGAGCCACTGAGGGGAGGAGGTAGTCAATCAGGAATAAAGTTCAGCCCATGAAGGAGGGAAGGGTTAGGGGAAGGTAGTTTTAAGACCTGTTTTATTTCTAATTATTGTAGTCTGATTTTTTATTACTCTGATAGGTAATAAATTCAAATAATTTTCTTAAGTGGCGTTAGTTTTGTCCATGGCTGTAATCAGTGAGTAACCTCTCCCTGCCCTTATCTCAACTCATGAATCTTCTGCTATATTTTCTCTGCCCTGTGCAGATGAGAAAGGGAACAATAGAGTAGCTTTGATAAGCACCTGGCTTCCTGACCAGGTCAAACCATTGCACTTAGTTTCTGGACTGGCCTGACTGAAGTGGATGGTATTTACTTACAGAATATTAAATAAACATCAGTTCTCATTGATGTTTATCTGTGATGCTTGATATGGTGAAGTCTACCCATGGACATAAGCAAGGGCATCACACAGTGAAGAGAGTTCAGCAGGAGACTTTATCAGATACCAGGTTATTGCTCCCAATGTATTTTTCCTAAAGTGGGCAACATTCCCCTAAATCCATAGTGATTCCTGCTTCAGAGTCTTTACAACAGAGGCATTGATCTTGCTGCTAAAGAACTGAACTGAGCATTTCATATTCAATAAACATAAATATTTATGCCTTGAAACTCAACTAGTCAAGAGCTAACATGCAGGAAGAAAATTTTTTTAAAGAACAAGTGTTTTGTTTTGTTTTCAAAATAGCCTGAAGAATACAATCTTGGAAATATTTTCCATGGATTGAAGCAATGCCAGATTCTTCTCTTCACAGCCCCTCATCCTGGCACTAGCACTAAATTCTTGAATACTCCAGACTGTCTGAATGGTTTTTTTCCTCTAGCAAAATTAGTCTATGTAGTCTGTAAGAGGAAAGCAGTCCCCTTTTCTGTGAAATGGGGCAGAATCATGACTGTGATTCTTTTGCACCAACTCAAGGAATGTCCATCTGGCATGACTTTTAAGACCCTCATCTCTGTAGTGCATAGGACCTTCATGAAGATCAATTAATTACTCCTAATAATACTCCAGGTGTTTTATCATCTCTACTTTACTTAGGCCCTAGGAGAGTAATAAAGATCAGACAAAAATGATTGATTATGCATTGAACCACATTTTTAGAGGACTGTGCTAATGATTTAACCAAGTTATCTCTCTTAGCTCCCTGTGTTCTCTTAATTTGTGATTTATTAAAAGAAAAAAGTGACCTTGTGATCTTTCTACAAACATCAAGTATTAATCACTTTATGCAATCCTTTAAGGGAAAATAAAAGAATGAAAGAACTGCAGAATTATTTTTTAATTACATAATTTTAAATTCACTCTTTTATACTATCTAACTTTAGGAGTTCTATAAAAATAAACTGTTAAGAGATAAACCAAAGAGGTGGGGAACAGACACCAGTTTAGAATGACAGGAAGTCTCCCTGTGGGGAAGTATTCTCTATCTCCATCAAACTGGAATTTTACTTTTCCCAAGTTTTAGAATGAGGCTAAATGGAGTCTCTAGGAAGGAGTGGGATGGGTTCTGAGTCATCAGAAATGCAGAGCAGTTGTGAAATGCTGTGAGCAAACAGGTGACATCCTCTCCCAGAAAGAGCTGGTAGTCATTAATTGAATTCAAATTTGGTCACAAAGCTATGACTCTGTGTCTTTTGTTCTATAAACACACCTTTTCAAATACTTGTGAGAAGAGATACCTAAATAGAGCATTGTTCTGAAAATGCTGTTTCTTTGCCTTTTGAGTATGTGGAATGCCAGATTCTGAATGAAAGCTCACAGGCAAGCCAACAGTAATCTCATATTTAATTGTTAATATGACAAAAAATCTGGGGTAGCACAAAGAAGTGCTGGTCTAAAGATTTTGCCTACGTATTTCAACTTACAGTCAAGCATAAAAATCCATGTACCCATTTTGTAAAGCTGAGTGTAGAACTGTCAGCTTGATGTTTTCTGTCTCTGGCAGAAGGATAATTTTATTAAATAAATACTTGAACAATAAATATCCTCAAATTTTAGAGTTTAAAGCTGACAAGATGCATCTGACTAAAGGGGTGCCAACGTGTAGCCCTTTTACTGCATCCAAACCCTGTTTGCATTTGGCTTCTCTGGGAGGATAATATCCCACAGGAAAGCTGTGAGATGCAAATACTCTGAAGATCCATGAGTGAACTGTCCCACATCACAGGGAAAAGTGTATACAGGAGCCATTTCTGCCCTTGGTAGGAGAAATACCCTGTGTGTATTACAGATTGGCCTCTATCACTCCACTTGGGAAGGCTGTAGGGCTGGCTTCTGCTGATGAAGTTTGATGCCTCTTACCCACACCACTATTTCATTAAATTTTCATCTAGTATCTTCAATACTGACTCTAAAGCTGCTGTATGGCTGGCCTAACTAATAATAAATTTGGTCACCAGGAGAGTGGTGTATGCCACTGGCAAAGAGACAGGAGAGACCAAGGTGTGAGCTTGACACGTCTGCAAGGCAGGAAACTGATTAGGAGAGATGTGCCCAGATGATCAGAGCAGGAAACTCATGACCTGTGCTGTGCAGAAAGACAGAAAACCCCCCACCTTTCTGTTACCCCTTGAAGTTATTTTTTTAAAACGTGCAAGAACTTCTTGCCACAGCTTTGTGCTGTGAACTCATGTTGAGACAATTACCTACGATGACCTCCAAGTCCCTTTCTGAATTACTTACTTGCAAGACAGAAATTTGTACAACCTGCACTCTGGGTTCCTAGCTATCTTGTGTAATATTTGACCATACAAAATATATTTATATTACTTTGTGATTATCTAGCAAGTGATTCAGGTTTCCCTATAAGAGCAACAGCACTATTAAATATACTCTTTGATCCTATCAGTTACCATGTTAGCAAAATTTTATGTAGTTTTAGCTTGGATAAAAATAGGGGACAAGAAAAAATTCCCTTTGGCCTTATGGTTACAGCTGCATTCCTGACTACACTCTCAGAATGATTTGTATTTTGAGATCCATCAGGGATCTCAAAAGTTTTGATTAATTTTGCAGTCTTTTAGTTCCAAGGTCTTGAGAGTAGAAATCAGAAGCAGAATTTTCATAATTCTATGTATAGAATGTCAAATGTATAAAAATATGACTTAAATCCTGACACAAGAAAGGAATGGTGATTTGAATGGTTGATACTCTCCATGAATTCATGCTGACTGATGGTGAACAGTTCCAAAGTCTCTACATTTAATTGGCAGTCTTTAATTTGTTCCATATTTTTTTCCAGGAATTGCTGTCTAAGTGCACTGGAATTCCCACAGCCCTGAGCCCAAGCCCACTCTTGTATTCAGTTTTTAATCCTGGCACTTCTCCAGTACTTTTAAATTTCTATAACTTTCAAGTGTCTGTTAATTATGAAAAGTAATAGATATGCTAAGAAAATTTCTCAGCAGCTTCCTCTACGACAATTGGATTTTGTTTATTCTCTCCTGCTGTTTGATTGGCAAATCTTTCATTTTTCTGCAGATGTCTTCCATTTCTTTTATTGGAAATGGAGTTAAATGTTTGTGCTCTTCACAGCTGAGTAAGGGATAGATTTTCCTTGCTTGTTGGTAAGAAAATTTATCAGCCATTGCTATTCCTCTACATTTCCTAACTGAGGTTTCTTAATTTGTTACTTCTATATTAATCATTATCTAGTTTGCTCCTTACATGGATTTTAAACATAGATGATATTATATTGCTGCTTCTGTATGTCTTTTAAAACACCAGGGCCAGTTTAGTTTTCTTCATTTGGGCATAATCTCCTGCAAAAATCATTGCAGATTGATACACCTGGGAGATATGTTATACCAGAAGAGGCAATGATGCATCTTGGTGAACCTGGGACAAACCTGATCCTATCCAGATATAGACTGAATCTCTTTTTGTCAGGCAAAAATTTTTGATTTAATTAATTTCTGTTGTTTATGCAACCAAACCACTATAAATTTCTTGTTTAACACATCCCACTTGGTTTACCTGTCAATTCACTTGGCAGTGCTTTAAGACTGCCTTTTAAAACATCTTCTAAATACATGTTACAGTGGTCAATCCTACGTTCCTCATGCCTTATGTAAACCTGGTATCTAGGTCTTACAGCTAATATTTGGGAACTTTCTAATTCTAGGTCTAACTAGAATGACAGATTTTAAAAAGAGCTAATTCTGTTCAGAATCTATAAGGAAAACTTGGTCCTGAGACTTTCAAACATAAGGAAATGTGTTTGGTTTTATTTATTTATTTATATGAAATAGCTTTGAAATAGCTTGACTCTATTGTCCTTTGAGATAGTGGATGTTAAATTCACTTAAAGCTTCATTCAATACTGCAAGACCAGTGCATTTATCAAGTAGCAGGCTTGGAAAACACACAATAAAATTTTTAACCATAGACTCTTGGTGCCAGTGGGTTGGAGGCACCCACTGTCAAGTGCTGCTGCATTTGGCATCACTGCTGAGGAGTCAGGTCCAGGTGCCAAAAAATCTTATGAACTTGAAATATTCAAGTGCACAGTTTCTCAGCTGTAGTGTTGCAGCCCTTAAGCTTATCACAGTGGATTTATTATGGGGTTAATTCTGCTAGTTTAGAGAAGAGGTCTTTTTGTCATAGCAGACCACTTTTCTGTTGCTGGCTGACTTTTGCCTTCCTCAAACCCTTACCTTCAACCTTCACATATTCTGTGAAGATATAAAGAAAATGCAGGACTAACCCTGTGTGTATGTGCTGCTGTGCTTTGTATTTTCCTTCAACTACAATGGCTTCAGGCCTGAAGCTTACTTATCATCTCTCCTCTGTTTTTTGTTTCCTCTTTGTCTGTTTTTGCCAAGCAGACATCATGGCACCCTGGTCTCCCAGCTGGATGGAAGCTTTTCCTCAGCATGGCAAACACAGCCTTACAGAACGCTCTGCTCTCTCTAGGACACACATACCAGAGGCATCAACAGTGCATCAAACAAAAGCAGTGGGACATCTAGATGTCAGTCACAGTCTGAGATTCTCGCAGTATCAAACCCACTGATGCTGAGGGAGGCTTGGCTGGAGCCCCAGGAGGAGGAGCAGTAGACAGGGTAGGATGAAGGCTGACTGGCCCTGCACAGGGGCTCAGGGCTGCATCCCCACCTGGGGATGATGGGCTGGTGAGTGAGGCTGTGCCTGGGGCTACACAGACTTTTCCTCCAGGACAGAGAGCAGACCAAGATTATAGACTGCCATTTTGTCAGCAGTTGGTTCTTTTTCTACCTTTCCATAAAGCAGCAAATTCCACAGCAAAATCCACCTGTACTTCATGAGCTGCATGAATTTGCATTTGTCTCCTTTACATGAAAAATCAGAGACTTGGTAAAAGTTGGGGAACAGAGAAAGAGGAGACAGTTTAATACTTAATAACTGAATGAGTATGCAGAAATTCTGTATTCAGGCCTTTGGAGATCTTTGGGTCCTTAACTTTACATATAAATCTTACATTGCATCTAAGGGACTTTACATATTGAGGTGAAGATCGATATCAGTGGATAACAGCAAAGTAAACTGCAGCCATATAGGTTCCTGTGTGGTGCCACCAGTATCATAAAGTCTCACTGTGCACCTTTGCTCTCCACTGAGCTCCACAGTTTCCCATCAGTCTTGAATTACCTATCATCAGAATGCATGAGGTCACTAAGGAGGTATTATTCTTGCTCTCAGTAGGGTAATAGGTTATTTTACAATTAATATTTAATGGGAGTGGGTTTGGAATCTCCAGGAAGTCATTAATAGTTGATCTGCTTAAAGGGGGGTTATTTGGGTTCATTCCATCTGCAGTAATTATAATACATGTTATCTTGTGGGCAGCAACTGTTCAGGATACTGGGTCTTGAACCCTGAGGGCACCAAATGCCTGCCTGAATGAGGAGCAAGTAATTCATATAACATGGGGAAAGTGCTTCCTGAGAACAAATACAGTGTATAAAATCATACCTAAAACTCTGAATCTTTGTGTTTTAACTTAAAAAAAAAAATTGGAGAAAAAAAGTCCTTAATTTAGACATGCCTTTATTGTTGCATTCTGAAGTCCAAACAGGGTACAAAGCTAAAGCCAAATTTGCTCACAATGCAGATCATCAGACTTCAAAGTAATTCCAAGAGCACTGGAACAATATCACAAAAATATATTTATATATGAAAAAATATATAAACCTTAGGTTTAAGCAATCAGTAGAGAATATCAGTGGGTAATTTTTTATAAAAACACAAATACCTCATTTATCCAAAACCACATTTTTTGACTGACTGCAGCTATTTGTGATGTTATGCCAAGTTTGGCAAATAGCTCCACCCCACCATAAACACTATTTTTGAATAGGAAATAGTTCATTTTGACAGTTTATAAACTAGGTATTTTGATTTTTTTTATTGAATCAATGAATCATTCTAAAACTAAATATATATCTATATCTATATATCACAAAAGTTTACAGATTTTTCTTTTGAAGTTAATGAAGCTGAAATGTTTCAGTTAGGGTGGAATAATCAGGGTTTTTTTCTTTGGTTTGCCCTTTTTTTTTTTTTTTATTTTTTTTTGAGAGCTTATGAAGTTTTAGTTGCAATTTTTTTCTAAGAATTTGAAAATTCAGACATTCATATAGCAAGTATGGGATGACAAGACACTGACAGACAAGCAAAAGTCTTCATTTCAGCCTAGATACAAAAAGGCTTGAGATCTTACTGATATTGGTATTTATGGGAGTGAAACCAGAATATCTGAAAGTCTCTAACATGTACCTTTGGGACTTTGTCTCCATCTATCATATTCAGGGGCTTAGATTGGGCAGGGCCAGCTCGGTGGCACTTTGGGTGTTGGCTAACCAGGTGGCTTTTGCTAGATGTTGCTCTTAATTTTTGAAAGATCCCCCACCGATGCTTTCAAGGTGGTTTTCAAGTCTATTGTATCTTTTCTCTTTGCCTGCAGCTGGTGCATGGCAGGGGATATGGCACACCCACTCAATGCCGTGTTCCCTAGCCCAAGTGTTGAAATGAGTCCCTTTGTCTGACTCAGTCCTCTCAGGGGTACCAGGCCTCCACAGGACTTGTTTTTCTGGCCAGGATGGTGTTATGGGCTGTACCATGAGGCAGTTTCTAATCATTCTGTGCTGGTTTTTATCATGGTCAGCACGTAGCGCTTGCCCTGGCGGGCCTGAGGCAGTGTGATGTAGTCAATCTGCCAGGCCTCTCCGTACTTGTACTTGGACCATCGCCCTCCATACCAGAGGGGTTTCACCAGCTTGGCCTGCTTGATGGCAGCGCACGTGTCACAGTCATGGATGACCTGAGAGATGCTGCCATGGTTAGATTTACTCTTTGTTTCATGCCCACTTACAGGTGGCATCTCTGCCCTGATGACCTGAGGCATCGTGTGCCCATCGAGCCAGGAACAGCTGGTGAGGAGATTAAAGAGAGCCTTCTCCACATCTCAGCAGTGCAGATCAGAGGTTCTGGTACCAAACAACACAGGGAGAAAAGGTACATCCCACAAGGTGAGTTGTGGTTCTTCCTGCATGATTGTGGGGAAGTATGAATCTCTGACTTCAGGTTCTTAGTGGTCAGACTTTGGTCACCCTGGGACACAGGCAGACTCTGGGTATGGACCTCCTTGCATGCTCTGATCCTCAGCAAGGATAGGGAAGGCACTCTGTGCTCCAGTCATCCTAAACTTTGTCCCAGAGTGATGTCCTTAATACTCTTGACTCTTATAAATTCCCAGCTTGTTCTCCAAAGAAACTTAAAAGAATGAGACTCAAGGGGTAAGGTCCAAGCCTGGACCACAGAGCAGAGGACTGATCTCTGCTGGTCCCTTGTGGCTGGTTTCACCTCCTGTTCCAACAGGATGGTGAAGAAAAGCAGGATTTCTGTAAAGAAATAAAGTCCTTAATCACCAAAAGAAGCCAATATTAAGAAAATAGAAAACTAATCCTTTCTTTCTGTTAGAATTGATGTAGACCCATCAAAAAATATAATTCAAACTTATATCCAGAAAGCTAAATTATAAATTAATCTGATGGCAGTGATGCAGGTTAAGAACTGATAGGTTTTTCATGGCTTTTTAAAAATTCTTTTAATATGTTTAGCCAGCTGGCAAGATCCCAGGATATTGCTTTCTTATCACTATATTATCTCTTAGGATATTGCTTTTGCAGCTTAAATTTCATTGTTACACCTTCACAACTTGGAATTTGTGGACCTGGACTAAGATCACCACTAAGTTATGACAGTTTTGCTGTGTGTATTATTAATTAGCTTTGCCAGCATTTGTTGAGCTGGAGGACCTGCCTTTATTTATCAAACAGTAGAATAAGTGAAAATATACTACTGTTGTTGCTGATAGAAATCAGCCTTTGCACTGTGTAGTTTCTGAAGTCCTCCAGTTCTGAAGCTGTTTGTGTGCCCAGAGTGCACCAGAAGCCCCAGGCTTTGGCTGAAGTTTCATCAGGATTACAAGAAAGTCTGCTGACCTGTGTCAGTGTACAACACATGGCAAGTGTCAGAAAATGTCAGGAACTACTGTGAACACATTTGATGAGAAATCAGTGAAACAAAAGAAATATTACTATGGTGTTGATTGATGTTACTTGATCTCCAAAGCACCTTTCCCATTAATTTGTAAGATTTATTTCTATGGCAGAGCTGCTTCAGTGCTAAGGACAGGAATGTCAGGATTCTGCATCTACAAGGTTTCTTTAACCACTGTGCTCCTGCTTTTTCACCTCTTGGATCTTGTTTTATGTATATGGAGAAATGTTTTTGAAGAGAAGTGTCTTGCTGCTGTTCAGAGATGATAACTGTGGGTTTGAACAGCTCTGCTGGGCTCCACACAAAGGCAGGCAGCCCTGATTTCTTGTTTACTCTTCTCTAACTTGACATTAAGTCATAGATAGATTCAGCAGCAACACCCATTTTATAGGTTTCTGCCAAAAACTGTTTCTGAGGATTCTGAACCTGGATATCATTCCTCAGGAGGAATCCATGGAGCATATCCACAGCACTGCTGGCACTCCAGGCTTCTCTGATACCCTCTCCAGGGACAGGGCAGGGAGAATCAGGCTAAGCAGATCTTTCAGCAAGCAATTTTCTTGGCTGCAGTACTGTGATCTGGGTGTGTAGGAAACTTTCATCCAGGCCAGAGACAGAGGGAGCTTAGGCCAGGAGTTCTGTAGCTGGTGACCTCAAACTTCCCTTTTTGGTTTCTGTAAGACTTTGGGCACCCTGATTTCTCAGGTCTCTCTGCTCTCAGTTTGCATTGCACTGCTGTCCCTCAGCCAGCTGCCCTTCCAAGGACAGCCCATCACCATCCCTGTCTAGCTGAGTGAAAACAAACCTTTTCAGGTCATCATTTTGGATTTAGAATTCCTAGCATCCTCCTAAATCCTGTTTTATATTCTTGTGCCTTTATTCAACTCTAAATCAAAAGAGAGTGTATTATCTCAGTCTTAAAGGCTAAAGACTCTGATTATCTCCCCTGACAGTGAATAGTGTCTTGAGGTGATGTGCAAGTCATATTTGAGTGCCTCTTATTTAAGAAGGCAATCTTTCATTTGCCTTTGCATTTTGTGATTACTTAATAATTATATGTCAATTTTTCCTCAGTTCCACATGACTAGAAATATTCCTTCCACAGGATATAATGAGCAAGCAATTGAGGATTTTGTGAAGTAGAGGCCAAATTCAGGACAACATTTTTTCTAATATAAACTATCTGAGCCCTAATGGTCATTTTCAATCTGAGTGTTGAAAATTCAATTTGTTCACAGGTCAACAGTATGAAAACATGATCTCCACTTTGGTAATGCAAGTTTTGCTGGCTGGGGAAAAGGCTTGTGACTTAGTTCTCATCTTTTGCAGTTTGTTGTATGGGAAGGGTGGTGTTTGCAACATGATGTAATGTTATGGAGCTAAATACTGTTGCATAAAAACAATTATTCAGGGTAACAGACTGAGAACAATTGCTAGCAATTGCAATCATGGAATCATAAAATCATAGAATATACTGAGTTGGAAAGGATCCACAAGGATCATCAAAATGCAGCTCCTGGCCCTGCACATCAGCATCCCCAGGAGTCACACCATGTGCCTGAGAGCAGGGTCCAAACACTTCAACTCTGTCAGGATTTGAGCTGTGACCACTGCCCTGGGGAGCTGTGCCAGTGCCCAACCACCCTCTGGGTGAAGAACATTTTTTTAATATATGACCTGAATCTCCCCTGACACAACTTCAGGCCAGTCCCTTGGATCCTTGTCACTAGAGAGCAGAGATCAGTGCCTGCCCCTTCTTTTCCCCCTCATGAGGGATTTGCAGACTGTGATGAGGTCTCCTCTCCTCCAGGGCACTGACCAAGTGCCCTCAGCCACTCTTCAGACACCTTTCCCTCCAGACCCTTCACCATCCTTGTGGCCCTCCTTTGGATGCTCTCTAATTGTTTAATGCCTTTTTCATATTTTGGCACCCAAACTGCCCCCAGCACAAAGGTGAGGCCTCCCCAGCTCAGAGCAGAGTAGGACAGTCCCTCCCTTGCCCTGCTGGCCATGCTGTCCCTGATGTCCCCAGGACAGGGCTGGCTCTCCTGGCTGCCAGGGCACTGCTGGCTCATGTTCAACTTGTCACCAACCAGGACCCCAGTGCTTCTCTCCAGCCATTCTCTCCTGTCTTATACACAACCAGGGTTGCCCCATCCCAGGTTCAGAATCTGGCACTTGTTAAACTTCCTATGGTTGGTGTTTGCCATCTCTCTAATCCATTAAGTTTTGTAGATGATCAGAAGGGTTTTAGCTCCACAACCTGCAGTTTTGTTTTATCCTTTGTTTTCCATGCCATTTTTCTTGGTAATGGGGCTCTTCCCTAGTGGTTTCATCCACTGCTATACAATGGCAAGGAAAAGCAAAATATGTAAGAATTTCACCAGCAGAGAAATCCAGCATTCACTCAGTGCATTGCTACCATTGGTTTTAATTTTCAGGTTTTGGATTTCTTGTTTACATGATTCAGTAAATTCAGTTTTCTGTGTTAAGGGCTGAATTCATCTAGCTTGTACTTCAGATTTTTCTTTTCTGTAAAAACACCTTACAAGAGGAAGAAGTGTATTTATTTTTCTCTCTCAGATATATCTGTGTCCATTTGTTTCGATCGTCTCTCCAAGGAGATGCCAGAAGGAAAGTGCATGAGTGCTTTCCTCTCTTCTCAGGATGAGGAGGCTGAATTGATGATGGGGTGGTCTGTGCTGACTTAAGCAGGCTCCTGTATATGATTCCCTGCTGCTTTCTCTGGCTCTTTGTGCCCACTTGCCCCAGAGGCTCTCAATGTGCAAAGGCAAAGATAAGAGAAAAGTTTACAAGAACACTTTCCTTTTTCCTCTGGAAACAAAAGTCCTGCTGCAGTGCCAGAGCCATTGTTTTATTTTTGTTCTCTTGTTTTTCATTTTTCTGCTATTATTTTTGTTTCTTATTTTTTGGTGGACTATAAAACTGATTTACCTTAAATCAAGGCTCTTCTGGCTCTTTACTCAGTGAGGAGTCAATCCCAAGTGCAAAGGAGTGGATATTCTTATTGCCAACATCTGTAAGGACTAAGGTTATCTATTTCTCTTTTTACTCTGATTCATTTGATTCATTTTACTCTGAGACATTTTTTGTTAGCTTTATTTTTGTTTATTGTCATTTTTCCTCCTAAGTCATCAATACCCAAAAGGTCAATAAGCCACAGTAAAGATCAATAAATGCTTTAAAAACATTTTTTTTCCATTTTTAAGACACTGAAAACCTAAAAAAATACAGATACCACTGCAGAATGTTGCAAAGGCTTGATGGAAAGGAAGGGGGCAGATTTCAGGGAATTAATAGCTAAATCAATGTCATTCACATAATTTATAATGTAAGGATTTAGTGGAAGCATAATGTGAACTGTATCTATTTCATGAGTGAAGAAATATCAGGCTGTGTTATATAACAGAGCAACAATATTTTGTACAAACAATCTCTGTACAGAACTTATACAAGGAAATTCATAATACTTTAACCAGACAATGTTTATCCTACCCATATAATATCTGTCCCTGTGATCATAAAGGGTGTTTCTATAGAATGAAAATATTGTTTTATTTGTCTAGTGAACAGTTTTGTTTTATTTTGAGCATTTGAAGAATCAATAAGTGTTTCCATCATTGGAATTACAAGTACGTATACCAACGATGAAAATTGTGAGAAAAATTAAATAGTAGACTGGAGATAAAGAGAGAATATAGGGCTGTGAAATGTGGTGCTGGCTTATTTAAATATCTAACTGAATTCCCCAAGTGAAAAATAGACAGCAACAATCTACCCAGCAGTGATAGTTACAATTATTACATGAATAAATGGAAAATGAACAAAATTGTTTGGTTTGGTGGGTTTTTAAACTTCCATTATTTAATAATATGCTTCAATACTTCTGATGATATAATCTATTTTTTTATTAGCAGTTATATGAGCTATCTGCTTTCAATGATTACTGTTTTTGAAAAATTCACCTGTGAACAACTGAACCTGTATGCAGCAGGTTATAGATAGTCTAGGACACAGTAACTTAACATTTTTGTTTCTTTGTATATCATATGCACTGCTGAAAAAATGTACAGACAAATGAAAACACTTCTATTTGTTCAGGTAAAGACAATATTATGCATGCAAGTGGTCTCCTTACCCTGAAAAATAGTCATGATGAGTTTCTTGGTTTCCAAAATATTCAGGAGTAAAACATCAAAGAAATAATGTGCTTCTAACATTAACACAGTTCACATTTGAAATCCTGCCCAGACTGCTTGGTTGTTTTGTTTGTTGTTAGTGAATTCAAATTGGAATGTTTTTTATTGCTGTGAGAAATATTTTCCTATTCAAATCTTTTTCTCCGAATATGTTTCTCTAAACATCATTCCCAAGGTACTCAACATCTAATAACGAAGAAGAGTATGCTTGCTCTGTCCCTTTGGTCTTCTCCTTTAATGTGTTATGAGGATAGGTTTTTACTTTTATTGTTTTTTGTGCTTCTGTTGTTAAGACTGAGCTATGTGTTCAGTCACTTAGTGTGTAGACTTTATGAATATATTTATTATTCTCCTCCAGATGATAGTTTGATTTGGGTCCTGTTCTCATTGCTTTTTGTATCCCTTGAAGAACAAAGAGTTTAGGTTGTTCTTTTTCATGTTATTTGTTCTGCTTGTAACATTGGAAAAGAAATGTAATGGGTGTTCATTCCATAAATAATTAGAGAATTTGGTGAGAATGAGCTTGTTTGTTTTTATCAAACATGAAGCCAAGAGATGAAGAGGAAAATCAAATAATACCACAGAATATCAAATAAATAAAATAAATATCAAATAAATAAAATAAATCCATAGAACACCAGAAGAGCAGAAGCCAATGGCTACAGTGCATGTCCAGAAAGCAGCATGGCATTGAGGCAGGACATCACAGAGGCAGTGGGGGGCTGTGACTAAATGTTAAAACACCACTTTCCTAAGTTATATCCTCACCTGACTTTCTGCATATTCAGCTTCCCACTTGCTCCTGTGGATTCTGTGACATTTTCTACTCTGTCTTTTGACTTCATGCTCTTCCCCACCTCAACACATTCAGATCTACCAAGTTTTCCTTTTCTAGACTTTGTGATTTCACTGATGCTGCTTCTGGGACCTAGAAAAGTTCAGTCATGGTTTAAACAGGGTTTTTTAAAAAAGATTTACAGACTCCCTTATGAAACTGCTCCTATGGATGTGGTGTTTATGGGGTTGTGGTTTTTTTTTTTTTTGTGGGGGGGAGGGGTTGGTGGGTGTTTTTTTGTTTTTGCTTACAACTAACGCCACTTTATTCTCATTTATGCTAAAATAGTATGTCCTCTCCTTTCTGTACAGGATTTTCAGCAGTAATGCTTTTCATTTTCTACAAGTGTGACGCTGCATAAGAGAGTTTAAGAAGCTTTGGTTGAAGTTTGTTGAATATATTTTTAGAGAAAAAGACACACACAGACATTCTTCAGGATTAACTTAACTAAGGATTTTCCCAGTTCTTATGCAGACTTGAAAAAGGGCTCATAAGCCATTGCCATTTTTTTCTCAATTAGTTGAATAAATGGTTTTATACCTCTCTACAAAACTTTAATTTAAATCTGTTCTATACAGACATAATGCTATTTTTGTGTTAATTAAGAAGCTTGCAGATTTACTGAACTCATCCCATCTCACTGTTGCTGTGCCAACAGGTGATTTGTTTCATTTGGGGATAAATTGTCTGGAAATGCTTTGTGGCATACAAAACATTTCTTTAAGAATGTCAGACCAACATATAGCTGTATCATTAGAAATGTTATGAAGATTGCCAGACATTGTGCACTCAATTGTTATTCATTAAAAGGCAAGCTTTTACAACATCCCAAAACATTTTAAAATTGCCAACAATTTCAATTTTCATAATCTCATAGTGGAAATTTTTGCCCTGATATTTTCTATCTTCTTTTACTGCCATTTTTAATAAACAGTTCTTATTGACAAGAGTGCATGCTTTTTGACAGGTTTTTTTAAAACTATATATATAATTAAGTACATGAGAGTTCAAACAAAAATGGTAAAGGGAGCAGATATAATATGGCCAAAAAATGACAAGTGAAATTTTGTACACCTGAAAAAAAATCTGTGTTGCATCACAGGGAAATAAATTTTTTCTTTTATTATCAGAGATTTTCACATCTGTTACTAAATGAAAAAGAAATATATTATGTAGTTTAAAGTTAAAATTTAACTGAACATGGTTTTAGGATGTTATTTTTAGTTGCCATTTCCACTAACATTTTATTGTTGAAAAGCTATTGTTAATGTTCTGAGATAAGGATGAAAAGAGCTGGTGATTATGTTTGTTGGCTGTTCCAAAGATTTAGAAAGGGAAATAATATTTCATGAGTTTCTGGGTGAATCTACCAAGCAGGATGAGATGTTTCCTGTGTAAGCAAAGGTTTGTAGCCCACACCTGCAGGAACTGGTTCTGTGGCTTTGTATAACTTAGAAGTAAAATTTCTGCTTTTCAGGCCATGTTCAGTCTCTCCAGAGAAAGTTCAGTTCCTCCAGCACTCAGTTTTGTAAGTTCCCTGCCTCTGTCGGCATGAAGAAACCCTTAAAGGAGCAGAACATATTGTTTCAGGATTAGAATGTGCCCAGTCTGCCTGCCAAAACTCATTCTGAAGCCAAAATACCTGCTGAATCAGCTTCAGAGCATTATCCTGCTTCTTCTCTAAGCTTTATGCAACACTGTGGTTTTCCTTTCTTCCTTTTCCTGTATTCTGTCTGCCCTGTTCCCACGTTTTCTTAAATCTGTATTAATATCAGAGGATTAAAATATTACAACTAATTAAAATTATCCCCATTAGTGCCAAA
Source organism: Oenanthe melanoleuca (assembly GCF_029582105.1). Classification (NCBI taxonomy): domain Eukaryota; kingdom Metazoa; phylum Chordata; class Aves; order Passeriformes; family Muscicapidae; genus Oenanthe; species Oenanthe melanoleuca. The sequence goes on along the minus strand of NC_079337.1, from coordinate 56,557,487 downwards.
AGCAGTACATTACTGGATTAAAACCAGTAGTTTGATCCTTGGTTCAAAGGTGCAATGCACTCACAAGTACAATGCACTCCCAAATTTGCTCAGTGGCAGTTTTCCCTGGGGAGAAAACTTTGCTCAGTGGGGCTGAGGGAGAAATTAGCCTGCACTGCCTTGGGTCCCACAGACACAGAGAGACACCAGAGCACCAGCCCAGCCCAGGGTCCAGAAAATGCAAAGGGAATTCCATCCCTGGCTATGGCAGATGCCACTGCTGAGCTGGGAACCATGGACCAAGGCTTTTATGGTTTTCTCTTTCTGACCAACACATCTATAACAGCTCTGGTATTTGGCATGGATTAAAAAAGCCCAGCAAGTACACACAAATAAATAAAATGGCAAAATTGGTGTCATGCTAAGCAGACCAAACTAATTGTGAAATGCATGCTCATGCAGAGAAGAACATTAAACTGTGGTTCAAAATTTGAGCAGAAGCAGATAGCATTAAGTTGAGGTTCACAGTATAAAAATATGATCTCAGATCTTTAAAAGTACTTAGGTCCTTTACTCAAATCTTATTTAATGGGGATTTGATACCTAAATACCACTGAAAACATGAGCCATTATTAATATTTCCTTAATCACTCACAAAATCTTTAGCCTGTTTAGAGAAATAGTATCACAGAAAGCCCCTGTTCAGGTTCCTATGCCAGATCTAATGCCACCATAAAGTTTCAGAGGTTTTTAAACTTCAGATGTTGAAGCCAAAATTACATTTTATGTGACTCACAGACCAATACATCACTTTCTCTTTCAGTGCTGTTATTTCCTGAATAACCCTTCTAAAGCAAAATTACATTGGGAAGAGTGAGATACAAGGCCAGTGGAGAGGTTATATATTGTAAATAAGAAGGATATGCTTTTTATTTTAAGAGAAGTCTGTTATATTTTTAATAGTCCTTATGTATACAAGTACAGCATAATCCATTTATTGTCTTCACATATGTATTACTGAGAACTCCTTTTCTTGCTCAGTTTATGCTGAAGTCTGGGGAAAGCAGTTGTCTTTGAAGCACCTGGAAGTTTACTGTTTTGTGACTTCTAAGCTTCAAACCACTCAGAAATGAAGTAGCAACTCATTACAAGCACTTGTCACTCTTCTGTCTTATCTGAAGTTTCTATTCTCTTGAGTGACTTTAACAGCATTAAATCAACACCATCTACTCAAGAGTTGCCAGTCTAGTACTTTTTTGCCAGATGATCTCTCTTTTAATCTGATTCTGTGGAAAGCAGCAGGGTGTGCCAGCTCTACAATTTATCCTCAATAAAAGCAATCAAAGATGTTATTTTCTTATCCTGTAACAGAGCTCTGCTTTATCTCATATTGTGGAATTTCCTTCCCTGACTGGTAACAGCAGCTCAGGCCAAAAGCTGTGAAAATGGCAGAGAATGATCACTTCTGGTAACACTCATTTTATGTGCTGACTGCACCACCAGAGAAACAAAATACTTCTCTACAATAACAAATTTGGTTATCTAGCACCTGACATTTGGCAAACTCCTGAACATTTTGGTAGTGGATGAAATTTGTTTCTTTTACTTAAAAGCCAGCTAAAGCAAAGTCCTCTAAGCCATAGATTCACTGTAGCAAGCTGAATTTTTGATTGTGACAGCAGCAGAGTAGTAAATTTAAATAATTCTGCAGCTGGCTGTCCTCCCTCTCTGTTGTGGTTACTGCCCTCTAGAGCAGAGGCAGTAGGACAGAACTTAGACTTGCACCTCATTGCTCCAGTTCAGTGTGTTAGCTTAAGCCACTGCTGAGGAGCTATAGGAACCCCCTAAAACCACACTACCACTGGACTAGAGCTGTGATTCTTTATGCTTTATAGAGAAAAGGGAGAGCAGACAACTCCACACTGAGATCTTAGTCAGCTATGACTAGGCTTGACATATTCCACAAACTGCCTCTTCTGGGCATCACAAGTGGAAAGAGTTAGACTGCTGGCTGGGATTTGCAATTATGAGCTGGCCTTGTGAAATTTCATCTGAACTGAGGATGCCTCAGCCAGCCAGAGAGCTAGGAGGAAAGGCTGGAGGCACAGAGAAATTCATACTTCTGTTCCAGCTTTCAGCAGTTCAGGAAACTTCTGAAGCTGGTGTTTGTGGAAGACTGGCATTTACAGCCTGAAGAGCTTCAGAGCCTTAGCTGCCACTTTGTTTTTGGATGTCTTCTAGTTCTCTTTGAAAATTCAGCTGAAAAGGAAGGTGTTGGTTTCTGTCCACCTTTTCTTTAACAGAGGACTTTCAGAGGCAGTTCAAATCATCTTGCATATCCCAGAAGCTGTGTCTTCATTTCTTGGTTTAATACAAGAATTATGGAAGTTTATTCACTGCTCTTCTGTTGAAGCTGTACGACTGTGCAGAAATAAAAACAAGACTGAGAGGGCCAGAAGGGAGAAGTGAGTTAACAACAGGGAATGTAACTTACTCATAACAAGCAGCCTGTCCCAGGATGAGGCCAGCACAGATATTGCTTCTGTATTTTTTTTGTGGATTCTTCAATGCCAAAAGGTGTAAACAATCCTTGGGGCAGGGAGCAGAGCCTAGGGGAAGGATCACATCAGATCACTGAAGGACTCTGTGCTCCTTTTGCTTACTGTTTCTGTGCTTCTGAACCTTGTGCTCTTTCTACAGTTGTTAGATCTACCTGGTACTCTGTGTGCTGAAATCAGTAGTGGCCTGAGTACAGCATGAGCCAAACAAAAGGTATGAGACCATGACAGTGTGCTCGTGGGCTAATTTGCTTCTTCCCATCAGTACATAATAAGCCATACTCTGGCTTCTGCATGAACTTAAGCATTACTTGTTTCTCCAAAGCTTTTCAGAACCCTAGGACAGGCTGCTGTGTCAAAATCCTAGAGCAATATGCTTCTAGTGTTAAGTCAAAGAGCTAAAAGTAAAGCATTAAAAGTAGCACAAAGTTGCCTTTATAAACGAACTTCTTTTGGATAAGTTTCTATTCAGAGATCGGCATAATCCTCGAGAACTTCCTCATTGTGTACATGAACTATGTGACCACTTTGTCTTCTTTGCCAGCAGTTTGCAACAGCAGAGGGCATTACCTTGCTTTCAAGGTAGGTATTCACCAGAGAGACACTGAGGCAGTGGCAAAAGTGACAACCTGATAAATCAGAAACATGCTGTCCATACCTCACAATGGCAAAGTAGTGACAGGAACAGCCTAGGAATAGCAGCCTTCTCTTGCTAACTAGCCCTAAAATCTGTCTGCAGATTGCACTGTTGGTCACCACATCACTGCTTGGTCTGCAAAGTGAGGTCAGAATAATTATTGCAGTTAATAACAACGACACTCAGCTTACAAACCACCTCAGATGCTTTCTCTTCAGCTACAACACTGCTGAGCTTAGTGTAGCTGCAGCAAATGTTTGATGTGGCCATCAAACATCTTAAATGCTCTTACTCTCAGACTTTTCCACCCAAATTGTTTAAGCATATGATGATTTCATGTCAGTTGACACAGAGATGTCTGTCTATGGGATCAACATCTGAACATTAAATTTAATTAGCTGCCCAGCAGATTTAGTCGGGTTTTTAGTTATCACTCACTGTGGCAGAGGTGTTTCAATTCCACATTGTCCCTACATCTTCAGCTTAGTCACCTGAGCTGTTTCTCTGTAAGAGGTGACAGAAGAAGTTTGACACCTCTTAATGGTGAAAAACCACATAAAGCTCAGAATGGCTGAGGTCTTTGCAGCAACTGTGGAGATTACTTCTTATTCTAACTTCAATATAGTTACTTTATGTAGTTAAAGTTACAACGGATGAATCCAGGCCCAAGTGAGTTTTGAATTAGATTAGTAGTTAATCACTACTAACTGCTATCCACCAAGCACTTGTTAACAATATCTCAATAACTAGCTTGGTGACATGTAGTTGAGATGTCTAATTCTTTTGCAAATAAAGATTACGGTATTTAAAACATGATGACAGTTCTTTTTTGGGCTTTTATGGACATTTGTAGATTTTCTCCATACTATATTTTCAGCTGTTTAGCTAATATAATTGGCAGTATTGATGGTTTGAAAGATTGCATCTGTAATCTCACACAGACATTATGCAAGTAAACACTAAATGAGCTTTTGAAATTAACTGATAAGACATAATTTAACATAAATCCTTTGAATGCAACAAAGTTGTGATTTACTATGATCTCAGAGAAAAAAAAAACAGTACCATATCTCTTGTATTTTGTGCATTTGAAGAGACTTGCCCATGGCAAACTAAATAACAGCATGACCTTTGTATATAAAATTATAATTAAAGCATGCCTGACTTGTGTTGTTCTTCAAAAATTGTCATTTTTTTGGTGGCTCATGTATAATAAAGCATGCTACTTGATTGCTGTCATCAAGAATGCAGCTCATCACAGCCTTGGCAAAATGGTGTGAGTGAACCTTCTGGTTTTCCATGAGACAGGGATCTTGGGATTCTCCTGGTATGGTACATCCCTTTTTTACAGAAAAAAAAAAAAAAAAAAAAGAAAACAGCCTTCAAAATGGTTTATGAAACCATAGAAGAAGTTGTCTGTTAAAGCCAAATGAGAACAGGTGACTTCACAGGTGCATTTCCATGGTGAGCTACAGCTAAACACCACTGAGCACTGAAATGGGTTGTAATTTTAATCAGCTCCAAAAATAAGGAGGCAAAATTAATTAAAAATCTATCCAAATCATGAAACTATGGCTCATGCTACAAGTAAGCATTAATTAACTGAAGTATTAGTCTCTGTGAACGGCAGAGCCAGGTTCTAATTCTGACTCATAAAAATTTCAAACCTCCTGCTCCCTCAATAATTGTGTCAAAGACCTATAATGATGTGACCACCAAAGTAAAATATATGGAAAAATGGCTATGGGAAAAAACATTGTGTCCTCACAATTTTTATCTGGGCATAATGAAGCATTTATGAGCATATTGTACCTTTTATACACCATTTTGAGTGTGTTGCACTCCTAACAGATCAGGCACAGAGTGCAGTGAACCTACATATCACTGAGAGGGTGAATTCCTGTTTATGTGCCAGATATTGAGAAGAATGGTTTCTTAAGTACTTGATATAACCTATTCCTTTTCAGGAAAACAGTTCAAAAACGTTATTTTACTAATAGAAAAATCTATACATATAGAGAATTCTTCTATTTCATTTATGTCCTTTTTCTTCTGTTCATAACTTTCTTCCATTTATTCAAGATTGGAAGAATTAAGCATTGAAATCTTTTTACTGAAGAACTTATCATTGTTTTGAATTTTGGTGCTATTTTAATGTCTACTTCCATTAGTTCAAGAGAAAGTAAAGTTTGAACTTTTGTAATAATTAATAAGTTTGCCTTATCCATATTAAATTAATCCCCACGATCCACCATAGTGCAGATACTGTGTGACCTGGGCATTGCTTCCAAGCTGAATTTTTTTCTTCTGCTTGTTGTGCTTGTAGGTGGCTTTTCTGTTGTGAGGAGCTCTGAAGAGCTCTGTAGAGCCTGGGAAGGGAGTGGCATCTATTATTGCCTGTTCCCTGCAGAGAGTTTTTACAGCACCCACCATTTCAAGAGTTTCATGGAAAAAGGAAAGTGCACTTCCTTCAGGCTTGGCTGGATTCAAATTTAGCTGGTGTTATTCCTTCATCATTTCAGCTCTCTCTTGTTAGCAGTTTCACATCATGAAAGGGGCTTGGTATTACACATCCAGGGTTGTAAGTTTTGTCGACTTGGTGATTATACTGCCTTTGAGGTTAAAAGGTTCTCTACATCTGAGTTTTAAACTGTCCTCTGCTTGACCTACCTTAGGGCATATTTCTTTGGTTTCAGAGAGCAACAAGAATTTCTCTTCTGATTTAAATCTCACTTATTATGAAGCTTCTCTGTTTTCAAAATAGCCTCTCTAAACATAACTTTTTAAAAAAGTGTCTTTAAATTTAAACATTCATCCCAAAAGGCACAGTAGTGTATTAATAGCTCTTGGAGAGACAACTTTTGTCTTTCTGAATTTGGCACAGACATGGTGTAAGTATTGTCAGATAACAACTTCCCCAATTAACATAAATAGCATATGCTCAAATGGCTTTTGTTCCTAGCAAGGAACCCACTGAAGTTTGATTTTTTGGATACATAAAACATATTACTAGTCATCCAATATGGTTATCTGGAAGTTGTTATTTCCTGATTAATAATATAAAGAGTATTGGCAAGCACAGTTCTGAAAAAGGATTTTTTATCTTTAGCATTTCAAGAGAAAGTAATGATTAATGTCTTGAATCATAACAAGAGTTAGATGAAAGCAAGAACCAGGTTATGTATGGAAAATATTTTCCCACCATTCCTGATTTCCTCCAAGTCTCTAGAGAATTATATGTAGATATGTAAATTATATGTAGTATATGTAGATATTTAATATACAAATTTTTTTTTGTAGGATAACCCAAGAGTGTGGAGAGATTTTACCTTGAAAAGAAGGATGTGGACAGGGTGATATTTACTTTTACTATTGCTTTATTTTCCTGCTCTTATAATAGACCTCTTTATTCTTCAGACATAATTTTTTGATAAAGCACTCTATCTTTGTAAGAAAAACATTGCTTTCAATCCATTTTTTTTTCTGAGGTAGCAATAATGTTTTAAAAGCAAACTTTTGATACTAGAGGAAGGAATTCTGGTGGCAAAAGAAGCTGTTTTAAACGTTAGTGAAACGTATACAAGACTTCTACAATGGTCTTCTACTTTTTTATTTAGATTCCTGCTATATACACTGCATATGTTAAAAAGCAACTCTTAGCAGCTAATGAATATATTTATAAGACCATAATACAAAACATTGTAAGAAGTGAAGAACAAGATAGGAATTTCTCATCTTTTGCTCACTTTACCTGTGTGCATAGTCTTTGTATGAACCCACAGAAAGCAACATCCTGAGCATTGGTCTTAGTCGAGCACCTGACAGAAAACAAAGACATGATGGAATTTCTTTAATTAGCTTGAATCAATCCCTCAGTTATTAAACAAAAATAAAACCAACAAAAAAATCCAAAACAACAGCAACAACAACAACAAAAAAAAACAAAACAACAAAACAAAAAGAAAACCCCAAACCAAACCAAACCAAACAAACAAAAATAAAAGCCAACAACAAAACAACAACAACAACAAAACCAAAACCAAAAAAATAATAACCAAGAAAACCAAGAGACTATCTTGATAGAAAAAAATATTATTTTGAAAAAAGTAAGAATGGAGATGCATTCATAATAAGTTGACTTTGTGAGAATAAATCATGAAAGTACTGTTACTATCCATTTTTGTGTCAATCTTTATTCTCCTCTTTCTAGAAGTGTGTAAAGTCTATATTGACAATTATATAAATTCCTAGGTATATGACTTTGACAAGCTCAGCTCTTCCTTCTCCTTACTCTGCTGTCTTGCTCCTACTTGGTCTTAATTTCTGCTTAGTTGATTTAAGAAGGAATACACTGTTTCTCTATTGAATAGGATTCTCTAAGTCCTGAAACCAAACTGCTAAACTTTAGATGAAAACTGAAAATTAGAAGAAGGAATTGAGAATTGACATCAAGTGCACTTCTGTCTCCTGAAGCCTGACTGAAGCAAGCAATGCTTTCATAAAATAAAATGCAAGAGAATGTCTGCTTGTGGTAGCTTTCATTCCAAAACTTTTTGTCTGAGATAATATTTTACTGAGTTTTTTTACACATAGAGGTGGTACCTCCATCTGATATGGGAGAGTTATAGCTAAGCTCACACCTCTGTTGCCCATACTTGTATAGGAAACTTGGCTCCCAGAGTACACAATGGGATGTATGATCTGCTCCACATATGCAGTTCTGGGAAACGATGCATCAAACAACACCTATTGCAGGTATTTATTTTGCAATCAGCATCCATTAGTTCTCACCACACAATTTCATATCCTCATTTGTGGTAATTCTGGTCATCTTATCTTAGTGAACAGCAGCAATTTCACATTCCTTGTAAAAGCATTACTGATGTGCATTAGTCACATACTATCACTGAAAAATACTTCTGCTGAATTTTTCTCAAGTTGCCCAACAGAATTTACAATTTCATAGCATTACCTGTGTTATAAATGGATATTTTATTTCCTATTGTAACAGAACACAATGTGTAATTAAGAGTGAGGAGAAAAATTTCTACAGTTTGTCCTTGGACAAATTTGGTTTTGAGTTGTTGGAATACAGTATTCAAATGCAGCTCAGTCTCTGGCTTACTAAAGAACTTTGGCCAGTGTTTGGGGGCTGCTGAAGCTCTCTATAATGCTCATCCTCCTAGAAACATTGGTAGGTTCTTGCAGCAGGGACAGGAAATGGTCTTTTATTCACAAATTACCTCTCCTCAGAGATGAATGATTTATTTCTATGACAGAAAGTTCTTTTATTAACGTTTTTATTACTTCAAACCCATTTTTACATCATATATTTAGAATAACAGCCATCAAAATCTTCATGCAATTCCTCACCTGAATACTGTGCAATCCAAAAATATCTGTATCACAAAATATCATGAAAACACCAGCACATAAAGGAAAGATTATTATTAATTAAGATGTGTTGTCACATGTAGATCTGCTTTAGAAGTATCAATACTACACTCCTGTGTCTCCATTCACCCCCACACCCTGTATTTTTCCCTCTGCCTTCTTGTTTAGAAGAGAATGTGTTAATCTGCATTAAAAAAAAAAAGTAGTCTTTATTTCCTGTGATTTTTCTGTAATTTTCCTTTAGATTCAAACCTCTAAATTATATAGGAAAATATGGTGCCACATTCACATGCAAACTATTTTTAGAGAACATGAATAATTACACCAGATGGTTGTTTAATTCTCTTGGCATTATCTCTACTGTACATTTATGGCTTAAAGTAATATTTCCTTACACTTTTCAATAGCTGTGGAAGGCCATGGGTAAGTCTTGTTTTGTTATTTACATCTGATCCCTTTTATAGATGTATTTCAATGATACAGCTGTTGGTGGACTACAAACATGCTGATCTGCAGGCTTGTAATAAACTATTCAGCTCTTGGGGACAAAGAAGTATGTTCATAAGAAAACTTCACATCATTGACAGCAGATTGTTATTAGAGTTTTATATACAAAGGAGCAGTACTCATTCTATGATTGCCTTCATTAAATCTTCCAGGATTTACTAAAATTACCCCTTTCAATTGCATCTTCATTCTATGCAGCAGTGAGAACAGAAGAGGTGTTTCTTCATACTGCATACCTTGACTGTTCTCTGAGGATGTGAAGAGAAAATTTCTGCACTTCAGTCTCTTTAGTTACCAAGTGAAATAGCCTAGCAATTAGTTCCTCCTAAACTCCTAAACATTTGAACCAGTGTAAAAGATTTATTCTTTAGGTGTTATTTCTGAAAGCCACAGATTGTTATGTGTCAAAGTTAATTCAACTGATGCAGAGAGCTTAAAAGCACATATTCTCAGGAAGTATCTGGCACTAGACTGAGGAGGATGAAAATTTTGTATCAAAAGAACTTTAGAATTGTATTTTTGTTCTGTTCTGGAACGAAAATAAAACCTTTCAGACACTTAAATAGGAAGGGAAATATATCGAAGTATCTGGCTTTGGTTCCAAAATGCAAGCAATTCTGTTTAATAAGTGTATTTATAACCCATGTTGCTTGGAGAGCTGGCCTTAGTCATAGAAGCCATCTGTTGTGTTTAATTCCTTAAATTTTGATCTGGCATTTCTCTGGAGAAGGCAGAATAAGCCTTTGCTTTTGTTGTCTTGCTCAGAATATAGTCATAACTGCAGTTGTAGGTTATTATTTTGGCTCTAGTGAATATGTTGGTGTATTTTCATTATTTTAGGAAGCTCCTGATAGTTCAACTAAGCCTGGGCTATGAGGAAATGTAAGAAAATAGAGAAATTATGGTGATTTTTAACCCTTCTGAAGCTGGAAGCATCAAGCAACCCAGTAAAGGGGTCACACTCAGACAAATTTGGCTAAAGTCAGCATTATATATATATATATATATATATATATATATATATATACACACACACATATTTGGCCAATTTCTCCTTCTATATATTCACATGCACCTGCAATTTGTGTGCAACAAGCAAAAAATTTTGCACTCCTTGCAGCAATTGACCTTTTATTATCCTCACCCAGAGAAGGGGGTCTGGGCTGTGAAAAGAAACCTGGTTTAGGAGGAAAGGGGAAGGGAAGGGAAGGGAAGGGAAGGGAAGGGAAGGGAAGGGAAGGGAAGGGAAGGGAAGGGAAGGGAAGGGAAGGGAAGGGAAGGGAAGGGAAGGGAAGGGAAGGGAAGGGAAGGGAAGGGAAGGGAAGGGAAGGGAAGGGAAGGGAAGGGAAGGGAAGGGAAGGGAAGGGAAGGGAAGGGAAGGGAAGGGAAGGGAAGGGAAGGGAAGGGAAGGGAAGGGAAGGGAAGGGAAGGGAAGGGAAGGGAAGGGAAGGGAAGGGAAGGGAAGGGAAGGGAAGGGAAGGGAAGGGAAGGGAAGGGAAGGGAAGGGAAGGGAAGGGAAGGGAAGGGAATTTCATATATTCAGATAATTTATGCATTGGAGATTACAACCATTAAAATCTCATAATTTCCTGAATGCTTATATTCAAGGACTGCTCTGTCTTAAAGGAATCTGACTAAATACACATTTGTAGACCAGGTGTCAAGAAATGAAAATATATGGTGTTGTTCCTGGCTTACAGCATACTTTTCTTCCTGTGAGCAGCATGTAACTGAGGTGTGTGTGTAACACTTCACAGTTAACTTATAGTTCAAGAAATGTTTGGACACTGATCTCAGGCCCATGCTGTTATTCTTGGGGCTGCCCTGTGCAAGGCCAGGAGTTGGATTCAATGATCCTTGTGGGACCCTTCCAGTTCAGGGCATTCTATGATTCTATTCTATGATATTATGTACATAAAAAGCATTAGTTCATTTTCAGGTTTTATGGCAAATCAATATTCAAGCTATGGCAGTTTATCTACATGATTTATTCTTCTTGTGGCACTATCTCTCCTTGTCATTGTTAGAGGACATGTGTCTTGGTAGACAGATATTGGGTGCAGTAGGAGGATAAATCAAACATCTTGAGCAAATTCAAAGATGCAACATTTAGGTGACCAAAGCATTCTCCAAACCATAAGGCAAGAGTGGGTCCTTCCTTGGTGGAGAGAGGATAGATTTGGGGAAAGCAAGGAGCAGTTCTGCAGTGTAATGTCAGCTGTGTAACTCTACTACCTGACCTGCCTTCCACTTTCTGTGCGGGTAAGACATGACTGCAATTCCTCTACATTTTTTCTTTTTCTTATCTTGCTTGGGAGGCATTGTTTCCACCCTAACCTGGACTAACTTCTTAATTCCCATCAAACCTGTCTACTTTATGCATTCAAGAAATATTAGAAGCAGAAAAGAAAAAATGTGGCAACATACATCATGCTCAATTAATTCTCAACTAAGCAAGTGTGACAGGTTGATGCAAAAGGACCTTATACTTGGCATATGGTGAAGAGAAATGCAGGGCAGCTGCAAACATTGATGTGCAACACAGAAAACAAACTGTGGCTAGAAAATTATATCTGTCTCTTAAATGATAAATTTTCACCATCACTCAAAGCTAAAAGAAATTCCACACCGTTGTCATTACAGCTCCCACATATATGACTTTTTTTATCACCTTATCTAAGAGAATCTGTCATTTTAAATAGAAACATGAAACATCCAGATAGATTTTCTAATTAGATTTGTAACTGCAATATAAATGACAATATAGAAGGAAGAAATATGAGCTAAACTGCAGGGTTAATTGGTGTTTAGAGCTCTAAGGTAACAGAGTTGGACTGCTCACTTCACAGGGTTGTTTTATCTTGCTGAGAGCTAGCAAAAGCCTCTGTGCAAACACTGTGTTCTGCACTGTCAGGTCAGATGGGAATATCCTCTTCATAAAAACCACTAGTGGAACTGTAATAATTTTTTTCTCCTCAAAATTATGAACTTTCAACAAACAGTAAACATGATGTTTAAATCTCTTTTAGCACTGCTTAACAGAATTGCCAGGAATCAGATAAGCATCAGAGCTGATCCATTAAGATAGAATATTAATGAAGTGAAGAATAAATTCTAATGTTTCTTTGTTTTTATGTGGATATAAAAGGTCTTTCTTTTTTTTAAATTTTTTTAACTAAAAAAAAGTTTGCAAAAAATTTGCAAGGTGCTGCAGACTAATTACCAAAGCTACACGAGCTCAGTTACATTGGTAATGGGACTCATCATTGTGTTTCAATGGAAATTCAATAGAAATTCTTCACTATATTCTGATCAGGAATACATGTGATGAAAACACATTAGGAAACAGCACAAGAAAAATGTCTCTCATAGTGGGAGCTCCAGGTAAGTAGAGTACTAAAAGTTTGTGTATTTATTTTAATAGTGAACTGTTAAAATAGGAATACTTCAGCCAGTGCTGTCCATCACCTCGAGGCTCTTCATCATGGGGCAGAATCCTCTGACATCAGATCTCTCTTCACCTGTGGAAAAGTCATTCCTTTTGGTCATTGTTTTGACCATTACATCAGATCCAAGAAACATTCCTGATATTTGAGATTTGTTATGACATTTGAGAAGCTCAAGCCTAAAGCTTTCCCACCTACGAAGAACTACATTCAGTACATTGATTCTGTTTCCTGCTTAACAACAGAGAACTATCCCAAAATGAACTGGTAAGTGGCTAAATGGTTGCTTAATGCTGATGGTTGAAAATGCTGTAAGTGTGTCATAGCACAGTAATATCACTGCCTAGCAGTAAACAACAGAACTTAAAATATGCTATAATATTCTCCTCATAATGCTCCTTTAATCACAGTTTTATTGTACCTTCAGCATTTATTAAGGTAATAATGCCATAATTAATAATTTAAACATTAATTTATTGTAAAAACTGTAATACTGGGTGTACTGCTACCAGAATAATCTAGTTAAAATGGAGCCTGTACCACTTAGAGTAGGAGGATCGATATGCACTCTCCCCAAATTGTCATAGTAAAGTAGCAAGTCATTTTCTATAGATAGGGCCAAATTCAACTCTCCATATTGCTCCAGACAACCTAGGAAAAACTTCAAACAGCTATATCAGATTTGGAATTGGACCAAATGGTACTGTGGGCAGGTGTCACTATCTTTTTTTAAAAGCATTTATTCATCTTCCCTAAAACTCATTTGAACAAAATCTGTTAATCTGCCATGTAGGTAGTGTCTGAAAATTGATGGATGGATCATATTTTCTGATATTAGTAGAAAAAGAGACACTTCTCTCCACAGAAAAAGGTTGTAAGATTTGTGTGCAAAGCATCTTCTTCCTTTGCCAAGGCAATTGAAAGATTACTATAATGATACATAATGCTAGACTAGAGGCAAAGGGTCACAAAGTGCATCCTTGACTCTCCCAGAATATCCCTGAAGGTACTGCAGCATTTTGCATCAGTTCTGAACGAACTGATGTTTACATTTTGGGGTTGATTAGACTGGGATCTCCACTGCAAACCAAACAGAAACCATCACACCAGCATACTGCTGGCTGTGCCAACGGGAGAGAGCAGAAGTGACCTGGCAGAAGCAGTACAGAAACATTTATTCTTCCTCACTTCCTCCTTATTGCTGCAAAGGGCAAATTTGCATCATTCTCACCCATGTTGGACATCCAAATGTTGCTTTAGGGGCTCATTTCTGACCCACTCCACTGACCAGTGCAATAGCAATCCTCTGCAAACCAGGTCTGGAATAAAGTCCCAAAATCCTTTTTGCTGGTAGATACTACTATATTCCTCTGGGACATCTTTCTCCATAATTTAAACACATGACCTTGATAAACACTTCTAATTTAATTCTTTTTTTTTTTTTTTTTTTTTTAATTACTTTGGCCCTGACACACAAACCTGCTTTTTAGAGGAATGCACAGTATTCTAAAATTGTAAAGCAGGACTTTCTAATCTTACCAAGGACTAAAAGAAGTAAGCTACCTAACCAGGCTTCACCTGTGTGCCTGATTTCTTCTGCAAGTCTCTTGTGCCTGCAGTACATTCCTAAAGTCAGCAAGGATCTAGCAATGAACAGCCCAGCAATTGTACAGATAGCAGAACCTGGTTTTGCCCTGCAGGATAACTCAGATTGTTACCAGCATTTCTCCAAATCTCAGCAGGCTCCCTCCAAGGGTCATCTAAGTCAAACACGCCAAGGGATTTTTTTTCTATGACATCATATCTACTTTATGACAAGGCCTGGCAAAGGGACATATTCTTTCTCCTCATTTATGGATTTGCATGATAAACACGCAGCTTTCTGAAAAATTAGGTGCTTAAATCTGTGATGAGAAGATGCAGTCTGGAAAGACCCATTTATCTGCCAGGATATGCTGCACTGCATCTGTAACTAGGCAGATTTACAATCAAAAACACATTTCTGTGTGTGAAGTTTCACTGGTAGAATAGAAAATTTCAAAGGCATCTTTAAATGGAATGAAAAAAAGACAATTTCTGTGAAACAAAACTATATTTCTCTAGGTAAGAAATGAGCAGTTTGCTTAATTAAATCATCAGGACTGGAGATTGTAGAAAACTTTGGGAGAGAGCATGCACTTACTGGAGTAATTCTAACTAAGAAAGAAAATGTAAAATCAATACAGTCATTTCAGTCTGTATTTACTTCAGAGAGGGGAAGCCAAGGACAGGATATGTCAGTGACTGGGGTTCATTTAGAGAAAGCATGACAGAAGATAATTTAACATGACTCTCAGTAAGCAGAAGATCCTAGGATGATGATTTTACATCATGACACTTTGTTTTTGTTTATCTGTACCTGTTTCCAAGGAGGTGTTGCTATCCAGCTAGGAGCTGTGAGTAACAGACACACACTTCTTCTTGGGTGAAAGAAGCACTTTATTGAACAACTGACCCATAATTATAGGGTGGTTCACGAATCTCAGACAGAACAGCAATTCTTGGGCAATAGGAGAAAACATCTCATGTCACATACATCACACACTGTCCCATGGTCAACACCAGGTGCTAATCTATGTTTATTAATTCCTTTCTATCTGTAAGAGAGCTATCATCCTGGGAAAGAATCCTGACCAGAGCTGGGAAAGTCTCACAGCCTGGGAAGGAAACTCAGAACCTGAGTAAAGGCCTGGCTGCAATTTGCCTAGGCCTTCAGCAGTGTCCACATGGAGGTTACTGCAAGTTTGGGGGTCATTGGGGATGCTGTGGAAGGGCATCTTGGCTTTACACAAGATCTCATTATGAGATGTTTAGGGAAGGAGCCAAATGCATGGAATGGAGAAATCAGCATGCTCTGCAAGGGAACAGGCATGGAAACAGAGGGATAGGAATTAAAGGGGCCAGTGGCATGTTAGCTGGCACTTGTCCAGTCATGCCCTGTGCCTAATCACTGCAGTCTGTCCTATGTTCCCATCAAACTCCATTTCTAACCATTTTACTGGGTGAGGGACTGTTCACTCTGGTGCTGTGGCATTTGCATGAGTGTGATTTTTCTCTCCTTGCTGCCCTGTGTGTCTGGCTGTGTGCACATGTGCATGTGCTCCATGCAAGGGTGTCATGTGTGTATCTGCATGCTCAGCCTCACCATGGCTGGACTTGGGGACACACCAGTACAGCAGCTCTGCCACTGTAGGGTCGCTGGATTTGGCAAGTTCTAATGTCTTAACTGAACAAGCAACTCAAAAGAGCTTGGCTCTAAGAACTCCAGTGTCTCTGGGGTCATCACATGTTACTTCATGTGGCTATTGGCCAAGTCTAAGTTCCAGAAAAAAAGAAAACCAAAATGGAAACAAAAGAAGGAGTGAATATCATACTGCCCCACTGAGATAGAATATATGAATGATGCTGTTAAACTGACACATTAGCAATGCATTTTCTACCAAGGAACAAAGCCTGCTTTATGAACAAGTAGAAAAATATCTTTCTGTGTTTTGCCTGACCATGGTACAGGCCCCCATGGTAAAATCTTATAGCACTAGGTGTCTTGGTGAAAAGAAAATAAACTTAGAAACAGAAGTTGAGGGTTACTCTTTTGAAAATACATTATTGGGAGTTCTGGAAAATTATGTGCATTATCATCAATGCCTTGCAATTTCAATAGGTAATCACGTGTCCTTGTTACTCTCTGGGTCAAAATAATAAATTCAAGAAAAGTGGAAAATTGCACCAAATGAATGTATTCTTGTGCCAAAATACTTATGAGAACTGAAAGTCATTTACAAGACAAGTAAAGATCTGTTTTGTTCTGCTGCCTTATAAGGGGTAATCACAGCAAGGGATGAAATAGTTTAAATTGCAATATCAGAAAGAAAGGAAGTGCCTCTCTTCATAAAAGCAAACACTCCACTGATCCCTTGAAATTGTGTATCACAAAAGGAAAAGCTTGCAGCCTTGAAGAAAACAAGTCTCATTTAAATGACTGCACAAGTGAGACCAAGTCTTTCAAAGGCTTTGTCTCTGTTATAAAGTTCTGTTGGCACAACTTTCTTTGTTCTTAATGAGTCAGATATCCAGCAGCAATGCCTGTAAAGACTCAGAAAGAGGCAGTCATGGCAAGCAAAACTGCTTTTGGCAGTGGGATTTAGTGGTGGCAGACTGATTTGTCTTCCCTGCATCAAGCAAATGCTGAAAATGCTGATAGTTTCATGTAACTTAGGTTTTGTAGCAGAGTATAAACATATCTTCTGTATCCCAGTGCAGTGTACTTCCATGATAGCTATGGTGGAAATATAGATGTATCACAGAGGAAATAAGTCACCTTCAAAGACAGTCTAAATGCAGAATTAACATATTTCTTGTTCCAGTCACAGAACCCACATATCCCTCCAGAATAACACTCAAATAATTAAGAGTACACATGCCCATCTCTCACTACTAATTTACATTAAAAGAGACACTTCAAGAAGGAGGCATAGAAAATGCTATGTATTTTTTACTTTTATTTGGGGATCAAGCTGTTAAATTTTTCACAGGTGGTTGAATTGCAGGTTTTGCTTAATTTTCTGGGCACACTCTGGAGTCTGATTTGCACAGGTGCAGAATACACACAGCTGTAAGTGAAGTCAATGAAAGCTGTTCTGTGGACACATGAATTGCTCTATAATTCTAAGCTGAATTGCATTTTTAACACTGTAAAGCCATGTATTGAACTACTTCACTGACTTTTTCAGGGATAAGGAAATGATGAGCCATAGACACACACCTGGAGTAAAATCTTTCATGAGAAATTGTTGAAATATGACAAAATTATATGAAAGTGAAAAATCAGTTTTTTATAACTGGGGAGTGCTAAGCATGCTTAAGAAAACGTGACGTAGCTCCAGTCTGACTTATGGTAACTGTTATCAGAATCCCTATTGTTCATTATAAAAAAACTTTCTACTCTGGTAACAAAAGTTTAGAAGCAACTAAATTAAGCCTATTTTCAATTCAGAATTAGGGACTGAGATGTTTTCTTCCAAATATTGAAAGCACTTATAACATCAGAGAGGCTAATTGACAGTCAAATTTACATCAGTTAATGGCATTTTACAGGTACTTAAGTTTAAAGAGAACCACACTTGTTTTGCTCTGTCCAACTCTTTGGGAGCCTTATATTCTCTGATAATAAAAATTGCATTAATTGAAGAGGGAAGAATATAACCTTTGTAAGGTTAGAAGCAGTCTTCAGTATGTTTAAGTTATGTAATGGCTTTTTAATTCTTATCACTAATTGCAACTTATGAGCCTCCTTCAAAAGATTAGCCATCTTCTTTGATAGTATGTCATCTGATCTGTGTAGCTTCACCCTGCAGCTGAACTATGCATGCTGTGAGATTTGAAAATATGGAATGTGTTTTCACACAATGACATCATTTCACTGTTGCTAGCCATTGATAAAGAGAATGGTTAAGCCATCACTTTGGGCAAAGAGGGAGCTAACAAAATTAACTCCTGTAGAGCAATCTGCAAAAGAACATTTTCTTTGGTTTTTGTGGTTATTCCAGAGTCTGCAGAGAATTAATTAGTACAGAAGCATTATGGAAGTATGGAACAAAGAAATATGGAATCCAATAATCTGAATTTCACAACCCAAAATTCCAGTCTAAGGTCCCTTGAGGTTACAGAAATTGAAGCTCTATTTTTGTATTAAATGGAAGGTTGCTTATATTTAATGAGATAAACTCATGGGAGGCCTGGTGATCATAATGATTCTAATGCTTGGTCTTCCAGCTGTTTTGCTCTATGGTAACTAGCATGATAGGCATTCTTCAACCACATTCAAGACCATAGACAGAAAAGAGAATAAGAAAGGAGAACAAAAAATGTCAGAGAAAAAACAGGCAAACTAATTCAAATACAAAACAGTACCACTGGAATATGCTAGAAGAATTTGCAGTTGTAGTACATGTACACAGTGTTATTATGGTGGTACAAAATGCCAAAAGACATCTCTTATTTATCTGTGTCTAAAGGGAATTAAACCTAAAGCAGATGCCTCTTCGGGCCCTTTTTGCATATGCATATTCAAAGCTAGACTGGGCAAACAAGTTCCTTCAAGGAACACCCATTTGTTACTTGTATGTAAAGATGAGATTTTTATGCTGTGTGTAACTATAATGGTTTTGGAGCACACCTTTTTACATAGAAATAGTGCTCTGCTCATGTTTGGAAGGCATAAACTTTGATCAGATTTCAGTGTAAAGACTGTCAGAGAACCACCTATATAAAACTTCTTCTGGAGATAACAAAGTGAATTCACCAACAAATCAAAAGCTCTTTGCTCCTCTTTCTCATGTAATTCCTCTGTCTTTTTAATTTCATGTCAGTGAAGGTCATATAATCATATAATCAGTGCAGGAAATTCAGGAGAGGGGAGGAAATACAGTGGGAAGGAAGAGGATGTTTTAATTTGTTCCTATATTCACTTCACTGACATGGAATAGTAGAGGCAACTGTTTCTTCATTTTGGAAAACTGTCAAACTGGTCACAAAAATATCTTCCAAAGGTATATTTTCATCAAAAGTGCTTTTGGTGTAGTTTGGACATTTCTTAAAAGGAAATAAGGAATCATAACTCGTGGTAATAATATTTAAGCAAATATTTGAGCATATTGAAATACCAGTGGAAAATACAAAATAACTTAAAACATTTTTTGTATTTGTTTCTTCACTATTTTTTTCTCTTTAAGAAAGCCTTAGTAAGTCAGGAAAATTCAGCAGAGTTTAAGCTAGCCAAGACAAGAAGAAAGGCAATTTACACTGCAGATATTGGGAACAGTAAATTATAGGATGCTCTTGCCTCAATCGATTTCCAGTTGATTTAGTAGTAGAAAAGTTATCCTTCAAATGAAGTCTAAAGGTATTGAGTTACTAATTTCACTTTATTTTCAACTCACTTATGATCTCTGACAAGTTATAGTTGAGGCAACTACACCAGTTTCAGAAAAAATTCCACTGAGTTTATTTTTTGAGGGTGAGTTTGGAGCTAAAGCATAACATAATCCCTCTGGGATTCAGGAAGTCTAAGGTTTATTTTACTTCCAAAAGTAGAGGTGGAAAATATTCCTGATGCCTTTCTCCATCTTTTGATTCTACCTCTCCATGTCAAATTTGGAGTAGTTGGGTTTTGGCACCCATTTCCAGTGCTATCAAACCCTGATTAACAATATGGACAACACAGAGATGCAACCTTCTCCTCAGATAGATCCTCAATCCCCATACAGCCCAGACTTCTAATTAATTTTGCAAAATATTTGCAGCTCTTTCTCCATTGCCTAGGGAGAGAGTGGAGGAACAGTGAGCTCTGTAATCCTGTAGTCAGGGCTAATGGGAAGGAAAAATGACTGGAGAATGAAGAGTGGTTTGTCTGAATTCCTCCTTCCTCAGCCATGGTGTGGAGCCACAGAGTAGGAGATCTTCATAACAGTCACGTTCTTCCTGGTTACAATGAGTAAATTAGGTATGTCTGAGCTTCAATGAAAGCTTCTCAGCACTGACATGATGAGTGATTCTGGCTCTACTGCTCTCTTCCAGATCTGCATCAGCCTTCTGTTCCCACAAGCACAGTTTTGGTCCATGACTTGGGAGTTTCTGTGTGCTAACTCCATGTCTGAGATTAAGAACAAGGAGCAATCCTTCACCTTTTCTTTTCATTTTCTTCCACCAAAAGCACCTTGAGAGTCATTTGGGCAGAAGCAGCACACACAGTGTAAGGCGGGGTACAAAGCAGGTGCCAAATTCCCCCAACTTTATTTTTTTTTCACCTGGCCCAGACCAGTTTACTCCTTGCTTTGATGGGAGATTTGGAAGTTCTACTTTGAGGCAGCATCAATGATGAGCTTCTTGAAAAGTCCAAGTCTCTTCTTCCAGTTCTTGTTGGCTCAGTCCAGCCCATCTGCCCCACATCTGCTGGCAGTGACAGACAGTGACATCAGCTGTCCGGGTTTTATCAGATGGGAAGCCAGGTGTGATACATCACTGAATGATATCAGTGTATGGGAAGTAGCTCCAAACTTTATATTACCCAATTAATGCTCCCTGACAACGAAATTCTGTGAATGCTCCTCTTTCTGTCTGTTGTGTCTAGAGAGAGTTGTACTCCACCTTGCATTCCTCAGCTTGATGGTCTGAAAGGTATTGCCTCACTTCTACCCAATGCCACCACCTGCAGCCACAATCCTTGGGATCTGGAATGATCCTTACTAAGTTTGAGTAGTAGAACCTTAGTAGATCATTGTCTCAACTCTAAAACACAAGAAGTGAAAATTTAGGGAATAGCATCTTTATTTTTTTTCCAAAGTGGTTGAATAGCGAGTTCTGTTACCAAGGAAATTATTGAGATCAAACATGTGACAAGATAGCAAAGAAGTGGCAAAATTGGAACAGGAATTTAAAAAAATCTGAAGTTTTTATAAATAATATGAAATAAAATATTGAGGGGATGTTAAACATTGCACTGTACTCTGCAATCACTCTGAATCAAGGACCCAGAAAGGACCCAGAGGATGAAAGGACTAATGGGAAGGAGAGTTGGAGCTTATTTTGTTTGTTTGTTATCACCCAGTAGTTCTGAATTCATTCATTATGCATATTAACATCTGATCTTCTCTCTTTACAAAATGTTGATACTCTGACACATATCTGAGTGATAAACTGAATATTTCTTCAAGTATAAACATTATGTTAAGTTGCTTGTAAATAACTACCCTTCAAATGGTTTTGACTCCTTACTATTTGAAGATGCTACAGAATAAAAAAACCCGCAAACCAGCCAAAAAGCCAAACAAAACCCCAATACCATCACTGTAAGCATTTCACTGGGCAGTTTTTCAAATTAATTCAGTTTAACTATTACATTAACTTAATGGCTATTTTCCCCTACTTTAACCATGTTAAATGTGCCGGCAATAATGAGCTTCTAATGCTGTCTCCTTCAAGTCTCAGAGGCATCTTTAGAGCTCTGCTTATCTCCTGGATCATAAAGCTGCATAATTTAGTATTCAAACAATTAATTTAAAACTGAAACAGTTTGAATTGCCATAAAATTAATCAGAAAAAAAAATCTTAGCATGCCCATTCTGTTTATCTCTATTTAGCAAATTTGAAAGTGTAGGACAAATAAAACTTTACAATATTCTGTTTTCTACTTATGAATCAGCTGCTATAAGCATAAATATATCTAAAACTATAAGGGATATGTTCAAAATCTTTTGCAAAAAAAGTTTCTCGTGTCTATTAAACTAAGATGATTCTTTTGATGGAACAATTATTTTTTATTTTCCATACCATTATCTTAAATAGAAACATCTTTTAAATAAAATGTCATTTCTAACCTGTTTCCAGATTTGCAATACACAGAGGCAGCTGATGCATGCAATCAGAACTGCAGCCTTATTAAGTGGCTAAATTCTAACAATTGTGCAACTCACAGTACTGTATCACTTAACTTTTTAAAATATCCCTGCACTTAAACTGTGTTTTATTTCCTTTGTTGAGCTTCTAAGTGCTACAAGTGTCCCTTCCAGGCTGGGCTAAGGAAGAAAATTGTAAGAAGAAATTGAATTTACTTCATGCCTGTATCATCAGTAAGACCTATATCTAATAAAAGGCTAAGGTGTCTAATGTAGTAGAGTATCTTATCTAAGCACCCAAGTGACAATTGCAAGTCCCAGATTTAGGCCCCTACTGCCATCACAATTTCCTGGGGACACATAGTTACCAAAGCAACTTCTCTCATCTTATTTGAGATACCTTTATCTGATCTAGTGTCCATCTCTAGTCAAGATTGTTATGGGATGAAACTGATTTAATCTCTTTAGGGAAGATTATAGGTGACTATATGTGGTCAAATGAATCTCTATCCAGCAATCTTTTTTCTTCATTGGGAGAGTGGCTTAGTTACCAGGGCACGTAGGGACACAAATTAAATCCAGCTCCTGTCCCTCAGATCAGCTATGTTCCTCATGGCAGCAGCAGGTCTGTTCACTCTGAATCTGGGTCTGAATTTTCATTTTCTGACTATTTTTTCAAAGAAATGAGTAGGATTTTTTTTTTAATATTTTTACTTATTTCTTGTTAATTTTTTTCCAGTACTTGTTTCATATAACACAAGGAATCCTGAGTCCCACTCTTCCAGCCGAATGTCCTCATGGCATTAAGCTGTAAAATACTACCTTTTCCTTTTATTTTTTTTCTTTCTGCTGCATTCTTTGCTGTGACTTTCAGACTTGATGTAGAATGGTTCTTTCATAGGCTAAACTATCCTTCTGGGAACATATGGGCACTGGAAACCCTTCTGAGTTAGCTGTACATTTTGGTTCTTCCATTTCATAGGTGATTGCCCTTATCATTTGGTAGCTGTACATTTAATACTATTAGTATAATTCTCCTTTCTTCAGGTTTTAAAAAATAATCATAGCATAGAATCATAGAATATCCAGAAATGGGAATGACCCACAAGGATCATTAAACTCCATCTCTTGATCCTGTACAGGACCAAACTGACACCGTGTGCCTGAGAGAATTGTCCAAACACTTCTGGAGCTCTGCCAGGCTTGGAGCTGTGACCACTTCCCTGGGGAGGCTGTTCCAGTGTTCCTAATACCTAGACACAGTTTCCTGACATTCCCTCTTGTCCTGTCACAGAGAGGGAAAGGTTCCTCTCGAGGGGAAGCTGCAGTCTGCAATGGGATGTGCCCTCAGACTCCTCTGGGTGAGCAGACAGACCTGAGCAGCTCCTCACACAGCTCTAGACCCTCTTTGTAGCCTAGCCTTAGTAACCTTCATTTGCTTTCTAATAGCTCTCTATGGCTCATAACTTAGCACAAGAAATACAAGCATGGCAAACTTTCTGGTTGAAACCAGCATGTGTTTAATACTGCAGGTCTATTTAACAGCTAAGCATACTTCTGGATTTCAATTTCGTGCATTTTATCACAAATAGCATTAATCATAGTACATTTTGGCCTCCTAAAATGTTAGTATCTGACCTAAGATAAACATCTGTTATTCTTCTACCATATTACTTATCTTACTGTTGCCAAGATCCAAGATATTTTTCAAAAATAATAAAAGCTAATTTAAAGGCAATAATTTTAGAGCTTATGCTCACTAGTTCTCCTAAGACTTTTGAAAGTGTTAGATTTTGAGGTCTTTAATTTCCCAATAAAGAAATCCCAGTATAGATGCCATCTGAAATATGACAATTTGCTGAAGCTCAGTGGTTTCCATGTGATCAGTCAGCTCCTGTGCTATTTATCTTTGCTCTCCAGATTAGGATGTGTCACCATGATTCACTGTGGGTGATATGGGATATGTGGGACCTGGTGAATTCAGTGAAACTCTCCAGCCACAGACAGTGTGGGTGTGAGATCCTGAGTACCAACTTTGATCTACTGATCTCTTCTTTCTGCATCAAGCTATTTGCTTATACAGACACAGCCACAGGGAAATGGAAATAACAAATGGAAAACAAACACAATGTTTCAATTTGGTGCAAGAATAAAAAGCAACAACTTCTCTACTTTATAGGTTCTTGCAGGGCCCCCACTGATATCATGTGAGAGCAGATTCCAGAAATGCATTAAACACTCTGAGTAATTTCAGTCATGTCTTATCCATTCTCACTGTCATTCTCTCCTTAGGCAAAGAACTGTACATGCACTGCTTTGTTTTGACTTTGTTACTAGTTAGTTATTTTATTTTATTGCCACATTATATTTGTATTGGAGTAAACACACTGAAGAAAAAATATTTTGGTGTTTGGAAAAGAAGGATCAAACTTTTGATGGACTTTACTCCTTTTTTTTTTCCTAATCAGAGGAATTTTAACAATTTAAAAGGATGAATTTTAAACTAAAATCCCTTCTGTGAAAATCTGAATATATTTACAATTAATTCCTGCCTGTGAAAAAACCAAAGAAATACTGGAATGTGTGAGAGGGTTGAAATTGTAATTTGTATTCATCTTTAGTAACCAAAAAATATTGTTTATGTAATTTACTTGCTCTTTTCTGCTCAGCACTAATATTCCCCAAGTCCTTTGCCTTAAGCTTCTTTGTATGGATAGAGATAATGAGGAAAAAACTCAAAAAACAAAGTGAAAAATGGGTCTTCCCCTTAATTTTGATATTTAGAACATAGGTGAGGACAGTGGCAAGCAGCAGTTCACCCACAACACACACTTATTTCTTCTTTATGAATATACAGCTTTGAAACGAAAAATCAGGAGCCTCATTTCTTCCTTTGCCTTACAGACAGAATTAAAATGATGCTTTACATCCAAAAAATAGAGAGGAAAAAACACAGCTAGAAACTGCAACTGAAAAACAAAGCAAAACCATAAAAGATAATGAAGTTTGGTTTTTTGTGGTTTTTTTGTTTGGGTTTGCTTGTTTGTTTGTTTGTTTTTGTTTTTGCATATAAAAAATTTCAGTATGGCAAGTGTTCTGGGTCTTGAATTTCTGATTATATAAAACTTTGTGGTTCCTGTAAAATTGATGTTCCTGTCTGAAGGATGTGGTTCCCCTTGACATCCTTAGCTTTTCTTCTAATTAAAAAAGAAGAAAAAAAAAAAATATACAATTCACTTGAATGCAGCAACCTTTACAATTAGTATTTAACTGTCCATAAAAATACTGATTCCCTTAATGAACCTGCTGCTACCATTGTTTACTACCTCGAAATTAAGGAGGGAGAAAGAACCGATCATTAAGCAAATCTCTGTTACTGTTTACCTACCTCTGTAGTCCCATTATCATTTGTAATTACATATAGTTAATCAGTGCCAGTATCTGACAAAAATGTTTATTGAATGGAACAAGATGAAGTAGATGATACCACAATGCTCAGACTGTAACCTAGATCTAATGTAATTCCTCACAAAAAGTTAAATTGCAAAGTTTACATTTAATTCAACCGAATGTCACACTCTAAAATGTGCAGACCATCAAAATGTTTCTTAATGAGGGAAATTAATCAGATTTCCAGATATTCATGCTTGATTTAGAATAATCAAAACATAAGACAGAAAGCAATTAGAGAATTTGCTAAATTTGTGGTCTTTTTGGAGGATGTTTAACATGCATGATGACTAAATTACTTGCACTTCTCTATGGGAAGGTCTTCAGCACAGTTTTCACAACTTTGTTTTTTAGAAACATCAGTCAAGTTCATCTCACAATTCCTCCCAGGTACCACATGTATACAGTCAAGTAGGGCAAATGCAAAGCAACACATGAACAGCTTGGGATTTAGGATTTTTTTTCTCTTCCAGCATCTTTTTTAATGAGACAATGTTAGCTGCTAGGAGTGTCCATCATGACGAGTTCCTATTTCTTATTTTCATACCTACACATTTCAAATTTGCAGGACATTGCAATCATGAGATGATCCCATGGGAATTGTGAGGCCAGTCAGGGGCCTCAGTGGCATGGATGCAGCCCCACCATGCCTCAGCAGAAGGTCCAGGGTGGAAACCAGGACCCTCCAGCAGGACAGGGATAGCCAGGCATCAGCAATGCAGGTGATGACTAAAGGAATAGAGTTTAGGTTTGCTGTTATAGAGAAATTCTTTACTGTGAGGGTGGTGAGACACTGGAGGAGGCTGCTCTGAGAAGCTGAGGATGCTCCATCTCAGGAAGAGCCCAAGGCCAAGCTGGATGGAGCCCTGAACAAGCTGCTCCAGTGGAAGGTGTCCCTGCCCATGGCAGAATTTTGGAACAAGAGGATCTTGAATGCCCTTTACAGCCCAAACCAGTTCAGGACCAAGGACAAGAACGGGATATAAAAAGAGGGTCAAGGTCAGCGTGAGGCTGGTGCAAGACCAGTCCCTACAGCCCCTCCTGCAGCAAGCTGCAGGTCCTGAGCTTGCATTAGCCCAGGTGTGCCAGCCCCCTCAGCCCCCTGACAGCAGCCTGACCCAAGGTCACACAGGGTCAGAGCTGACCTCCAGCACCTGCACATAAAGCCTTGGTGGGGAGGCTCTCTTGGGAAGCTCATTACAGACAGTGATGGTTGCAGCTGATCAGGGCAATTGGAGCTTCTTGGAGTGCTCAAGGCAGCAAAGAGTTAAACATTGCTTCAGTCTTTGACTGAAGTGACTACTCTTCTGAAATATAATCAAACATGAAGCTAGAAAATGTAAAGCCATGTTTAGACACAAAAAATTAAAGAAGAAAATTTGTTTTACGTGCTTCAATGTTATGTCTTGAATTTTTAATTAACTTTTTCAAGATTTCGAATTTTCTTTCTTAGTCAGTATGGGTACTCGTTTAGTGTGGGGTCTTGTGTTTGGTTTTTTTTTCATTTGTTCTCTACCAAACTCCTGACAAACATATGTATATTTTTATTTCATCAGCGCAATTACATAGAAATTTTTTAATAGAATTTTTTAATAGAATTTTTTTTAACTAACAGTTAAAAACAGCTTTTTCAATGAATTTCTGTAAAATTTTACAGGTAGCTTTGCTGTGAGTAGAATGAACTGAAATGCTGACTCTGGCTTTCAGTTAATTGCCACACTCATAATTGTAGAGCAGGTAATATAGTGATGAACTGCTTCTCACCTACAGCTCCTTTGTGGTTGTAATAACTGCAGAGGGATGTTTCTTCTCTTTAAACATGATTTTTCAGTGCAGTTTCAAAGCCTCTATAGACAAATCAGCAAAACAGTAACACAACCAAAGATATAAAGGTATTTGGAAGCTGTAGTTTTTTCTCTGTATTATTTTTTTTTTAATTATTTTTTTCCATGTAAACTAAAACAATTTTCATCAAATGAAAACCATGAAAATTTTTCTGTATTTTGCTTTTATTTTCATACCACAAAGAGAATACTAAGAAATATGAGCAAAATTGAATTCTGATAGCTTAGTTTATGACATATTTAAAACATAAAAACTTACTTCTGTGGATTTGAATCTTTTGACTTTGTCTTTATTTTCATGTATACTTGAATACATACATATATCTTTACTACTTTAATGACATTTTATTTAAATCTGGAATTCAGAGAATGAAATTGATTGGTTGTTTACTGGTTCATATATAATAAAAAAATATTTCTGTTCACATTTAAATTCACCAAATTTTGATGTTCCTTTTCTTGATAACAGCTGCATACAACTAAATTTGAAGAGCAGTATCTAAGGTAAATGACTACAGTAAAATATTTTTGTGTCTGTCATGCAAAATCAATATATTTTCAAACCAATCAAAATTCAACAAACTATATAGTTTCTCCAGTAATTATGCATTTGAAATAAATTTATTTAATTTTCTGATGTCAACTCTTTGCTCAAGAGAGCAAATTAAGCAATTAATAGACATGAAAAATATTTTACCAGTTTGTCTCAGAATTTAGGCTCTAGTCAACACTGAAGCTTCTTTTTGGGAAGGGGTGAGAATGATTTTCCAAGTAATTGGAATTCTTTCAGGTGAGCACAAACATATCTTTTTATCTGGGAATTATGTGCTTCAGCCTAATACAATTCAAGAACATCAAGTGATCCCCAATAGCCACTGAACCAAAGCTCCCCATGTTAGCCTGTAGCATACTATCCTTTTAATCATATTACAAAAAATATTAATAAATAGGAGAGGTGTGGAATAGTGGGATCTATTTCAAATACTGTTCATTGGACTTTGATAGAGAGAATAACAAGACAATTGTCTTCTTTATTCTGTATTTATCTAATGTGGCATATAATTGATCTAAAACAGAGCAGCAAGTTTCTTTAAAGCTTGCTCTGATGAAGTTTTGTTTGGCACTTCCCATTGGTAAGGACTGGATTAGCAAGTACACAGAATGCAGAAGCATAAGACTTTTTTAACTGGCCCTCCACATCAAGTGCCATCTCTCCTGGGTGAGCAGAGAAGGTCTGTCCATGACCTGAGCACTGTGTTACAGCCCATGTTATCTATTCCTAACAGGCAAATGTTTACTAGGACTTGAGCCTGGATGGAAGGGTTTTCTACTGTTCCTGAGATCTTATGCCCTCCCAATGCAAAGCTGGATAAGGAAAAAAATCACTATAAAAAGCAAATTGCTGCAGGTTTTCTAAATATCACAAAGTAAAAGAAGTAGCTGAAGTCCAAACAGACAAATTCATCTGGGTGGTCAAAACAGAAGCACTCTGTGTTGCAAGGACATCTATATATAGTGGCAAGGACTGCATCCTTTTTCTGTCACAACAAATACACTTAGCATACTTCCTGAGGGAAAACTTTGTTAAATTTGGGATTAGTGTGCAGGGGGGTCTAGCTGACAGACAGTTTATATTTAATTTCTTATAGTATAGATGCATATAGAACATCCATTAGCTAACAGTGAAACAGAGCTCATAAATAGCATAATTTGCTGTATGCAGGAGAGGAAGAGAGGGATAGTGGGGTGGCAGTGAAGGTTTTCCAACATCCTCATGCCTTGTATTGGCTCAGCTATCCAATGTTCTCCATCTACTTGATGAGCTCTAAAGGACATTTCCTTTCCCAAAACTAATGTCTTGGAGGGTGGTACTACATTCAAAAAGTTACCCCTATCTCACACTTCTCTCTCAAGACCTTAAGAACCCTGTTTCCACAACCCCAACAGCCCTCCCCTGATTTATACTGCTCTCTGCTACTCCATCTCCAGACCCAAAGCTTCAGTGCTGTTTGTTATAAAGTGAGAAGAAATGAGGTTTCAAAATCTCTGCTTTTTCAGTTCCCACAGCTTACAGAGTGCTAATGGAAGCTGACTGAAAAAAAATCTTAACTGCTGTGGTTCAAAAACTTTAAAAATAGATTATTATGGTGAGGCAAAAGTGCCAGGAAGTTGATAACCTAACTCTAAGTCTCAAACCAGCGTGAATCAAAATGACATTTATGAAGTCTTGGAAAATGGCAACTGTAATGAAAATGTCTACTGACCCCTGACTAATAGTGTCAGCAATCCAGCAGTGCTTAATTATTAAAATCAACACATGTCCTGCACTGACAGCCCAGTGTTTTGAACTGTGCAGTTCTGCTGAAGAGGTGGAAACAATAAATAGAAGTGACAAAATTTCCTTTTTTATTCATTCTTGTTCTCTCTTTCTGCTGATTCCCATCCACAGCAGGGTTAGAAAGGTCAGCACGACTGTGTTTACCAGGAGTTTGTTAGGCTGTAAACCACACCTGGCTGCTCATGGCTCAGGTGGGCTTGCTCATCTCTGGGTCATGGAGAGGCTGGTGGCCAGGTGCAGAGTGGGGGTGAGTGTCCCTGCCTCCAGCTGGCAGCCAGAGCTGCTCCCAGGGCTCTGTTGGACTGTTTGAGGTTATACAAGGCCAAGTGCTGGGTCCTGCACCTGGGACACAAAAACTCCCTGCAGCACTACAGGGGTTTAGGTTTGAGGATATCCTACAGACTTGAAGATAGAATGGCTGGAAACCTGCCGTGTGGAAAAGGACCTTGAGATACTGGTTGACAGTGACTGAACATGAGCCAAGAAAGACATAGCACCTGGCCTGTCATCAGTGGTGTGGCCAGCAGGACAGTGCAGAGATTGTCCCCTCTACTCAGTGCTTGGCTACTGTGTCCAGTTTTTGGCCCCTCACTGCAAGATTGAGATGCTGGAGCAGCTCCAGAAAAGGGCAATGAAGCTGGTGAAGGGTCTGGAACAGAAGTTTGATGTGGAGTGCCTGGAAAAGCTGGGGGTGTTTAGCCTGGAAAAAAGGGGCTGGAAAGAGACCCTGCTGCTCTCCACAGCTACATGGAAGGAAAGGAGGTTTAGCCAGGTGCAGTCAGCCTAGGTAGCTAGGATTGGGACACCATAACCCATGGGAGTTTATGTTGGACATTTGGAAGAATTTCTTCACAGAAATGGTGATTAGACATTAAAAGGAGCTTTCCAGGGTAGTGCTGGAGCCACCAGCCCTGGAGCTTTTAAGGAAAGCCTGGACATGGATCTCAGTGCCATGGCCTAGTTGAGAGAGTGGTGCTCAGTCAGGTTGGACTTAATTTCAGAGGACTTTTCCAACCCAGTTGATTCTGTAGTGAGGTGGCAACACTCCAGCATTTACGGAGATGAATGTGTAGGTGCTGGATCCCATGGGAGAGCTAGAGCTGTGTGCAGTTGTCAAGGCCACAGGAAGCACCCAAGCAGTTGCACTTGGGCATTAGAATGAGGAAACTCCTCTGTCTTGAACAAGAGAGACCAGCTGGGTCAGTGTCCCCTAAATCAGGAGACACCCTCCAGACACACTAGAGCAAGTGGAACTGGGGAGGAGACCACCCTAACTTCAGTTCTGCACTACAGGCATTCTCACTTCTGTTCACTTCTCTTTTAGGTTCCAATCCTCAAAAAACTGAATGACAGGCTTAACTTCAATATATTGATTGTCCCAGTGAGGCTGATGAAAATTCAAACTAAAATAAAATTTCTGGCAAATGAAATGCCATCTCTGTTCACTCCTTATTCTGTTATGATGTGCCTTCCTCATGACAGTAATTTGAGGATGAAACCTGCTTTGTCACTAACCTTCCTGCAGGCTGTTTTTCTTTGATGGAAACACAGCAGGGGTCCACACAGATCATCCAGCAGCACCCTGGGCTTGGTGATCAAAGAATCTCATTGCTGAAATTCTCAGTTCCACAGAGAGCAGTTATCTTGCAGTACAGATGCAACTCTTGAAACATACGCTCTGTAAAGAGCCTTTTTGGAATTGTAAAACTCTTCTTAAGAGAAGAGGACTTTAAAGCCCAAATCACCTAGAAGTTTCCAAAAATGTCATCACAGATTTAGGAAAATGATAGTAAGCCACTCTTCCTTCTTTTTTTCTGCTTTTCTTGTAAATTGAAGTATTCAAAATAAAACTCGTTTGTAATTTTGTCAGTAAGGTCTTGAATGCTCTTCTGCATTTGGAATTTGAATAAGTGAAAAAAATCAATGTGAAACATAATAACAATCAATTTTATAAAATAAGAAAAATGTATTCATTTATTATGCCTTTAAAGCACTTAAAATTATTTATTGGCAAAGAAAATCAGAAATATGCTGTATCAGGTATGAAAGAATGGATTTTGAGAAATATTGTAATTATAAATCTGGAGGTTAATTGTTACTGCAGCTTACAGATGCTTTTTTTATGGTATCTACTCAGAGCAGGGTAATGCACTGAACTCTCATTGAGTTCTGTCTTTACCCATTGGAGCACAGTGTGGCTTTTCAGCAGTGGTCTTTTTGGTGAGATGAAGGATCTAATGGTGACTTCTGCTTTAATAAAGGTTGTGCTTCTATTTTTAGACTTGTCCTCAATCTAATAGCATAATCTGCATTCCCTATAGATGGAAATAAAGAAGTATTACAATGAATATCACCAACAAAGTCTATTAATTCTACCATGAAAGGTTGTAGAATACTCTTCTATCTAGAGAAATGCATAAAAAATGAAAGGAAAGCACTTTATCTTGCTTTAGCATTCTCTTTAATACGGTATTGGTAACCTGTCTGTGAGAGCAAATTAGCAGACACCAAGTATTTATCCTCTAATTTTGTTTTAATTATTAAAAGATGCAGAACATAGGGTGCAAAATTTACCTGGTTTGTAATTCCTCTGATTTTAGTGTTTTGCCCTACTGCTGAATTTGGCCCATTTAAGAGGATTTATGCTTTTTTACTGTAGAACTGAATCTCCTTTCTTAAGCATTCTCCTGCAGCTGACATGCATACTAAGCAATACAGCTGCAGTCATCTGTAAAAGCTTGGAATTAATTTTCATCTTTATTGCTACAGCTTATATCATTCTGCCTTTCCCTTTATAATACAGAAAATTTTCTCATTCCTTGAGAAGCCATTGCAATTAGTTTATTTCCTTTTATTATTACTTGTCAGTAAAGTAACCAATGCAACTGTTATCATCTGTACACACACTAACTACAGTATTGAACATTGTCAGAAAAAGTTCACTGAAAAGATAAGTTAAATCACAACATAAAACAAATATTTTCTGGTTTGCTGATGAAAATCCAAGCCATGAAAATAAGAAGAAGAGAGGCAGAGCATTACAGATGAGTATGCAGAGTAAAGGGATGCTGAAAACTACTATAGAGAATAAGCACAAGTCCTTGGGGAAAATGGCATTAATTTTTTATCCTATTATGTTTAAAAACATATATAGGACTACTGGGCAAAATTATCTTTTCAATGGAAAAAGTCGAAGGTAGGAATAATTTATGTTAAAAAAACTGTGAAAAGATGAAAAGTAAGTTTGTTGTGGTTGTTTTTTTTTAAATTTTTTAAACTTTGATTTAACATGTCTGCAATTAAAACAGCACTTCTCCGTGTCTAGAAAAAAGATTAGCACTGGAACAGGGAAGGGGCTTATGTTTACAGTCAAAAGCTCTTTCTGAATCAAGCATTTAATTTTTATTGAACAGATAATTTTTATTAGTCAGATGACTGAGTGGAGGGACCACCTTTGGATTGAGTCATGTTTTGGAGATCACATTCACCCCACGACTGCATTCCATGACAAAGTCTTATATACATATATACACATATACACATATACACATATACACATATACACATATGCACATATACACATATACACATATACACATATACATATATACATATATACATATATACACATGTACACATGTACATATATACATATATACATATATACATATATACACATATACACATATACACATATACATATATACATATATACATATATTCATATGTACATATATACACATCTATACATGTATTGCATCAGCGCATATATCTGTGTCCAATATCTATTTCACAAGAAGGCAGATGAATGTCAGTCACCTGACTGATGCTATGTTCTCATGCTCTGACACCTTTACATCTTCTACTCAGAAGAAGTGAGAAGCACAATAATAATTAAGACTGAGCATAATGATGATTTATCTTAGCTTTTCCTACTCCTTACACTTCACAGTGTCATTGACCATACTTTGCTATATCAGACTTATGGGACAGGGTTATTGCTTTGCATGTTTTTAAGCCCTTTGCCTAACATTCTGGCATCACTGAATCCCATTATTTTAGGTGAATAATTCTTGCTTGCCATGGTATAGGGAGGCCTGAGCTAGAGTCACTCCTGAAATCAGCAGAATTGTATCTAAAATGTGTTACTGTGATGTTTATGAATGAGTCCTAAGCGAGATCCCACAGAAAGTCTTTAACAAAGGAGGGAACTGAGTCAATTCTTTTCATCCTGTGTCTCTTCCATGGCTGCACACACTCCCTAAGTGAGGGCTACCTTTTCTGTGCTCAGACCTGAAAGAAGGCACTTTCTGGAATACAATGTATTTCCTTATCCAATTTCAACTTCATAGTAATTTAATATTAAATATTTTAACTTAAGTATGCTGGAACAAAGAAATATTTCCCTGGGATAGTATTTCAAAATAATGTCTAAACTGTTCTTTCTGTATTATAGGAGAAGCATTATTCTCATTTCATTCTCTAGCTATTGTTTTTTACACAGCCAAGAGTGAGTGAATTACTGGTGACTACATTTTCTGAAGCAAATACATCTGCTGCTTGATGCAGCAGATAATGACAAAATTATTGAACATGTTTGCACCTTGTCCTTCAGAGGATGAAAACTATCTCTAGATTCTAATGATGAAATATCTCAGAATGTTTCCAGTGCAAAAAAGGCCATTCTTTGTACCTAATCTAGTTACAATACAAATGAAATCTCTTAAAGTGCTAGGATATTTTAAATTAAATATTATTTCATTTAACATTTCATTGTTATATATTTCACCAGACATGCTGTACTCATAGTGCAGTAGGACTATTTGTGGAGGCAGGGGAAAATACCATGAAAGGGATCAATAAATTGGACCAGGACAAAAGCAAACCAGCCTTCTGAACAAACCTAATACATTCCAGTGCTTCCATGAAATCCCTGCAGTGGTTGGCACAAGTAAGGCATTGGGATTTGGGTCTCAAGACAAAGGAAATCAGAAACTGATTACAAGAAAAATTTCCCCAAAGAATATATATCAACTTACTCCTCAGATCCACACCAGGTTTTTCCATGCTGATTGCTGCCTTTAACAGTGCATTCCATTGTTTTTAGCTATCACAAAACAAAAAGATATTTAATTTCCTCATTATTCAACTGAAGCAAAAAGTGGCTCTTGCATCTCACAGTTCAAGCTGATAATTATTCCCTCTCTCAATTTCTGCTTGTCCCATGGGGGTAAGCAACACTATCATCTCCCCTTTTGCTAACCTGCCCTTCTGCTCTTCTCGTGCCCAATATCACTTTTTTTTTTTTTTAATTGTCTCATATTTCCTCAAATTTAACATAATCAAGAGCAACTCGGAGCAGTTGTCTGCAGTGAGCATTTAGCCTGAGGTGGTTGCATCTGTTCCAGATCTGGAGCAGCCCTTGTAAGCCTTCAAGCTTGTGTGTTTCCTACCAGCTGTATCAGTTGCTCTAATAAAGATTATTGCAGTTCCCTACAAATATAGCTCATTTATGCACTTAGACAGTCTTGGCAGCAGCACAGCTACTCATCAGTAAATGTATATACAAATATGTGGGAAATCTGATGATTCACACAGACACAAGTATATGTGTAGCTGAAGCATTTTCAATAAACCAAGCTAGAAACAAAAAATCATTGATTTGGAGTTCAAATTATTTACTTCATTTTCTGATTGAATAAAATTTATTTAATATACGATTTTAATTTACTTTGGGCTGGTTTTACTCCTTTGAGATAAAATTAGCTAAAGTCTCTGAAAACTTTAACTGCTTTGAGGTATAAAGTATCAATGCTTCTAATTGAAATGTGTCAGGAGTGGTTTGTGCCTGAAGCTGTCTGATGAACATTATCCAAATTAGCTTATTTGAACCAGGATTTTCAAAGGAAACAAAACCTATCTGCAGTCTAACAAAGACTTTTGACAAACTTGCTGATGCTAAGAGAAAACAGAACTTCTGCTGATGTGTGTATAAAAGATGTTATTAAAAAAGGTGGGGAAATTGCAAACTCTTACCATCAAAAAATTTCCGGTTTGTAAGATGGGATTTTCCTGCTTCAGTAGCTACCAGCTGAGCTTCAATGAAAGCTTTCTTTAAGGAAATAGACCTTATTTTCCATTTTTTAAACTCTGAATGTGATTTTCTGCCATTGGTTTAAAGCTGGAATTTTTTCTTATGTTTCGTAATTTCATCCTAAAACAGAGAGTTATCAAATAAGTAAATGTTAACTTCTGGTGGCTTTATATACAGGTGCTACAAAAATCTTTACTCTTCAGTCCTCAGCATGTAAAACTATCTATCAATATTTTCATATGAATTAATGTGTCATATATAAAGCCACAACAAAATGCATTTAAAAAGTGAGGAGCTGGAGAAAAACTGGTTGCTGAGATAAGTTTGTTAGACTGAAGCTGTAGTAATGAGGATATATCAGTGAAGAGCAATGACACTTGACACATAATTTTTTCAAGGAAAGGGCTTTTATTGAGCAAGATTGCAGTCAGTCTCTCCACTAAAATTCTTTGTCCTAGTTAAATACTAGACATGAATGACAGACAATTCCCAAGACACAGAAGATATATTAGTCAGTTCTATCACTGTGTTCATTCATGGCTGTTTTTCTGACCAAGCTTATACTCCTTATAAAGCTCCAAATTATTGTACATAGTTTATTCTAATAAGATCAGTGATTGAACAAACAACCCTGACAATTTATAATAGCTGTATTTTAACAGCTTAGCACTCTTTTGGAGATAGAAAATAAAAGTATAATTCATGCAATTCTCCTTGTTTTCTTTTAGTATCATTAAAGCTATGAGGAAATCAGTGACTGGATACATGCCACTTAAAAGAAAGCAAGAAAGAGTATGAAGAATAAAGTATATACATAAATATTTGTATTACATTATGGTCTGTAATATTTCAAAACATTACAGAAAGTCATGTATGCATGTAGATGGCTTTTCAAAGGCAAGCAGAATTTACAGTGGGGCACATGAGGTATTCCATGCTAAACAGCACAGTACACATTTTCTAATTATTAGAAGTATCCCGAGTGAAATAAGATACCCTGCTTTCAAAATGGCACACAAGAGCTAGCTCAGTAAGGTTCTTGGCTTTTGGCACTGGAGTTACCATAGCATCCTGAAGCTTCACCTCACCTCTTTCATCTACTTTTGCATAGCCTAGACTAAACCAGGCTAGAATATTTCAGATGGAAGGGCCTAAAAAGATCTTCTAGTCCAACTGCCTGACCACTTCAAGCTGAGCAAAACTTAAAACCTGTAATCAAGGACATTGTCCAAATGCTTCCTAAACATTGACAACTTCAGGCATTGATTACCTCCCAGAGTTTGACCACCCCCTCAGTAAAGTGTTTCCTGATGTCTGGCCTAAACATCCCAGATCTGGCACAGCTTTGAACCATTCCTATATGGGAATCACTGGATCCCAGGGAGAAGAGATTGGCATTTCCCTCCCCATCTCCCCTCCTCAGGGAGCTGCAGGCAGAAGCAATGTCACCCCCAGTGTCCTTTTCTCAAACCAGAGAAGCCCTGAGTCCTCAGCCACTCCTCACAGGACATTCCTCCAGCCCTTTCCCCAGCTTTGTCACCCTCTGGATGCACTCAGAGGCCTGAGCATCCTGGCCTTGCTCCCAGCAGCTCTCCAGGGGAGGCAGGGCAGGCTGGGCACGGCAGGACAGTCCCTGCTCTGCCCGGCTGCTGGGCTGGGCTGGATGCTCCCCAGGGTGGGCTTTGCCCTGGGGCTGCCAGGGCACCCTGCTGGCTCTCACTGAGGGGCTGGGGGGCACACAGCACCCCAGAGCCTTCCTGCAGGGCTGGGCTCCAGCTGCTCCTCTCCCCAGTTATTCTTGTGCCTGGTTTATTCTGTCCATTCCAGATACAGAATGTGACATTTGGTCCTGTTAAATTTCATGTCGTTGGTGCAATTGGTTGATGCATTACCTTGATTTGATGTAAAGCACCCCAGTAATGTAAAGGCAAATATTTAGGTGGAATATTTGTGGCTGGCTGCATTACATACTGTGTACAGTGTACATTCAAACCAGGAACCTTGACCTGCAGCACACAGCACGGCCAGGAGAACCAGTGGGAACAGTGTTAGACCTCTGCAAACAATGCCTGCCAAGTCTGGAGCCAAGTGAGCACGAAATGATGTGGCCCAATATGGGCCCAAAATAAACATGCCATCTGACTCTGAATGTACATTTCCAAAGTGAGCCCCAGGCTTGCACACACACAGGTCTAAACTATTTAGCAGACCTCCACCCAGACTGTGAATGAGACTGTTCAGCTGAGATTTGTGACTGTGTTATGAGAGAGGTGGTTATTTCTCTTTGGTTGGCAAGTTTTTCATGGGAGTGCTGTTACAGAGTGAATATCTAGATGTAATTTTGAAAGGATCTAAAATGACAAATTAAAAAGTGGAAAGAAGTCTGATGACTTGACATTAATTTCTATAAGCATTTGAGTGGACAGATCATAGTGTGAGATTAGAAAACTTCCCAGGAAATATCATTCACAGTTTTCTGTGCTGTGTGTAGCACATTTAAACCTTTATTTAACAGTAAAGACAATGTTAAACTAAATCGAAAATGTTGTCTTTCCTCTTGAGAGAACAAAGTAAATACAATTACACTAATCTTTTAAGGCCAAGAATGAAAATTGTACACACTAAAGGTGTGTACAATCGTTTTGCATTACAGAAAAGGTCAGGCTTAGCTTCAAAAAGCCTCAGCTGCCTGTCTCTTTTATTAATATGAAATATCTTTATTGATTCTAAAAATATGAGATCAAATTTTCAGCTTCCCAAACCTCATCTGGGTTTCATAAGAGTGCTTGTGGCCCATACATTCTTTTAGCAAGATCATACTGGATTGGTAAGAAAAGCAACAGAAACATTTTCTAGCCACCTGAAAAGAAATGGGTTTTAGAAAGCAATAATATAAACTATAACTGTATTGCTGTAATAAATATTTTTAAAATCTATTACACATCAAAAAGGAATTAGTGTTTAGAGAGAAAAGAAGGTATTTTCTTTTTGCTGATTGTGTCCCTTCACATGGCCAAGTACTGCATAAGGGTGATATTGCCTTATGGTGTAGATCAGTGTGAGATGTGAACTCTGTGGCCAAAATCATTAAAATTGCTAATTGAAGGGGAAAAGGAAAAGGGCACTATAAGAGCCAATTGCTCTCCAGTTTCCCTCTTCTAGTGGGACTCTCCAGGTTAGGAACTGGCCTCTCCAGTGTAGGGATGCCATAGCAGTAGACAGCATTTAGTGAGTTCCACCTTCTCCTGCAGGGATGGTTGGCTCTTCCACAAGCAACGTGAAATGTCATAGTGCAGGTTAATTGCCTTTTCAGTTTGACCTGTTTTCCTAAGAGATGAGGGTTTCAGTCTTCTGGAATTTTGTGCCTTTCATTTGTAACAAATGCAACAGAGCAGCAGCACATCACTGGGTGGAAGCATGACGCTGATGTCAGTACCTGTAGAAGAATAGTCTTCCACTAAATCAAAAATGCCAGTGTACTGATTCATAGTTGCTTTCTCTGATTTTGCTTGCTTCTTGATTTTAAAAGATTTTGCTTTGATAGAAAATATATTGATTTTAAAATTTTAAGATATTATGTTTATTTTTGATTCACAACAAAGTGTATTTCACTTTAAGGAAAATATGAGGCAACCAAAAAATGTTTCCTGTAGTCCTGCAGCTTTGATGGTCTCCTGGCATGACATTTTATTCAATACTGCATTACTACAGCTAGCATGGAAGTGCCTGAATTCAAATTGCACAGGTAAAAAACTGAATCACTCTAGTGATTAATTAAACCCACTGAATTACAATGAAAGCCAAATCCAGGACTCTGGAAAGGACTTTAGTTCAGGAATACTGGCAGAAACACATTTAAAGGAAAGATAGCTTTCATCAAATAAGTGCCTTATTGGAATTGAGTGTGTCACACCCACAGAGAATAAAGCACTTTACATTTCAAGTTATCAGTGGCAATACTCATAAATTAAAGACTCAGACTTAAATATAGTTCCATCCCTGTTGACTCACATACACTGTTCCTTATGACATGTTACATGACAATGTTCTGAATATTACCTTCAATGCTGCCAAGTAAGGAATAAATTCACCAAAGTTGTAAATCTTTACTACAAGTTTTGGACAGCCTCTTGT
Organism: Oenanthe melanoleuca; assembly: GCF_029582105.1. Taxonomy (NCBI): domain Eukaryota; kingdom Metazoa; phylum Chordata; class Aves; order Passeriformes; family Muscicapidae; genus Oenanthe; species Oenanthe melanoleuca. The sequence continues at coordinate 56,517,675 of NC_079337.1, read as the reverse complement.
TGGTGGGTTTGTCTTTTTTTCTTTGTTTTTGTTTTTGTGGGGGTTTTGGGGTTTTTTTGTGGGTTTTGTTTTGTTTAGTTTTGTTTTTTGGATTTTTATGTTTGGTTTGGTTTGGTTTGGTTTGGTTTTGGGGGGTTTTTTGTTTGGTTTTTTGGGGATTTTTTGTTTGGTTAGTTTTGGTTTTGGGAATTTTGTTTGTTTGTTTGTTTTTTAACCAGAGCTCTGAAATATTTTCTTTCTGCTAACAAAAAGAAATAATTACCTTCTAGCATTGCTATTTTATTCACTGAAAACTGACACTTCCTTCTGTTTTAGCATCAGTACATTGTGAGAATTCTTTGCCATGTTTTAATTAACCTGGCATGATGATCTCAGTACAGTCCCAAATAAAATTAACATCAAACACTCATATGGAATTGTTCTAGGAAATAGCTTGGGTGATGAACATATACCATATGGTAGTCTTTAAAAATAAAACCTGCCAAGTAGCATATTTAATGTGACTATCCTGGCATATCCATAAGGACTGTAAAAATCAAAAATAATTCTGAGCACTGCTCACTTCAAAGGATAACAAAATATTTTATACAAACTATCTATCTTTCTGAAATCAGCTCACCTACCACTTAAAGCAGTGCAGTGAAATGCAGCAGCTATTGCAGTAAAGCACAGCAAATTGGAACAGCAATTTAGGGCAGGTAATGAAGACAAATGGTGTATCTTGTTTAAACTGCAGGGGCAGAAGGTAATTACCCAAATTTGGAGCCAGCTGAGATACCAGACCTAACACCTCTCTTGCAGAAAAGTGTCAGTCATGATTTTATAGCTGGGTACGATTAAAAAGCACATGAGCAAGGCCTGGTATTAAAGACTGATCAGGTAAACAACTCAAATTCTGGGGGAGAAGAGTTCCTGCTCTCATTTATGTGTGCAATAAAATCAGTCATGTCCTTGCTGTGCTGCATTGCTGGTTAGATGAAAATTTAGAATTGATTTTATGGGCATAACCTACAGTCCACTGAAATCAGTAGAAAAATGTTGGTTGGCTTTGCATCAGGTCTTCTTTCAGCTCTGGTTTTTAGAGAGGGGAATTGTACTTTGGTTTATTACTTTATTGCATTGTATTGTAAATCAAAATATGGTAGATTTGCAGCAGCAAAATAACCAATCAAGACAGGAGTTTTTCCTTTAATGATAGTCATCATACTTTCCCAGCATCTTTCTGCACCAGCTGTTTGGCTGGACTTTTCCAAGTGGTTTTGTGCCTGCTTCTGACTAATGTACACAGCTCTTTGCAGTGTGTGTACTGTTAGGCTGGTGATCCAAATTTCAGTGGTTTGCACCCTTTCAATAAGGAGAGAGGAAAGGGATTCATCCTATGCAGAGTTCAAATTACCCTTTGGAGCTGCTCCTTTGTAATAGCAAAGGAAGGAGCCACTATTCTCCACTGTACTAAATCACCTGTTCAGTTAACATACAGGAACTGTGTTCCACAGTCCTCACATGCTGATTGTTCTAAAGTTGGACTCAATGATGGTGAAGGTCTTTTCCAATCTAAATGATTCTGTGATCCTGTGGGAAGAGTTGATTCCCTTCACCTAACCTTACAAGGTAAGAAACTTGCATTATCTTTGCTTGCATTGTCAAACACTGGTAACTTTACAACTGCTTTTGACAGTTTATCAACATTTCACACATTTCTTCTATTCTGATTAAAACATGAGCACAATGACCTTCAGGGAAAAAAAAAAAAAAAAAAAGCAGCAGAAACAAAAGCTTAGCCATTACAAGTCTAGCTTTTGCATCATGGTATAGTTCACTTTTTAAACAAATCTTTCTAATTGGTGCAGCCAAGTTCCTGATTGGCTTTGAGCAACAAAAGCAGGAGCAAAATTTGGTGGCAATTTATGATTATTTTCCATATTAACTCAACTCTGGATATAACTGAATGTAGAAAAGTGGTAAAAATCATCTCAATAAATTACCCTAACAGTTACAATTGTCCTCCTAAAGGAGAATACATAACCATTAAGGGAGGAAAAAACTCCTTATGCTCCCTGAGGTTAACCTCATTAAAGCTGCTTTCCTGATTATTCAGGATTTCTGTAAGTACTTTCAACTTAAACATTTGAAGATCCCTGTAGCTGTCAAGAGTCTGAAAGCTTTACTGATGCTCACCCCCATGGAGAACTTAAATGTTTTCCTTCTTTTCAAATTCAAATGGTATTTCATTGCCAGGCAGGATTCACCTTTAGCCATTTCCTTATTTTATTTTAAAATCCAAGGTACACAGACTGACACATACATCTTCCCAGTCTCACTAAAGCCAAGGGGCTATGCTGGTGTGGTGTTTCACTTGGAATTATTGGATCACAATTGATCCATTTCTGTCTTTAACTGCCCTCATTTATATGCCACATGTAACACCAAAGCACATGCTTTTTTGCCTCCCTGTTCTAAATGCCATCTCTTTAAGCCTGATTACACTTAAGATGTCTGGTCTGGTTCTGTCTCTGATAGACATATAAGTGCAATGCAAAGACCACCCCTCTGAGGGTAATATCTGGCTATTGCATTAATTAGGGCAGCTGATATCACTGGTATTTCATTTCCTAACCATTATAACAAAGATTTTAGTAATTTAAGCACACATGCACATTTTCAAAGTACAGGGCAAGCAGGATCATCTGGCAGGAGGACAACAGTGACAGTAAATATCACATCACTCCAAAAAAATAGTAAGGTTTTAGGTCTTAGCTTAGTTCTGTTTTATTTTATTTTATTTCAAAGGACTGTACTGTCAACCCTTGCTAATATCCAGGACAGACACCTGTAAACTGCTAATTTGTGTTTGTGACCATTTCTGGGAAATGGTCCACACTTTGCCAATTCTTAGCAGTATTACAAGTTGGATCTAAACCCCAGTAGTTTGAAAGTGGACAGGCTTGTCCTCTAACAAAAAAGTTTGAAATGAAAGCCTGATAGAAGCTAGGATACATTCCCTAATCTGAAGCCTAGAACATTCATAGTCTATGACAAGCAGGATTTTAGCTTCAGCCTCTTTGGATGAATAGGAAAAAAATGTTCCTATTAATCAGCAACTTCCTTTCTTGTGCAAATTTGGGAACTTGAATATTTAATGTTTGTGAAAGACTTGAAAGGTACTTTTTGGGAATTTAGAAGAAGAAACGATCAGGTGTATTGAGATTTCCAGAGTTTCTATCTCTCCTATTAATGTCATCTAACTGATAGTATGATGTGGGTCATTCTGTTTTGCTTTACAATTCTCCAAACAACCACATGCACTGGGTCCTGTAGGAACCCAGTCAACATTGATTCCCCATTGTCCATCTCCCCTGACCCAAGGACTGTGAAGCAAATCAGGTCTTGGCAGCATTTGGTTGAAATTTATAGATTAGATGGTTTAGCTTTGAACCTTTTCAGCTTTTTAGCTTCATATCTTTACTGTGCATTCTTTTCTCAGTAAAAGCAAATATTCTATGCCAGTGTAGGTGAAGTATCTTCATGCTTTCTTGTATTTTTGTAGTAGATAAAGGGGGGAAACACCCAGATATATATGGTGGCAAAGAACTGAGAGTGTGGCTAAGCACTTGCTAAAAAAAATGTGAAACAAACAGCCTGAAGTACAAATACAGCCTGTATCTGGGCAGGAAAGGGAAACATGAAGTCATAAAAGAAGCAAAATGAAAGTTCTTTCAGTGTTGTTCTTTACCTAACTATATCTAATCATGCTTTGGTTTCTTTTACTGTGTGACAGATTAATTCCATGTTATTTCAAGCACTGGCATTTTGCCATTTTTATATTTATTTCATAAGAATCTGTGACTAGAAATATAGTTATCCAGTTGGGGCTTATTTTTAACTAGCTTTAGAGTGATAATGAATATGCTAACATATTCTAAGATTCCCTAGTTTGAATTTCAGCCTTAGCATAAGTATAACCAGGAAAAAAACAAAAAAACCCAAATATACAGAGCTGCTTGCACTTCACTGTAACTGATGTAATTTTAATAGAAATGACATCTGGCATAATAAAAATAAAACCTTGGTCAAGATGGTTGATGATTAACAGATCAGCATACACTGATCTAAATGAGGACTGCCATAGCCCAGCCTCATTTGTGAGCTGGTTCTGCTCCTGCAGGCACCCATTTGGAAGCTGAGGCAGCTGATTTGGCTAAACACAGCCCTGCTGCAGCACCACTGGTTTATCACCTGTGGGATTGCCATGGCAAATGCATCTTCAAAATATCCTCTGAAAAGTTCAAAGAATGCCCCAAGAAAACTTTTGAATTGCACAGGGAGAAACTTGCCTTCTTTGTGATGCCTCACAGGAAGGTTCTGCAGAGGTTTTCTGTATGTTTGTCAAAATATGTGCCCAAAAGAGCCCAGGGTCCTTGACCATCAGCTGAACTTAACATACTCTTCCCTCACAGTGAACAGCACCACAGCTGCCAGCTGGAGCATGGGGTTTGGGGGAGTTTTCCAGGATGGCCACCAGTCCCTCTTCCAGATCTGCTTCTGGGGGCAGAAAAAAAGAACACTGGAAAATGATGTTAATGTGGCCTGTTCCTCTGTGAGGGTCTTGTGAGCTTTCATACAAAATCAGTCCAGCAAAAGCTGTCAACCGTGGAAGACTGTGTTTTTTATACAGGAGAAATGTGTCCATGCATTGCAAATAACTTTGAAACTATGCAAATATTAACAAGAAATTTGTTTGTCTTTGGGGATTTTTAACAAATAAGCGGTTTTTAAATGTTTATAATTTTTATGACTTATCAAATCTTTAAATTGGATGGTGAATTTTTTTTGCATGTTTGTTGTTTTTTTTTTTTTAGATAGCTAATAGACATCTAGGGAAGGAAGATGATAAGAAGAAACTTCCCTTTGCTTCCATGAATTTTCTGAAAATCATATCCCAGTTTATAAAAGACTGATGGTCTTCAGCTCTCTCAGAAGAAGACCAAATTTTTCTGGGCTAAACAGATGGATGGGAATGCAATTCAGCATCATAAAGTCACCATAGAACATGCAAATTAAGCTGCATAAATACATAATATTCATATTAATTACATTAATGTAAAAATAATATATTATTGCACATGTTGCATATTATGGTTGTCACATTATAGACATAAAAAGATACATCTGTTATCTATACTATATTATGAAATCCATCATCTAAATTTTAATATTAATTATATTATTAATAAGAATCTATAATATTAGTATGAAATAATCAATACAAATCTATTCACTGCACAAAGCAGACAAACATAAATCTATTTACTGGTTAGAAAATCAGATTTTTTGTCATAAAAATATTTTTGAGTTAAGAAAAATTCCAACAAGAAGATAGGCCCACAGGGAATAGAGATGAAACACAGTCAAAATATGACTCCAGTGATAAACAGCAGTAGCTGATCAGAATTGAAATATTTTCATTTTCTAAGTAAACATTTTATATGGAGATTTATTTTTTTACAAGCTCCTTACCATCACACTCTCTTTTCTGTGATAAATAGGAAACTGTTGCATGAAGCTGCTTACCACATTTCAGACTTCCCTCTGAAAATCAGGTCAAATGACAAATTGCAAAGTGTTCCCAATGGATCAGAACATATGGGGTGGTGCAGGCTTGCTGGGAGAGAATGAGTCTGTGCTTTTGGTGTTCCATTTTGTAATTAGTTGTGGAAAACACGGAGAGCAGAAGAAGGAGGAGAACTTTCATTAGACTGGGCATTTGTAAAGCATCTTGAGGAATATTGGTTGACGTATGGAAAGGCTCTTACTTGAAGGGTTTCTGCATGTGGGTCTTTTGGATGAGTAATTGTTGCCAAAAGCCCCATGTCCACTTGAAATGAGAAAGATTGTTAGTGTTAAATATCTCTTTTGTAAACTACCAGTGATGAAACAACATCAACAACAAGAAAATAAGAATTCTCTATCCCTACCAAACAGAAGTGTAAGTTCTATGTTCTTTAAATAAAAAGAATATGGAAATATATAGGATTATTCCTCATCTGTTTGGATAATAAAACACGTCCCTTTGTATGCCAGAATATCACAGACTAAATAAAAATTCATCCCTATCAATAGGCCCTGTAAATGCTTTGTCAACTTTGAAAAATTAAGACAAAACAAACATGAATCATTATAAAGTTGAAGTTCCCATGTAGCATACTCAGTTTCATTTATAAGCAAACAATGCATTAAATTTGCAACAGTGACATGTATATGCCTTAATTTAGAAAATGTTTTTGTAAAATCTTTTAATAAATTTCCAGACAATTAAATATTGAAACCATATGGAGATTGGTGATGTATTTATATACCTTTTTTTGTGCAGCAGAATGGAAAAGAAAATAAAAATGCTGAAAAACTAAACAACTGCCAAAGTATTTATTTAAACATCTGTCTGCAGGAGGGTAGGGTCTTTCATGTTTGTATTAAAAGTTTTTTTATTTTTTAAATTTTCATGTGTGTACAAAGCTGGTTGTGGCTAAATGAACTGTAAGGAATCTGTAACTAAAATGATAATGCAGTGCTTTAAATCTGAATGGAAATTAAATATTCTATCTACACACCTCTGAATGAAGCAGAAATTGTGTTGGAACATTATTGCCTACCCAATAAATCAACTACTGAAGAATTTATGCATTTACATTGGTGAGATGGGCTCAGGACAGTCCTTAGCAAGCAGTAACAGTTCTCCATCAGCAGCCCCCAGGACAGGAGGCTACAGGTGCCTGGCACCAGGACTGGCTACAATGAGGCACTGGTGATCCTACTGCTTCTGCCCAGGATCAAGGCAGGGCCTTTTCCAGCCTTTCCCAGCTGGCTTTCCCTTCCCATGATTGCTGTCTGCACATAAACCTTTCTGGAGTCCTTCAGTGCACCTCTGGCTTTCCCAGGATGATGATGCTCCTTGGAAGAGATGGATTCTCTGTCCATGTGAAGAATGTGCTACTCATCCATTGTTAACTGATAACTCCAGGTTGTTTGCTGGTTGTTTACACAGCAATTCACCACACAGTTCTTGATTTACTGGGTATAAGGGGGTACTGAGGAAAGTTTAGATAATGCTGCAGAAGGTGCAAAAAAATATACAAAATTATGCTGGATGACTACTTAAACAGTGGGACCTAACTAAAAGAAGAGAGATATGTGGCAGCCTTCCACTTGAAAAGCTTTATATACAGTATTAGTGTCTTCTGGCAGCTTGATTCTTAGAAAATATTTTCCCATCTTTTTCAATATCTTCTTCATATGTAATGCATTACTGGGCCCCAAGTGTGATCTTCAAATCTGCCAGTTCATAATCTTGATAATTCAGAATAACAGCTTATCACAAGTTATGAAAGAATTAAACCTAAAAATTCTGCTGCTATTATACCAGCTTGTCACTCTAAATGGAATGATGGATTTCAGTGCACTTCCCTGATAGAAACTTAAATACATTAAATTGGTATCAATTATCTCTGTTTGACACCATGGTATTAATCTTCCTACTGACTACTGAAAGAGGCCATCCTAGACAAGTTATACCTTTGTACTCCTTTCAAGAATGTGTATTGTGCAAGAGCTTTCATTAACATTATCATGCCCCTTGAGCCCACTTCTCAATAACTCAATACCACCCAATTACTGACATAAAAGTCTGTCACTTTATTTACAACTCAGGAGAATCTGGAAAGGCAGTATTAGATGTGCATAATGGAAACAATCTCAGGTCTAAATTGGTAGGAATGTTGAACTGACCTTGTGGACATACAATTCTCTCAAACTATTCCTATACTTGTATTTCACCATTAAAGAGTCTAATTACTGCTTTTTTTTCTCCCCGCTTTTTGAGACATAAAAATTTCCTGCTCACTGGGTATGAAAAGTAACACTTATCTTTCACAGGCCTAACAATAGTCTTTGTAAAGGTTTCTCTGCCCTTCCATTAATTTGAGGAGATCTGCCCCATTTCCTTTGAAATGTCAAACCAGAATTAAATGAAGAGCCTTACAAACTCCCATTTACAAGATGGCCACTTACTCCACAATTTGGCTATGACGTGCACTCCCTTGATATGTGAAGTGTATCAGAGAGCAGAAGCACCTGGATGAATTGCACTCTTATCTGTCTCAGATCAATAGGAAATATTTGGATTGAATAAGCCAGTTCTGAGTCATAACCATGGAGTTGCCTGGGAAGAAAAAAACTAAGGGAAGTTTATCTCTGGATGGTTCAGAGGCAACAACAGACAACAGAGATAAATGGGAGAATATATCAAAAAAAGAACTTCAGAATGAGTACTGAAATTTGGTAGAGTACTCTTTTGAAGGTAGAAATTATTTCAGCAAAACTCACCATATTGACAGATTTGAATATGAGGTGCTAAAAGCTCTGTATAGAAAGACCATGTTTCATATTTTGGCCTAAAAGACTTTTATTTATCCAAGAGAACTGTTATACTGTTATCTCCATAATCACTTGCTCCGTTTCTTTCTTATCTCCATCTCTTATCTCTGAAACTTTCTTTGTCTTTTCCCATATCCTGTCACCTCTAATACTGTAATTTGTGGAGCAAAAATAACTAGTACTTTGTATGATATAATGAGTTGTAGGTTTTGGGTTGTCACTGTGTTATTTGTCTTTTTCCCACTCCAGGATCATGCCTCTTGTTACATGCAAAGATACAAAAATTATACAAACTCCACCATCCAGCTGAGCTCTGAGCATGAGTGGTGCCTGGTGCCTCTTTACTTTCCAGATCTAAGAGTGTCTCACTTCTACTTTGAGTGTAAATGTTTAATAATCCCCTTTATCTTTAGATTGCTTGAACACTTGGTATGCTCATACTCTGTCCAGTAAGACATTTCCTGCCCATTCCAAATAGGATTTCCTAATGTTTTCCTCTTTTTTCTGATCATGTATGTGGAAACCTTGGTATATTGTCATTTGAGGTGGTCTTCTTTACTAGAGTCACAAGTAAGAATTTTTTTTTTCCTCTGCTGTTTTGCTTACCATAGGGAACTGTATCCTCTAGTCTGGCTATTGCAGTCAGATTCCTCCTGCTCATCACTTTCACTTTCCTAATTCACTAAATTTTGAGGTAAATGATCTAAAGGTCCTTCCAGCCTCAGCCTTTATGAGTCTGTTATATCACACTTTTCACAATCATAGACCTAAAATATGTCAGTGCCCTACTACTGATAGATGTACTGAATGTTTTTATAACCTTGCACAAAGCATTTTGACTGCAGACAATTTGTGATTTTATTCCCCATTAGTTCTGTTTCCTTCAAATCAACTTCGGTTTGACAAAATAGCTCTATTTATGTTGAAGGTCACCCCTTCATAAGTAGTGATTAGTTGAATCTTTTCTACAGTTAATCCATCAAAAACCTTTATTTACTATTTTTTTGACTTTATGTCTTCAAAACTATTTATTAATTTGTTCATTTAAAAGCACAGAACCAAATCCTGCTGTCCTTAATGCAGAAAAGCTCTCTTAAAAGATTGAGCTCTTTTAGAACCCCAGATTTTAGTACTTAGAATACTTATTTCTCAGTAACCACTAAATCTGTAAATGTTTTCTTATCAAATGGTAAGCTGCACAGAAAAGAAAGACCATCCTTCTCTAGCTACTTTTAGTTCACACCTAAAAAGATTGTCAAAAATGTTATTAACTTGACTGTTGACTGCTCTTGCATAGCAAATATAGTTGAATTGGCTTTTATCTTTCCAGTTTATTACAGCATGATCACCATATCTCTCAATGCAGTAGGTTTTAATACTGGATAAACAAAGTACAGAGGGGTTAATCTCAGTATTTATGTAATACCTAATAATACATTCAGTGAAGAATCCTGAAGCAAGAAAGCAAGAAAGCTCTTTCTCATTTACTTAATAAAAGTATGCATGAAAAGATGTCTTTATAGTTTTGCTCAGGTATTGACATAGCAGATAATGCATGATAGCAAGGACATGGCTTGTGTTTACATGTGATTTGAAAGTGATTCTAATTTATTTTTAATGATTTTAAGGATTAAAATAATTCCTCTACCTATGGTCGCTGTGGGTGGCTATGACAGGATCAGGCCAGCTGGGGAATCCATGGTGTAAGTATATTGAGACAGGAATGATGGGGTTGGTGAAAAACAAAGAACTTTTAATGTATAAAATAACACATGTAGAAAAACTGCATGGTATGAGGGGCAACCTCCAAAGACCTTGAAACCCAGAAAGCACAGAGGTGTATAGGTGGGGTGGAGGGTACAGGATCCAATCAGTAATTAGGATAAAGAACAAAACCATATATGCAGCTGGCAGCCAGCCAACCATATATCAAAACTAAGCACAGCATTTTAATTGTAACAAACTGGTTAACATATCAGTTCCCAAGAGACATCCCTTCTGTCTGTTCTCTTGCCATGATATAAGGGGCATCTTTTCTCCTGGCTAGATGTCTCTCAGAATTTGAAGCCAAAGTTCTCTGCAAGTAAAGCTATTTCCCTGTCCACCCCAATTTATCTACCCTTGCTGAATCTTGTGACAAACTGCAAAGATTTTGCCTCCCTGGTTAGGCCATCTACATCAAGAGTTATATTCCTGGAGCAAAGGCAGCCAACCACTTACATGGGGCAGATGGTGGGAAAGGACTCCTGTGGGCACAGACATCATGCAGGAATAACTCAGGAACTGTGCACAGGGCTGAAGCTTTCCCCATTCCCTGTGCCCCTCAACAAGCACTGTCAGAAATGGAAGTACAACTTAATGAACCCCACTTTAGTCCTGGCCTCATCTGGGGCAGCATCACTAAATGAGTCTCTTTATGCTAGGCCTGGATAATGTCACAACCCAGCCCATAGATGTGTGATATATACCTTTTTAAATGAAAGCAGTTATAACTCCACTTATTCCCTTCCAGATCATTTAGATACTCAAATTACCAAGGTTTTAGTGCCAGAAATTCAATGAAAGGAGCACAAACTCTATGTTGCTATAAACTTTAGTATTTAAAATAGCTTAATAAAATGAACTTCATCTCAGAAGTGTTTCTTGCAGTTTAATGTGTAAGTTTTAATTATTTCTTTCTGAATTAGCAGAACTTGTTAAAAATGTTTGATTGTTTTTTAGAACAGAGTGGGGCATCTGGACACTGTTAAACACATTTAGCTTGGTACTATAGTCCATTTCAGGATGAACTGAAGATGCTTTACAACTATTAGTCCCTTGCAGGTGTTTGAATACAGAAGTGAATGCTTTGATATTTTGTACAGATGATTTTCTCCAGTCAACAAAAGTGAAAGATCACCACAGATGAGAAAACCTCCAGTTCCAATGTATCTGCCTTATATAAAACTGTTCTCCTCATGCAGTTCTGGCAAAATGTGGGTTACAGAGTCACTCCTCAATTCTTAGGGAATATATAAAGAAGGACCACAAAAATGGTGAAGCCATATGAGCAGATGAGGTTTCCTGACTTGTTCAGCCTAAAAAAGTCAAGACTGAGGAAAGAGCCCATCACAATCTACAGCTTCCTCATGAGGGGAAGTGTGGGAGCTGATGCCAACCTCTTCTCTCTGGTGACCAATGGCAGGACTCAAGGGAATGGCATTAAAGTTTTTCTGGGGAGGTTTAGGTTGGGTATTAGACAAAGATTCTTCACCCAGAGTGTGGCTGAGCACTGGAACAGGATCCCCAGGGAACTAGTCAAAGCACTAAGCCTGAGAGAGCTCAAGAAGCATTTGGGCACTGCTCTCAGGCACTTGGGTGGCTCTTGGGGATGGTGCTGTGCAGGGCCAGGGGTTGGACCTTGATGATCCTTATGGGTTCCTTCCTCTGTGAGCTTCTGGGGGCTGCACACCGGCTGAACACACCTTTTATTGGCAATCTGAAAAGAGCTTAGATGAATGCAAAGCCTTTGTGTCTCTTTATCAGTTCTGTGCCTCAGACTTTGTGCTAATGTAAAAATGTAAATCCCCAGCAATTAACAGCTGTTTCTACATTAGCAGAGCTCCCAAGGTTCTGCTATCTCCACTTGTCTTTAAACTTTTTATTAGAAATTTGACACCAGTGATGTTCTAATTAAAATCCATTTCCTAGAATGAAGTACTTCTATATACAGCACTGTGGATTTATTCTTTCAAGACTGCCTCCAATTTCAAGCTTGCTTACAGCAAGTGTTACAAATAGTGTTATTTTCATAGAGAGAATCATCATTGACATGGTGCTTAGGCTGATTTTCTGAAGATTGTTGGTTGTTGATTTCTCTTAAGATCTGGTAATTCTCAGCAGATCTCATATAGATACCAATGTGTGTCCCCAAATTTGTTCCTGACTTTGCACAGACAAGTCATGGTCACATATGTGGAGAGACACTGAAACCCATGCTGGGGATGAAAATATGATTTGTCATAAAATGAAACTAAAAAGCAGCTTGTATCTTGGATATCAACAGAAAAAAATTATTTGAGTTATGCATTGTTCTATGGAAGGAACAACACAATGATCTGAACGAAGTAAAAATTAACATCTTGCTTTTGAAAATGTCTTTGGAGCTAAAAAAATATTTTTTTATATTCTAACTTTCCATTATCTGAATGACATTAGAAGAGAATGAGAGGCATTCTTGACTGGATTTGTAAATTAAAAAATTTAGGAGAGGAGTTGTTATTCATATAACTGTGGGACACAAACTTTTTATCAGACAAGCATTGTCTATTGATTTCAGTGAATTTGAAGGGAATTCTGTGTGGGAAAGGACTTCTTGCTGAGCTCAGTAGATGTAAATAATTTAAGATGGCACAAAAGTATCCCTTTTATAATAGTGGCAGCCCTTGAGATGCATAGCTCATGGCTCCTAACCCAGAAGCAGATATTCAGTTATTCAGTAAACAAATTGGAAAGACATTATAATGGTTTATACCTCTTATTAGATTCAGCTATAATTCATCTCAAAACTCCTCTATAACGAGGCTGCTGTGTGTTTTTTGAGGTAAGATGTTTTACAGCAAAGAGTCTCAGTAGTCCACCAAGCACTTATACAGGCTGTACTGAGCTCCAAACAGATGCCAGATACTGAAAAATACCACTGTGGTATAATGCCTTATATTGGTTTTGGCTCAGACACAATTTTGCTTATTTGGTTGTATTTTCATCACTATGAATTTCTGAGATACTGACAAAAAATTACGTTTATTGTGTTGAGGATTTTGCACTGGGCCATCTTTTGGTAACAACTATGTTTCCTCAGAATTTCAACAGTCAAACTGTGAAATCAGGCTAAGAATTAATCATACAGAACTCTGCTGTGTATTTTACTTCCCCTCTGTTATGGCCAAATTAAGCATATTGTTTCAAGTCTGGTAGATGCAGACCTGCATGAATTCAAGTTCTTTCAGGTGTTCCTGTGCAGGTCTTGAGGTCTCTACTTGTATGATGTCTCTGATGTATGATGCAGTCTTCCCTATGGAAAAAACACTGCTAAGTGTCAGGTCCTTATAGCAGGAGCTCATTTATGTATACTGCAAAACAATACAGGGGAATGTCAGATAATTCTTCTGGCTCAGTGCTTTGGTATTGTAATCAGTTTAATTATGGGAGTTTCCTTGAACCCAGCTTCACCCACAGGTGTGGGTTATCTACTTTTGGATTTTTTCATGAGTGAAGAGCTGTTTTTCTTTTCAGTTTTCTGGGATGTTGATAACTGTGTGAATACCACAAGGCATTCAATCTTCCTTTGCACACAAGAATTAGTTCAGAGCACTGCCTGGAGCAATGGAGCTCTTCTAAGTTTGTTGGTGTAAATACCCTGACTCACGGTAATTAAAATATTCTACCATATTCTGTTTCACTTTAGATATGAATACGAAGGAATCATTTGTCACAGTTAAAAGTGTGAAGGGTTTGCCTCACTTTTTTTATTCCCTGTTAAAATCTGAATACTGAATAACAAAATACTGTTGGACAAGGTCTTATTTAAATTAGCCTACCCCAGCAGATGAACTATGTGACTGCTTTAACCATTTCTTCTTTTTCTCTTTTTTTTTTTTTTTTTTTTTTTTTTTTGTTTGTTTTTTTTGTTTTTGTGTACAACCTAATTTGAGTGGTTCTTTTTGTTTATAACCTCATGGGATCCTTATAGTCTTTTTTTTTAACAGAAAAGTGAACTTCCTGTGGAATGTAAAACATCTTGTGTGAATTTTGCATAACTTATATGCTTTGGAAAAAAGTGCTAAAATTTTCTGTAGATAAATCTTAAGTAGATAAAAAATTGCTGTATTATTTCTTGTTGAGCATTTATTCTTTACTTGCATCCATTTTCTTCATGCATTACTGAGCTTCTGCAAATATATTTTCTTTCAGGTTAGCTATTATTACTTAGCACATTGATTTTTTTAAGATGAATGTTGGTTTCAGTACACAGATTTCTGTACTTGGCATTTTGTCTAACATCATCTGTAACACTGAATGATGAATGACATTTCATTATATAAGTATTTTATTTTTCCACATATTTGTTTATCCAAAGGAGTTCAAATATTGGATATCCAAAACGCTATGAGTGGAGAACCTCTAAATATGCTCTAACACCATGATATTAATGATTTATTCTCCCTCAGAAAAATCAAAATGTTCATTGGATTTTTTTTCAGAACATTAAAACAAAGGATAAGATATTGGCTCAACTGCATTCATCACAAGCTTTGGTGTTATCTGAAATGAGTCTGTGATTTCAGTCCAAGGGAGGAAAAGGAGGGTGAGAGGATGGGATGGAAGTCCCTGCTGTCACCCAGAGCCATGGCCCCTTGCAGAACAGCAGACTGTGAGGAACAGTGTAATCCACAGTGTTCCAGTGGCTGATTAAATATTTTATGTGCTAGGAGAGGAAGCAAGCTCCCTTCTTTTCCCAGGGAGTGAGCACAGTGAAGAGCTTCAGTTTGTTTATCATGACATTACAGTGCCTTGGAGCTGATGAGCTGCTTTGAGATGCAGCAGTGCAAGACAGCAGCCTTCTCACTTGGATTACAATTATTTTCCCAATTTTTCCTTAATTCTACATTAATTTTTTCACCTTTAATCCTACTCTGAAATGTGAAATAATGAAAATCATAAAGTAGTAATTTAAAATTCTCCACTTTAAGTTTTTTAGGAGAGCAGGGTTTGATTTCCTTCAAAATTTAAATGTTTGGGGTAAGAGTCCTGGACAATATTGTAAGAAGGCAAAGAACAATTATTTGGTGGGTGATAAAGGGTTTTTATCTGTAACTATGTTGTATATTTTATGCTGTTTGCATATATCTATATTTTACATATATCTATATTTTACACTTTTTGCAAAGTCGAAAGATAAGCCTGAATGTCTCCTGTCATTAGACATTTTTGGCTATCTGTCTTGTCAATCAGAAAGCTTTAACATGCTCAGAATACATCCTTACACAAGCTATTTTATTTCAAATTGTTATCTGAGTACAGCATATATGAGGCCGTCCACACTTGCCTAGACTATTTTAATTTAGAGGGTTAGTTCTCATTGTAATGACTGTGGATACAATCAGACAATGCAGAAAGCTCCATGTCTTAACTGCAAGTTAGTTCCTAGACTGTTCTCCTCACAGTCATTTCTTAATTGTGTTGGAAACTGAAACTGGATGGATGACAGGTGAGGTTTTGTTTTGTTTTGTTTCAGTGGAAGGGTGTTTTTTAATTTATTTTACATTACTGAAGTTCTCTAAGAAATATTTTTCACCTGCCTTGATTACTTTGAACTTCTGAACCATATTCATTTAGAAGTCTTGTCTTGAGTATAAATTGTAGATGTCACTGAAGAAGTTTAGGTGAAGCATCACTAAAACTAATAAATACCAGTGTGGAACATATATAAAAGAATTAAAGTCTGTTATGATATAAGGCACCAAACAATAGCAGCTTTCCTTCAAAACACATTACTGCTGAAAATGCACGAGTGAATAGATTTTGCCTGGCTGAGAAAGGAGCAACAGACTGTTCCAATGCATTGGACAGGATCAAACTAAATTTCTAGTATGTGGACTTAACATTATGCTCTTTTGCTCCTTAAATCATAGCCTTCTAGTAGACTTCAGGTATTGCAAAGAAACCCTAAAATTGTACTGGCACAGGAGAATAATTAATCCCAAATTTATGTATTAAAGACTCACAGGCTAAGAAGAAGGAGATCAGACCAGAAACAATGTTATCTCTAGATATTTTGACCAAAAATACATTTTCTTAAAAATTTAACACAATGCCCTAGCATTAATTTTTCCACTCAAGTTGCTTGAAGCTTCCCTGTTACAGGATAAAACTCCAGGCATAATGGTGACCAGTTCTCTGGCATGTGAAAGCCTTCCCAAGAGAAAAAAGTCTGTCGCCAAGGTATGGCCAGCTGGATGTGTTTGGTCCAGGGTGAGAGAGGCAATGGTGTGGCTCTCTGGTGGAGAAGGACAGAAAATGACTAAATGAAATCCCATCTCAGGGTGTCAGACATTAAAATCTGATATTTCTAAATGTGTAAGGGGCAGAATAAAAATCCTGAGTCCTAGACCTGGATAGTCATTTGGCTGGAAGATTTTTATTAAAATTTACACTGAAATCAACATTATCTCTTGAGAAATTTTAACTTTTTCATACTACTACATAATGATTTTTTTTTTCATTTTAAAATTTTAGACTTTTAATATACATTTTTCACTCCCATCCACACAACTCATTATAAAATATATTTGATTGGCCATTAAGCAGTGTTAATAAAAAAATGTGCAGAAGGAATATCCTCATACTCATAATAGGCCATAAACATACCTATTAAAAATAACATTGACAGGCCATAAAGAGCTGTTTAAAATAATATGTAATTAAATATGGTCATCTTAATATTTTTCCATCCTTTTCCCTTTCTGTGTAAATTTATTTAGTAAATGATAAATGCAGAGGCACTAATAGCCCACACAGCCAGTAATGTGGCTGTGTGCCTGCCCACACATGTTGTGAACATGTTCTACCCATTTCAGCAGCCTGCACACCAGGCTGAGGGCAGCTACTTACCTCCCTCCACCTGTCACAGATAAGGGAATTTGGTTCTTGTTTACATGCAAGTTTATGGAAATAATTTCTGAAAATTATTATGTTTTTAATGCTTTTGACTCTGCAGCTTTGCAGTATTCAGCTTTCTTTCTTGGAGAAAGTAAATTAGAGTAAATCAGAAAGAAATTTCTCTTTTCTTGACATACTGAAAATATTAGTGGAAAACCACATTGTACATATATTACAACTCAGAATCAATTTGATATTTATTAGAACTACTCTAAACTAACCCCAGGAGTCACAGCAAAGAATTGTGCTGGAAAGAGAAGATTTTTTAACACAAACAGACAGTGTCAGTAACAATGGCAGCAAAAGCTGTGCTTAAATATGGCAAATGAGGAGTGTGGCTGCACTAAGTGTGATTGTGCAGGTATGGTTGCACCAGGCCAGCCTTTACAGCCACCATGTCAGTGTGGCTGTGATTGCACAGTCAAGTTCATAATTGGAACTGAAGTAGAAGTGGGAGAAATGTATTTTTCTGTTCGGTTGTGATGCTCTGACTACTCTTTTCATGAACATCGAAGTGTTCAACCTAGTATCCCTACTCAGAACAGGAAAATTTTACAGTCCAATATGTAGAACATTTTTGCATAGTTGATTTGAAAGAGCTGTTTCTAATTTATGGTTCTAATTTAGCCTTTTTTACACAGGTTGCCCACTAAGGAAACAGAGACACGAAGTTGTACTTACTGTAACTGGTGCATTGTAACAATACATTCCTCAGTGAAAATTTTCACTGTTCTGTCTTTTTTGGGTCTTCAGACTGAGAGTTTTGAATAAAAATTCTCTCAGTCTTCAGACTGAGTCACTTTTGAGTAAAAGTCCCTTGGAGTCTATATCTCAGAGTGGCATGAACTGCTCAAACAAGCCAGAAAATTTCCTAATTGTGAATAGTTAATTTGTTCCATGCTACTATTGCCATCAGGTATTTCCCCATTTCTCTTCTGCTTCAGTTTTCTGTGATGAACAGATGTGGATAAAGTTAAAGCCTACTTATCTGCATGTGGTGACCACGGTGGGAATTTCTCTGATTTCATGCCTTGAACTTAATCTCTCCACTCATGAGTCATAGATTGATCCTCACATGACAACACCCTCAAACTCCTTTCTGTTCACTTTATTACCACAGCAGAATAAAGGCCTGCAGTATTTCATTTCTTGTTACTTTTGTTTATTTTTATTACACTGAGCATAGAAGCCCTGACTACACAAAGGCACCTGTCATAAAACCATATATGAAAGATAATCTCTGTGTCAAAGGACTTGTGCCATAAACTAGGAGGGAAACAGTAAGTAAAAAGGAAGTAAAAGTGACATATCCAAGGTCAAAAATGTTCCTGTAGACCTCAAGAGAAACAGAGACCTGTTTCTCTTCTTGAGTCTTATCAAAAGCAATTATACAAAACTTGGAATATTATATGCACCAGATTAAGTTCCTACATGACAATTACTTTGAAAACAGAAGATGTTTCTACCCACACAGTAATCTTTCAGAGAGACTAATGAGGATGTGTATGAAACATCTGCTGCTTGCCTTCCATTAGATGAAACACTTCCGAAAACGGGAAATCCCTCTTAGTCAAAGTAAAATAGGATTATAATAGCAATGATCATCTGTGAACTAGAAGCCAAAAACTGGTGAGGTAGACAAGTCCAATGCTATTTCATACACCAGCCACTGAAAAGACACATCAAAACAAAGACTCCAATGTTAAAGGAAGCAGTCTGTAATGAAAGATGGACCTGATACAAGGTTGATTTCCATTGTGAATGGAATATGTTATACCCTTCTTATTGGAAAAAGCTTTGCTGCATCTTCATGCAGAATTTCCCCAAAGCTCACTGAGACTCACTGTGGACTATGGTGTCAGACAGTGTTTGGCATTCCCTACTGAAGAAGAAGAAAACTTGACTGCTGATAAAAGTGCAGCCAAAGAGCTGTCCCTGCCCAGACCCAGGGGCTAGCATGGCTTGGGCAGTGCCTGTGGCCAGTGATGGGCAGAGAAGGGGTGAGAGCAGCACTCTGGGCAGCTCTGATGAGCAGGCACCCTTTGCACAGGCACTGAATAGACACTGCCTTTGGCATCAGCTTGGTTCAGGGCTTGAATTTGTGTCCAGAATCTGCCTCAGGACCTTATAACATAATTTCTCCTCCTACTAAAATACATTATTGTTCCATTTATGTTTATTTTCTCCTCTTTATTTTCTCATAGAAGGAGTGTAGGAATGTTGCTGCTGAAATAACCTGTGAAATTAAACTATATTAGTGAGATTCATATTAGCTAATCGATTCTTACAAAATTCTGAGAGACTTTGGAAAAGGCCTGGAACCCTAATTTAGCAATATTTGTTTGGTTGTGGTTTTTTTCATTGTGATAAATATCCAAACAGCATATTTTATTTTCATAAAATCTACTTATTTTGAATATTTCTTATAAACTTTCTCTAAAAATAATGTCAGCATTAAAATTATGTCTTTCAGTAGCTTTCTGAGTAGTTCTCTAGTTTGTTAACAATTATTACTGAAATGGCTGTGATCTTAGGAACCATTATTTGTGTCTGACATTTTTCCCTGTGACTAATTATTTTTCAGACTGTTTCAGACCCTGTTTAATTGCAGGGTGTAGGAGTTATTTTTTATAACTGCTAAGTATTAGAAAGGGACACGCTCTACAGATCATTAAATGTGCTACCAGGAATAAGCATTTTTCTGAGACCAATGATATTTGTCAAAATTAGTCAATGTGTTTCTTGAGGGCAAGAGGCCATCTCCAGGAAATGTCTCCCAATAATTGCTGGCATGGTAAGAGCTGTTAATTATTTAAGTTGATATGGAGACCATAGATCTCAGGAGAAATGGATTTCTTGTTTCTTTTATTTACAATCAGGATGCATTAAAAACCCTGAGTTAATTGCATTTGTTTTTTTGGTAGAATTTTTTGGTAGCCTGCTAAAGAAAAGGCAAGTAAGAGACATCAAAATATTATGCATATTTCATGGCTTCCTATCAGAACATAAAGTGATGTAAAATAAAGCTCTTAAAAGATTTGAACATCTATGCTCAACTTAAACTAGGCCAGCATCACTGTGTACTTTCAAAGTCATTCACTAATGAGACTGCCTATAAAACCTGGGTCAGAGGTATTGCTTTGCAATGCTGTCAGGTAAAGCTTTTGCTTTCATTCTATCTGATTTTGGCAAAGCAAGGGGGTCATGCTCTCCATGAGTGCCCTAAGCCCCAGGTGACAAGAGCACGTCAGGAGCAATTAGGGGTCTGAAAACCTACGAGAAAATATTGAAGGAATTAGGACTTGTAGCCTAAAGAAAAGAAGATTGAAGAAGTGATACAGTACCAGCTTTGCTAGGTACAAAGATATCCCTGGAGGGAGCTTCCTCTCAATGTCCAGGGTAGATAGACAAGAAATAATGGGATCACGTTACATAAAACAAGGTTCTGCTCAGTAATAAGGAAAATATTTCTAAAAAACCCGAACCAAACAAAAAAACAAAAAAACCAAGCAATAAAAAAAAAACCAAAAAAACAAATAAAAACCCCAATTAAAGTAATGCATAGGAATGAAGGTTGTCTAGTGTAATTTGAACTATCATTTCTCAGAGGTAACTTAGACATAATAGTTCTTGCCTTAAGGGATGTGGCTTCATCAAGCTCTATTCTCGAGCTTTTTTTGCAAGGCATTTATGGAGGAAATCCACCTGGGAACTTAAATAGACTTTCCCAATGAAAATTTAATCACACCAGGTCTGATTCTAGTAGAATGTTTCATTTTTTGTCACTTTTGGAGTGTTAGTTTTTCTTTGGGTTTGGGTGGTTTTGTTGGTTGGGTTTCTTTTTTTTTTTTTTTTTTTTTTTTTTGGTTTTGTTTTGTTTGGTTTTGGTTTGTTTTCTTGTTTTTTGTTTTGTTTTTGTTTTGCTTTTTGTTCTGTTTGCTTGTTTTGTTTTTGTTCTGTTTGCTTGCCTGCTTATGGTTTTGTTATTGTTGGTTTTGTTCAGAATAATCCTTGTCACCAGCTAAAGAGTTTTGACTTTGGAAGGGTCCAAACCACTTTGATCACCACTAAGGGGTCACTAAGGGGTTTGGCATTGCCAATCTCTGCAGAAGGTCAGCAATGCAGGCACCCAGCTCAAACCCTACACTGGTTTACCCCAGCACTCGTGGCATTCCAACATCCTGGGGCCTATAGCTGGGCAGCATTGCCGGCTGTATTTGGGTGAGCTAAGGGCAGCAGCCCCGGTTCCTGCAGTCAGTCCTGGTTCCAGAAGACAGTCAGGATGGGTTCCTGCAGTCACTCCGGGTTCCTGCAGTCATTCCGGGTTCCAGCACTCATTCCCGGTTCCAGCAGTCACTCCCGGGCTCCAGCAGTCACTCCGGGGTTCCAGCACTCATTCCGGGTTCCAGCACTCACTCCGGGTCCAGCACTCACTCCGGGTTCCAGCACTCATTCCCGGTTCCAGCAGTCATTCCGGGTTCCAGCAGTCACTCCGGGTTCCAGCACTCACTCCCGGGCTCCAGCAGTCACTCCCGGGTTCCAGCAGTCATTCCGGGTTCCTGCAGTCATTCCGGGTTCCTGCAGTCATTCCGGGTTCCTGCACTCACTCCCGGTCCCTGCAGTCACTCCGGGTTCCTGCAGTCATTCCCGGTTCCAGCACTCATTCCGGGTTCCAGCACTCATTCCGGGTTCCAGCACTCACTCCGGTCCCAGCAGTCACTCCGGTCCCTGCAGTCACTCCGGTCCCTGCAGTACCCGGGCGCGGTGCTAGATGGCGCTGGAGCCCGCACAGAGGGGCCCCGCTGTGGCCGGAGGGAGCCGGAAAAGGGAAAATCGGGAAAAGGGAAAATCGGGAAAAGGGAAAATAGGGAAAAGGGAAAATCGGGAAAAGGGACAATCGGGAAAAGGGACAATCCGGGAAAGGGAAAATTCGGAAAAGGGAAAATCGGGAAAAGGGAAAATAGGGAAAAGGGAAAATAGGGAAAAGGGAAATAAGGAAAAGGGACAATCCAGAAAAGGGAAAATCCCGAGATGTTCTGATGCTGTCCGCCTCTCCTGCTTTCCACATCACCTCCAATGGAAAGGGCACCTCAGCTTCCTTGGTGACCCAAAGGATGTTTTATTCAGATTTGCCTCACATTGCTAAGCTCGCATATATTATGTGTTTTTACAGTGTTTTCTGTTTACAGCAAGGCTGGCTAAATTTATTTTGATGAGGAGACAATTTACCAAAAGCTGGCATTTTGGGATGACTAGCGTTATTCAGGAGAAAAAAAAAAACAAAAAACAAAAAACAAAAAAAAACAAAAAAACAAAAAAAAAACCCTCTTAAAATACTTTGTTTCAACATTTTCAGATGATAGTTGTTTTTTTTTTTTATTTTTTTTTTTTTTATTTTTTTCTTTTTTTTCCTAAGGACCATATTTAGTTTAAAACTTCTTGCTTTCACATTTGCTTCTGTGAGGTTCACTTGATTGGAGAAGGGAGAAATAAAGTGAATAATATATAAAAGTATAAAGAGTGTGCTGCACCAAGAATGGATTTGAATGGTTCAGATAAAATGAAAAATGATTGTTTTATACTTTTCCTGGTTTTACAAAGCAAATAATATAATTAAGCTAACACATATTATGTGAAATATATAATAAAGCAAAACTCACTTTCCTGGAGTTTTGGTTCTGTCGAATGTACACATTACTTATTTTCACAGTTACAGTAGATACAATTTCCAACACGTTTTTGTGTGGTTTAAGTTCATCCTTTGGTGTCTGTTGAGGGTTTTTTTAAGAGACCAATGCGAGTTTTAAGACATATTGAAGTGAAAAATATTTTTTTCAAGGGGATACATTAAAAAGTCTTACAAAGCCTATGAAAAATAAAAGTTAAAATGTATTGCATTTCCTATGGGGAAATTTGTGGTGTCAGATAATAGGTAGAAGTACTCAAGGGATAAAATTCATTTGCAGATTTACAATAAAAACATAAGAATTATTCTCAAAGTCATTACTTACTGTTTGGATATTATTTAATTTTGAAAAATACTTAAAATTATAAAAAAACTGAAATCTAATTTTTTTTTTTATGGCAATAAATTTTGGAATACCAACATTTGTCTGAGTAATTTAAGGTAATTTAACATTAATTAGGGTATTAACTAGGAAAACAACAAGATTGACTATAATTCTGTGGAGTCAAGCTGTAACAAACATCTTTGTAGGTCAGATTCAATTGGTTTACAGCCAAAAGAGCATGAAAACACACTGTGATTTAACAAGATAAAAGTATGACTGAGTTTCATTCATGGAAGAAATTGACCACTGTATCCATTGTCAGCATTATTAGATAGCATCAGTTGGTTTCTGAACCATTTATCAATCAATTGATTCATTTTCTCAGGAATAGAACAAAATGGTCACTTATATCTGTATTATCCTTATATATCTATCTATATCTATATCTATATCTATATCTATATCTATATCTATATCTATATCTATATCTATATCTATATCTATATCTATATCTATATCTATATAATGTACATCTACTCACACAGGAGTCATTGTATTCCAGTAAGGTCAGTGCAAACTTTTCTTTATGTATTTTATCATGACCTCAGTCAAGGGACAGTGCTCAGCTCAGTAGAGATGACTTGAAAATGCATCTTGATTATCTTAAAGTAAATTTATAACAGAATAATTATACTTTTTTATAATTTTATATAATTCATATACTATTTTATAATAATACTTTTACCTGGGGAAAATCCATGGGTTTTTCTTTGCTCTGTTGCTTCTAAAAAGGCATGTTTGTTCTATATATAATCAAGACCTCTACAAGCTTAACTTTCATTACACAGGTTGCCTGGAGCACAGACATTGACACATCCCTCCTGAAAAATTTCCCATAGAACTGATATCTTCTCATCTCAGTCCTGTTCCAACATGTACTTTAGCCCCACACTAAACTTGAAACCTGTAAAAGAAGAGATTTGCTTGCTACAGTTTCAGAAGCTTTCCGTAGCAGGAAATTATAGTGCTGAACACACACAGTCTACTCAAAAAGCATAATATTAGAGCAGCAACAGGCCTCATTTCAGAGCTAAATCTCTCCAAGTCCACAGAAATAATGTTAGAAAGTCCTTCACTGGCAGGAAATGTAATCACCTCTGCAAGTGTGAAGCCCCAGAAATGCTGAGCTAGGGAATTTCAAACCTTGATTGCAATCTCATTATGAACAAGACACATTTTCTGTACTTGTAGAGTGAGCCCAATGCCTTGCCTTTGGTTGCAAGATTGCCACTTGCAAGGTGTCAGGGAAAGAGGAATCAGCAGAGGCACATGAGGGTTCAGCTCCAAGAAAGCTGCAAAGACTCACAGCTTATTTACATTAAAATATTTTTGGAATAAGATATGCAAACAATGGTAAAATATGAAGAAGTAAATGGTGAGCAGAAGGTGAGCAGTATGTTTGGGAGCTGTGAAAGAACTGAAGGAATGCCAGGCTTGGATTAATTTCTTATTCACTAAGTTTCCTAGCTTAAGAACAGAATAAAAGTAAAAAACACATTCATCTCTTTGAGAAAACAGACTTTGAAAAGTAAAACAAAAGCAGTTAGTCTGAGCAGGAAATACTAATATCTGGGAAACAGTAAGAGGAACTTTGCCATAAAGGAAGGAAAGTCTCCTTCAGATGACCTTAAAATTGCTTGTGGAGGCCAGAATGGGATGGGTGATAGGGAGAGAAAGGATTGGAAAGGGGAAAGACTTATTACTTTTCTCCTACAGTTTATTCAGTGTAAAATAAGAATGCTACAATGCTACACACATAAAAAATGCTCTGTTTAAAGGGCCAGTCTTGGGCAAGGTTAAATCTTGGAAGATGATAAGCTTCTTGCAGCTTTTGTTTGCTGCAAAAAGGACATGCTGCAGCCCTCTTTTATTTTGCAGCTGGTCTCTGGAGAACAATGAAAAAAACCAAAAATCTCACCAAACAATAGCATAACAAAACAGGACAAATGTAGAACAGGAAAAAACTGAGCAGATACTGTATAACTCTTTCACAACTAGGTCTTCTGTCTGCTTTCATCCTGTCCTGAGCAAATCAAGCTCATAAATTAAGCAGAAGGATGCTCAAAACTGGTAGTACTTGAATTTGACTCACTGCCATAAAAACACAAGTCAAATTTTCTGTGTACCAGAGTTTGTGTTAGAGCTCCAGTAGAAAAAAAGGAAGAAAACCCTTCACCACATTAATCATCTTAGGAACCTCCTGGTCTTTAAGCACTTTCTTGTAAAACATGTGGTTGAACTGAGACGTTCATAATTCAGTGAGTAGTTTTAGTGAAATCAGAATGATTATTTTTAGAAATGCTTAGCAACTGGAGCAAGGGAAAATCTTCCCAAAACCAAATGGATTGTCTTTTTCAGAAAACCACTAGTGGCTTTTCTATACTTAAAAACCACAAGGGTCCTTAAGCAGAGACACAGAGGGGTCTAAAGACATTTTTCCAAATATATGCACTATTAACAAATGACTTTTTATCCAGGTATGGCCTGGATGAGTGAATAGTTTAACTGTGCCACCACTCATGATTGCCACAGGATAGCAGGGAAGAGAGCCTGCTTTCTCAGGAGTGTTAGCCATGGTGGAGATCCAAGTGGCACCCTGCATGCCAGGTCAGGTCTGCAAGGACATTTCTGCCCTTAGGTGATTCCACATTCAGCTCATGCCAGGAGAGCTGGTTTATGAGAGAGCTGGCTGGGGTGAGCTCTGCCACCAGCACTTTGGATAAGTGAATGTGTAAGAAGCCAGCTGTGCTGTTCATTTGTGATTTTCCCAAAAGCTTCCAAGTAGTCACAACATCCACAATGAAAAATTGCACCACAGATCTGGGCAGCAGCATCAGGTATTTAAATCTGTGTTCTTGCTTTGTGTTGGACCAAAGAGCAACGCTCTGAAAATGTTTTCACAAAAGCAGAAGTGGGTTGAGATGTCTGGTATGGGGGTTCCTCATTTCTGTATGAGCCAATGCACAAGGTGCAGAGCTGTGTGAGGAGAACTGGCTCATTCCCCATACAGAGAGCTCTTGTTCAAGTTACAAATACCCCAAAATAAAATTTGGGTTAATAGACAGCTTATATGGATTGACCCTGGCCAAGGACACACCAGCAAGAATGCATGCAGGTTTTGTCTGGCATTTGAAAAAAGTTTAAAAAAACCCCATAGAATCTGATGAAAGTTTTCAAAGCAAAATTCTTCTTCAAAACAAGAAATGCCCTAAAATGTTGCAGTTGTTGTACTGGAAGCATTCCTATTCTGTCACTGATGGTCATGCATGTGAAGAACTTAAACCTTTTTTGTGAATGTCCAGGACCAGAGATAATACACAGGATGCTGCCCCCAGCTTACTCTTTTCTGCCTCAGTGCTTGGCTGACTGGAAGCTTTCCAGTTTCAGGCTTAGCAAAAACATGTTAGTCAAATGAATTTCGTCCAAAATAACCCAGTCAGCTTGAACAGCCATGAAATTTCTTTAATGTCTCAACAGTGCATTATTGTTTGTAAGAAATGTAACTAAACTTCAGCATATTTTAACTACACTTTTCAATATGTAATTTTTTTGGTTTGAAGCATGTGAAATCAATGGCACTGCTGAGAACAATTCTCATTGACTCAAAGGTAATATGTAGTACCTGATCATTAAAATGTGAGCAGCAACTGAAGGGGTGCCTACAAGATTTTATTTTTGAGTTAGTGCATGGTTTTAATTATGATTTTTATAAAAGTATTTTCAAGTAGGAAATTTATTGTTTGAATATGATCACTACATATTAGATTTACTTTTAAAAAGGAAAATCAGTTTACTTTTTTAATGTATGTCACAAAATACATCATCAGGAAAGAGCACTGGGTTTATTTGCCCTTCATATCCTGCTTTGCTGACTTCTACTTTTCAGTAGCAATGCCTTCTAACCAGTTGGTTAGAAGGCATTGCTAGAGAAACATTCCAATTCCTTTATAAACAGATAAGAAAACATACTTACATTTTCAACTTCCTGGCAATAAATTTTGTAAGAAAACTAAGTTTGATTGGCCTATTTCAGAAACACATTAGAAATTAGATCATTTGTCTTGGTTCCATGTACAGGCTAGGGGTTGTCTCTAAAATGTGTTATTTGTTGCATTAGAGAATTGTAGGCAGCTGACTGAAAAGGCCTTGGAGTTCAATTTATTCAAGTTTTCCTTGCAGATTTGACTTTGGAAATGAAGGAACTCTGGCTGGGAAAGTCACTGAAATTCAGAGGGTTGAAAACAAAAATCTTTGAGCTCTCTGAAACAGTTCTCTGTTTTCTCAACCATGACAGAGTGATGCTATTAAGCAGTGTCTTTGATCTGCAATAAGCATATCTAATTTGAATTCACTTGAAATTACTGCTAGTATCAGCTAAGCCTTTGTGCATCTTCCAGATTGCAGGAATATTATAATACAAAGAATAGCTTCAGCCCAATCAGGAATATTTGAATCATATGCTTTTTCTCTTCAGCAAATGTCATGAGCTACAAATGACAGCACTTCAGACTATCACTAAACCAAAAATGAAATGTGTCATTCACTCACCTGTTCTAGGCAAAAAAAAACCTAAACACAAAAACCCACCCCAGTTTTAAGGGCCCTATCTTCTGTGGTAAGAAATTTGCATAAAGCAAAATATTGCATCATTAAAGTTTCCTCTGGAGGAAATGACTCAAATATCTTTTTCCTTGAACATTTGCATATGTTAGTGCATAATGAATATTACCTTACCCAATACACCCAGACTATCAGGACTTCTTCAGGATAGTTATGCATCTTAGTAAATGGAAGAAAAAGAAGTAACTGATAGAAATTGCCATATCTTTGT
Source organism: Oenanthe melanoleuca (assembly GCF_029582105.1). Taxonomy (NCBI): domain Eukaryota; kingdom Metazoa; phylum Chordata; class Aves; order Passeriformes; family Muscicapidae; genus Oenanthe; species Oenanthe melanoleuca. The sequence goes on along the minus strand of NC_079337.1, from coordinate 56,489,643 downwards.
ACTATTTTATCATACAATTTTTAATTTTTTTCCAGACATGTATCACATTTCTCTTTCAATATAAGTAACTCTTAAATATTAACAGGCAATGTTTATTTTCTCCTGTCTCTTTTCTCTTTCCAGTAGGGAGATTCTTACTGGGAACTTTGCTTCTTGATCTTTCTGTGACCTGCCATAATTCAGTCTTCTCTTTTCACAGAAATTCATTTCCATCAGTCACTGCATTAATGACCTGTGTCAAGCTTACCCCTGAAAACAGCATTAACTGGTGCTCATTTGTTAGAGACACACATTGTAACCTGGGGCCTGGTCCAAAGCCTGTGGCTGGGTAGCCAAGGTCTTCTCAAGCTCTTAAAAAGATTTAGATTGGGTCCCAGACCCTTCCCCTCTGTAAAAGCCAGTGCAGCAGCAATGCTCATCTCCTGCTAATATAACCAGTCAGCTGTTACCATACAGCAGGCAATGCCAGCCAGGTGACCAGGTGGAACAGCTCATGGAGGTCAAGAATGGAGAGAACTGTGTGTGCACCATCTTTACTTCCATGAGAAAATTAAGGATGAGCCTACAGGACACCACAAAGCTTTGGCCATGGTCTTTTTTGGACTTGACTGGGAGGTCAGCATCAAAAAGCTCCTGCAAACCCACCAAGTCAAATAGCACAGCAGAGTTTTCCTCAAAGTCCTCCCAGTCATTTATAATGCATCAGCTTTATGTCACAGAGCATCTCCCTGCTTGTTGGCTTCCTTGGAGAGCTGAGCAAAGACCTTTGTAGTCACACCAGCAGCACTGGGAGTGTCCCCAAGATCAATCAGTATTCCTGCTCTGAAATGTACCAGGGAAACAGGCAATCTTTTCTTACATGGCAGAAGAATATTTAAGAGAGATATTACATGTTCAGTGTTGAAAGGCTTTCCAGACTGATGTGAATACTCTCCTGAAACATTCCTAGTATATTGTACAAAATTATAAGAAAGTTTTTTTAAAGCTTAATATTGCCCTGGCTGGAAGTAGAGGATTCAGATTGTGAAAAGCTTTTCTACTCTGATGGAAACAGAAATATTAATCTTCTCAGTTTCTTAAATATAATTTCTTAAGAAAGATAAAAAAGGACTTTTTGGTGCAACAAATTTTTATCCATATGCAACCATTTTGCAGTTCATTGACTGGTTAACTGAGCATCAAGGAGTAGCCTTCATATCCTGTATTATTCAGTAAGGGATATACCAGAATGGAGAATTTTCTTTAAAAATACTGAAAAATGGAAACTGTCAAGAAACCATGTCAAAGGAATTGTCTACTGTGACTTCAGGCTGGGCTGGAGGCTACATAGATACATTGAAAAATCACTGCTAGCTGACTCACAAGCCATGCATCTTCAGAAGGACCCAGGAGGACTCAAGATTTTGGTAGCTTAGAGACAAGGCTTAGTGATGGTAAATTTTTAGAGCATCCATAAGAGAAAAAGAAAATATACTATTTTCTTTAGAAAATTTGCAATCATTTTGCTCTCTCTTCTCTCATTTTACTTTTAAGACACTTTTAACATAAAGATGCTACAAGTTATTTCTACAAGATATGTGGGCAGTAGAGGGGTAGATTAAGTTCTAGTACCTAAGTTCTGGTTGTGGTTTGATCTGATTTAAGATTTCATACTTATGATTAGTAGAGTTTTCCATTTATTTCATGAAGAAATCTATGCTCAGACATTTTATATTCTTAATTCCCACAAAAGTTCCTTTTTAAATTTTTTCAAATTATTTTTATTTCACAGTGATAAGTCGTGCCATCCTCTGGAAAGAGTGATAGCACTTTCTAGGTCTGATCAAAGCCCTTCCAACAGCAGTTGCTGTGTTTGAGCACAGAAGAGGTTTATAGCTACACTTCCAGGGCTATTCCTCTTCCAAGACTCCATGGAAACAGTGTTTTTCTATCTAGTGACTATCCAGCAGGAGGATAGTGAAAGGAAAAAAAAATACTGGGGTGACATATAATGCCCTTTCCTGTTGCTGTCAAGATTCCCCAGGAAAAAAAAAAATTCCAAGCAGAATATTCCACATATTTTATGCTGTAGGCCACCAGTGACTGGAGCTAAGCAAATTTTCAGTGGATTTGTCTTACTCTGGTGGTGGCAGAATTTTGGGGACAGCTCATTGCTCCTCTTCAGCACAGTGACAATGTGCCTTCACAGCAAGGTCTCTCCTTCCCCATGCAGTCCCCAACAGACACTTCCTCAGACAAAATCCTCTGATTTCTTCATAAGATTTGTTTCACCACAGAAATATGGTGAGCAGCAAGATGGAGACTCTGGAATATCATTATCAATAAATAATTACATAAGGTAGAGGGAAAAAATGTGAATGATGTGTTTTTTTCCTAGATATCGGTCTTGGCAAAGTGTACTTTAAAAAATAGTGACACAATAGGAATAGTGAAAAATACAAAATAAAGTCTGCTGCCTGATTGGTGTTTTGGAAAGGCAGCAACAGGTGGGAAATTCGGTACCAGCATGTGCAAATTGAGTTCAGACTGGAGACAGGCATACCTGGGTCCCCTATTAACTATGGTGCTCCTCTCCCAGTGAGAGCACAGACTGGCACAAATCATACAAGGATGAAAAAGGTGTGTGAGCAGGTGTGCAGCAAAGTCAAAGGCCTTTTCCTGGTTAAATACAGAATCAGAGTATAATTTGGTACAAACCCAGCTTATGACATCTTAACTAGTCTGAGGCTCATCAGGGCATGGAGCTGGATGAAGAGTTAACTGTAGCTCTCATGGAAGCCAAGACCAGCCCTCTGCCATCTCCTTTCCCTCATATTACATCCTAGCAGTCCTGATGGGGAACCTTGGCTTCATTCAGTCCCTTTCCTGTCACCTGCTTGCAGGCTCCATCTCTCTGTGGCACCCAACACTTATAACTGCTCATTATTTGTGACAACACTTGGAAAAAAAATACTTTTTTTTTTTGTTCCATCAAACAAATGGAATACATGCTCTGCCAGAACTACTCCTCAAAAAAAAAAAAAAAAAAAAAAAAAAGCAATAAGAGAAATCAAGGACTTAAGGAGACCTGGGTAGAGTGAAGGTACATATGTCTTTTGCCTTCATTGCTCCTAGAAATAGTTAAGTCTGCAATAACCAAATTTCTGCAGCACTATGGACTAAAAAAGGGGAGAAGAATCCCCAGCTGATGTTGTCAGCAAGACAAATCTACCACTGCAATTGGAGATCTCTGTCATTTTTGCTAAAAAAGAACTGCAGTATGTTCTCGATATAGATGTGGCTTGTGACACATGGAGCTGTATTAAAAACTCCTCCATTGCACATAGGGTTCTAATATTTGTTTGAAATTGGCAGGGTTTCAATTTCAGATGAAAGCTCAGGCACTGAGGGTAGACTCTAGGGCAGATGAATATTTCCAGCAAGCTTCAATAATATATAATGAAACTACTCTCAAGCTACACAGCAGAAAACCAGCACACGTGCACTGTACTTTACAAGGTCATATTTGCTTTGTCATACCCAGAAAAGGAAGATTTAAAATACAATCAATTCCCTCTTCTTGGACTGCAGAAGCTCTGCAAGATATGCAGGGATCTATTTCTCATGAAGTTGAATTTAAGGAAATAATGACATTTTCACCAAAGAGAAAGAAAAAATTGAAGTGCAGAGGCTTCCTGTATTCAGAACAGGTGTTAATAGCTCTTGTTCCTTCAACTTTTAATCCCTAACATGGAAATATAAAGTGTAGTTGTTTAAACATAACATTATACATATACATTGTACATAAATAATGATTCTACGACATCCCTGAGGAAGCAGGTGTGGAAGGAAGAGATCTCTGAGGTAAGTAAGAAGCAAATCAATGATGCTCCCATTTAATTATCCTCCCTGCTGGAGTTCCTCAAAACTCAACCAAAGAGGTTCCTCCACCTTGAATGACTTTCACCTCCCAGAAATATCAAAAATGTCAATAGGCTGAAAAGCTTCTCTATGTGTAGGAGAGAAGTAAAATTTAGTGGAGAAAGCCCCTGAACACTGTCGGGAGTCAGATTGTTGACTACAAAAAAATGTATAGATATTTCAAATTAAGAAATTAAATAATATTTATAAGAATCTTAATTCATCAGGAAAAATGATTGGTTTCTACATATCTTTATTCACTCTTTTTTCTATCCCATCCAGTTTTTATCTGAGCTTTGTTGAATGTAAGACAACTGCAGCTCATGAAAAATGTGAATTATTACAAGATCTATTTGTTGGAAGCATTATTTCTGCTTATAAGTCAGAGACAAAATTCATTTTTTCTGATCCAGATGAGACTTATAACATCAAAGAATTGTTTATATATAATCCAACATCTTTACTGGAAGAGAGAGGTTATTTATAAGTAGTCTGCTTTGGTTAGAATGGAAATCTTTCACCTGCAGGTAAAGGCTTCCTCCAGTGTCTGCCTGAAACATAAGTTAAAAAAAAGTGAAATCCACTTTCATTCGCTAGCAGCAAGCACGAAGGTTCGTGGGAAGGCACTGTTATGAACACTAAGTAACCCAGGAGTACACAAAGAGTGTTTTGCTTTGTGGCATTAACCCTTCTGTGTCCCACGGGGGTGTGAGGATCAGCTGCAAATCACCCAGGCACCTCCAGCTCAGCCCCTGTGATGAGATGTGTCAGAGAACTGCCAGAAGCAAAGTGCAGTGAGGCTGCTCTGTGCAGGGACAGCAGGAGCTCAGCACCCAGCCTGTGGTCCAGGAGATGTGATGAGCTCAGGAGCAGGAGTGAGCCCTGCAGCAACCACTCCAGCTGCAACTCTTGTTGCACCAGGACTAAAGTCTGTATTTCTTTATGCATGCACATGTGCAGTAGCTCAGCCTAGAGAGATATTTCCAGTCAAGGAATATGTTGGTGCTTATTAACCCCAGCAGTGAAGAGAGAAATTCGAATCTGGGTATTACATATTCAGGTGAGTGCTTTGAGAAGGATAAAAAATCATGGGCACAAATGTGACCTTTTCTTATGTGTGGCACAAATGAGTCTGGAGAATACTTACTGAATGAATCCCTGGGGGACTCACCAAGAGTATCTGTCCCAGTTCATAATTATATGCAAGGTATAAATTCTTCCACTGCTTCACATGCACCCTGGAGCAAAAATGCAGATGCAAAAAGCCATTGGGCATCTTCAAGTTTAAGTAGGAAATAAACAAGGTTTTTAAAGATTTCAAATGCACCTAAAATCAGATTTCAATATCCTAAGTAGTAACTAGGCAAGCAAACCAGTGTTCAGACACACATCTAAGTAGTTGAAGCAGGGGAAGTTCTCCTTTTAATAAAGCATATGCCTAATGAAGTTGCCAAAATGAGACCTTTCGAAATTCCTTTAAAATGTTGCCAACAGGAGGGACCAAGAGTCTTTGGAGCACAACTAGCAGTGGTGCAGCCCTACCAGGCTGTCATTAGCTTTATTCTGGAGGGAAAGTGAGGGGCATGGCAGCTGTGCCCAGGCTCTCCTGCAGCGGCAGTGCCACGGAGCTGACCTCACAAGCAGGCACCCCGCTTCACATTCAGCATACAGGGGCTGTGTGCTTTCCTTGGGCCTTCCCCAGCTCAGGGATATCCCTGGATCTCCATGAGGCTCCATCCCTGTGCAGTGTGGCTGTAAGTCTGCATGGAGAAAAGACAGAGGGCACAGAGTTTCATTATGGCCAGCCAAGTCTGTTTTGTTTTCTGATGTCTGAGTGAGATCCAGCAGTGTGGACAAGACTTTCTCCTTCTGACTAACACTAACACAGTAATTTCTGTGGTGCTCCTGTGTGTTTGAGCTGGTGGAAGTGACTGATAATCAAGCCCTGGTGTGATTACTGCCATGCCCCAGTGACACCCAGCAGTGTCCCCAAACAGCCACAGGGTGCCACAGGTTCTGCTCTCCATGGGCAATCCATTCCCTCTGCTGTCCCTCCACAGCTGCAGCCTGTAGCAGGGAAATGCCTGGCATGGCAGCCACAACCACATGCTTTATACTTATTAATGGGAAGCCTTGTAAGGAAAGGTGAGTTTGCAATATTAACAAAGCTGTGCAGTTCCCATGAGCTCTACATGTAGGATAAATCTTGCTCTTGAATCACAGTAAAGTTTTAATTTACTAAATAGACTAATAAATTTTATAGAAATGGCCAATAATTTTGGAACAAAACACCACATGGAACAGGCTGGGGAGGAAGATAAGACTTTGCTGCCTATTCAGTATTTATCTTTTTGATTATTTCTAAACTAAATATAGTGCTATAATATAGCTTGATTATCACTGTGTTTTCCATATTCTGTTTACATTAAAAATTTAGAGAAAGAACTCAATATGAAGGATTTTCACATACAGTGCACTGGAACAAAATATAAAAAACCCTTTAGTGGAGAAATTATGTTCTTCCTGAAAAATAAGTGACTTTGCATGCTATGAATAGCAGTCTTTCAGTAAGCCACCAAACAGACTTTGATAGAATTATAATTTATGATGTATTAACTGGACAAAGCAACATTAATCTTTTATCCCATAAAAAGTTATCCCAAGCTTAGCAAAATAATATATTTCAAACTTTATTGGCCTCCACCCCCAGGAAAATAAGTTTTGTTTATATAGTCAGCTAGAAAATGGCTCTTAAGAAGTAAGTTTTCATAGTACACTTCATTTCTTGGGATAATTTAAACTCCTCTACTTTAAAACATATTTGCTATCTGTGTGTTCTCAGAGAAAATATTTACTATTGCATCATTATCTGAAACAGCCTTTCAACTTGTATAATAACAGGATTCAGTTAATAACCACAAGGATTCTGCTTGTAATATTCTAGCAGTTTTATGAGAGATCAATTTTGAAAGTGTATTTACAATTTTTAGTAAATTTCCATTTACAGTAGTGGAGAAAAATAACAGCATTATTAAAATTTATTTAGCAGTTCATACACCACATTAAATGTTACTTTTTATATTCCAAAATGTTTATCATACATGATATGTACTTCAGAGTGTTTTTTATCAAGTATTGAAAAATACCTTAGTTTTCACTCATAAAAAAAACAACCAAACAAAACAATTCATCCAATATTTCTTTTTTTCTTTTAATCATGAAAATCCATTACTTTCAGAAGGCCACTAATTAATTAAAAAAAAAAAAAAAAAAAAAAAAAAGCTAAAAAAATAAACAAAAATTACTAGATTTTTTTTATACATACAAAGAAAGCTGTGATAAAACAGGTAAGGAAAACTTCAAAATAGGTTGCCATTATTCTTAAGTCCTGATAGTGAAATAAATGTTCTAGTCAGTCTCTCTGCCATTTACAAGAACATCTTTATTTTCTAGAAACAGCCAGTGAAAAGCTGGTTTGCAATTAAGCCCACTGATGGTGCTCATAGGACACAAACCTTTTACAAAGGGAATATTTATCTGTCACAGACATTTTCTTTTTCCTGTGGCTGTGAATGGAACTTAAATATTCAGCCTTACCTACTGTGCATTCTCAAAAATTTAGAGCCAGACCCTGTGAATATCATGAGGATGGACTAAAAATATATTTTAAAGACCCCCACACACATCAGATTTTGCATTTGCCTTTTGGATTTTGACCTTTGAGAAGTCACAGTTTCATTGTACCTCTGAGGACAGAGAACTTAGTACAGCCACTAAGAGGTAAGGGAGTTATAACCACATGACTTCAGGGACTTTGGATTTTAGAAATACACCAAATATCTTTACTTTGCAGTGTCATTGGATTGATGGCAATGCCATCAGGACAGCAGAGAACATAGATAGGGATGTAAATACAAGGAATTACCTGGCTTCCTATATTCCCCATTTCTATTTTAAAGCTCTAATGCATCAGATCAGAGAGCAATTATGCTCAGGTTGATCTTCATCTCCTGCCATGGATATGTATCCACCAACCCTCACTTCAGTTGTGTCCTTAAAATTTAAGATTACATTGTACTGGCACAAAATCTTAATTATTCTGTTTGCAGAATTATTTCTCTTTCCACTAATACCTGAAACAAAGCAAGTAATCCATCAAAACCAAAAAATCACAGATGAGTAATAAAGCCAGCTGTCTTCAATTTGCCCACTGCAGTGTGAAATTGAACAAATGCAGCTTTTTGAGGGGAAGGTGTGCTCTATGAAAAAAACCCCCATTGTATTAACATGTTAAGTGCTCCAGAGTCACACAGAAAATAGAGTCTTTATTTTCCTCCTGTGATTTCAAGGTGTCCATCATGTTTACAAACACCAGTGCTGCAGAACCCCTTTCTCTAACTGAGGAATTGATGCAAATACCTGACAGCATTTAAGGTCCAGGGCATGATTTTCTTTAAAGTTCACCATGAAAGTATTCAGTTTCTTTTGTGGTTTGCCACCCATAAATTTTTAGAAGGGAGTAAGTTGTTGTACCTTTAATGTAGCTCCATACATGTAAGGCTTTTACCTCTGGAAATTTACCTGCTTTCCAATGGCAGATTTTTCTCTCAGCTGTAGGAATTAATTGTCCCCCACAGATTTTACATCAGTGTTTGCAGGGTGGATGAAAAGGAACAGTCAAGTGCTAGGTTTATGTCCCTTGTGTGTCACTTTTCTAATCTAGTTCAGACAATTAACTGAGATCATTTAAGTAGGATTTACTGATGCTGCATGAAGTAAAATCTCTCTACCACTTCTCAATCCATCTTTTTTTTTTTTTTTTTTTTTTTTTTTTTGGTTTTTTTTTTTTTTTTTTTTTAGTGTTTGCTATAAAATCATTAGGAATGAGACTATTTCAGTTCTTCTGTTGTTAACACGTCCTTCCCTGCTCTGACTTGAGCTCAGGGTCGAGAAAGTTTCTCTAGGATATGAAAAAAGAAATGCTTGCATGAGCTAAAATGAGATCAGAAGATGGAAAATAGAGAGTGAAGGCATTGCCCAGCTAAACCCTTGGCCTCAGTTCCAGGATGACCTGATTTCAACACTTTGTTTACAGCTCAGGGTAGGAGAAACTGCTTCTTCCATGCATTTATGTCTTTGATTTCTTCAGTCAATGGGGTGGAAGACAGGGGCAGAAAAATTCATTTAAGCATTGCCTTTAGCCTTTGGATTTGAACAGCCAAAAATCTGGGAAAATCACCAGTCCATGGATCAGACATTATGGGAATGAAAAGCCATATTTACCTAATAAACTTCATTGAGGAGAAATGAGTAGGGACTTCTCCAAATCCTCAGTTTATATATTTCATGTAGAGGAAATATTGTGGCCCTTAGGATGTATTTATCTAGAAATAGCTAAAATACCTTTTTTACACTGTTGCTTACCTCTATTTTGTACAATAATTTCATTCAGTTCATTGTAGTCTAAACCAATTTCCTCCACCACAGAATTTTATTATTTGCTGATTGTCTCTAGGTAGCTTAATTACTGGTAAGAGGATAATGAAGTAAACCTGGAGCTGGTATTTAAGTAGAGTGGAACTACTCGAGTGTGATGAGCATTTTAAATTTGCCTTTTAGTACTTTGTAAAGACCTGTAACAGAATGCCTCCTTCCCTCCTGCCTTGCCTATTAAAAGGCTGCCAGGAGCTGGTACACTGTGATTAACACCAAGGGGCAATGTGCCTGCCAGGAGGTGGGAGTGGGCAGAGGGGAAGGGAGGGCTGCTGCTGGCTGGGCTCTTCTGGGGCTCCATTTGCATCATGCTCTCATAGCATCTTCACTGAAATAAAAAAGCAGGAACACTGGGGTCTTAAAAGGTCTCCTGGTGTTTCTTTTTTACCTCAAAGAGACCATTATGAGTTACTGTTGATGTCCTCAAATATTCTAGCAAAGTTCATTATTTTCCATCTACTTAAACAATTTCCATGATTTCAATTATATCAGTCAGACTTCACTCTTAAAAGCTTTGTTTTTCATGCTTGTTTTGCAAGTGAGCTTCAAACCAAACCAGAGCTGACTTCATTTCTAGTGAGAAGAAAACTGCCTGTGCCCTCTCACACAGTCTGAGGGTGTCAGCCCCAGCAAGCAGAGTGGCTCAGGCACTGAGCTGGATGGATCAGGGGCAGCACAAGTCAGGAGGGACCAGGTCTCCTCAGTCTGAGCATGGACAGGTCAGAGAGCAGAGGATTTAGCTCTGTGCATTTAGCTGTGCTTTCCTCTGACCAGCCAATTCAGAACATGAGTCCTGATCTGCTTGCTTGACTGGGTAACTCAAAGGACTAAGTTGAAATCTGAGTGATAGCTTCTCTTCTGTAATTTCTGTTCTTTTTGGTTTGCATGGAGTAATTTAATCAGCTCAAGCCCCGTAGATGAGGGCAAATGCTGTTTCATTTCCATGTCAGTTAAAGGTGTTGAAATATACTCATTCACAGAATGGACCAAGAAATATTTGGGGTCCTTTGTGAGTTTAAATCTTTCTGAGAGAAGAGGACAATCCCTGTTACCCTTGCCATATGAATATTGTGTGCATTGTTTAAAGCAGGGAAGGGTGCAGCCCTGCAGCCACTGTCATCATTGTGAAGTTCAGACAACCACAGATTTTAGGGGCAAGTTTCTGGCTGCTGATGGCTCACTGTGTCTCCCCAGCTCTGCCCAAACTTTGGAGCTGAACTGCCTCAGCAGGATGGGTGTCTTCCCAGCCTTGGCTACCAGGTAATTAGGGGTTTGACACTCGGTGATACTTGATGCAGTTTCAGGTCTTCCCTTTCCTTAGAAGGAGCCCCAAGATTGATTGCTGTTAGAAAGAAAGGTGGCTAAAATGAAATGCTGCAGTTCTAATCACAGTGGATTTAACTCTTAGCCATTGGGCCTTTAAGAGACAGGTACATCTGATGCTGAGCCTCATAACCCAGTAAAGAGACTATTAGCCCTGACTGTGCTGCTCAGCTGACTCTGTGAAAACAAGGCCAAGCAAGATAATGTTTTCAGCACCAGATGAATCTTTGGTCTGTGAGCTGAATCTTCTTGAATTATGGTGCAATATACATCTAGAACATTATCAGTATGCACCATAAATACCACAGCCATAAAAGCATACTTGGCTGAATCCTGTCATGGCATACCAGGCACAGAAAGTGTGCAGAATTCAACACATCCTTGTCCTATGTGTCCCAAGAGTTAATTTGGCCTGTTATCTTTCTTGTCCTGTTAACATTTATTTGCAGCTAATAAGGCATGAAGTCATTACTTATGGTGTATGTCCTAACATTTAATCCCATGGTGTCACATTTTAATTGTACAGAAAAAGTATCTAAATGTTTCTAATTCCCTAAGGATGTGGTTATCCAGTAATGATCACAACCCTTGAAGCTCCCTTATTACTTTTATTGAAATAAAATCCTTCATGACTGAAATACTACATAATTTTTAAATTGCATCAAAATGAATTTGATGGTTTAAAAGAACAGATTGCAAATTTAGTTCATACAAGACTGCCCATAAGTGATACCTTATAGAGCACTTTCACATACCATGTCCCCAGATATAAAAGGTTAACACTTCAAACACGAGAAATGTGGCTGAGGGCATCACATCAGGCTCCCTGAGGGCTCTGTGAGGGTCAGACCAGTATGTATGGTTTGAGGCTTCAGCCTTTTTTGTGTATATTACATAGCATGTGATCAGATGGAAATCAGGCACTGTCATCTGCTGGCCTGAGCTGATTGATTCACTCCATGCAAACCACAAAGAACAGAAATTGCAGAAGAGTATCACTCAAGTTTCAGCTCAGTCCTTTGAGCTATATCTCACTGGTAGCACAGACTAGAATTCAGTCTCTACTTCTGCAGAAACATAATAAAATCAATATATTATGATTTTGGGTTGAAAGGAAACATAAAGATCATGTGGTTCCAAGACCCCTGCTGTGGGCAGGGACACCTTCCACTAGACTGGATTGCTCAACTCTCATCCAACCTGGCCTTAAATACTTCCAGGGATGAGGCATCCATAATTTCTATGCAAATCATAATTTTTATGCAATTTTGATTTCCTTCAAACCTACCCAAACCTTTTGGTGTCTCCTAAATAAGGGAAAAATAGCAAGCAATCCAAATTATTTCTGAAAAAAAAAAAAAAATCTCTGTAAATGAGAAAAGACTGCTCTTTTAAAAAGAATAACCTTCTTGGTTCTGCTATTTAATGAAATAATATGCCTTATGATTTTATCTCACCCTGGTCACATTTGTAACTCTTCATTTTTATTAAGTAGTTACAGATTTCCCTATAAACCAACTCAAAGAGCATACTTATGCTGATCATGTTGGGTAAAATCTTCCTGCAGATTTTCCTCAAGTGATTGTTGTGACATTTCATAGCTCATATGGATCACAATTGTGGGTTCAAAGCAAGCTTTGAAAGACTTGAAGTACTTTTCATGCTTCACAAATCAGTGCTGTCAAGAGAAAATCTTGACCTTTAAGCAATTTTAATTAATTTAATAAAAACCTTTAGCATGGTGAGTAATTTAGAGATGTATGGAAAAAACTTGGCTGTCTAAGTAGTTTCTGTCAACTTTGACAGGGACCCATGATGGAAAGTGAGTAAAGGTCCATAAGAGTCTATCAAACTTGTCTAAAGCACTCAGAAGCATTGAAGGTCTTATCTTGTTTATTCTTTTTTTATACACCAAAGCCAAGAAAGGTGAGCTGCAACCTAAAGAATAACACAACAATTTATTTTCAGACTGCCTGAAGATGATTTAACATTTAGCAGACTACATATGCAGTCTAAGGTTAATGAATGGATTTGCTGGAGTTCTGCTGTGCTAGCAACTTTACTATTAGTGTACTGGAACAAGAATTTTCTTAGGGGACTCATCTTCTGTTTCTGCACACCTACTTGAACTGACTTGAAATTTAAGAAGGAAACAAATGTGTCAAGCAACTCCCTTCAAGACATAGCTATCCATAGAAATGAACTTGTAGAATAAATTTGCATAACCTCAAAGTGTTTTGAATAATATGCTAACATTTGTGGCTTGCTTCCATGTGGTATTAATAGTGATAGGATGCAGAAACATGGGTTTAAAGTGAGAAATTAGAGATTTAAGTTAGATGTTAGGAAGAAATTCATTATTGTAGGTGTGGTGAGGCACTGGAATGGGTTGCCCAGATAAGCTACAGATGCTTGTCCCTGGAAGAGCTCAAGGCCAGGCTGGATGGGAATTGATCAGCCTGATCCAGTGGAAGCTGTTCCTGCCTATGGCTGGGGACTTGGAGCTCCATGATCTTTAAGACCTTTCTTAGCCAAACACTCTGAGATTCTATGATTAGTGACCCAGGTGTGATAGCCCTGTTCTGTGATTTGGACACAAAAAACATGAATATTGACTTCATGTATTACAACTAAATTTTCTGTGCTCTGAAGCTGTATTTTATTTGCTTGAAAAGAGTCCTTAATGTGTGTAAGTCTAAGTAGAATTCAAACCAGAAGTGTGTTCTGTGTTGCTGGTATGTATCATCTTTACAACTCACATGATGCAGACAGCTGGAAGCACTGTGTGTGAAGGGCACAGAGCTGAATCAGAGAGAGAACACCATTACCTACATATGGAATAGTACACTTGGCTTAGGTTCCAGCTGGGAAAGGTAAAAATGATTTAATGTTCTTACCTGCTCACATTTAACACAGTGTTTTATAAGGAGTTTATAAATTTATGAGGAGTTTATAAGTTTAGCTAACATTCAAAAACTGATTATCCCAACTCCAGGACAATGATTACAAACCTTGCAGTCACATTGCTTAAGAAGACATGAAGCTCATTCTTGTGACAAAGGCATATCTGAACACAGGATTATTCAGGAATATCAATTCTATATTAAATTTCCAATTCACCATGCTTAAATGTCAGGTATTGATGTGTCCTTATTTAAAGAATAAAAAGTAAAGGCTGGGATTATTTATAATGGGACCATTTCATGAACAAAATCAAGAACCTGAAAGTTCAGGACACCTGATTCTGAGTTTCACTCAGAAGCTTACAAGGAGCTATTTTGCTGAGAAAAGTAATGTTAATCACAGTACTGGTTTGGGAGACTTGTTTTTGTTATCACACTGTGAAATCACTGAAGTCTCCTTGGCTGCATATAGCAATGTGACAGTCTAATGAAAGCAAGGTTAGATTTCAGGGTGAGACTGCCTATCTCCAGATTAAGAATTTCACAGCACTTGGAGAAGTCTGACTGCATGGGTTTTAGTTCTAGGCTCATAGATACACACCCCAAAGCTGCAGTGGCATTGGTCTTGGGAACAGGCTGTGGCTTCTGTCACTTGTGCTCCTCATATACAGAAGCCATGTTTTAATTCTGCATGCCTTTGTTTTACATCTTCAGGCACTGAAAGAGGCCACTTGGGTTGGGGGCTTTTTTTAGGTTCTTTAGAGAGAGAAAGGAGTGTCTATGTAGAAATCAGGTCAAAATAATTTTTAAAGCAATTTAGAAACTGTAGCTTATACTAAACCCTCACATTTGAAAATAGCAAGGGCTCATGGTGATTAAGATCTTTAAAGCAAAAAAATTTGTTTTCTCATGTTCCCTGGCGTGGGTGGATGTGTGTACCTGTGCTCAATTCAGAAGCAAAATCCAGTGTGAAAACTGGCAGCCTCAGAAAAAGCTAGAACATCTCCAAAAGCAGCTTTTGAACCTGATGCAGCTGCCTTGAAAGGAAGAAAGCCAGCAAGTCATTTGAAAGAAGGGGTTTACTTTTCAGTTTGAGCCTTTAACTCAATTTCAGAATCAAAACAGGAGAAAGGTGCTGATTCTGTCCTAATACATAACTCTAAAGGCAGTTGTGCTCCTCTTGCAGCCTGTGGAGTGACATCTGTAAGACTAATAAGACACATGAAAGAGTAATGCCTATCAGAATGTAGCTTTCACTGAGGCTTCCTGACACTTCCAAAATGCTAATATGAAGCAAGGACATAATTGACTCTTTGGAATGCATGTGAAAGACAGCATCAGATTGTTGGATAATATCCTGGCTCTGCTCGAGTCAATGGAAACTTCTCTCTTAAACTTCAGCAGGTCCAGGATGCCATGATTTCTTTCTGACTTATCTTCTTTTGTTTTAAAATTCTTCAACTCTAGCAAGGATTTGCAGCTAAATTAGAAATATTGTAACATGATTTTTCAATAATGGACTACTCTTTTAAATATTATGAGTGCTGCTACTTTAAAGCATGAAGGCATTTTAATTGGATTGTATAAACTGAGTACACAGAACAGCTTCCAAGCAAGATGAGAAGAATAAATGCAGAATGGTAATCCTTTATGTAATCATACACATGATAGATTATATCTGGGTTTCTGGGAAGACAAAGGCTGTCATAGACAGCTACAGGAGCTGAAAACAGTCTTCTTCCTTCTCTGCATTTTTCTTGATTTTTAGAAAAATACAGTACAAATCAAGACAGTCAAAAATCTTTAAAAATTCTCATGAATAAAATATTTGAAAAAAAAAACCCAAAACCCTAGGCCTGCCAGAATACTTTTTTAAACACTAATTCAAAATTCTTATTGCTGACAAACTAGCTGAAATGTTGAAATTAAAGAGCATGCTGATCTAAGCACACCATATTTCTCTAAATGTCAAACTTTAAAATGTCATATGCTTCTTTAAAATAAGGAAGATATTCAGAAAACTTCTCAAAATTTTTTCCTTTGAAAAATTACTCAATAAGAAAGAGGGACTGTAAACTTCATGGATATGTCTAAGGGGCTCCTCAGCAAAACAATTTAAAAATTAAATAAAAAGGAAGACTTTGGATATTTTCTCACATTGTAACTTTGTTGAAAAGCTGATGAAGTACACACCAGGTAAATGAGGTACAAAATAGTTAAATGGACAGTGAGGTGGATTTAAAACTGGCTGAAGAGCCAGCCCAGTGGTTTGTGATGAGCAAGGTGTACCCAGTGCTGGCTCTGGGGCACAGAGCTGGTGCAGACACCTTGATGAGCTGGAAGAACAGGCTGAGAGGAACCTCAGGGAGCCCAGCAGGGGAGGAACAATCACAGGCACCATCCTTCATGGGGCAGGAATGCTGGCAGAGAAGGGCTGGGTGTTCTGGTGAGGAAGGGCGGCTGTGAGCCAGCAGTGTGCCCTTGCAGCAATGATGGCCAGCTCACCTTGGGCTGTGGCACGAGCACAGCCAGCAGCAGCTCCAAGGAGTTGACAACTCTCCTCTTTCCACACTGGTGAGGCCACTCCTGGCTTGTGGGGCTTTGGAAGAGAAAATGGACTTGCTGGAGTGAGTCCAGTGGAGGGCCACAAAGTGAGTGAAACACCATTCATTCAAGGGGAGCCCCAGAGAGCTGATACTGCTCAGCACAGAAATGAGAAGGCTCAGAGGGACCTTGTCTGTGCAAAAAAACAACTGAAAGGGAGAGTGAAGAAAAGGGGGAGAGGTGGTTCTCAGTGTGTCCAGTGGCAAGAAGCAAAGGGCACAAACTGAAACACAGGAAATTCTGTTTAATGATACTAAAACACCTTTTTATTGTAAGGGTGGTTGAACAGGTTGTGCTGAGATGTTGTGGAGATATTCATAACATGACTGGAAATATCTCTGAGTAATCAGCTCTTGCTGATTTTGCTTTTAGCAAAGGACAGGATTCCCAGAGCTGCCCTCCCTCCTCAGCTGCTCTGTGATGCTGCTCCACTGCTTGCTGTAAGAGGTTAAGCCCTATTCTTAAAAAACATATCTGTCCCATGCCTGAGGCCCAAATTCATCAGCTCTCCTGGGTAAGTTTGCAGAAATAATTTGAGTTCACAGTGCCAGGACCATGGTGATGACATACAGCTGTGTAGAAAGAAGACTCATTTTCTGTGCATCTGAAACTAAGGTGGTTTTTCTTTCAACAACTTGATAGCAGAGTGTTGAGGCAAGCAAATAAATCTGCAAGGAACACCTGCAAATATCACTGCTTATCAACATGCTCGGGGTTGTGTGCAACTGAAAAAACTACAAACCAGAGGCAGCATCAAGTTTACAAGCTTTAAAAAAAAAGTTTATTAAATGTTTCTTAAGCCAGTCTCAGATAATGAAGTACAGCCAAAGGATATTAGTGAAAACTAGAATGACCACTCATTTCTGTAGAAACATTGTTTTCTTTCCATGCTCTTCTGTGAGGCTTATGAATTTTAGTGGTAATGTTATGATTGAATTTGTTGTCACTGACATTTTTTGCCAGAAATCAAGATTTAAACTTGATTCATTTGTTACAAGTATATTTGGTATCTCTAAGAGTCCCCCTGGTATTTGTGATATTTTAAGGAGGTCTTATACAGACAGCCATGTCAAAGATTAAACTGTATAACTACACATCTGTATTCTTGTCTCTCATATAACTTCATGATCTGTATCTACATTAAATGCCTTATCTGTTTGAAATGTAATCTGAGGCACAGAGTTCCTTTTTCCAAATTTCTACTTGAAAAATTGGACTAGTTTGTGAATAATCTTTTCAGCAAAATTGGTTTGCTCTGTGTAAAAGTATTTTTCAAGTTTGATTTTTAGACAAAACAATATAAATCTCTGTAGCTCCATGCAGTTGTGTTTCCAAGAAACACAAAAGTAACCTCTAGGGATTTGTCTGTACATATGCAGCAGTCAAAATTCACTAAATAGAATATTTCATGAGTTAAACTCAAAAAACTCCTTGAAAACTTCTTGACTACAAGGAGAAAAAAGTTCTGTGCATATATGCAAATCTGAACATTTTGTTACATTTCTGCAGGCATTTTGTAAACAAAGAAGGAAAAACAAATATGTACTCCTGAGCATTTGTAGAGCAAGCTCAGAACATCTGATATCTCTGTTCCTTTAATGTTATTCACTAAGAAAAGCAAATACCTAGAAAGCTGAACATACAAGTAATTTTCTTTATAAAGAATGCTAATATGAATGCCACAATTCTATGTAGTATTAAGACTCTTCATAGCATCAAGACTAACTGACCCAAGGGGTTTGTATTTGATGAGAAAAAGAGAAAGAGAACTTCAGTGGATGCCATCCTGTCTACACAAACATCCTTTGACTGTCAAAAATTTCTAGAGCTACTTTTACCACTACTGAGCATAAAGTCTGACCAGAAAGAGTGGTTCATGTTTATAAGCAGTTTAAACTTGTGTACTTCATAGTCTTGACCTATAAATGTTGGGTTTACAGCAGAGAATCCATTTCAGTTACAATCAAAAGAGCATGTCTTAAGTTGAAGAAAAAAAAAACCACAAAAATTAGTTAATGCAGGCTGAGGGAAATAAAAACCAAAAGGAACTAGGCCTGTTCAGAAGTAGTTCAAAAAGGAGGGAGAGTACTAGTAGACTGAAAATTTGTAGGGATCTTGTTTCTGGCTTTCTGCAGCACTCCCTGTGCTGCTTAGACATCAATGGTAATGTTAGGCTTAGGCTGCTGCCTTCAAGAGAGGTGCAAATGTATTCAGCCAGACACATTTAGAAGGATTTAGCTGCAAATGTAGCTTCATTTAGCTATGGAAATAAACTAAGAATAATAGGATATCTTCTAGAGAATAACTCAATATAACTAGAATCATGCCATCAAGAGGTAGAACAGATTTTAAAGAACTGGGACCATTATTACTCTAAATTTCAAAATAAATCATTAGAATATGAGTTGTAAACTGACCTGATCCTCTACACTGTTTAGCAGGGCACTGTTTCACTGACCAAAGTACCAGACTAAGCTATGAATAGCCTTTAAAGTTCAACCTTCCTGCTGATCTAAGTAGGTCCAACCAACCTAATAGTAGCCTTTAAATGTTAAGTTTTAATTTATTTATTGTAATGTTCATGTATGTTTTATTTAAGCATTTATTTTCTTCCAAGGATTTCACACCTTCTTGAAATCTGGGTTTGTTTAAACAAAATTAATACAAAAAGGCATTACTGGAACTTCTATCTAGAAACGAACAAAAAACCCTCCCATGCGTAGAGAAGATTCTTATATTTGTGGTATGTACAAAATGCTGTTTGCAGCTCTGTTGAAAAGCTCTGAGGAGTCACAAACTGTGCATTCTATAAAGCACAAAGATGCTGTGATGGCAAATTTGAGGCCAGCAAAGGCAGGGTGTTTGTTGGTGGCAGGTGGTGGCAGCTGCCTGCAGCTCTGCATCCTCCTCAGCTCCAGCCTAGGGGCACTGTCCCAGGGGCTGCTTGTGGCAGAGGAGGGCACAGGACCAGCCTGTCCTGACCAGCTTGAGCAGGGCCAGCAGGGCACTGTGCCCCCTCCTCTGAACAGCCCTGCCCTCCTGGTGGCACCGTGACCTGCGCTTGAACCCCTCTAAAACCTCCCAGGGATGGAACACGAGAAACGTTTCACTTGTCAGGACTGTTTACTACTTGTTGAAGTAAATGTAAAACTGATGTTTCTCTAACAGGAGCTGACAGTTCTATTTTACAATGACTTATCCATAGACTTCTTGGCATTTCTTATTAATATTTTGACACTGGAAGCTCTTTCCTGTGATTTAGTGTCAAAGCATTAAGGTCATCTTGAGTTGTTTAAATACTTGCTAAATAGCAGTCTTAAAAATAAGAAGCAATAACATTAGAAGAAATAAGTGTTCAGGTATATCTCACTATAGGTACCCAAGCCTATTTCTCTGTAGCTACAGTATTTCTGCAATAATAATTATTAAAAAAATATATTGCTAGTGATTCAGGGGGGATCCTTCAGTGAAATTGTGCATTTTATTAAGGAATAGCTGCTGCCATGAATTAATTTACAATTTGAATAGGTCAAACATGTAAAATCATAGAACACAAAGCAACAGAAAAAGCAGAGTAGCAATTACTATTCATCATTCCTTGACCAGTCTTTATGATGTTTTCATTTCAACCAAGTGACCTCCTCCTCTGACTTGAGTGGTTGCCCTTCTGGCTCTGACAACTCAATATGGAAAGTTGCTGATTAGCAAGAGAAGATCAGAAGGTTCCACAGTCCATAGCAGTTCTGCCCCTGGAAGGACTGTCACAGTTACCCTGCACCACAGTCCTGCACCTGCTGATTGAAGACTGACTTTTATTTAATAATTCTATTTGTTATTTTGACTGACAGGGAACTGATCCATGGTCAATTAGCTGTTATACATTTTAATTTTAATATCATTGTGAGTTGTCCTTAAAAATGTATGGCCCTATGAAGAAAATTGTGCTTTAGGAGATGTTTCACCACCCCATTTGTGAAGGAAAGAAAGAAAAAAAATCTATAATGGGCATTGTTTTGCCTAAAAGAAAACAAATAAAGGTACCATAGGATCACAGGTTAGCTTCCTGATTCTGCTGAACTCTCCCTTGCATGTGCTTTCTAAGGATTAAGACTTACTAGGGAACACAGGACCTTTGGAACAACCAAGAGTAACTTCAGAGTAGCTCTGATGTGTATTGGGCTAAGGAAAGGTTTGTTTTAGCTCAGTTACAATGTTTAAGTCAATATATGTCAAAGCTGTGACACTGCTGTTAGAAGCACAAAAGTTGTCAAGACACTCGTGTCCTGATTGATTTGAGATGTGGGGCTAATTTCAATGATTCAGAGGGTTGCAAGGACATCAGTCTCAGAGTTTCTTTGTTGCTGAGAGTTTATATAACTTTATTCTTAGTGGACTCTGTATAGTCCCTGCAGCATCTTGTTTACATCTGGCTTGGCTCAAATGACTGTCACATTAACTGGAAAAGCAATGTAAAGAATCAATAACTGCTACAACTCTTTATCACCATCACAAACTTTTAATGTTTGCTCTCAAAACTTTCATTCTGTGGGCAGTTTTATGCATCAGTTGATATGGATTTTACTTTAAATCTTGTAAGGTATACCACAAGGTCTTCAGCCAAAGTGCACATTTAAGGAGTAATTACTGCATACAAATGAATTTTATGACATTGGGGTGTTCCAGTCCCATATTTATGTGTTGATATTGATATTCAACCTCTGCATTGATCAGCTGAGCTGTTTATTTCTACAATGGCACATTTCTGTCACCTCCAGCTCCTAGTCCTGTTCTGCATCCCAGCTGGGAAGTCACTATCTGTCTGTGGGTCTCTGTGCACATTTTTCTGTTAATATTGTTCTGATAGAGCTAAGAGCTGTGGGTTTGCAGACAACAATTCCTGCTGGCTACTACAGCTCTTGCATCAAGTTGAGATGGAATCTCCTTCCAGGTGAGCCATGCTGGAGGAATATGCATGGCAGCAACACAACACTGGTACTGCAGCTGTAGAAATGTACATTGTTCATTCTTTGTAAATATTTCAGATAATACTGTAAGGTATATGTTGCACATATAAAGAACCTTCTTTATAGATTTAAAAAAAAAAAAAAAAAAAAAAAAAGGAAAAAAAAAAAAAAAAAGAGAAATGGCCTCTGTACTGTTTGGAGATTCAGTGATATTTGAGAATGTTGTTTAGATTTAGCACACTAGAAATTCTCATATTTGCCAAATAAAGTGGAAAATTCTTAAGATTTCCAAGCTAATGAATACTGCAATCTCCAGATTGTTGCATGCAAACTAGAAGTCTGTGTACCAGTATGACTAAGATACTCTATTTTTTCTATTTGGAAATGTCCTCATCCTTTTCCACTGTTGTAGGGATTTTTTGCAAAGTGCTTTCACTAACTGTTAGAGAATTGCTAGAATTTCTGGTGATTAAAAGTTCTTAGGTGCAAAAGTTAATTAGTAAAAAAGGAGCTTGCTACCAACTGCTAGTAGTAACTTGGTATATTATGAATAACCTTCCTGTAATTTCAAGACCTCTGCCCTGAGAGTGTGGTGTGTCCTGGAAGTGTCTCTGAAGGCATCTTCCATATGAACAGTAAACACCATATCAAGTCTTAACACATTTTAAACTGTTCACTGATGTGGAGGATAATCTTTGTGATGCAAAGTCTCTGAAAGTCATATTGATGTCTGGCCATAAAGTATTGATATATATCAAGAAGTTCAATAAGAGCATCAGAAAGATCACATCATGAGCCAAGGTTCACTTTATTTCCAAGGTGTTTTATCAGTTCAGTTATCTTGCCTGATGATAGCTTGTTATTTTTAGAGGGAGATTGAGGATAACATTGGTTTTCATAGTGACTGAAGCCTTGTAAGTCACCTTCTTTCTTCTGATAGGCAATGAAGAATTACAGGAATAAAAGAAAACAATTTTTAGGAGGGTTACTTGCTGGCTGTTTTGTGACACAGTCTTGAAGAAATTACATATGAAGAAATATTTCTGTATATGAGCTCAGATAATATTTCTCTTCACAATTGTATTTCAATTATTATATAGTGTGATGTCAGCACATCTGATGATCTTTAGGTTTTCTGAAAGAGTGCAAAGATCACTCGCTAGGAGTTCTTGAAGAACCCACAGAAAGTTTTCTAAACAAATTATTGTATTTTTTTGTCACATAATTAGCAGGCAGCAATCCAGAGAACAACTTCTGGACCATTGCAGTGTGTGACCTGAAGCAGGTGCTAAGGAGATGTAATTTTCTTGTCACTGTCCCATTACTCTCTGTACCAAAATTGTCTCTGTTGAATCATTTTTATTATCTGAATCTCTCCCAGAGAAGGCTTATTACTTACACTAGATCAAATCAGATTTCTTTTACCTTCCACACCTTTCCTGCTCTCTGATTATCCTTTGCTTTCTAAGAATCATCGTAATCCTGTGATCAAGCAGCTGTGGACCATTGTATACAGCAACAAAAATTGTTGCAGATATGTTAGTAGAAATCTATTATATACTTATTATTTTAATTTTAGAGGGAATAGAGAACACATTCATTACAACAAGAGTCTTCAGCACAATTAAGAAGTTCCTTACTACATATTATCTTAAATTTTTCTCTCACTTCATTTTTTTTACTATTAATTCAATATTATGGATGCCAGATTCATGCAGAAAAATTTGAGGACATATTTCATTCTACATAAGTTTGTTCCTCTATAAGTTTTCCTAAATATACTTACTTGTACAGATGACAGTCAGTATTATTCATGTCAAAACTTACTCTTTAGATTACAAATTTCAGCACCCTTTTGTTCCTGGATAGTGGTGGTTTTTTTTACTAAGCTTGTCTCTTTCTCATGGTGACATTTTGTTTAAATAAGAAAATCTGTATAAAGTGGGTTTGTGCCTATGGGTGAATTTATTTGAAGTGTAAAATGTCAAACTGGCAACAGAAATAATCCTGTAAATTAGGTATGTCAAATAATGTACATGTAGACTTGTGATTCATCTAAGAGTGGAAGAATTTCTATTTCAAGAAACCTGAGTCATGAGTTCCCATTTCTTAATTGGTACTCTTGACAAAAGTGAGGAATATACCAATATAAAAAATTTATCACTCAGAAAACATGGAGTCTGTAGTAAAACTAAAACCATCTCCCAGTTCAGCAATTCTTAGAAAGAAAAAGATGTCTCTATACATGGCACAGAGTTCATCATCGAGCAGTAGTTTTCTAATTAGCAAACTGCTACTGTATAATGTCTGGGAGGTTGCCTAGAGTGGTGCATAAATGCATTTACATGCTGCCTGTGCTGTAACATGGACTGTGCTGCATGAGCCAGCCCAGAACAGTCACAGCCTCTGAGATGATTTCATCACACAGCATCACCTCAGACCAGGTGAATTCTCACCAGCAGGACTGAAAGTGACTGGGGAGACCATGGAGCCAGAATGAAAACTGGGTGGAACATGTGGGGGAAGCACCCATCACCACATGGCTGTGGCTCCTGTGGCTGAAAAATCCCCTTGTCCTTGGAGCTGGTCCCTTATCTGTAACCTTTCCTGGCCCCTTGGCTGGGTGGTACAAAGGGTAATGCTGCCCTTTGGGTTCTCCAAGTTCAGGCTGAGATGGGCACCTTCTGCTCTTTTTTGGTCAATGTGGGACAGATTATCAAATGTCTATCTGAACTATTTTAGAAAGGAGAAGAAATTTTGTCTAATTAATTAATTAATTAATTAATTAATTTAATTGCAGCTATTTGCTCTAAGTACAGTGCCAACAATTTTGCTTCCCCTGAGAAGACTTGGCATTTTCCTGCAATGCAAAAATGGGCTTGGGCACAGTTCAGTTCCAATTGAAGCTTTGCCACTTCTTACTCTTTATTTGAGTCTTCTCCTTGGTGTAACAGTGCTCAGACTTTAACAGAATGCCTTAAACACCTACCATGCACTCTATTATTTGCAAATGTAGTATCTAGAATGCCATGGTGTTGTGTTACTCCATTGTAATATGGATGTTCTGTAACTTTGTGCTATGCAACACTTTTGCAGTGCTTTACCTGCCACTTTCTGCACTGCAGTGCAGAAATTTCAGCAGTAACTTTTCTCTCTTACCGAGAAATAAATAGATTTTTTTTGGATTTATAGGTCACAATTAAATTAAAAATGCTACTGTCCAAAAAGAAAGAAGGAAAAGGGTAAGTAAATTATTTCTTATTATATGCATACCATGTTAATCCTGTGGTATACACAGAAAATAGGAGTTTTCTCCTTCTCTCAAATTTTTGTGCTTTCTGAGGAATTACACTGTTCTCAGGGATCACTAAGCAGCTATTGCACAGAGTTCTCAGTGATCTTTCTCATAGACTCCTATTATTATTGTCATTCTCTGCATTTGAGGAGGTGGGCTAATTATAGTAGGTGTATACACCTAAATTAATTGGGATAAGCTACAGCCAGCTGCACCAGTACTGCCTGGTAACATCACATGGCAATGTCACTTCACAAAAATTAAAATAAGCTATGGAGGAATATTCCATCCTGGGCTGAACACTGGCCATACCATAGGGCTATAGCCTTAAAACACCTTAGTGATCCTTTAGGGGAAGGGGCAGAGAGGATCAGACCCCAAAACCTCAGCACTAAAAAATCCACAAATGGACATAATTAGTCAATTAACTGCCAGATATAGAACTATTTGCAGTTCAAACATTAGAAGGTGATTTCTGTAGAGGAGACCTGAAAGAGTTTTGTGGCATTTCCTGCCACCAGCACCAACCCAGGGACATGCAGGCACCAACAGCATCCACGTCCAGCTGCTGCACCTCTGTTGGCACAATGCAAATATTCTGCCAAAACCTCTCAAGTAAGGCTTACAGGTAGGGGAAGATGTCCAAATGTGTGTTGTTCCTCTTATCTTGTAATGAATTAATCACTTTGCACAGGCTTGTTTCAGTTTATTTTCAAAGTCAATGTAAGTTTCCCAAGCTCTGTTAAAAATGAAATATCACCAACAGTAGAAGTGGAGACTAAGTACATTTTTAGGTGACCCTGGTTGCCTACCCTCTTTCTTATGTGTTAGGAAGCTGAAACATTACTCAGAGTTGGCTATTAGCCACACTGCATTCATATACCACTCTGAATTTATTTTTCAGACATTCTGCAGTGTTAAATGGTATAAAGTACATCACATTGTTTGTGAATAAATCTCACCTTTATGATCCCTTTCATTTCTGCCTAATTGTCTAAGATAAGAATAGCTCGCTGTGCCTGAGGGAGAAATTTTCCATTATGCTGAAAAGATAAATGGTAGAAAGCAAAATAAACTTGGCTCATTACAAACCTCTT
Organism: Oenanthe melanoleuca; assembly: GCF_029582105.1. Lineage (NCBI taxonomy): Eukaryota > Metazoa > Chordata > Aves > Passeriformes > Muscicapidae > Oenanthe > Oenanthe melanoleuca. Next base: position 56,464,064 of record NC_079337.1, on the reverse strand, counting down.
GAAAAAAAGGCAAATTGGTCTTCAGAAATGATATAATAATGCTAACACTTTTAATAGTCTGGAGTTCAAATGTGGCATTTTATATATTTTTTCCATAAAGTATTATACAAACAATTACAGATGCTGGCAATAATGAATGGTACTTAGTTTCTTTTACTAGCTTTACTCTGTGAGTACCAGGGGGAGGAAAATGGTTTTACCAATAACCATTTTAACAAGGAGAGAAAGGTTACTTCTAAAGAAACATAACATACATTTCAGAGTGTTTCTAGTCTTAATCTCTATAATAATTGCACTAATGCATTTTGATCTGCTATGAAAGTGCATAAAATGCTCAGCATGGTAAAAGCCAGACAGCTTATTTGATATTTTAAATATCTGTGAGCTTTGCAGAACAGATCTGAAAAAATATTTCTTTCTTAGTGCAGTACATACTTCAGACTAATGGTAAGGCTTTGTACTCAGGATTCACTTAGATCAGTTACTTCTAAACATATTTTCATTGTGCTGTGCATCATGTGCTTAATAGGCAGATATTGACTGGCTGGAGTACTGACTAATATCACCCAATTTCATATGACAGTGGAAGGGTTTGAGTATCCTTACAGCAGAACTATGGATGATTTAATTAACTAATGGATGTGATTAATCCCAAAAATACATCCTGAAAGAGGAGGGAAAGCTTATTTCTTACATGTATCACATAAGTTTACTTTGGTGTATTGTTTCAGACTAATGGAAAGGAGTTTGCAAATCTATTGAATATGTTTATATTGAATAAAAATAAATAAATAAATAAATAAATAAATAAATAAATAAATAAATAAATAAATAAATACATATATATATATATATATATATATAAAAAACATGGATATTGCTGTCAACATGTGCACCAGTTCAGGAGCACCCCTAACCATTTAGATAAATAAATCTTGACTTCAGTAGGCTTTATAGTCTGGGTTAGGCAGGTTTTTAGAGCAATGCTGAACAGAGGACTTGACTTGAGGGCATAAGATTAAGATGATTTTTCTGACAGTTTAATTCCATTTGCTCACAGGTCTGCATTTGACAGTCATTTTTTATCTACTTCATTTTCCAAAAACAAACAAATAAAAACATCTGGAAATGTAGTTTGTACACAGTACTCATGCATAAAGAAGAACTTTTTGTTTTCTCAGTGGATTTAGGTTCACAGATCAGATTTGCCATGAACATTTTGATTGTACTGATCAGCATGTTGTGGGAAATTCCTGCATTTGTATTTAGCCTGAGGAGAGGTGAATACATTGCAGATCCTACCTAGGTAGAATGCAGTAGAATGAAAACAATAATAATAATTCACAGATATTCAATTATTGCCTAACACAACATTACACTCATTTTTATGGACACTTATAACTAGAACAACACAAGCTCATTCGCAATGGGAGAAGTATTTTAAATTATTTTATCAAAATGATTAATGCTACTTTTCCAATCTTACTGAGGTCAAATGTGTGCATTCATTTATGTGAATAAAAAAATAGATAAATTTGGTACAAATAAATTTGTTATGTCACTTTCCTTATTCAATTCTCCCTCTTCTCCACAAGCAACCTCTGTGCTGTAGGAGGAACAAGGTCATGCACACTAAATGTTAAAAACACAATTTGCAATCCTTCTATGTACATAGCTCTAATGGGAAAGGGGAAGGAGCTCCTGACAACTGTGGAGTCTGTTTCTGCTTTCTGTCGTGCCAGGTCACCAAACAAAGCATCCCTGGAGGTATCCCATGGCTCCAAAGATGCCAGGTGCCCTTTTTTTTTTTTCCTCCTCTATTTCACACTTCTAGAGTCTGACCTCAATCTTCTTTCTCTTCCTTCCTTCCTTTCTTCCTTCCTTCCTTCCTTCCTTCCTTCCTTCCTTCCTTCCTTCCTTCCTTCCTTCCTTCCTTCCTTCCTTCCTTCCTTCCTTCCTTCCTTCCTTCCTTCCTTCCTTCCTTTCTTTCTTTCTTTTTCTCTCTCTCTTTCTTTCTCTCTTTCTTTATCTCTTTCTCTCTCACTTTCTCTCTTTCTCTCTTTCTTTCTTTCTTTCTTCCTCCCTCCCTCCCTTCCCTCCTGAAGAAGGAACAGTTCTGCCATGGTGAGCTCCATGACTTTGCTTGCTGTACTGTAAAGGAAGTCAACATATTTTAAAAGCATTTTCATCTAGATCAATTCAGGCTGTTGAACTACAGAATTAATTATTCACACAACTCTAATATCCTGCTTATCCTTTGACATTACAAAAAAGTTTTTAAGTACCAAAACAAAAACCCAATGTGGACAGATAAACAGGAGACAGCCAGATGTCATCCACGTTTCTCTTTTATTTCTCCATTGCTTTAGTTCCTGTTAATAATATGTAATACTGTAATACTGTACTGTATTGACAGCCATGAAAATGAAAGCCTATTAATCACCAAAAAGGAGACTTGATCTTATGCTACACACACTTCTTGGGATGAAATTTCAACTGGTTAACAGCCAGCAGATATTTGGTCTGAAGGATCATTTCCAAGAGAAACAACAGTGTGAGATTCCCATGCAGAAGTCCTTCAGTCTCACTTTTGTGCCTCAGAGAGATAGGAATAGCCTATCCATGCACTAGGTTAGCACATTATTTTTTTACTTTCTTCTGTTTTCTCTTTTTCCTTGCCCCCCTTCTCACCCCCCACAATATAGACAGAGTTGAAACCACAGCTTAGCTTAGAAAACTTGGGTCTTAGCATCTCCCAGATGAACTTGACCACACTCCAAGCACAGCTCTTCATGCCTTGGTTTTCCTTCTAAGATATGGTTTCATAACAATGAGATGACTGTTTTTAGGCATAGCATGTACTATCTCATACTATTCAGAATAAACCTCAGCTGGTCATTTCAGCACCTTCTCATCCCCATTGATGTTGCAGAGATACAATATTAATTAATAATTGGAGTCCATCTTGGGACTTGGGAAAGCATCAGAAAGGAATTTCTGTTGGACAACACAGAAAGGAAGGGTCACATTTTAAAGACCAGGATCAGCAAAGCAAATTAAGTTACAGATCCTATCTCAAATGATTCTGCATGCAGGTAACTTGCTAGATCTGTATATTTATCCTAGTTAATATATTTATTAAAATATTTATGTAACCCCTTGGTCAGTTCAAAACCCTGCAGGAGGAATTGACAGCAAGAGGAAGAGCAACTATCCTTATTCCTTGGAGAGCCCTCTAACTCAGTTCTCCTGAAGTGACAGGTAAACAGTGTGAACTTCTGTGTGTTTTCTTAGCAAACATAGAGACAATCACAAAATGAGTAGAGAAGCAATGTTCTAACAGCAGTGTGACCTCCAGAAAGGGCTTTCTATCACCTGGGACCTTTTTTTTTTTCTCATCAATACAATGAGATATTTACACTGGGAGACTATTGCTCTTCCTTCAGTTTTCAAGTTCCCCTCATTAACATCCACAGGAAAGTCTCAGTTTCTTTCAGTGGGTGTTGACATTTCTGTTGCCAGAGGCAATAACTCTGTGATCTGCTCAGTCACACATGGACCTGAATTCTGCATTCAGTGAGATTAGGGTGAAAGCTGTACCTGTGTGCAGAGTAAATAACTGAGCAACATGTAGGTATTTTCTATGTATTTCAGTCTTGAATGACCTCCTGGTTACCCCTCTGAAGACAGAATAAACCAGACTGTGCCAGAGCCCAACCCAAGAGTCCCAGTGTAATCTGAAAATATACAGGTATCCCTGTCTTGGCTTTTAACATCACAGAACTGACTTAACCAAAAGAGGACTCCATAGTAACTTGTCTTGTGAGCACTAGGTTTCTTATTTGGCTTCATCATTAGTTAGAGAACACCTGCTCATTGTTAATTTTTGGCAGTCTTAATCTCCAACACAGAGAAAGAACCAAGACTTGTATTTACTTTTTACTCCTTCCAAAATTAAGAAGTTTGGAGCTGTTACTATTAAAATTTTACATTTCCTCTTTTGAGGTTTTTTTTTTTCTGATGCAATAGAAAAACACATTAATTTATACAAACATATGTGTGTGTGTGTGTTCTGGAGTAAAATTAATGCTCAAAAGAATTTTTTAGTTAGCTAGGTGGTATTAAAAACAGCAATAACAACAAACAGAAAAAAAAACAAGTAGCACTTGTTTTGTATTTATGAAGCAAGACAATGTTACTGAAATCTTAAGCTATTTCATCTTCCAGTATTGAAAATGGATTGACTCTGATTAAGAGTGGTATTGAGGATAAGGATGTAAGTTAGTGGATACAGTTAACAAGCTTTGATGGATGATGCAATACATGTTTTTCTTACTAAAACACAGCTAGAAATAAAGTCTCCAGCTTTAGTATACCATGACAGTAGTTCATGAGTAACCTGTTTTCTCACATTCATTTTAAGCTGGCAGGCTTCCATTATATAATGTTGACTTTGGAGTGAACTCCTTCAAAGCTCACTTGAAGGAATTAGCTTTCAATTTCAAAACTGCTGTAGAGGAACAGAGATATTGGATCTCCTTGGAATAGTTATGCTGTGAGGGCAATGCTGTTCTTGCTCCTGGGTTAGAAACTGTGCTGAGAAGGCTCACAGCCTGTTGGGAACATCTTGCATTTGAGCTGTCAGCACTCTCTACTCCAAAACTGCTGTAGAAAATGAAGAGCATACCAACTATTTTCATCACTAATAATTTCTACACATTACTAAAATATGGGAGGGGAAAAAATGTGAAAGACTTCATTACAAATAAATGACTAATTAGAAGCAGAAGTGTGACCTTTCTGCATTATAAATTTACACAGTAAAGTGATAAAAATGGTTTTCTTAATTTTTTAATAATTTTAGGAAACCTCAGTAGAACTGCTAAAGGAAGATCTCATCTTGAGACTCATAAACTGTTTTTTTGAACATTTTACAAAACATATTTGGGGTTTTGCAAACTGAAGACTGCAGGCAGCATAAGTGACAGCACTCAGAGCATGTGAGCTCAGTCGTGGCCTTGCTGCAGTTCCTAGACTATGCAATACCTCCTCAAACTCCCCCTGGTGCACCAGCACTGGGAGAGAAGATGGTGCAGAGCTCCTGAGGGTGGTGTTTGCTGAACTGGCTGTAGACCCAGAGGCAGTAAGAGCACACCACTTTCACTAGCAAACTCCTAATTAGACCTCCTGAGGAAGTTTCTGGGCTTGGGGTCAGCCCTGGCTGCACACCTCTGTTTCTGGGGCCAGCCTGAGCTATTGATGCCCATGGATGGCACAGCACTCTGCACCTGAGCAGCTTGGGTCTTGCTTGAAGGTTTCTTCTTCATGCTTCCTGACATAAAGTTCTGAGAGATCTCTGATTTAAAGGGAGCTTGACAATGCTCAACCCACCACAGCCCTTTAGATGTCTTTGTGTCAAACAAATATTAACATCCATAACCTATTGAATAACTCTTAAAACATCATTGTTAGTATTCTACAAATTCAACTTTCCAAATTTATGTAACAAGCTTTTTTCTTCCCCATTAAAAGAAATATCATAAGAGGTTTCCCATGCAATCTCAAGTGACTGGCTAGTGGTAGAAGCAATGCAATATAACATCCAACTGGACATTGTAAATCTCAGTGTTTAAAGTCAGTAATGCTGGGTAACAAATCTTCCCTTACTTTTTTTTTGCTTTGTAGCTACATTCAAGTTCACAGCACAGTCAGCCTTCCAAAAGTTGGGAGATCAGGGAAGCCCCCCTAAAAATTATTCTCTTTGTGCTATTGAACCACCTCAGAAATAAATACTTTAACAATGTAACATGCTGCTTCAAGGTGTTACTAATCTGTAGGAGTCTACAAATGTTCTTTGCCAATTAAGTTTGTCAGAGACTGAAGCTTTCAATCACAAATACAAAAACTGATAAAAAGCCTGCTGTAGCTTGCCATAAGAGATCTACTCCCTGCAGGAAATTGACTGTGTGGCTTAAAGACTGGGGAGAAGGGATGCTGAAGGGATCGTTTCTTACAGAGAAAAAAATGCTACATTAATAAATACTCTAATAAATGGGAACACAGAAAGAAAGAACAAAGAATAATCCAGTAGGACATAGGCAAAAAAACCCTGGCATATTTTGGGCACAACCTGGCAGGAGAGAGAATACAAATGTGCCAAAATTAATATACTGCAGCAGAATGCCAGTTTTATTCTGCCCATTCATCACTACATATGATTTCATATCCCAGTAATAATAAATGATGCTTTTGTGGGCTCAGTGGTACTCCCGGAGGAAAGTTGCACTGGGGACAGAGAAATCTGAATAATCAACACATGGGAGGTGGGGAACACTTGAAAAGCACGTCTCCCATATTTTGGGAGGAACACAACAAACTGCTGGGAAAACTACTGTCAAAAATATTTGCTCATGACAGTCTCCAAAGGCTTTCTGGACAAGGTGGCCCTTTGTGCAGGAGAAGATGGGACTGCAAACCCCACCTTGCCCTGCTCAATCTGAACCTGCACTGCTCAATCCTGCTGTGTCTTTGGTTGTGGAAACATTCTGGCTCTCCCTCCTTCCCCTTTAGATCTCACTGCTCCCTGACATCTTTAACAGCTGCTGTTGTGATTGATGGCCAACTCACCTCAGTTAAAATGAGTTTTCTTAAATGGTTTGAAATAACACATGAAGCATAATTCCTGTACTTTTTTTCTCCCTAACATAGGTTAGAAAACAATCAGGCAGGTGCACCAGATGGCAAACCTAGAAACAAAATTACTCTGGAAGGGGTTAGTCCAGGAAGAGACAAGACCAGGAGCCACAGTCTCCTCAGCTCTCGGGGGAAGCACAATGTCTAAGACTGCATAAACCCAGGAATTTCCCACCCAGCCTGTCCTTCTGGTCCAGCTAGCTCATTCTTGAGTGTCCATCACAAATAACTGCACTGAATTTGTATTGTGCATTAGTGGCTCAGCAATGAGAGCCAACTCAAGATTAAATACAAGATATTTTCCATTTGTTTCCAGTCTGTTATCTCACTTTTATCACCATAGAGGATATTGTGTAATAAGCTGTTAATTTTGTTGTTAAGAGGCAATTGCAGAAAATAATCCATAAATGAGAGTGCCAATCTGGGTAGTCAAACCTAGTGATACATCAGGATTCAATTTCAAGATGAGGGATCTCTAGACTTTAAACAACCTTTGAAAACTGAACTTTGGAAGGCAAGACTGAAAGTATCACCAGTAAAGCAGTTTTCTATCACAATTACTCATAACTGTCACACAGTTACAAGCTTGGTTGGAACAAATGTCTAGAAAGGAGCACAAATCCAGTGAAAGACTTTCTGATTGCTTTGCTATGAGGCAGTCTAAATCTGAGGCAGTCTGTCTCTGCAGCAAGAAAATTGGATTTTTATTCTTGTGGAGAACTTTGTGCATAGGTGAATGCATGGAGAGTGTGTGTGTCTCAGTCAGAATAAAACCAAATTTCAGAACACTGTTCATACACAATGAAATATTTTTTCTCAGAATTCCTTTGGTGTGCAAACTCAGGTGCCAAGATCCAGTCCCTGAGATGCCAAGATCCAAACAGTCCTGTATGAGCAGACCAGGACCTTGGCAGGAGAATGGGAACTTGTTATGAAACACATGTGGTGGTAAATGTCAGAAACTGGTAATGGCTACTCTGAGCACATCCTGTATTCCCATCTCCTCAGAATTCATTGCCAGAGTAGAGATGCAGCACACCTCTCTACTGTCCATGAATATAAACTCAGTTATAATGTCCTACCCAAAGGTTTTGCCTTAATTTTGCATTGCAAAAGATCTGACTTCCTTTTAGGGCATACTCTGGCATTAATTATACTTTCCCTGTATATAAATTATCACACACTACTAGGAAGAATAGAATACTATAAAGACACCAGACCACAGTTCTGGCCTGAAGATGTAACATTTTAAATAACATAATGATATGATTTTAATATTTTGTGAAACTATGCATGTATGACAGCAAAAAAGAAATAGTGAAAGTTACTTCCTCTTGTAACAATAAGCCATCTCCTTCAGAAGTAGTAACACTGTTTTCCTGATGGTGTTAAATCTATCCTCTATAAGCTACACTACAAATTGGGAAAGACTAAAGAAATTGAAGATATTTTTAACCATAGTTTTGAAACAAAACAACCTCTACTTAGATATGTCTTATTCTAACACTTGCTCTAACAGTGAAGGAATTGTATTTTAATGGTGGCTCAGAAGTCCATGAATTCACAATGGAATTGTGTAAATTAGAGATACAGATCAGTAAAGCAAAGTGTGAACTCAAGGTTCATAATAATTCCAAGTCTGTCCATCATCACTGGTAGGTGATCCATTGTGCTCCCAGAGCTGATCACTTGGCCCATACTTTAAAAAAAAAATTCCCACAGGTTTTGCTAGTTGTCAGACCCATTCTACTCTGGTGCTATTCCTTTTGGTAATTCTTCTGGAGTTCATGTTATGTCACTTAGCATATATGCATTTTAATGCCCCTGAAAGCTAAGGATTCTATATTAATCTGATTTGCATTCAGTTACTCTTTAATGGCCTCATTAGCATTCCTTTTTTATCCTTCAACAATGACTATTTAAATCAGAATCTTTTTGTCTTAATGGAGTGCTGTCAAAGAGAGTGGAGGTTATCTCCACAGTTGGGTTATCTCTCCAGAAGTACTTTGGAAAATAAGGTCAGTGCAACAGTAGCTAGGTTGCAGAATTCATGGAATCATAGAAGGTTTTGGATTGTATGGGGACCTTGAAAATCAACTAATTCCAACCATCCTTCTGTGGACAGGGACACCTCTCGCTAGACAAGGTTTCTCAGAACCCTGAACCCTGTCCAACCTGGCCTTGAGCATTCCAGGGATGGATTGTTCAAAATTTCCCTGGGCAATATGTTCCAGTGTCTCACCATCCCCAAGGTAAAGAATTTTTTCCTAATATCTAATCTAAACCTACTCTCTTTCAGCTTGAATCCATCCATGATTGGCTTTCTGGACCAGTTGGATACCTGTGGTATCTAATTTTTAGCCACCCCAGCTGATAGGTTGCCATTATCTACTACAGCTGAAGTAACTTTTTCTGCTAATTCTCCCATCAAGGGAATAACCTCTAAAGTACAACAGTGTGCCAGTAAAGTCTGCAACTCACAAGTTAGAATCACCTCAGCCTGTCTGTTGGAACAAGAATTAAGTCCAGAACTAAGCAGCTGACAGTACTGGTTCAGTTCCAGACTCTTCAGCAGACACAAACTCTCTGAGTCACTATTGTCTGTCTGAGACACCAATCTCTAATCCAAAATTTGGATCCTCAAAACCTTCACCCAGCTTCTGCCTGGCTCTATGGACACATGCATGCTTTAGGGAGAATCAGTTTCCCCTCAGTGAAACTATAGATGTGCCTGAATGGAAGCTCCTGGGCATGACAATGCTAGGCAGGTAGTTGCCAAAATCCAGCAGGATGCATATAGCAGATGTTCTTCTCCCAGTGATCTCAGCTACCAAAATTCCTTGCACTGATCTTGGCAGTACTCTCTACCTTCTCTTCTTTGTCAGTAGCTGGTGGCTTGATATTTATCCAGAAAATTAAAGACCAAAATCAATTCTGTCTGATAGCAGGAATGTATCTACATGTTTCCTTCCAAAGTAAAGATCACCACCAAGCTCACAACCAGTGTGTGATTCACATAATCTTTAGGGTCCTAACATAGGAAAATTCAGTGTGGGCTGAGGGAAACAGCATAGCAACTGGAATTCAAAAGTGTACCTTGAATACCAGTCTAGAAATTCAGTTCTATTCTTTTAAGGTTTGTTCAAACCATTGAATATATCAGGAGAAAGGCCCATTAAAAATATTTCCCAAATTTACTCAAATGCTTGGCCAAATGCTCCACCAGTTGTGATTTTGGATATTGTCCCTAGTGCAGCAGGCAGCAACAAGGTGAGATCAGAAATAGGAGAAAGGAAATTTTTGCATCCATACAAGGCTGTCTTAGGGGGCTGGATAATTATTAATTGCTCTGGTTCACCCAGGCCATTGTGATTTCTGCTTGCCTCAGGAAAATCTGTAGTCTCCTTCAGGATGTAAACCAAACCAAGCCTCTGTTTTATGTACTTGCTTGCAGTTATTTTGTAGGACAAAAATTGTGGCACTCCCCACTCTGAGAGCACTGCAGTTTTTTAGCTCGAGGGTTGCAATGTGTCCTGGGTGAAATGTATTAGCTGAAATTACAGTTCCAAGGAAGACTGCCATGTTTGCATAAATTTACAGTTATTTTTTCTAAATGTGCTGTACAGACAGACTTTGATATTATGACCTATTTTCAATATTCATCTTTTCAAAATGTCAAAGCAGAGGGAAGCCTTCATGGTTAAGATTACAGCTACATTTGGACTGATTTTGGATTAATTTTAAATTAATAACGAAGAGTATGTAACATGTTGTCTGGGAATAATGCTAGAGCTACTGAAAACTGGGGCTTCTGACTCACAAGATTTTTAGTGCTATTATTTAATGACTGAGTTCCAGGGAGACAAAGAACATCTTCCTGAATCTGGGTAGCTGCAAAGTCAGGCATGAAAGAGGCTGAAGCGAAGACAGCTCAGCACAGCACAGTGCTTTAATCTATCTTTTACAACATTCACTAGAGAGCTCAGTCTATATCACCACATCATTCCTGGATTTTTTATTTTGAGAGCTACCTAAAGCACACTGGCAGTCTAAAGCACAAGGATCATTGATTTTTGCTAACCTAGCTGAGAGCTTTAGGCTATAGAATTAGACTCCTAAATCACAGAGCACTAAGCTCTATACCTGCAAGACGTTGCACCCCTTTCCATAAGAATTTTTGAAGTTTTCTGAGTCAGAACCTCTTGTGCAAGGAAACATATTTTATTTTTTACCTGAAGAAGGACAATGACAAGGTCCTTTCATGACAGGCACAGTACAGATCCTTGGTAAGAGAGGCTGATCTAGCAAATTTATAATAAAAATGGGAGGTGAAAAATACTGTTTCTTGATTTGTAAAATATTTGAAATTTTGGAATAAATGTCAAAGTAAAAAGAGAATCTTATTTTGAAAATGGATCTGTGGTTCATCATACATCATAATAGTTTTGAGAATTACATTTTTATTTTGGCTAATAAATGTAATTTATTAATAATATATTTACTAATATGATGAAGCCCAGGTCCTTTTCCAGTAAAGAATATCACCATTACATCAGAAAATGTCAGCATTAACTTCTCAGACTTTTAGCAAATGCAGTTTCTGAGACAGGACATTTGCTAACAATAAAATAATTTCCAATTTGCTAACAATAAAAGGGTTTCCAATCACTATGGGAGGTTACAAACTGCCTCTATTTTAATGCACTGAATAGTTGTACTTGGTTAAGGAGCTATACCATCAAGGGCTTATCAGACTCTTACCAAAACCACACATTCTTGAAAGAAGCATCTGTAAACTTTTGCACAAGCCAAGCCCACATCCAAAGGATTAAAACCAAGAAGTTATTTTTGAACAGTTGGGTAATATTCTAGATCTGGCAGCAGGGATGAGGCTGAGACTGCACAGCAGAATTTGGGGTCATTAACATCAGCAATGAAGCACCACTTTGAGAAAGGCATGCTTTTGGTGACCATTTTCATTTTAAAAGCCCAACACTTGAAAATGAGTTTTATTGACAACAGCTGCCCTCTGAATTTATAAAACTGACTTCTTGGGTGATCAGCATTTTAATCTTTCTTAATAAACATTGCTAAATATCACTGAGTGCTTCAACAGACTGTAGAGTGGCCTTGAGTTTTCAGGAAATTAAATGAAACTGATAGGCTTTTTTGGTAGATAACTGTGAGAAAGACTGATATGTCACAGCACTTTTGATAAGAGTGTGGTACAGCCTTCACAGCTTGACAAACACTATAAAAATAAAGCAGAAGAGATTTACATATTTAGGGTAATAGATAAAACAGACCTCATTGCCACTTGCAATCTGTTCCAGTTGCATCTCACAGATCCACAGAATATTCTGAGTTGAAAGGGACCCACAAGTGTCAGTGAGTCCAGATTTATATAGATGGTAAACACAGGGATTGAACCCACAAACTTGGTGTTATCAGCACCATTATTACTTCTCTAACCAACTGAGCTGATCTCAGCTCGTTAGTGATGGAGAGTTAATAGCAGCAAGGTGCCCATGAAATTAGATGGTGATCTTGGCTGAGCTGGCAGTGTCAGTGTGGTCAGAGAGCAAACCCTGGCTCCAGGCAGGGTGGCACTGCCTTGGTGACCACAGCTCCTCGGGGAGAGCAGGCTGAGAAGATGGTACATGTCTTATTATCTTTCAGTTTTTGTCAGTTTTTCATTTCATGGTATTTTAGCAATCCTTTGAGAGATGTCATACCAGCTCTCTTGACCAATCCAAGTGATCTGTTCTTTAAGGAAAGCCCTCTCCTTCCAAAACATGCAGTTTAGCTTATTGCACAGTCTAACACCTTGCTTTTTGGATTTTACTAAATAAATTCTATTCAAAATATATATTTCCAAATATAAGCTACACCAGAATTTAGACCATAATCTCATGTTATCCCTTCTTCACTGTATTTATAACATTCAGAGGTAATTTCTGTAAATATTTCTGAAGAGTGTTCAAATTTGACAAAGTTTCAAGATTATTATATTTTATTTATGAATCAAAAATTTATGTATTTCCTAAACAACAAATAGAGATCTAGCTCAAATTCTCTATAAATAGTGACTCCATTGTACCTTACTTCAGGTGCTGACAAGCAGAACATCTTACAAAAAAAATAGTAATGGATATGTACATGATCAGCTATGTTGTATATTTTAGATATGATTTGACTTGCACATGGATGTTCTGGCATCTTCAGTGCAGGAAATTGAAGGCAACATATGTTTGATCAGTTTTGAAGTGTTTCCATCATCTAATCTCCTCGAATATTTTCAAAATATGTGAAGTGGTTTTACAGTAACCTAGATTCTTAGTAAGGTGGTAAATGTTAAATTAGCAGTATTGAGCTAATTTGACTGCAGTCTTTCTACATTAAAATAAAAAAATATATTAATTAAGCTTTCCCCTTTATTTAGTTTTGACAATTTCCTATGGATGCTTAATACAACAACACACATACACACAGTCTTTTCAGGTAATTTGTTTCACTTCATCTGAAACATTTCTAATCAGTTTGAGTTCATCTGAAACAAAATGACCAAACTGAGCTGAAAAATGTTTCCAATCAGCTTTAAAGCTGTATATAAATTACACTTCCAACTGAAGAGGTGCACCTCTTCCTTGCAGAGAATTTCCAACTCAAAGGATAAGAAACACCATTTTCCATGTATACAGGCCTCTGGGCACAAATCCTTGAAAATGTTGTCCTAAAATTTATTCTGAAGTTCATTGTAGCTGCAGCATAATGCATTTACTGACATGCTTTGGTACAGTAAATGCCTTTTGGGCCATCTCATTCCATTCCATAATTGTTTTCTGGGGAAACCCTTACCCTCTACTTGATTTATGCAATACAGATGGTTGGTAAAACTTGAATTTTTATTGATGCATTGTAATATCTTTCTCAGCACCCTTAAAGAAAGTGGCATAATTCTTTAAGACATAATATTACACTTAGGAATTGCTCTAGAGGGTCATCAATCTTTTGTGAAACTCTTCCAGCACTCTGCTAGTGTTAAATAAACCATGACTAGAATGAAATTCAAAATAGTTTGAGTGATTTCTGCAAAATGTTCTTCATTTGCCAATTATGTAGCACTATATTTCATCCTATCAGTTATTCATTATTCTTTGCTAAAAATACAGCAATGGCAAGGGATTTTTGTGAGTTTCAGAAGAATTACAGATGACCCACTTCATGAAAATCAGGCATTATTTTATAAAACATGACAAAGCTGATAACTAAGTGATGATGAAGTGGTATTTGTTTATAATTTTTGTTTTCTTGATAAGAAACAGTATTCAAGCCCAATGGGAAGAGTGTTTGTTCAAAGTCATTTTCTGAAAATGACTGGATCTTCTGAGCTTATGCTTAATTCACTCCTCATCCTGATGGGTCCTTAGCTGGTACCAGAGTTCCAAAAGGCAAAACACAAAAGATATAAGCATAATCTAAATATATTGATCTAATATAAAAAAAGGCCATACCCATATCCATGTTCCTTCTTCAGAAATATGCTTTAAATACTTTATTAGCTTCCATGTTCACTTGCTCTGCCACCTCCTCATGCCAACCTTTCCTTTAGTTTTGTCATTTTAGCTCAAATCCTAAATTAGGACTTTTAAATACAGTCTGAGTTCAGCCAAGTAAAATTCATTTTAAAGCATTCTAGGCATTTTTATATATCTATAGTTGGGGGTGTTTTGACTGAGATTCAAACCTCAAAGGGACTTCCTTTCAAGTCCCAGGTCCCCAGGAGCTCTGGCCCAGGGATAATGATGCTTCCCAAGGGCCTGGCTCTTCATTCTGCAGGCTGAAGGCATCAGCCTGGACCTTGAAGAGTTCTTTGTCCATGCAGGAAGCTAAGAACCTGTTCAAGGCTTCAATGTGATGTCTAACACAGAAAATAAAAGCATGACCCTAAAATAAGTTAATGATGTGGGTGCATGGGAAGGCAAAGGCTTGGTATTTCTTTTTCTTTGTCATCCTCTTTTCTGGCCCCATAGGCAACCTTGTCCCAGTTTAACAGGGAAAAAAATCTTGATGTTGCTCACAGTATGTTACATACCACCCTTATTGCCACTGAAAATCAGAACATACTGACATAGAAGAAGGTTATGATTTGAAATATTTTTTTTTTCAGACTTCCCTCAGTAGTTATCTCTCAGTACTGTCTCTTGATATGAAGAGAGGAGAGCTATGAGAGGGGACATTTTCTTCTTCTGTAGTTAAAGATGGTGTGATCATTCAGAGATATAATTAGGTGTGGTGCTTGATTTCCATGCTCGCTGAAAGTCTTTAAGCTGTCCTCCTTAATACTAAACATTTAAAAATAATGAAGAAAATCTAGTTTCCTAAAATATGTATACTATAAGAGACAAAAAAATAAGGAAACATGCAAAATAACATAGGGCAGTTTCTTTAAATTATGCAAAGGAAGTAACAAAGTTTATCTCAAGTAAAACAAACTATTTATGTTCACTTCTTGTATTAGTTTATGTGAAATCAATTGAAAGTCTATCTTGTGTGTTTTAATAGTGATTTTCCATGAACAAGACACACACACGAAAAAAAATCCTAAATGCACAGTCCCTTTAGTCTTTATTACACAGGATGTGATTCCCAGAATATATCCACATCATGCAGGGAAATCAGCTTAGCATTTTGGAATAAGCCCAGAGTAAGGGCTGGTGTGGTGCAGTGTTTGGCCAGGCTGTTCCCCAGTGAGTGATTAAAGACACAGGTGACCCTTCTGCCTGTGACTGCATTGAGTGCCACCTCCTTTCCATCCCAGCTCAGGCTTCTTTGCACCAGCACCCTCTGGAAAAAGGACACTCATGCCTTTGGTGGCAGATAGGCAAGAGCACAGGAGAATTGCTGTGGAGACTGTGCCAGGAGCTCAGATCTGAGGAGAATCATAGGATGAGAGATGGAAGCAGACCATAGAGCTGTGAGGAAGACAAATAAGAGCTTTATGATATAGATTCATAGAAACAGAAAGTTGAAGTTGAAGAGATAAATGTGATGTTGACCTGAAGTCCAGCAACTTGTTTTTAATTTTCCAAAAGAAGATTCCATAAAAATCAAATAGTTCAGTTTGGACAAAACCCAAATTTTAGTGAACTGTATTTCAGTTGAAGATATTTGACCAGTTCTAACAGTTTATATAATTTACTGAGACATAAGGAGTGGATCAGAGTTCACCATCTGCTACTGTAAATAAAAACTTTTATTCTAATGTTTAAAGAAATTAGGGCAGCTGTCATGACATTCCTCACACATGATTAAATCAAAAGCCTACAGCACCTGTAGAACTGACACTTCACTGCAATCCCAACATGTGAGACTTCAGTCTGGGAGTGATAATCTTTATTCTTACTGCAACAGGGAAAGGCATGCCAATGCTGCAGAAGATAAATTATTCAAAAATATTTATATTTATAATTTCTTTACCAGAGAGAGAGAAGATTGTCTTCATTAGGTGTACAAAAAACGACTAAAAATGAATTAACATATTATTCACAAGACAAGAACTACAAGTTCACAGGCTTAATTTCTTCTCCCTTAAGAAAACAAAATAATTATTTGTGGTATACTTTTTGAAGTTAAGTTGACTTTAAAAAAATCAGAAATTTTCTTTCATGAATGGACAGGGATCTTTAAAAGGAAGCTATTGATAAATTTTTTTAAAATTGCCTCTTGTGCCTCCAAGTAATTAATCTACTTCACAAAAGAATACCTCTCTTCTCTGAAAGTCACTGCCCAATTAAAACTCCTAGTACTGTATCCTTTCTGGTTATGGCTGATTTTTTCCAAATTGTAAGAAAAAAAGCTGTATCACTATATCTGTAGAGCAGCATCTTTTACCCTGGAGATTTACTTTCAAGGAGAAGTCTGGGTAGCTCATCTCACCAGGTGAGTGTTCAAAGCCTGTTTGAAACACAGATGACTGAACTCAGAGAGTTTGGTTTAGTGCAGGTGCTCTTCCTGCTTTGTTATGTCCTTGATTATTTTCAGCATCATGAAAATTTTGATATTAGTCTTTCTACAAGAAGGTGGAATGCTGGTTAGACTGGTTCACAACTGAAAACAGCTTTAACAGAGATGGGCCTGACTTTTCACAAACAGTAAGCTGTTGAAGAACTACACTGAAATTTTCAGGTAGAGACTAATGAACTCATCACAACTGAAACAGATGGCACAGCCCATTTGCTAGTCTATTAGCTTTTATAGAGCACTGAAGAATCATCATGAAATAGAAGTAATCCAGAAAACAGGGAAGACTTCTAAGCTAGATTTAGGATACATTTAGCATTTTCATTTGATTTATAGGGTTTTTTAATTTTATTACACAAAAGATAAGGATATAAAGATTACATATATATTTGTGTGTGTGTATATATATATATATGTGTGTGTGTGTGTGTGTGTGTGTGTATGTGTGTGTGTGTGTATATATATATATATATATATATATCTATCTATATATAAAATGTATACATATATATAATGTACAGTGGACAAGTAAAATAATGTTGTAATGTAGAAAATATTTATAAGCAGAATATAAACAATGCTGAGTTGTGCACATTTGCAATAATTCATGGATGTTACAACCTGTGATTAATTGATACTTTGAGGTAAGTAAATTTCACCATGAAATCACTTTCAAGTTATTTAAGCTACTTTGTACAAATATGTAAACTATCTCTAGAATTCTTTCAGGAAAGTTATTCCATTTTTCAGTGGAATCAAGGATAAAAGATGGTTGAGCTTTCCTTTTAAGTTAAGAAAAGAAAATGAATGTTTTCTTGTGTACAAAAATATATGACTAAGAAAAACTAGTTTATAAGGGCCTCTCCATTGGGTATTTCAAGTTAAGTGTAATTCAAAGTCTCATTATAAATGTCTGACCCAGGGCTGCTGCTTCCACTCCATTGAGATTCATTCACTCAATGAGCCACCTGAAAGACAGTAATTTTAAAGCTGCCATGGGATGCCTCACTACATGACATATTATAAAATAATTTCTGTTTGGAGATTCATCCTTTGTTGCTTTCAACAAGCAGAAAAGTTTATATGTGAGAATGTGTATAATTTCTGAGTCACACACCTCCATTTGTAAGGCAAGATACATCTCACAAAGCCAGTTAAGCAGTCAAATAGAGGAATCATTGTGTAAATTATCAGTAATTTATAAGTGTTTAACATTCAAAACATTTTCATTATTTTCTGAAGTATTCAGTTACTAAAATAATTTTTTATTAGATCCACTTAAACACGATGACTGATCACATTCAATTCTTTTTGAGGTCTTTAAGTGAAACTGAAACAATTATTAGAGTAAATTAGAATTATGCAGAATTTAAAAGTTAGGACTGGGTTGCAAATATATTTCCTACAAATGAAAATGCTTCTTAAATAGCTGATAACCACTTCAAAGGGCTAAACTAATAAATCCACATGAAACAAGGGTTAAGAATTATAAATTAAATACGGTTTTGTTGTTATCTACTGTTGTGATTTAGGAATGGTGCTCCCTAAGACTTCACACCAGATTTCCACTCCCTCTCCCCTTACCCTCCCCTTTCTGCTCTGGCACGTGGAGTTGAGAATTGGAGGCACAAAAGAGGAAAACCGTGGGTTGAGAGAAGAACAATTTACTGGAGACAGCACTGAGATAAGAAAACAATCAATAGCAGCAGCAAGAGTAGGAGCAAGAGCATCAGACAAAGAAATGATTTACACAGAAAGCCTGACAAACCTGACCCCACCATGCTGCTCCTCCCAGAGGGAACACCCTTCTCAGGATCTGACCACTGCCCACCCTGGCAATGACATGGGGAAACAGAATCACATCTGGGCTTGGCCATGCTCCCCTCCCACTACTGTAACAAATTAACCCTATCCTGCCCAAAACTCACACTCTGACACATACCTAACACCTGCAATATCTGAACCTACTCCAAGAAAACTTCTCACATGTGAGCACATTACCCTAAAGAATTTTACTCTATTATGAGAGAACTTGAGACATGGATATGAAATAATTTAGGTAATTGGCATATAATAATTTCTAAGAGGAAGTGTGGGCTGCACATGGTGTATACTTCCCACTTTCTCATCAGTAAATCTTTAAATTTATGCTGTCAGTCTCTCACAAACCTATTTAGAAAATTGAAGATTGCTCTGGCTGTTTGAAGTGTGACAAAATGGTGGGTTTCCTCTGAGCTATGTGAAAAAAAATAAAAAATAAAAAAAAAAAGATAAATCATGTAGTCTTAACAGCAAGGAAAATCAGTACTTAAATTTTCTGCCACAGTAAGGCCTTTAGTGAAGGAACTTGTTGCATCTGATGAGCAGCTGTCACTTCTAGAACTCTGAATATACATGAAGAAATAGCCTTAAGACAAAAATAAGGAGGTTAGAATTTGTTTCTTTGTCCTAAAAACAAAGACTTGCCTTGTACCTTCTGTATCTGTCTCTGCTCTAGCACTTATTCTGGTTCTTTGCATTGTCCTGTCTGGCTTTGTTAATCAGCTCCAATCAATCTAAATGTTTTTCTGTGACATTATCAGTTTTGCTGTCATTGCCAGTTTGCAAGTGCATCCCAGTACTTTTCCTTCATTCTTAGATAATATATATCATAAAAACAATTCCACTGCTCTAGTCCAATACACTTGGCTTTATTGCCTGCTGTTAGAGCTGTGTTGGAAAATTTCATTATAACAAGCTTTTAGTACAGAAAATCAAGAAGATATTTTCATAGTGAAAATGCTCTTTCAAACTCTCAAACTCTGGGCAGTTGTGTTTTTGTTTTTTTTGTTTTCTTTTTTTTTTGTTTTTTTTTTTGTTTTTTTTTTTGTTTTTTTTTTTTTGTTTTTTTGTTTTTTTGTTTTTGGGTTTTTTTTGTTCTTGTTTTTTTGTTTTTGTTTTGTTTTGGGGTTTTTTTGTTTGTCTTGGGTTTTTGTTTGTAATGCAAGTGTTGGCTGTTATCATTCTTTGCAGAGCATGCTGGATATCAAAAATAAAGGCTGTATCAAGCATTCCACTCTCAGACATGAGACTTCCAACTCATTTAGACACCTCTTCACAGCCTGACACGACTTTTCCCTCTTTCCTCATGGTTCCAGCCATTTCTTGTGTCTAATCAAGTCATGTAGTAAACTGAATCTTTGCAGGATTGGAATGTTGTGTCAAATTTGCACCTAGGGAGCTTCCCAGTCTGTTACTGTGCTGCTGGGTGCAGGTGCTTAAAGCTCCAGACATTCACTGAAGATAGAATTAGGACTTCCTGGTCTATCACAGGAGCTGAATAAAATCCCTGCTAGTCAGTGGAGGTAAGAATGAAATATATTATCTTAAAAATGAGCTCAAAAGAATGTGTCTTGGAGGCATACCACATCTGTTTTACACATTTCTCAAGGGGATGAGATTTAATAGGTGGCTGTTTGAGAAGAATAATGACAAAAAATATGGAATTACCTTTCCCTGAACAAGCTAGAATTTGCAGTTCTTGCTTGGTTAAGAAGAGAAAAGTGAGTCACTCTTCCAAAACTATCTGTGAGACTAGAATAGTAAAAGCATATATTGAAATTAAGAGGAAAATTTTTATGAGAACTTTATATGAGCCACAGTGTTGGGAAAATGAGGAAATTACTCAAATCTCAGTACACCCAAAAAAGACAAGTGTGCCTCAACTTAATTAAACATCAGTGCTTCAGAGAGATTTTCTGCCTACTGCTTTCTCATTTGTTTTCAGAGATGAAGCATATATTTTGTTCCCATGCTAGGGTAGATTTGGATCTAGTGCAGCTAGATTGATTCATACTACCATAGCAAAAAGTCTTAGTGAAAGTCCTTGGGGGAAATTCAGATTCTGCCAGAGTATTTTATGTGGTACATATCTCATTCCCTCTCATACTTTTCTTTACTGGAGGCCTCCCTCCACACAATCATCTTTGTATTTAACATTAGAGCAAATTAAACCATGCCCCATATCTCTAATATGTAGTAAGAGATTCTCCCCATCTCTTCTTAAAAAACTTTCACCTTTTATTAAAAACCTTGGTTTGAAGGAAAAGAGGGGAGACAACCCTGTGTGATGGGGTTGCCCTGGGAGTTTAGACATAGACTCCCTCCTTTGTAGGGGGAGAACCCTTAGATCAAAAGACCTATTCTAGATGTTGATGTGCAGAAAGCCTCATCCCTTGACCTACAGCAGGTACAAAATTGGAAAACACTGGAGATGGCATCAATTCCTTACTGGTCTGATTGTGTTTCCAGTGGTGGAAGAGCAGGAGGGAGGGAAGGGCTGTGCAGCAGGAGCCTGCTGGGGGCTCCCTACAGCAGTGCATGTTGGAATGTGGATTGCTGTCACACTCAGGGTCCTGGACAAGATTTCACATGCTTCAGTGCTCTAGGCACTAATATTGGATCTCCCTCCAACAAAACACAAACCCCAGCATTCTGAAGTTCATTAATTGGAGCACTTTCACTGTGTTAATTACCCCACATGAAGCACTCAGCACCAGCTTTGCAAATTCTAAGGAAAACCCATGTAGGCACACTCTGCATCTCCCAGAGTTCACAGCAATTTTACAACATGCACTGAAAATGATTTTGTAACAAAAAATATGCAAGGACATTTGAGAAAAGTCTGCCTGAATGTGCAAGGAAGATGCAGGGCTTTTGCCCTTTCATATTTCTGTTTGCTTCCAAAGTTTCACAGCCATTAGGAATACTTTGCCCCTTGAGGCTTTTGCTGGCTCTTGGCAGACTGGTGTTTTCCCTACACAGCAGGCACTGACAGTGACAAGTGAGAGCACTGACTCTCTGCTTCTGGCTACCTGCTGCCTTTCTTCTCCTGTTTCCTCAGGAACAGAGGCTGATCTATGAAAATAAAACAAGAGGAAATGATTCTGCAATTAATATTTTAAGCCCTCTGCCTTTATTTCCATTGCGTTTTTAACATTTCTTCTATTTTTTTTTTATTTAAGAAGTGCTCTTTTCTAAAAGTAAGATGCCATGTTACTATTCTGTCTGCAGAGATGGGATAGGTGATTTCTCAAGAGAGTGTGGAAAATAAATTATGACTGTGCATTTTCTGGATGTCTTAAAACTCAAAGTTTTTCAGCCAAACAAATGCCTCTGTTCAGAATAACAGATTGTTAACTCAAAATAATGTCCAGTGTCTTTTCCCAATACCCAGGGAACAGGCTAGACAAAAGAAAAAAAAAATCCACAAAACCAAAAGCACCAAAGTACTCACGTGGGCTCTCCTGCTGTTTCTGGGCTGTGACTGCACAGGACTTTGAGCTGCTGTGTCCCTGCCCAGTGTCAGCCATCAACCCTTTTAAAACTTGCTGTCTTCTCTCAAATAAATCTGCCCTTTAATGAGGGGAGCTTGCATTGGTACAAGAATTTGTAATTAACTTTTGTTTGAGATTTTGGAGGATGTTTGCTATTTAGGTTTAATGAACAGTGCAAACAGCAGCCACCCAGGAGAGTGCTGTAAGAACACCCAGATTATTTATTCAAGTAATCAGTAAATAAAGAGAGTTACAAGTTCAAACCTAGATCAAGACACCTGTCATAATCTTCATTTTAAAAGTAGAATCCACTTTCAGCAGGTTCCATAGAGAAAGTAAAATAACAATGGTAAGGATTTATTAAGGAATGTGGGAGAGAGATTTTTAAGGAATATGGGAGAAAGGAGTTATGGTTTGTTGGTGGGTTTGGCTCTCTTTTTTCTTTTTCTTCTTTTTCTTTTTCTTTTTCTTTTTCTTTTTCTTTTTCTTTTTCTTTTTCTTTTTCTTTTTCTTCTTTTTCTTTTTCTTTTTCTTTTTCTTTTTCTTTTTCTTTTTCTTCTTTTTCTTTTTCTTTTTCTTTTTCTTTTTCTTTTTCTTTTTCTTTTTCTTTTTCTTTTTCTTTTTCTTTCTTTTTCTTTTTCTTTTTCTTTTTCTTTCTTTTTCTTTTTCTTTTTCTTTTTCTTTTTCTTTTTCTTTTTCTTTTTCTTTTTCTTTTTCTTTTTCTTTTTCTTTTTCTTTTTCTTTTTCTTTTTCTTTTTCTTTTCTTTTTCTTTTTCTTTTTCTTTTTCTTTTTCTTTTTCTTTTCGTTTTTCTTTTCCTTTTTCTTTTCCTTTTTCTTTTGATTTTTTGTTTGGTTGGTTTTATTTTTCATTTTGTCCTCTTTTGTTTTTGTTTTTCTTTGTAATCCTGTTGTAGAGTCTTTGACTATGAATACTTAAATGAGCAGTAACATTTTGGGAAGATTTCATTTTTACTGACCTGTGTGTAAAGAGATGCCTGACCATCAAGACCATCAATGCGGTATTTCTGAGTCACACAGTAACAACATTTTTGAAATCTGGTCAAAATACTTGGGCTGTCTCATTTATTCAAAATATTATCATGTGAACAGCAATGATCAGATCCACCTCAGGCAATGCAGGCAAGACAGTAAATGATAATCAACGAAATGATAATCACAATGAGAGGAAAAATGCATCTGGAAAGTAAAGATCAGATCAAACAAAATTTTCCTTTTTTTTTTTTTTTTTTTTTTTTGAATTTTCAGTGAGATTTCAGATTGGCTGTCCATGAAATGAACTGAGAGACTGGGTAACAGGCTGCAGCCAACATTGGAAAACAAGCACAATCAAGAGAAACACAACAGTGGAATAGATTTGAAAAGGCAGAAAGTAAAAATCTATAAATAAGAAATGAAACAAAAAGATATTACAAGGTAATATAAAGAGGACATGGCAAGAAAGTCATCACCCTTTCCCTTTAGAATTAGAAAATTCATTCAACAGGTTCCCCAGCTACACAAGAAAAAAATAATCTTCAGTTTGAAACAAGTAGCATTCCCTAATGCAGACAGTGTTTCAGTAATGTGCCATCCTTCTCCATCTAGCCCTGCTGCTATTTTCTACTTCTCTGTCACAAACTTTGGGCTATTACAAGAATTCTGCACCATATAAATTCAATAATTACTTCCAAATGTTGCTGTGATCTTTAGTTTATTCTGCTCTTTCAGAGATAGCATTTTTGCCCTGTCCACAACTCATCATCTTTTTAATATCTGACTTCAGCCTACCCAAATTCCTACCTGCTGTCTCCTCTAATCTCAAAGCTTTTGAGTGATTTCCTTCTCCCTGGTTCCCTGCATCTTTCATCTCCTTCAGTTTTGAAAATATTCTCCTGGTCAAGGGGTGATGTTTTGTGCCTTGGTTCTTCCCTCTTGCCCACTGTGCTTATCTCCCAGCCCATCCCAGGCTTGTGGTTTCTGACCTCAATAGAAGAAATGACAGTTTCCTCTTTGGTTTGGGAAAGAACAGCATTTCTTTATTTGACTTTTCTTCCTAAGGGAACAGGGCTTATGTTATTATGTTGTCTGCCTCTGTCAGAGCCATCCCTTACCCACCTTTCCAATCAGTAGGCCTATTTCAATCACATTGCTTGCTTCAATCAAATCTAACACAAGGTACATGTATTTCTTAAAAACCTAAATTTTCCCAAGTTTACCAACAGGGAATTTTGGAAGCTAAAGAAATCCTTCAGTGTAACCCTGCCTGTTGTTACTGGATTTTCCCCACTGGAGAAGGTTTAATAAACAGGAGCTGTAGAGATACTGACTTTAAAACTGGTGCTTTCCTTAACTCCCAATCAAACAGTCCTGACACATAAACCCATGCACCATCATGTTTCATTATGATTATCAGTTCTGAAAGAACTTCCTGTCCTTCTTTAGTGAAAACAGTAACTTTCCAACATTAGCTCTTCTCTTTGCCCTGACTATCATGCATGGAACTTGGGTAGAGGGTGGGAGACAGCCCAGGTCTCTCTAGGATAATAAACTTTGGGAAAGTGGCCTGCAGTTTGTGAGGATCAGCTCTAGATCTCAGCTATCTATTTGAATAAAAATAATATTTTCTTGCCAGAAAATAATTGTGCACGTTGGGATTTTTTTTTTAAACTTATGAAGTACTAGTAGCTCAGCATATCTGGAAGCAAAGCAAATTATAAAGGTTCCCCCTGCAGCATATGTTTCACTTTTTCCTTCCAAAAAAGCATATGTTTACGAAATTAGGGTACTCCCCCAAAGGGCCTTGAATAATGATAAGATATATGAAATAACTACTGTAGGCTTTGAAATCAATGTTGCAGAAGATAAGGATTTAGCTAGGATGCAGCTCAGTCAAACCTGATTAATTTGTGCCTGCTTGTGCCTAAGCCACCAAAACATTTCACTGGCAGGCAGTGCAAATGACAAGCCACTGCTTTGGTAGTCTGGAGGGGATTCTTGTTAATATTTATGAAAACAGTCTGCAAACTGATTCTGTCTAACTAGGTCTGTCTGTACTACCATTATCTTATCACATCCCACAGGGATACAAAGCCTCAATACTGAATTAATCATATTATGACACTTGGAAGAAAGAAAAAGGAGAAATTATTCTGCTGGCTCAAACCACTGGAGATTACAGATTGTATTTATGATTGTTGTTTGAGAAGATGACAAATACATTTTAATAAACATCTGTCAATAAACATCAAACAATTTTTTCCCCAATATTTCTCTGCATTTGCTCAAATGTTTAAAGATGTTGGTCTCTACAGTAAACAGAGTTTAGCAAGAAGTTGCAGTTAACTGGAGCTGACAAGGTAACTGACTTTTTATATTTTAAGAATATAAACAGTAAAAATGAAGGTGGAGATATGATCAAAGCAGTATGAGAAATTTGCAGCATTACAGTACCAAATAGCCTGCTCTTTTCCATAAAAAGAACTTCCATTGAAGTCATCATAGAAAATAAGCATATTCATTATGTAATATATAGCTGCAAACTGACTCACAATGCAAACCATGGCCCCTTTCTGTGCACATGTGTATAGATGTCTGTGTATTTTCCAGCAAATTACACACTAACAGCTTTTAACCAAACCTGACAGAGGTGAAGATTTTAAAGACATTAATTCCTACCAGCACAATTTAAACAGGAAGTAAAGCA
Organism: Oenanthe melanoleuca; assembly: GCF_029582105.1. NCBI lineage: Eukaryota > Metazoa > Chordata > Aves > Passeriformes > Muscicapidae > Oenanthe > Oenanthe melanoleuca. The sequence goes on along the minus strand of NC_079337.1, from coordinate 56,438,329 downwards.
GAGAACTTAGAGTGTCTATGAACTTCCCTCGAGGGTTGGGCTCATCCCTCCTAGAGAATCCAGGGATGCAAGAGCTTTATCAGGACCTTGGAGTAAGGGGGAAGGACCTTGAGCAAGTTGGACCTGGAAATCCACTGACAAGACAAAAATCCACTCTCTGCTCTGCTCCTTGCAGAACAATCATATGCTGGTTTTGTGGAGGATTGTTTGTTTTCAAACCACGGGATTTTGATTCCTGGATTCAGAGCAGTTGATGATGTGAATAGGAGATTAGTTTTCCATGCCTGGCACAGGTGAAAACTTGACTCAGTACTGGAGCCCCGGAATAAGTAAGGCTCCAGGATGTTCAGACTGAGATGTCCATGTGCATGCAGGTAGCTGAGGAATTTATAGACCAAACTTTGCCTCCTCAAAATGTAGCCACACTGGAGGAGAATTTCTGTATTTTGAATATGGGTACCTAAACCCTACACACAATTAATTTTAGAAGGTCCAGTCTTTTTTTTCTTCATCATTTTATTTGAAGGCAAGATGACCTGGAAATTAATATATTTCATTAGCTGGCATTCTGATAACACAATAGAAAATAGATGCACTAATTTCTGAAAAATGGTTCAATATAATGCAAGCCAAGTACAAGGAAGAATGAAATCAAGAATGTTCTAAGAAATCTGAAACATATGGCAAAGAAATGACTCTACAACCCTTTAGAGTGCAATAGACAAAAATACCCTTGTTATGGAGGTTTTAAGTAATTCTGTGCAACTTAATTGCACCCCTGCTATAAAATGTAAAGGTTGGTTTAAAGTGGCAATAGGGTGGTTATCATTGTCTATTCACTTTTATTTATTACTTAGTGTCTCCAAATCAAGAATAATAAAAGAGGGCTCTTTCAAAAATTTACTCAAAATTCTTTTACAGTAAAATACTAGCTTTATGATGAAGCACTTTTCCATGGGGACCATTGCTTTTTTCCATAGAATCTCCTCTTTTCTTTTTCTTTTTTTTCTCCATTAAAATGTTCTGCTTGAAAACTTAATTTGTTGACAACAAATGGAAACATTCAGATGAAACATTAACAAAAACAGAAATGTATATGATTGTTATATTAGTAACTGTGGCCCCATAGAACATCTAATATGTCCTACACTCCAACATCTTTAGATGAAAACTCAGTCAAGTCACACAACTGAACTGTAGAAGAAAGTTTAGTGTTGACTCAAAAGTGATGCTTTGCTGTTTTCATTTACTTCTCTATGTGATAAAATTTCTATTCTTTTTCTGGCTACTCCTGTGTCAGCATAAATAGCATGACTTTCCTGTATTTAAATTAAATTTTAGAAAATTTAGATGTTTATAAGGAGTCATACACTGATTTTTTTCCAACAAATCTAATAGGAATAATATCCATTCCCTCAAGCAGCAGCTTGGGATACGACTCACTATATATAAAGTACTTATTTTCTCAATCCAGCCTCTGCATTACCATACCTTTTTGTGTGCAAGGCTAATATTACCAAATGAACTTCCAAGCCAGGAAAGGAGTTGGAAGTTTGCCTCAGCTAGAAACCATTTTGCAAAGCTTTAGTTGTTGAAAGCAGGAAATATATTTTTGATTGAAAAGAATCAGTGTAAATTCACAAGCTGCCCAGGTGTGGAGGGGACACTGACAGAAACATTTTCACAGGGATGAAACATTTAAATCCTTTTACAGAGATTTCTTAACTTCTGCTATCATTTGGGGAAGATCAAAATCAGGTTTGTTTTGATCAAACCAGAAGATGATGAAGGACTTACTATAAAGCACTTTGATATAAAAGTGATAAGAGCGTTAGAATTATCTAGGGAGAAGGAGATGGAAAAGCTTCAGATACTGACTTGTTGTTGGACCAGCCTGTATCCATTCCTTACAGGAAATCTGCCTTGAGCTTATACTTCCCACAAAATATTAAAACTTTCTTTACCAAGAGCTGACTTCACTGAACACAGGGGAAATGCATTTTCAAATCTTCAGGTGAGAACAGAAGCAGATTTTGAAGGGTATAGCCATGACTTCTCTTGATATCATGCATCCACTGATAAAAATTCAGGTGGCTCTAAAAGGTCTGACCTTGGTTACTGGAGGGCAGCTGTTTAACTTGCAGTGGAGTCTGCTGCTGAGGTCTTCAAAGAAATTGAACCAGGAAACTTTGTTTTTCAGGTAGTTTGAACAAAAGTGCAGTCTGCTTGAGAAGGGGAAGAGTAATGTTCAGTGGGCATCAAGGGATCCAGAACACAGAAGTAACCACAGTGCTACAAAAAGGCCTGCTGCTCAAAGAATGAATGTAATTCTCATTCAAAATAGTCACAGGAGAATGGAGTTTATTAAATAATAAATTGAATTTCATTTTCAATTGATGGTTAGCCAGAGGTAGGAGCATCTTGAATTTTCAAAGAAAGGTCAAAATGTACTTGATTTCTTATCTTTTAAACTGTTTCCTTTTACTATCAAAACAATTGAAATTCCAGAAAGGTTAGGCAAACTGTTTTGCATTTTGTCTTCACTGACCTAAAACTACATATATTTTTCTTTGTCCTTTGGGCTGAAATATGAGTGTTTCTCTGTGTGTGAGTGAAGATAAAGGACTTCAGTTGTACCATAGCAGGGATTAGGAAGGGGTGAAGTGCTGGCCTGGTGAATCAAAGCCTTGCAACACTGCCATGTCCTCTTCTCACTGTTTCCACCAGTTTTTTTCTAACCACAGAGTTCCTCAGAGTTACCTCCAGTAAGAATTTCATATCCTTTGCTGCTGAAATGAGTCTACATGAACTCAAAGAGGCAAGAGGGATTTTACCTAACCATCTGAAACCTGGAGCCAAAATGCATTCAGTATTCAAAAGAGAATTTAAAAAAACAGAGGTAGTGTCTTAGTCAAAGGGAGCTTTTTACAATAGCAAAAGGATTGTGAACAAAAGGCAGGAAAGGCAGATTGAGCAATGGATCAGAGAAACTGTGTGGGCAGGAAACAGAATAAAGAGTAATTCCAAGTATCAACACACAAGAGCTCTTGCCTGGAATGTGTCTGGACTCTAGGATGCTGTTTGGAATACTTAATCATCACCCCTGTTGAAAGCTCTAACAATAAAAACTACTCTAAATCTAGATAAAGGGAGATTAATTTCATCCATTATTGAAGTCTAAGATAGACTGTTCATTTCTGTGCTGCAAGACCTTCCAGTTTTTTCCATGCAGGAAATAAAGCAGAGATGACTGTCACTATAGCACAGTACAAGTCTTATCTAAGTTTTTAATTTTGTACACCTGAGATCAAAAATTTCCTTCTCACAGTATTTAAACGAACAACTTTTCAGAGTACACTGTTTTTAAATGCAGAAAGAACTTACTGAAGGACCAACAATTTACACTTAATTAGTGTATATTTTTGGCCATATTAAAGTATTTATCTATGAATAAACTAAAGAGCCTACAAATTTCCAGTGCCTGTTTTAACATGACGTGGAGCAGTTTCCCCCAAAAGCACAATCCATGAAAGCCTCTCCCAGCAGAACAGCACTGGCTGTGCTTTCACTCTGCAGGGTGTGCTGAGAGTCCACATGCTCTGCAAGATTTGAGATCTCTAATTCTGCATGTGGCTCCTGCACAGAGCTCTGATCATGGATCATTCTCCACTGGGATTTGCCTTCTCCATGCCTGCAGCTCCACCTCCAGGTTTCTGTTTGGTGTCCTGGGTCTGAACAAGTCTGCTGTCACAGCTTGCTGCTTTGCCTTCCATCCCCAGGCAAACACCAGAAAAACGTGGCTTGAGCTTACAGCAAACCACAGGTGAACCTGAGCTTCTCCAAATTATTCACAGATTCACACAACTCAGACACAACCTCAAATCAGAATTTCTGATAAAATTCAAAGCTAAAAAAAAAAATATGGTGTCATTTTCTACTGAAAACATTCCTTTAACTTTGATAAACATATTATAAATCAACACACTCAGGACTTGGGCAAACCACACTGAAAACAGTACAGCTGAACAAATCATTCCAACATTAATTTTTAATACAAGTTCATAAACAGAACCGACTGCTCTGGGTCTTGCAAGCTCACCCTTTCCACAGGGCTGCTGAGGAGTCACAGTTTGTAGCAGTGTCCTGCTGCTGCCATCAGGCTCTGGCCGCCCACCGAGCCCAGCTGGCACTGGCAGAGGCAGCATCAGTCAGGGCAGGATCACCTTCCAGGGCTGGTTTAGTGCCTTAGGAGACAGACTGGCAGTGACACAAGGCAGAAAACTCCAGGAAGTACAGCAGAGCAAGAGAAGTGAAAAGAGAAGAAAGAAAAGTCGAAGAACAGTAGAGAGACCGACAGGTGGTACACAGGCCAGAGAAAAGCAGAAGAGGGTAAATGGAACAGGCTACACTGAAAAGAGCAGTTTGGGAGGACTTTAAAATAGTATCAAAATTATTCTAGGATGGGAACAGGGGAAGGCAAAACCTGAATTTTAATTTTCTTCAATGTCCCTGACTATAGAGTAGTAAACACCTACATGCTTTCATGAGGTTTTCTAGACCATGAAATTCTGTGCTGAATTCAAATAAATTATTTTGCTTTTAAATAAATATGCTGTTTTGCATAAGTGTCTTCGACATCATTGATTTGCAGTTCCATTATGTGTCCTATTCAGGGATAACAGCAGCAAAGTAGAGAGGGTGGACAAAGTCCAACATTTGAAGTGTGGAATCCATATAAATGTCAATTTGGTGAATTAAATCAGTGCTGGCAGTTCTCTGTTCAGGTGAGTTAAATGACTTGCCTCAGCTGATGCAGGTGAAGCTGTACATGCACAGAGAGGGCCTCTGACATTGTGGCTATTAGGTTCTCAATGAGTTTAATTCAGGTCACTGGTGAAAGTCATTTAGCATTGTCAACTGTTGAGAGTTGTGAAAAAGCCACCCCACAATGTGCCACCATTAGTTATTTCTTCTAAGAGGAAAAGTCTTATTAAAACAGCAGGAATGCTGCAGTGTAATCAGATGTGAAGTGCTCCATGCCTGCACAGTGTCAGCAGACTTTGTGCTGTGCTAGGCATGGCTCTGCCTTCCTTCCCCATCCCAGTGACATTTCTCTCTGCATGAAGTCCTGTGTCTAGCTGAGAGATTGTTGACATTAGAACAGTCAGAAAAGCTCAGTTAATACACAGCAGACCACTGTGTGAAGGCTCTCTCTTAAAAGGAAAGAGGCTCCAGTTCCCTGCAGTTGAGCTTGAATATGTGAGCTTGAAACTGCTGTGCTCCATCCTGAAATGTCCAAAAATGTTACTCCTTGGTTTAAATTAGCCTTAACTCTCTGGAGACTGTCATATCCTAAGAGTTTAAGCAGCAACATTAACATGAAGATTTCCTACTTGCTATTCCTACTTGTTTTTTTTCTGACCAACATCACAAAATTTTCCCCTTTATCTGTGATATATGAATGACCAGGATCAGAACTCATGTCTCTGCCTCAAGCCCCATGTTAGGAACTTCAAGGAACTACATTTCCCTTGACTGTAGACTTGATTGCACCAGGGGTAAACCAAACACTAAAGTAAAAGCATTATCACTGTTTTTGTCAGGCTTCTAGAGAGAAAAATCCTTCTTGTGAAAAAGAACAATTTCATGTTTCAGAAAAATTATTTTCGAGTTGCAAAGGCATGACAGCATAAGAGCTCCATGCTGTTCTGCTCTGACTGCTGGTGGTAGAAGAGTTTGTTTACAGCTAGCTCAGGTCTCTGACACACCAGAGAATGCAGCAGATTTGTACCAACAGCAGCTACTGAGAAAGCAGTGTCCCAAGCACACCTTCAAAAAGCTCTTTACTTGGGTTTGTCCCACTTTACTGTTTGCTGTTTTCTAGTGTGGAGTAATTATTTTGGTCTTTGAAAAGTTGGTTTAGCAGCTCTTTGGTGGGGATATGGATATCACATAAGATGGGAACAGCACTCAAATTTCCCTGACCCCTGAAGAAAAATGCTTTAACCACTAAACTCTTCTCTAAATCATGGAAACTCAGGGCACTGCTATCATAAGCAAACTTGCTCATTGATTTGGTTTCCTAAAACAGCTGGCTACCTTGAAAAGCTGGTGTGGTTTTAGGCATGCACTCCATTGGAGCACTTTGAATCATCTGACATAAAGAAATTTCCTGTTCACTTGAAGTCCAGAAGATGGTCATGGGTAGGTGCCTGACTTGCCCTGTGTGCAAAAAGGGACTGGAAAGAACTGGAAGGGCTTTTATTCTACTCTGAAGTCAGATCACATTCCTGAATCAAGGATTATCTCTCCCTAAATAAGGGTAGATTTAGCTTTTATGTTACTGCTGTTATTTTCAAAATCCTACTTTCTTACAATTATGTAAGAAGTGATGTAGAGCAATGTCTCAGAATAAAAACAGCTGGTTATGAAAAACTTATCTTGTAAGCAATCTGCAGACTAAAGAGAATATATTAAGTAAAGTCATATTGGGTTAATAATATAATGGACAAATGCTTTGAGGAGAAGAAACTTTGAGACACATCCTCCTCTGGAATCTGACAAAATATCTAGCAACAGGCAACTTCCTTTACAATTCACCTAGGCATGCTAATGTAGCCCACCCAGGAGAACATTGTGCTACACTGTATAAAAAACCAGAATATTAATAGATGCTAATTTGTGAACAATGTTAAAATTTATATGATTGCATTTCTTTACTCTAGAAAATGTTTTTCTAATATTTCTAATATTTACCATTTGTTACTTTCCTCTGCCTCCATATGCCTGTGTCTTCACTCACTCATACAATTGCCACTAACACAAAAGAAATTTCTCCTATGAATTTTAGGACTTTTTAGCAAGGATTGGTTTCAGTAGATATTTTGTCATATGTGGGTTAAAATCTGCCACAGACAGATACATTTAGCTGCAAAAGAGTGATGTGAGAGCAGGTTATGAGTTTCACATCTTTAATCCCTAAGTTTCTTGGATTTAAACAATTCAACCACTTTTTTTCACTGTAATGAAAAATGCTGGATGTTCCTTGTCCCAGTGCTGTGCCTTCTAAACAATAATTACTATTTCTGATTGTTATTTCAAACAATAAGCTGGGTGCCCAGCTTATTGGCAAAACCTATTTAAGTGTGGTGGGCTCATCATCATTGTCACGTTGCAGTATCTGAAATAGCTTCCATAAAGAAATACCCATCTGCTCCCCTGCTTTATTTTATTCTTTGCTTATTTAGATCATAATTACAATTGTGGGGTGTCAGGGTAGCTACAATTCAATATTGATCCTGTGTGTAACATCTGTTGAGAGTGCCTGATCTGAATATAATCAGGTAGTTTGCTGTATTTCATTCCAAGTTAGAGCTTATTCTTGTGCAACAATTTCAAGTTTCTCAGGTGGCTCATGTTTTAACACTGCAAATGGCACATTGTCTTGGAAACAGTAGCTGAAATTATAGTATTACTTTTAGAATTCTCAGAATTTTACTGACTTTGTGGACCATCATGGAATTACAGTTGATTTTGTTTTCTTTCTAGACTATTTTATACCCAGATGCTGAACAGTATCATTATGTGTGTTTGAATGCTTTAGCTATGTTTTGCCCCCAAGGATCAGTACTTTACCATCTTGAAATGACACCAAATTCAGGCCCAGGAGGACTTAGGGGTAACACTGTGACCATCCAGTCTGATTTCTGCTTTGCAGTCTGCCTTTACTTACTGCACTAATTACCTCAGAAAAGGGAATTCTGCTCCTCCATGTAAGTGGGTAATGCAGTAGTAACTGCACTTAGTACAACTGAGTGTCAGCACACAAAGGGATGAGAGGGAGATTGTGTTATGCAATTAAATGTTGCTTCTCACAAAATTGTCCAGTCACACATACCTGGTAGAGACTTAGAGAGCTTAAAACAGTATTTTAATGTCCAGAGTCTAGAAGCCAGAGAGAGCATTAATGAAAATTTTTTCTTTTAAAGCTTCATTCTTCACAGCATTTTATTCATTGCTCATGGCAAAATATATTATATTTTGGGTATATCCACTTCTGCAGTGGAGACTAAGGAATTTAAGATTTACTTATGACATTCAAAATTATCCTATTGAGGGTAGAAAAAGTATAAGAATATTTGCCAGGCAAGTATTTCTTTTGTTCATCCTTTACTAAGTTCCCACACATTAATTTTTATCCCCTTTTCTTCCTAAAAAAATTACTTCTGAAAAAATTTTAGTTCACAAACAGTATATACATGTCACACAGACCTCACTTATCTGGTATCAGCTCTAGAGATCAGATTAAATTATCTGAAGTCCACATAGATAGAACAAAAAGATCAACAACACATATGCACACATCTGGTCAAGAATAATCACATTTTATTACAGATTGTGGTTCTTTTCAAACAAGGTCTATTTTCATGATACCTATACTATTAGTCTGATTAAAAAAAATTCGAACAGACAATGTTCCAAAATATCTGTGTTAATCTTTGAACTGGACTTTTTGTGCTGTTTCTTTCATGTCTGACCACATACTCTCATTGTGGCTGCACCACTCCTATTAATATTTAGAGGATTATGTGTGATAACAAAATGACTGCAGAGCTTACAGCCACAGCTGAATAATGGACTACTTTTTCATAGTCAAACTTTGCAGAAAAAGTTCCCTGATTTATTAGACATTTATACAACACATTTGGTGTTTATTTGGATTCTGCAAGACATTTGCCTTGCAACTGAGAAATGTAATTAGCACTCAGGAGAAGTGAATGCAGCTCCCAGCTTTCTTGCAGGGAGGGCATTCCTGTGGATGGCAGGAAGAGATGAAGTGCCACATTCATCTAGCTGTGGCTTAGCTCTTACTGTTCTATGCACAGATCAATGAAGAATTCAAGACACCAACTGTCCAGGGTTCCCAGACACACTGTTCTGTCAAACAGAGGCAGCTATGACACCTAGGTCAGCTGATGGGGACTTTTTTCTCAGGGTGTGCTTTCTCCCTAGTCCTGAGCCAAGAGATAATGTGGATATACATACATACACATTGTACATGCATTTTGGGCCTCAGTTCTTGGCCAGTTTTGTGCAGTGATTGGTAGCAACAGTTACTACAGACTGAGAATTGTTAGGTATTATATTTTTTTCCTTATTTATGATAAGGAATATGAGTTTAATTCATATGAGGAAACATGAAAAACATTTTGGCAAAGCCCTTTGGATTGCTCTTTTTCATGTTGTGAAAATGTGCCAGTGTTACTTTTGATGGATGTTGTGTTTTGAAGAAATGTGCCCTTTCTTCAAATGATTTTATATTTTTCTGTTCACAGGTCTTGTTTCTTTCTCTTTTGCTGTCTATTAGATTAAATACATTCAGTACAAGAAAAAAAAATTGAACATTGGGAAATGTTATAAGTTCTAGGCAATATTTTGCCAGATATCAGTGAGACAAAAGATTGTCTTTCTTAAAAGTATAAAGGAAAAGGATTGATTTGAAAAATGAAACTTCAGTCATCCTTTACTCTTTTAGTTATTCGGTGATCCAAAGTCTTATGTTGGATTAAAAATGGCTAAAGGCTGTTCCCTCTATTTGTCAGATCTTTTGGTATTTGTTGGGTTTTATTTATATTTTAAGTGAAATTGAAGCCTGAGAATTGACTGTCCACACTGCTTTTATGCAGTTCAATTTACTCCAAAAGGATTAGAGTGAGGCAGATGTTGATCAGCAGAGAAACTGGAGAATCAGCCATGCATTTTTGTGACCTTTGCTCATTTATCTCTACTTCATCAATGAGGGCAAAGCTGATACATTTTAATGAAAAATGAATTCAGGAGTAGCTCAGTGTAGTCTAATGAAATCAGCAAAATAAAAATGGAAGCAAATTATAAAAAAACATACATCAGACTTCAGCCATCAATTCATTTTACTATATTTTAATAACACTAATTTCTGAGGAAAGACATGCACAGCACATGGAGCAGGTGGTTCTTTTTTCCTGATTAGTTTTCTGTATTGACTTTAGTGCAGTGGAGGCAGCTGCTGTGGTGGTTTGGACTGACTCACATATCACATGCATCTTATCTTAGATTTTAAATATATTCAGTTTGATCTATTTAGAGAAGGCATTTTGAAATATATCCCATGTAGTGAATGGTGCATATGTTCTTTTTGATGTGTCTTATACCTGGTAGCTGGTCAGTTCCCCAAATCATGGAAATTCAGGAATTGTTCTTATGACATTTGTTGTCATTAAGTACCAAAAACTGAAGGAGGGTTTCCTTTGAATTTGATGAGGGGAAAAAAAAGAAAATATCAGGAGGATGAGTAATTTAGTCCTGAAATTCTTCACCCAGATATCAGTAGAATATGTCAAGGTGACCCACCTGTACTCAGGGGACCAGGTATCCCATGGGAAGGGGTTGGATGGTGATGGCTGGAACTGAATGAGCTGTGACAAAGGAACATGGCTTTGAGAGGACAGCAGCTAAGTATACACCATTCAACATTTAATCTATAACTGGGCTTCCCCAGGAATTTGCCTGAATGGCAAATGGTGTGAAAATGTAGACAGTTGTAAGGAAGGGCTATAAAAATGTTCTGACATAAGAAATTTTCTGTTTTCACAAAAATAGGGACAAATTTCCCAATGAATAAAATGCAAGTAAAATACAACTCAGTTACTGAAACTGCACTGAAGTGTATGTAGAAGAGAAAATTACATTTTTCCACTCTATCAAATTGTCTAATAATAATAGCAGCCATTTTTTAAATGCTACAAATCAAGCTGTCACTTCCTATCATACAATTTGAGTGCTACATTTCCTTTTTCTTTAGAAGAGCCTCGTGGGATTAGGGTGGAACAATAACTGTCAATTTATGACAAGAAACATTTCACATTCAAAGTTGCAAAACTTGCTGTAGGTGATGAGATCTGCAAGAAAACCCTCCATAGTGTTTCCCCCGAGATTAACAAACAGTGGAAATTGTGGATATCTCACATATTACAATTTATATGACAAGGACATTCCACAGTATTAAAGCAAAACTGGAATTTTCCAATAGTTTTATTAAACTTAAACCAACTTCCCTTTCTTCAGTTATACATGAGCTAGAGGGATTTCAGATTATATAATTTTTTTTAAAATTAATGTGCAGCTACTGTCTTTTAAAGAGTATCTGGAGAAATAAGATTAACTTTAAAACACTGTACTCCTGGTCTCTCCTCAATATGGCCTTTTCTGCAGAGTCTTAAAGACTGAAGAGAAAAAATTAGAATCTTGTATTAATTTAGCCTGGATGGAAGCTTTGGAGATCATCTGGTCCAACCTCTGACTTGAAGCAGAGCCAATTTTGAAGTCATATCAATCTTCAGGGAATCCCTGAAGTATTTTCAAATTTTTTCCATTTAAACTGATCTCTATCAAAAGGCAGCTCTGTTTTGCAGCCTTGCAAAAAAAGCAAAATAGAAGCTAAAATACCCATATTATATCAAATTCATTCAAGTAGACAATAAATTTCTTAAATCTATGCCTTATTTTCTACACAAATCATTTTGAAATTTACTCACTTGATTGACTATTGAATACCTTTTGTTACTAGGGAAAAAAAAAATCACTTAGTTGGAGAAAACCAGGAAAGAAAGGATTAGAGTACTTTCAAACTGTTACCATTAAGAGACCTTGGCCACCATCCTTTGCTGCTCTTTACTGCTGATTTTTACTTCTTCCATAAGAAATACATATTATTATTATAACAGCTCTGTTTGTTAGGGTGTTGAGGGAGAAGTGTTTGTTTTCCTGAATGTTTTTTCTCTGAAGTAGTTACCTTTGTACCACAAGAACAATGAATTTGTAGTTGATTTAAACATATTGTTTGCTGTTTTTCAATAACATTATTGACTGAAAATGTCAATGACCATGAGTCCTGCTCTGTATGTATCAAATTTATTTTGGTTGTGCATTGCTTTGGAAATATTGATTGCATTCAAAATTAAACCCTGCTGTGCTGTTCAAGCATTCAGTGAATCACCTGTAATAAATTTGATTGCAGAACTTGTTTAACTACAGTATCTGAAAAAAAGAAATCAATGGCATGTGCCAGTTGACCTTTAAGTTAGTAAATGTAATAAGGAAATATTGTTTAGTAACTTCAGTCTCTGTGCTGCAACTATTCTTGAACACCAAAATAAAAATAATTTTAAAAAATCCTCCCACATTTCAGCTGCTGTAAAACAAGAAATTCCTTTCCAATTCACTGACTCAGAGCCTGCAGTATCTGAATTTTTACCCAGACTAAGAATTTTTGATTCGTGTTTAGATTTTCTGCATAGTTTGTTCAAGGAATAACACCATTCTGTTATATGTATGTACTGTTAAATGTTTAAGACTTTACAGACTTTCCAACTAATTGAAATTTTGTGATTTCTGACTAGACTTCTGCCTCTGGCTCTTCTCTCAGAGTTGAAGTACAAGTAAATATACCTAAGAAATGGATATGTGAGGGAGTGTTACAAGATGCCTACTTCAGACAGCTCTGTTAAAAATGGGGCAGCAATGCTGACTGAAAATCTCCACTTCTTCTCAATTGTCTTCTTCAGTGTTGTGTGCAAGTAGCCATGAAAACACTTTAAAGCAGTAAAAAGTTCGTATTTATTAAATACAACATCTTGGCAAGCTTATTTTCACCCCACACTCACTTCATCATGTCACACAAATTTCTTCACTTACACAGTGTGCAAGTCTAGATGTTTACAAAAAGGCACAAAAGAAATAATTTTAAGAGAAGAACATACTAAAGAAAATGCATGAGGGCTCCTAACTGTTCTGAGGAGTGAGCTGACTGATGTGCATGATAAATAAAAGGACTTGTTTGTGAAATGAGCAGGTAAACAGACAGAATCCTTGTCTGCACCTGCCTGCAAATGTCCCAATAGAGTGTGGATTCTATTATCAGAGAAGGACCAAATTGGATGAGATTTGCTCATCAAGCCACACTCAGCTAGGAGAATATTTTGTATTGCTAAGAGTAAAAAATGTTACTAACTGTCTAGTTGTCTTTTAAGGTAAGAGAGTTTTTATTTAAAATGGCAACTTTTCTACAGCAATAAAGTTACATGACTCTGAGATTCTATGCTGGCTTTCTATAGCCTATGATTTTCTCTTACATTTTAACACAGAAATCCAGAGTAAAACATTAAATATGATCCAATGCAGTTGTGGCTACCAAATCCAGAAGTAGCAGGCTGCATATTGCTCCTGCAATCCAGGATCACTCCCTGCTGCTCTGCTCTGATCCTAACTCGAGGTAATTCCCCTGAAACCCATGGATCTGCTGCTGTGACAAAACAGGGTGATGCATGACCAACCCACATCACTCATTGTTCTGTGTCAAAGCAGAAAAAATCCTGGAGATCTCAGACTCAGTCTGCAAGGGGAATAACTCACATGATTGATAAAAAGCCTGACAGAAGCTCAGGCAGATTTAGCTGAAACACTGAAGGTACTGAATGCTTTTGCTGCCCTTTCTAATCCTCTGCAAGTCTGTCTCATTATTACAAACATTTTTGCAGCTCTTCCTCCTTTGAGGTCCATGCTGATGGACTTCACAGCAAGCAGGGCAGCTCTTTTTGCTGCCATGGTCTTGGTAGAACAAGAAGCTGTCAGAGAACCTGTCTTGAACCATCCACCTTGCTGAACACTGCAAAATGCTTCATCTGGCATTTATTTCTTCTAGTGAGGAATACAATCTGTTTTATTCATGCAACAGAGATGCAAATGGATTAGCCAGTGCTGTGCTATGTTCTGTTAGGACACGTTGTAATCTTACCAAGCCTTTGCATTCCTGTTGAAGCACAGATCATCTGTCCTGGCCAAAGCCAGGACAGATTTAATTTCTTGCAGCAGCTGTAAAGGGGAAGGAGCTTGGAGTCCTGTGGATGTGGCAAGTAGGTTATTCTGTAAAGCCTTGTGTCAGCATTGGGGAACATTTTGTCTTAATCACTGTCACTAACACAAAAAAAAAACCAAAACAACAAAAAAATTCCAACCCAAAGAAACAAACAAAAACAAAACAAAGCAAAACACAAAAAAAAATCAAAACAAAAATAGATGTGGCTTATTTATAAAGTGGATTTAGGCTAAATATTAAGGAGAAAAGTTAATTGTTGGGGTGGAAAAACACCAGGAAATGATAAGAAACCCTTAGACCTGGACAGCAGTTGCATAAGACAACATCTGCACTGCTATTAGTGTCCAACTTTCATGGACTGAGAAATATCAAATCCATCTGATGACCTCTCAACTTTGCTTATTAAGTACTGTAATAGCAGTGGCTGTTCAGTCATTTGTTTGAAATCAGCTGGCAAAGTAGGTGACACCATGGATTGCAGTGCTGTCCTCCACAGCTGATTGGGAATTTAAGCCCTGGAAATGGATTTGGTATTTATTTCATCCATTTTAGGGTTTTGGAAAGCATTCAGAGACATCCTTTTATATTTATGTAATGCTAAAATATTCTTTTGCTTTTTAAAACATATTCAATCTTCATAAACATACTTGGAAACTGGGGAGACAGGGAAGAACATTGCCTGCATTTTTTTCAAGTCCACTTTAAAATAATCTCAGAAATCCTTAGGCTCTCTCCAGTGCCACAAAACAGCTATAAACTAGCTTAACCAGTCTTTTGAGAATGCTCTTACACAAGGGAATTGTCAAATAGGCAGCAGAGAGCTGACACAGCAACTCTTACAAAAATGCCTTCCTAAGCTTTCAATGCCTGAGATGTTCCCCAGTCATCTTCCCAGAGGCAGATTTTCAGCTTCTAGGTGTGCTGACATGTAAAATAAACTTAAGCAACATTTGATTTGCTCCAAATGACTGGGGATAAAAAAAAATCCCTACGAGAAGGGGAGCAAAACTGTGATTTAGAGGCACTCTAAGTCCATACAGGAGTAAACTAACAAATACAAGAAACAAAAAAGATACAGCTTTTAAAATAATGTTATTTCTGAATTTATTTTCACAAATGAAGAGCCAAATCATAGATCATAGAATGGTTTGAGTGGGAAGGGGCAATAAAGATCATCTAGATATCACCCCTTTGCCATGGACAGGGACACCTTCTAAGAGACCAAATTTCTCAGAGCCCCATCCCCCCTGGCCTTGAACACTTCCAAGGATGGGCCACCAACAACTACCCTGGGCAACCTGTTCCAGGGCCTCACCACCCTCACAGTAATGACTTTAATCCCAATATCTAATCTAAACCCACCCTCTTTCATCCTAAAGCATTTCACCCTTACAAAAAGTCCCTCTCCAGCCTCTTTAGCACTGAAAAGTTGTTCTAAAGCTCCCCAGAGCCTTCTCAAGGCAGAACAGCCTCAACTGTCTCAGCCTGTCCTCATCAGAGATGTGCTGCAGCCCTCTGATCATCTTTGTAGCCTTCTGTGGACTCATTCCAACATGTCCATGTCTTTCCTGAGCTGGATGCAGCAGCACTCCAGGTGGGATCTCATGAGAGCAGAGCAGAGTAAGGGATACAGAACCGCTTCCATTGCCCTGCTGGCCACCCTGCTTTGGATGCAGCCCAGGGCACATCTGGCTTTCTGTGCTGTGAGTGCACATTGCTGAGCCATATTGACCCTTCTGCCCACAAACACCCTCAAGTCCTTCTCCCCAGGGCTGATTTCAATCCATTCTGCACCCAGCCTGTGTTTGTGCAGCCCTGACTTGGGTGCAGGACCCCACACTTGGCCTTGTTGAACTCCATGGGGTTCCCATGGGCCCAGCTCTCAAGCCTGTCAAGATCCCTCTGGGTGTCATCCCTACAGTCCAGAGTGTCAATCCCACCACACACCCTGGTGTCATTGCAAACCTGCTAAGGGTGCACTCAATCCCACTGCCCGTGTTGTTAACAAAGGTGATAAACAGTGCTGGACCCAATCCTGACCCCTGAGGAATGCCACTCACCACTGCTCTCCTCTTGCACACTGAGCCCTTGATCACAACTCTTTTATTGTGCCCATTCATCTCCATATCCACCAAGAGGTCCATCCATCAAACACACCTCTCTCCAATTTAGAGACAAGGATGCTGTGTGGGACAGTGTCAAATGTTTTTTACCAGCCCAGGTAGATGGTAACTGTTGATCTTCTCTCATCTGCCACTGCTATTATTTCACCAGAGAAGGTGAAAGCTCTCCAAATTTGTCAGGCACAATTTGCCTTTAGTGGAGCAAAATCTGTACAAAATTTGCCTAAGCTGGTTGCTGCAAATCACCTTTTTATTTACCATGTGCCTCCACAGACTTTCCAGGAAAATCTGTTCCATAATCTTGACAGACACTGAGATGTGACTGACCTGGATTATTTTTCTGTTTTTCCATCCAATGGGACCTTAAGTGGAATGTCAAATATGATGGATAGTGGCTTAGCCACTTCCATGGCCAGTGCAGGGGTCTTGTCAGGTCCCATGAACTTGTTTACCTTCAGATTCCTTAAATGGTGCCAGACCTGATTTTCTCAATAGAGAATGGACAGTAACACATGGCACTTGTACCAAGTGGGAGGTAGACACTGTGATTTTGAAGGTGCAGTTTCTGCTGGGTGACCAAATTCCCAGCTATTTGTGTCCACCTTAAAAAGTTTTGTTGTCTTTGCCATGACCCATAACATGTCCCATGTCTAATTTGTCATAGAAAGTGGCTCTTTCCTTGCATTGTTCTAAAAGAAAAGCTAATCAACTTACTGGAATGTTAACAAACATAGGAACAAAATATAATTATATTTTTTTTTCTCCTGTGGATAGTAGTAGAGTAAAATAAAATAATCTCTCTGGGAGAGATCTTGTTGATAAATGGAACTATTGCCACTCAGTGATTCCTATTTTAAGCACATAGTGATTTACTGTATTTTATTTTAGGAAGCTGCAGTTTCTTGTAAATCTGTACAAACATGCCCAATATCCTGTTTTCTTCAGGCCACACAATATCGACCAATTTGATACAAGAAAAAAAACAAAATAAGAAATAGCATATGAGTCATAGGAATTGAACAGTATGTTTGAGCAGTAAAGCTGGGAATGTTCTGACAAAGCTCCAACTATCTCTGCAGAATGCAGCAGAAGTATTAATGAAAACAATCTCAGCATGAAGAACAAAACTCCACCTCCTTCTGTAAAGCTTTGCATTAATTATTCCCTATTCCCTTTCCATTATTCTATTTTGGTTTTCTAGGACTTGGGTGGTAAATTCTTACTATAACTGATTGTTGAAACTATTATGACATGTTTACCTAAGATACCAAAACATTTGGGTGAACAACAAGATTGCTCCTCCTTACTAATGCTTAATTAATTCATGCTTAATTATATTATTTTGCAGATTGTTCATAAAATCACTTAAGAGACAAATTGAATAAATTTTAGTACTTATTACTGGTCAAGTAAGTACGTGACAGCCTTTTTAGCTGCTCTCCTTCTATTGCTGGAACTGTCTTTTCAGAAGAGACAGGGAAAGCAATGCCTAGAAAGTGATTCTTCACTTTTGAGTATAGAGGCTTTGAATTTAAGCTTCAAAGTCCGTGCTTCCTCTATGAAATAATAATAGCCTTCATTTTTTATAGTGCTACTTACCAGCTGCTCTGAGGCATGGTACAACAGAAGACAGTATCATTAAGTCCCAGCAGAAAGATAAAGCATTTGAAACATTCAAAAAGAAAAGAAAAGGAAACAACAGACCAAATAGTACCTACTAAGCCTTCCCAGAAGGTTTTTAGGCAGTGATCCTTAGCACCTCTGCTCAACCATGCTAATTATTTTGTAAACTCACTGCTCATGGTTGAGGTGCAATCCCTGTTCTGTTGAAAAACATGAATAAGGACAAAGTATGTGGGTACAAGAACAGTCAAACTCTGGGTTTGGGTTACTGCTGGAGAAATGATTGTGTACTGGGGTGGATAATTTGATGTAACATACTAATAGAGACAACAAAATATTTGCATTTTATTAATTGATTGTAGCAGTACACCTTCAAATCCAATTACTAAAGAATATCTTGAGTAGCTGCAGCTTCATAGACTACCTATATACTGCCTATTAAGGGCTTTCTTCATTGAGAATTTTTATGTACAGTAACCAGAACTGAATTATTAATTGGTATATTAATTTTGTTTGTTTGTTTGTTTTCCATCAAATCAAAACTCTAAATCTAAAAAGGAATCTAGAATACAGCGAGTTGATGAAAACCTAAATCCACTTCTTGGAAATTTCACAAAAGGTCAAAAATTCCAGAAAGATAAAATTACTGTTTGCTTTGTTTGGCAGTAACTGTTGGCTCACACCAATTGTGGCCCAGCTTTCTAGAACCACTGAAAATGTATTTTAAAAGCAGGAATGCTGAGAAGTGATTTTCACCCAAAATTTTTAACTTAAGCCCTGTGATGTGCTATCCCACTTCAAATGGTAATTTTATGATCATTCAGGAAATCTGACTGCAGGAGAACATGTGAAAACCTAAAAATAAAGAGACAAATCAATTTCAAAGGGAGTGCTAAAGAGTGCAATGTATTAGGCACAGGACATGACCTGCAAAAGACACATGGATGAAGGAATGCAAGCTCTGCAGTGATTTCTAAAGTTATTACCAAAAAAGGGGGGAAATAATGTCCTCTTATTTGTGTGGGGTTTTTTTTATTCAATTTATTTACTGTTTTCCTGCAATATGTTATGGGAGCAACAAAACTGGAAAAAAATTGCCATAGGTTATGTACCTTTCATTCCATGGTTCTTACAACTAATAACCATAGTGCTATACTTGTGAAATGTGTACCTCCAGTCCTAATCAGATAGTTATATTCTTAAATTAAATTAGTAATGGAAAGCCACAAACTGATACCCATGAGAATAAAAAAAATGAAATATCCTTTCATCCTTGCTGAGCTTAAACCAAATACACTAAACTTGGAGAAGACCTCAGGGTCACTGCAGACAGAAGAGATTTAACAGAGGACAAGGCACTGAAAAAAGGACACACTGCAGAACTGTGGATTTCTTTGTTTATTAGTAGCACAATACCTTGCGCTTTCTAAAATATTAAATCACTAGTTTTTCTAGTGCTTGTAACTGTAATCATTCTCTGACAAAAGTGGAAGCTAAATGTCAATATCCAGTGCACTTGTGGAAAAAAAAAGGGAATTTACAGTCAATATATATTTCTATATTTGAAAGATAATTTAATACAACACCCTGATTTAATCTGAATAATGACAGCTGAACAACTTCTTTGTTCATGGTCAAATTTTAGATCAGGTCAAATGAATTTCCAAAACAATTTAAACTACATAAGAGCAAATCACTTTTTTTCCTGCATAAGACTGGTTACACAATGAGGATGGGAGTAGCTTATTCAGTAATAACTAGTCCAAGAACCACTTTGAATATATATATATATATAAAATAAACCTTGATCTCGTGGCTTTTTTTTCCTACAATCTGTTCCTGCAAGAGACAATAATCCTGGAAACTTTCAATCCCTGAGGAGAACTATTGTCGTTCCCGTAAGTACTTTTAAATTATTCCCAGTTAACCATAAACTAAACTATAAATACACAATTAAGGATTAACAACACCATTTATCAGACATGACATACAAGCCTTCCAGGCTGTTGTGAGAAGTATTCAACTTGTACATTATTTTAAGCAGAAATATTTGTGATAAAAAACTAATGATTCTTGTTAAGACTATAGGTGACACCAGTGCTAGAACTGAGAAGGTTTTGAATGATTTTAGATAAAATAACATTAAAAGGGCTAGTATTTCTTGGAGTACAAAAGGACACTTTCTCTGAAACACAGCCAATATCCAAGTGAGCAGTGTCTTGTCATCTGAAAATAACTGCTGTCAGAATTTTACTTTTTTGTTACTTGATCCAATTAAAAAAAATAAAAGGAGAAAAATTTAACTATGCAAAGTTCTGTTGCTATTGTTTTCTAATATAAAAAAATAAAAATTTACAGTTTTAATTAGGTTCTACTGCTTTGGGAAATTACTAGATAAGCAACCAGATTTGGTTAGAGAAAAATGGCTTAGGGAATAAGTTAGCTACTAAATGTATTGCTGTTACATCCTGTCTCTAGTAGACCTGCATGATCTTCTGCATAATCCCTCTGGCTGCAATGTACAGTAACTTCAGGGAACAGGATGAAGCTTCAAAAATGAGATATCCACATCGAACCACATAGAAAATATGTGTCAGTGACAGCTGATGAATTTAAAATTAGGCTGCTGTTTTAAAACTCTGATAATCCATGCAGAATTCCTAGGATGCTGAAATAACATCTATAGATAGATGCTGTCCATAGTCAGTTTTCTTCCCTCCCTGTTTCTGGAGTGCCATGCCAGGAGACCCCTGGCTGCAGAAACCATTGTGCAGGAAAAGTTCAGGCTGCAGGGACTGTGGATGATACAAACCCTGCTGCTATTTCTTGAATGAGTCCCTTGGTAACAAACAGCTCTGCCTACAGAATAAGGATCTGCAGTTTTCCCTGTCTACCTTGTTGTCAACTTGATCAGACACAAGCATGCATTTTCATATTGCTGCAGTCATGAAGGAAGAACTTGTTCAGAGGTCATTCTGTGAGATAAATTTTCACAGTGCATTTCCTCAAGGAGAAAATTGAAAACACTCTTAGCACGTTGTCAGTATTGCTTGCAAAACACAGAATGGATTTTAAATAGTAATTACCACTGAGACAGGCTGAGAAAACTTTTAGGAATGACTGGTGTCTGAAACTTATTTGCAGAAGTTTTTAAAATTATTTATAGCAATAATAACCATAAATTTAGAAGGAGTGGAGAAGGTTATAATCCATGCTAGTTCCAGTCTTTCCCAGGTAGCATAATTTGTAGGAAATAGATATCAGAAGTCCTGTGAAATAAGTAATGGAGTCACACACTGGTCTGCTCAGTGTACCCAGTCAAGGATGCTATTATGCCCAAAGAATATGCAGCAGATATCCATGAATGCCTCCAAATGCAGGAGATGCAGTACTGGCCACATTAAAGATAATGGAGTTTTTGTCTCTGCTTTCAGCAGGGTACAGACTTTGTTCCAAGAATAATTCTCTCTTTAGTTTTTAATGAGGACTGCAGTACCTGTATCTGAATATTTTTTTCTCTCTTCTCACTGTTTCCTATATGGACCTGCTACAATTCAAACTTTCTGTAAGGCTCATACTGTATGAACCACAAGAATTTATAAAAAAATCCAATTCATAATTTTAAAAATAAAGAAACATTCTTATTTTTTTTTTCCCTTATGAATCACTGAGCTTGCTGGTTTTTCACTATGTACTATTATATTGTATTCCCAAAGAGTGTTGTTTTCTCTTAATATTTATGACCAAACCACCTGTATCAGGTAATGTGAAATCATATTAAGTAAAAATATTTATTAAAATTCATATCCTAAACATGATGGCTACCTGTTATAATATTACCTGGACCATTCTGCTATGGATTTTCTGTTTTAATCCTTCATAAATCACATTTCTTACCTATTGCTTATTAATAAGGCACAATACTAAAGTGAAGAACCACTCCAAGTAAAGTGTCCAGAAATTCCTGAAATTTTCTCCTAAAGAGAATCCTGCTTTGCTATGAGCAAAATTAAACAATGGCCTGTGGAAGGATTCCCTTCTCATTTAACATTGTGTGATCATGAACAGTTCTCAGACATGAATAGACACAGATGTCAGCTTGAAGTCAATCTGTCACCACAGCAGAACCCAATGTAAGATTCCCATGAACCAAATCCAACATATATTTTATGGTAAAATTACAAGCAATTCAAAATTCCTTTCTACATGAGGATGGCAAATTATAGGGATATCAATTTAGAAATATTTAACTTATTTCTCTTTTGGACAGCTTAGAATAATCATTATAGTATCAAAGACAGCAGAGAAAATTAAAATTCTGTCTCCACTTTCCAGTTTTCAGGCATTGAATATTTTAGGAATACCCCAATATTTTAAGTTGTCAGCAAATTCCCTTCAGGTGTATATAAATCTTCATTTCTAAGCTAAAGAAAGGAAACAGCAGGAATTGCTGGCTAATAATCTGAATAAAGTTTTTGTCTTCTAAACAG
This sequence comes from Oenanthe melanoleuca, assembly GCF_029582105.1. NCBI lineage: Eukaryota > Metazoa > Chordata > Aves > Passeriformes > Muscicapidae > Oenanthe > Oenanthe melanoleuca. Next base: position 56,416,181 of record NC_079337.1, on the reverse strand, counting down.
ATGAGGATGATATACTATGAATCAAGGTATCTTTGAGAAAATAAAACAGTGAAAGATTCCTAGGGCTAAAACTGTTCTTTGGAAAAACAAGAAAAACACTACTTGTCCTTCCAGGATATAACTACTAAGGACAAAGAACAAAAAACACCCTTAATCATCCTACTGCATTAAAATGCTTTTGGGAGCTGCTTTGACTTCAAACAATGACAAAAAGTATAATCAGTGGTAATTCTTGAGTGTAAGCATTTAGAGGACCACATAACTCACAGCACACCACATCTGAGCTTTTCTTCCAACTGTCCTCTCATGGGGAGTCTTAGCTGAAAGACTCACAACAATATATTGTACTAATTTACAAATTGCCATATCTTCAACACTGACACTCTATCAATTCCCTGCAATGTATAAAAATGAAGCTTAATATCCCAGTACTTAAACCAAAAATCCCCAGCCTTGTCATTATTGTGGGCACAATAGCAAACCTTCTTGGAATTGGTCATCCAAGCCATGATGGGAGGCTTGTAGTTAATTACATCACCTTGGACAATAATTTGCTCCTTGTGGTGGTAGTTATCTCTTTCCACAGTTGGTTCTCTTTTTTGTTGCTTTGTGATGCCCCATTAATCACAGCTACTTTGAATCTGTGTCATGTGATTCATCATCCTTTATCCCCACAGCTGTTTCCATCCTGGACTCTGATAAACTGCTAATTTAAGTGGGTGATGTCCAACCCTGAATATCACAATGGCTTGTAGCACATCACAGAGAATCATCTACTACACTCACACAGCCCAAGACTTTTAGTAAGGCTAATGATTTTGCAGACCTTGCTCATATTTTGGGGTGGAGATCATCTGAAATGACTGGATAGCATTTTTAATGTGGGCTTGACATGACAGGCAAAAAAACATGCAGAGCTTTTCTAATGTGAGAGTATGCTGCTTCTTTTCTTCTCTCTTTTCCTTTACTCTCTTCAAGTCTTTCAAGTTTCTTCCTAACAGGACATGAACCTGACTATATTTAGTGGTCTGTGGAGAGGCAAGAGGAAGTGAGAAAGGTTTGCTATTTCAAAACATTTTCCCACTGCCTTCAGTCACCTTCTTTTATGATAAGTGTAATACAGCAGGGGAGAGAAATATTTGCATAAAAATAAAATGAGACCTAAAGCAGATATAGTATCTAACACCATAATTTGGAGAATAAAGGTATTTCAAATAATAATAACCCTTGATTTCTGTTTTAAAGGGGACAAATTTTCTATGATTTTTCAATTTATACTTGTGTTAAAAGACAAGTAATATTAGAGTGTTCATTCAGTGGGAACTGATATCTCATTAGCCTGGTGTGTATGAGAGAAGTATATCAAAATGCCAGAAAAAAAGTACTGTTGGTTTTTTTTACCTCAAGAAAGAGCCTGAGGGCAGGTGTAAGACACTGACTCACTCTTAAAACATGAAAATTGTAGCTCATAATGGCTTTGCAATAGGACTGGCAGCACCAGCCTGAACAATGCAATAGATTTCTGTGCAGGAAGAAAATGCTTTTCCTCACAATTACTTCAGTCTGCTGTCTGAAGCAGACAGAGGAGCAGGCGAGAGACAGCAGCAGAAAATGTGACACCACTGCTGTGCCCATGATTCCTGGTAAGGTGTGACTGCAAAACTTTCTGTTGATGCAGTGTTAGTAATGGCTCCCAGATTAATCCTCATCTGAGTCATGCAAAAGAACATGGCAGAGGGGCAAAGAGGAGCTGGCAGAAATGTAGAAATACCTGCTCATTACCAGAGCTTGGTGGAGCACAGGGCACATCTCATGGTGGCAACCCAGTTTCAGACTGGCAGCCTCACGTCTGTGAAGCTTAAATAAATGACACTGCAAAACACATTTACACTTTCCAAGTCTAGAACAGTTCATGCCACTGTCAGCCCCATTTGGTCTACTGCTTCCACCCTACCTTACTGTTTTTGCTTCTGCTAGAGAAAGATCTCAGTTTTCACCAAAGATTAGCATTTAAGAATTGAAAACTTACTATATTGCATGCTGGTAGAAACATTAATAATTTTTAAAGAACAAACAGATGAAAGATATATATGCTATACAGAAATCTTATTAACATTTTGGTCTTGTCTAAATGAAGTTTGAAGTGTGAGGATAGTATGTGTTAATTAGGTTTTGATGAGTCTGCTTGATGAGAGATTTCTGGTCCAACTTGGACCTCCTAACAGATGCATCATGCAGAATATCTCTTCAGATTTCTAAAGAATATAAGTCAGCATAATAGCTGATACAAGCTAACCTAGCTATTCAAAGTTCAGTCAAGGTGAGAAATAGAACCAGATCCTAATGCTGCTTAAAACAAAATTTTGAAAATATTTGTTTTGTTTGATTTTTACTGTTTCTCAGATGACATCTTAAATCTCAGGTAACCAGTGTATTTCTAATGGTCATCAAAAGATATACACTCTTGCAGAGACCTAAATTTCCACCATTTGATGATTCAGGGAACAAGTTAGCAAACCTGCTAGAGTACTTTCTTTTCCCTGTTTGGTGACTACACCACTCATAAAACTTTCAGTTGAAACAGCCATGCTTTGCAATGAGGTCTCTTATTAGGGGCTTCATTACTCATTCTTCAAGAAAAGGCTTTCACAGGATTAGCCAGCTATAACTTTAAGAGGAAGAATTAAAGAATTGGATATTACTTAAAAAGAAAACCAGCTCCTTGCCATTTTATTACCTGTAGTGAAAAATACTGATTCAAAAGTATGCTCTCTGTACAGAGCCCACACTCTCTGCACATAGTCTTCTATGGTTTTGTCAAAAGCTGTGTCATAACTTCATAAAATTTTTTTTAGTTTAGTCCTCTGTGAAGAAGTAGGTGTTGTTCCACCTACTTGATCAAACCCTGAGGGCAGAGGAACAACACACATTTTTAGGCATGAAATTTCCCCTTTCAGTTCTCCAATCCAGCCTCAGACTGACAGATTCACAAGAGCTAGAGAGACAGTTTCTGTTCCCTGCTAACCTCTTGCCTGAATCACTTCTCCTCATAAGATGTCTTCTTAGAGCAAGGACATTTTCTCTGCTATCTCACCATATGATATAACAAAGAGAGAATATTTTATATGTGATATTTCACAGAACTGATCTCAGGCAGTGGCACTTCAGAGAACCATCACCCACATCAACATTTTCCTCTGAGACTCGAGAGCTTCTCCAGAGACAGGGAAGACTATGACAAAGGCACTTCAACCTTCCACATAATCTCCTCCAGATGGAACAACCAGACTATCTTTGCTCTACCACTCCATGTACTTTCAGAAGCTGTAGTCCTTCTTTATTTTTTAAAGGTTCTGTAGCTTCCTGCATTTGTTGGAAATGCTTACTGGAAAAAGAAAAAATCAAGTTCCTCGTTATTTGCATGAGCACTTTGACATGGTGTGCAAGTGTATCCTGTGCTGAAGATGCCTGTCCTGGGGTGGCCTCAGATCCTGCTTGAACTCTGATGGGAACAATTTGGAAAGGCTCCTTCATTTTATGACAGTATTCCACAGTTGACAGGATCACTAAACAGATCTCTGAGACAGATATTATCAAAGGTTCCTGCTGTAACCAAGTCACCCATATACATTCACTTTTGAAAGGCTTGTGCTGGCTCAGAAATTTTTATTCTTACTTCTCTGCTTCTCAGCCTCCCTGTATTTAAAGAGGATATATTCAGAAGCAAAACATTAAGTAAGGACTAGTTCTTACATTTTATTTTACTAGAACCAATGAAAAGTACCACCATTATAGGAGAATTTTTCAGTTTAGTATTTTTTTGCACAAAAAGCTGAAACTGTATGTAGGATACAAACATTACATCAATTATTTATCTGGGAATTCCATTACACTATTCTCTTATTCTGGTTGCACTTATGAAGCAAGGAATCAAAACACATAGAAGGAAGAATTTTGGTTGATATTACATAGTAGGTAAGGTCTTATTTTATGTCATATCTTCCACTAGTTAAATAAGATGCCTGACACTAATTGCCAGTGTAGAGGGTTAACCACAGATGCTGAGCATCCTCCTAGGACAAACACACCCTCCTGCACCTGCAAGTCATTGTACAATTGATCAAAAGGAACAGGTACATTTCAAGGCACCCTCCTGCACTGTGGAAACCTGGCAATGCTCCACATTTAACATGAAATTTCTAAATGACTTCTCACTTTAAAAAACTGTATCATTGGCACATTATAAATGCATGTTGAAAGTCAAGGACAAATGTAATATAAATTGACAATATTCTTCACCATGATTGATGCTTGTTATTTTGCATAATTTGTTTATTGTTTGGTTTGTGTTTGTTTTTTAGAATGTCTATTCAAGCCAAACCCTTGAGACATCACAATAGCAGTCTAATCTCTCCAAGGACATATTTTATGCTATTAAAATCTCACAGAGAATAGCACTTTAAAACCAACTAAATTAGAGGAGCACTGGAGTTCCCAGGAGTGATGTAGGCTATACACAAACCTAGGTAACCAGGAAGTGCCCAATTAACATGTATTTCCTTTAAAAACAATGTAAAGGTATTTTTAAAAAAATCTAATGTCAAAAAAAAATCACACTGAAATTTTAGTTAATATATAAATATTTCTGAAAAGACTGCAAAGGAAAATGCCGACTTGTAAAACAAATCAATTTATGCATTTAGGTTTTGATTCTTAGAACTGTTGTCTATAATCCAGACTAACAGGAGAGCACATGTTAGTTGAAAGGAATGTCATAGTCCTGCTCTGTTACCATTAAAGGGAGAGGGACAGCTCCTGGTGCTCAATCACAAGCCTTCAGTGTGCTGCATAGTCTGACCCAGAGTGCTGAGCACCTTCAGGAGTGAGTCCTTCCTTATTGTTTGTCTTTTCTCTTCAAATACTGACACAAAGGAAAGTCAATACATGATTATAAGGTCAATATAAATATTTTTAAAAGCCTACAGTTTAGATTACTGCATGTAGGAGTCACATTATTTCGAAGCAGCAATAATTTGGTTACATGAGATCCACTTTTAGTATTGGGCACTTCATTTTTGTCATAGGCTAAGATATTTTCTGCTTCACAGCTGTCTCTCAATCAATCAGAAAGCAGTTTATATTTCCATCCTCTGAGAATGATAATTTTTGATATAAACAGATACATCAATATACACTTTATCATATATTATTCATCTATTAATCCCATGATGCAGACATACGGAGGTAGGTATATACTGACTTTAAAATAAAATTATTGCCAATTTTGTTTCATTTTCCACTTAGAGCAGAGAAAATATAGTCTCCCAAGTTAGCTGGAAGTTGGCTGTATCATAAGAACTCACTATGTGCTGCTACTGTAAATGTGGAATATATTAACTTAGATGCAGATGGCATTATACTGTAGTTCTTTTTAGTCTTGAGATAATCATATACACAAAGCAGCTTGTTGCTTATTTTTCTTTACATCCAATGATAATAGGTATGACTGAATTATGCATTTCTAACATACTGCCTGCATTATTGCTTACAATACAAAAACTGATGAATTTACTTAATGTTCCAGATGATGTCTAATGGCTATTACTTTATAAATTCCATCAATCAAAGAAGAGCCTTGTGACATTGGCAGATAATTTTTGTAAGGAATGATCAGGAGTGATGAAAAAGAAATTGACAAATTAAGCTGCTTCTGCCATTCTTCTTCTTTTGGACCTAAATATTTATTAGCTGGCTCCACAATGGACTCACATGTGAATATAGAAACTGATCCTTAAAGGTGGTGAATGCTTTAAGAGTAAGGACCTGGGAAATTTATTATTCACATCTTGAAAGGAACAAAAGATGTTTTCTCAAGTATACAGTAATAAGTATTAAACATGAAAATGTCTGCAAGATTCTAAACAGAGGCAGAGCTAATGATTGCTATTGTAAGCCTCAAGTGCTGCCCAAAATGTTTGCAGGATTGAGTTCAATCCAAGTGCCTTGCACTTTACATTGATGTTGCTTGATCTTTGTCAGTAATTAATGTGAAGTGTGAGGTGGGCATTGTAACTTCTAATGGAACACTTAGGGAAAACAGTGTTGTGGATATTTGTTACTTCAGGATGATGACAAAATTTGTACAGTTGTATTTAAACTAAAGGGCAGCTCAGATCCATGAAGTTTCCTAGTGGTCCTGACCTTGTAAAAGTCCAGATAAGGAACACAAATGGAATAGTCCATACATAATTTCTGGCCTGCATAAATTTCTCCTTCTCAGACAGCTAAGAAAAGTATTTATACATACCCAGGTTTATCATGCAGATAGGCTGGGATTCTGCTGTAGGGGCTATTAATAATGTTGCAGGTGCTGAGCTAATTTTAAGCATGTTTCAGAAATGTCAGCATAAGAGGAAAAACATAGTTCAGCTTGCTCTTTCACCTTATGTGGAGCAGGGGGGGAGGAAAAAAAAACGTGTCTGGCTCTCCTGGAATGAACAGAATGACAGTATTGGATCAAAGACTCTTAGTCCTTTCCTGACAACAGTTGAAACACCATTGTTTTATAAAAGGTGCCTATGCAGGTGCTGGTCCCCCTTGCAGCAAATTCCCTCAAGATGTGCATCCCAGTGTGCCAGGCTCTGAAAGAACTATTTTTGGATTTGTATCTCAAATTTCTCCTCTAAAAGCTAATGTCCCATCTAGTCACTCTGCCTTCACCTATTTTTCACTGCCATTTTCTCATCCTGGCAGTGCTGGACTTTTGTGAAAAGAAACAGATTATTTAGTTGTATTAGAAAGATTTTAAAAAGCCCTTTCTATTGCCCAGGCAACTGTCATCTGCATTGCAAAGGTTTTTAATTCTGTGCTTTTGCACTCACACTTATAGTACAATCATCAAAGGTGTTTCATAACAATTATTTTCAGCCATTACATCCAGTGAAAGTTGCAAATGGTATAATTACTCATAAGTTTGTCCTTTTGTTTTCAAAGGTGCCTTACACACTTCACTGCTCAAGAAATAATAATATAGGAGTAATACAGTATGAAAGTCAAACCCTACACTTGGCCATCCAATTTTTATACACTTATGCTCAAAACAGTGTCTGATTTAAGAATTTTTTTAGCACTGGAATATTTTTATCTCTTTTATTCAATGAGAAGAAAAAAAACCCTCCCCCACAAAATTTCTTCTAGCAGTAATTTGCTTATCTTCTCCTGCACATTCACAGAATGACAAGGCAATGTTAAAATAGAAAACCACACATTACATTATTGCTACAGCTATATTATGAAATATGAACAATATTCACATGGAAATGCACAGCTGAAGCAAGTCATTGAAGGGTGACTCAGGACTGCCTGAAGCAGCAGCCCAAGCATTTTGGTGCTCAGTAGGACCTGTCACTAAAGATTAGAAAGCATCTACATGGACTAACCTGGAACTACCCCTGCAGCAGGCTGTGCCAACTACAATGGCCTTTCTCAAGTATTTCATTTCTATCTAGGCAAATTATAGTTACCCTTTAAGTCACTGCACTCACCTTAGCCCTTCTGTAGACATGAATTCTGACACCAGAAACACCCAAAAGATCCAAAAACTCCTCCTTAGGTAAACTATGTGGAAATATGTATTCTGAAAAATCCTAATAATATCTTTGAAAAAACATTACAATACAGCCCATTGTGTTGATAGTCCATGTACTAACCAGTCCCTAAGCAATTGTTGACACCACATAGTTCCAGAAGCTCTGAAGGGAATTTACCAGAACATAGCTGCTTCTGCTAGAATCAGACTTAGCATTCAGAATATTTTTATTGTCACTTTCCAGCTCATCAGCCTTTCTGCATCAGAAAAAATACTGATATTCAACCAAGATGAACTCATGAATAATTTAATTTGTTTAAAGTCTGTTCAAATAAAATCAGAAGAAAAACTAGACGGATACTCTCAATTTTTTATTTTTAAATTACTATCATGGACATAAATATAATAATGATTTTTGTTTAATGTAGTAGTTATAGTTCACATTAATAAAATGGCCTTACAAATTGAGGTAGAAAACTAAGAGACAATACTTCCATTTGTTGATCAATTTCTCCAGAAATGTAGCAAAGGGGGGAACAGTGGCAAACATCATATCTGAATGAAAGCAAAGGCATTTTACATTAGCAGGCAGTAATTCCTCACACTGGAATTTAGGAATACCACCACCCTTTACTATGGGTGAAGCATATTCCTTCAGACATTTGGGCTCCCATGCATGAGTAGGATGCTGGTGTCTGTTTAGCAGCACAGAAAACTCCAGTAGTGCAGTGCTTTCCATGCCCTGTTGGGCTGGTGGCAGAGGAAGCAGTGATGCCAATTGAATTGTTGATGCTACCTTTTGTGCTGTGAATTTGTTGCTCTGAAACATCATCAGCTAATTTCACAGAGCCCCTGTGTAATTTATCTCACTATAAAGCTCCAAGGATTTGTCCTGGGCAATAGGAGGGAAAACTCAAGTGAACAATACTCTCTGTTCAGGTGATTACAGCCAGGAGCAGGTGTGTAATCTTCAAAGACATGCTCCTGGCTATAATAAAGATTATTCACCCTGACTTGTGGCTAAAAACTCTCAATAAAGAACCAAACTGGCAAGTAAAAATGATGTAAAAGTCAGAGGGCTGAAAAACCTGTTCAGTCTTTAACTGGGGAATCACTGTTAAAATCTGGAGCGAAATGGTGTGGAAACTTGCTTGATGTGATGAGATACTCTTCAAGAAACTTTAGGAAATGAGGTATCTAAATCATATCACTTCTACTAAATACAGAAGTAAAGTAGCTGTGGAAATTGAAATATTGCCTCCTGGGCAATAGGTGGATGTTCAGCAGCTGAGCTTTTAAGGAACAAAATATTTTCCAAAACTTGCAGTGATAAGTGGTTAAACCCTTGTGCTGGGGGCCTAAGCCCAGGCTGCTGGTAGCAGATGATGTCCATCCAATCAATTAAAGCTCAGCAAAAGTGTCCTGCCTCAACTCTGCTGAACAGGCTTCAGAGCAAAGCACTTCTAACTGATGTCTTTTAAAAAGCTCCTTTAGTAAGCTCCTCTACTGCCTTTTGTTTGGTTTGGGGTTTTTTGGTTTCTGTTTTTTGTATTTTCTGCACAGCCCAGTCCCCCAAATGTGCTCTGAGGAAATCTGCAGCCAAGGCAGTAGGAAGTAGGATGGACCTAAGTGAATGGATTGTGACAATGCTTTTAGGGAAGCTAAACACTGACAAAAGTGCTCCCATGGAGCTGCCAAGGTGAGTTTTTTTAGCAAGGTGAGTTTTTTAGCACCTGAGAGGTTGAGAGCCAAATGTTTTCAGCAGTAGGAATTAATATAAAAGAGAATTCCAGAACTGTAACTTTTGGTCAAAAGCCTAGCATGTAACATTCTTTTGATCAGAGCATTTAAGCTATTTTCTGAAGAATCTCTGGTTACTCTAACCTCGCTCTTGTTTCCTTTAAATGATACAGAGTGGTGTCTGGAAAGGACAAAGGTGACATACAGGTGACATCAGTCATGTCAGGTGAGATGACATGGAAAAATCTCTCCCTCACTTTGTATACATTGCTGCAGAAACATTATCTATGTGCAGAGAGGAACCATCTGAACTAAAACAAAGGCAAATGCAGGGTCCTACACCAAGGGAGAAATGACCCCAGGCACCAGCCTAGGCTGGGGCTGCCCTGCTGGAAAGCCCAGCTCTGTGGAGAAGGACCTGGGGTGCTGGTGGACAGCAAGCTGTCCCTGAGCCAGCTTGTCCTTGTGGCCAAGAGGGCCAATGGCACCCTGGGGTGATTATGGAGAACATTGCCAGCAGGTCAGGATGGGATCCTGCCCCTCTGCTCAGCTCTGCTGAGGCCACATCTGGAGAGCTGTGTCCAGCTCTGGCTCCTCAGAGCAAGAGAGACACAGAGCACGTGGAGCAGGTCCAGCAGTGGGCAGTGAAGATGATGAGGGACACGAGCATCTGTCTAATGAGAAAAGGCCAAGGGAGCTGGGCCTGTTCAGCCTTGAGAAGAGAAAACCGGGAGGGGAGCTCATCAGTGTCTGTCAGTATCTGAAGGGAGGTGCCAGGAGGATGGAGCCAGGCTCTGCTCAGTGCTGCCAAGCAATGGGGAAAGAGGCAATGGGCAGAGACTGATGCACAGGTAGGTACAGCTGAACAAGGAAAGCTTTACTGTGCAGGTGACTGCAGGGAACAGGTTCCCCAGAGAGGTTGTAAAGTTTCCCTTGCTGCAGTTACTCAAGAAGTGTCTGGATGCAATCCTGTGCCATGAGCTCTGGGATGGCCCTGCTGGAGGCAGAAGGCTGGACCAGGTGACCCACTGAGGTCCCTCCTAACCCACCCATTCTGTAATTCTGTAATTCTTTGGTTCTGTGGCTGTGTGTGCAATTTACAGGTTTTCGTTTCACAGCATTACCATCAATCTGTCAAGTCTCAAGGAAAAAAAAATAAAGAAAAAAGGGAATCAGTAATTCCCTTTTCTGTAAACAGTGCCAGGATTAGATTAGTTTGGAAGCTGAAGAAAACATTCCAATATTTACAAACCAAATATGTTTACACTGCATGTTAGGAAACATGACCAGATTCCACTTTGCTGATCCTGTATTTTTGGAGATCATAAAGAAATTCACTGAGTTTCAGAAAGTGTAAAATAGCCAGAATGTTATTCTGTTTTTTCCTCAGGAGACTTTTATTCCCCATTTATAGCAAAAAAAGGCAGAGAAGTTGGACAGAAGTGACTGGAAAATGCACTGAATGAGATTTAATTTTATGGGGATTTAGGTGTCTAATTCCCATAAGTTTCTTTGAAAACTATCTATTTAATAAATGCATTCAGTAAGTTAAGACCTCTGCATTGATATATTTTCAGACTATGGATCATTAGATCATCTAATCTGCCTACTTGTATTTTACCAGCTATAAAACTTCACCTACTAACTCCCACAGTAAGCCAAATAGTTTGTGTTTTGTGAGTAAATCTTGTGGGAGAAAGGTGGAAGGAAATCCTTCCTGGAGCTGAGGACATCCACAGACAGAAGACCTACAAATTCACTTGATAGATATTTCTATATATTACTCATTCTCATGGCTTGATTTCTCAATTGAATTTGTGCATTGTCTCTTTTTAGGCCTTTTATTCCAACTTTTTAAACAACTTTAGAAATAGTATGTGCTACCTATTTTTTAATTACCTGCTGTTGGGTGATTTCTTGAATGAAACTGTTGAAATGCTAAAAAATATATTCAAGGAGATGTCAACCTACAGATTTTTCACAGTATTCAGAAACCTAAAATTCCTTCTCTACATATTTTACACAAATGTGTTTATCCTTTCTGAATAAGCAACTTCTGAACATGCAAGAGGCAGTGATGATCCTGTACAAACATTTCTAGGATGGCTCTTGCTGTTCACAGATTTAGCCAAAACACTTTATCCCTATGAATGTTCTTGCCAATAAAATTTTCTTAGACAAACTTTTAAAAAATTATAAAAAAAGAACAGTGAAGCACTGTGGACACTCTCAAAGTAATATGTGGTATTTGTGTGCATATTTTTCCCTGGCTGTTTAACCAGTCTACTCTTTGCTTGGCATGACAAAGTGTGTGAACACACAGGCCAAAGAGCCAATTTGGACTTGAAATGCTACTACCACTACTATCCTCTGAAATCAGATGTAAATGGGACAGTTCTGTCACGTGCAACCAGGATCATCCCTTTCTAAATCAATAAAAATTTACTCTGCCAGCAGAGACTGCAGGTATTCCCCATGTCAGCCAACTCAGGGGTAAAATAATTTTGTTGACTATCTCCCTTGTAGAAGTATCTTGATACCTTCTTTTTTGTTATTGTATGGGACATGTTAATAGAGCAACCATGCTAAAAAACAAGAATCAGGCTAAGAAAATTGCAAAAACACATTGTGAGTATCTCAGAATTTCAAAATAGCATGATTCCCAGTTTCATGTGTAAAAACACTTTTAGAAACAAAATTTAATCATGTGAGAGTAAAGTATATACTTCTGCAGAAATTCCATGCCAAACTACAAAGTAAGTGCAAATTAGAGGGTGGGCTGTGAGTATATTTTCCTCTACTGAGTTTCATTTTTTACATTTTTTCTTCCATCCACTAAAGAACTATCCAGTTTTGGAGTGCTATGGAAAATCTTACGCACTATGAAAGAATTTCAGCCACAGGCTTCTCTAATTACCTCCTCCAGTGGTCTTTTTAAGTTTCTTCTTGCTCTTTCCCATTCCATTTCTTATCTGCCACCTGGCACTCTTCTGTTAGTGCTGGAAAAGCAGGCCAAGCTTGCCAATAGCATTGTTTGAGTGACAGGCAGTGAAAATGGAAACACTCCACAAACACATTATTTTCCTCTGGAAAAACAGAATTTGACATCTCTATATTTCTTGGGGTTCTGATGTAAACTATGCTCCATGGAGCATAAAGCATTAAGCAATAATTTAGTTCAGCAGATCTAAATAGGTTTTATTCAGAAAAAAAAAAAAGTTCAGAAGCAGAAGTTCCTTCCTTCCTTCCTTCCTTCCTTCCTTCCTTCCTTCCTTCCTTCCTTCCTTCCTTCCTTCCTTCCTTCCTTCCTTCCTTCCTTCCTTCCTTCCTTCCTTCCTCCCTTCCCTCTGCTGCTTTCCAAAGACAATTTTAGATTACTAACTTTTGTGTTGATGAAGTAGTTGCCTGATTTTCTATTCATATATTATTTATATACAGAACTTCTGGGATTTAAAAAAATCACTATTTTTAACATAAACATTGCCTTAAACTGCTAGATACATGCATTTGTTGATTATAGCTTGTTAATTCAGATAACACATTTCTTAAACTATTCTAGAGACAAGTTTCTATAGAAAAAAAAATCAAAAAATTGTTATTTCTTAAAATAACATTTTTTATTTGACCCAAATATATCAAGTACAGTAAAATTTTTCAGACATGATATTGATCAGATCCAGAATTAAGTTTCTTACAAAAAAATCAGTATTTTTGTTGCCACATTTTTGCATCACGTGGAAGTAAGTTGAAATCTGTATCCAAAACCCTGTTTTTTTTGGTTCAGAATAAGAGTTGGAGGCCAAATTTCCTACCTCAGCAGCTTATGCTTACAACTAGAAAGTACTCACCGACTTTTCTCAAGGAATTGTTTCCCCAAATTAGCCTAACATAATTTATGTACAAAATTAAAACTAATTTTTAAAAATCTTTACTATTTGATATAAGAAATAAATTTTCTCTGTGAAGGTTCTGCTAAAAAGAAAGAGGCATTACTGCAGCCAGGCAGATGGCCTTGTAAAGTTTATCCCTATGCTCCAGCAAGAATTGACCACACCTCCTGTACATGGCAAAGCCTGTTGCTTTGCCCATGTTTTTCAATGGAATTGCTCTTTCTTAGTTACTAAATGCTTTGATGCCAGATAATCACATCCCTCACTGAAAAACAAGGACTCCTATTTCTCACAAGTGATGTTTAGGAGAATATGTTGGGATTTATTCAATATTTGTGCCTCAAAATTAATTCTTATGAAAAAATTCTTTATGAAAAATTTAGCTGTAATTCACTGTACAGTTTTAAATTTTAAAAAAGAGGGAAAAAAAAACCCACTTTCTAATCTCAGCAACTCTTTCATGTCTTTGGTTCTTTTAAAACCAAAGGCACTCTTAAATTCTGTCTCACAGAGGTCTCTCTTGACATCTCCCTCATAAATTCACTGCACCACCACTGAATTCTAGAATTCAGTATAATCTGCCTGGATTCAATGAGACTCACCTATAGCCATAATGGAAAAATATAACCACATTTTTCCTTAACTGTGATTAAAGGCTACATTGAACAGATTGCTTCTCCCTTTCCCACTGACGTCAGTCCCTTTGACAGATGTGTGCATCTGCTGGTAGCTTTCCTGCATCTAATTTCACTGAACTGTCCATGTTAACATGGGGGGAAAATAGGTTTAAAAAAAAATAAAATAAATAAAAATAAAGCTGGCCAAAAATAAATACAGACACTGAGCTCAGGAACACAAATATAAATTAGTCCAGAATAACTCAGAGCAGAGACCAACCTAAGTGGTAAATACTATTTCCATGAACCACTTAACTCCCAAACAGCTCAGGATTAGGTGCTACTTTAGAGACTTTATCCAAAGTAATAACAGGGTTATGGGAGTCCAACATTTTCATTAAAGGACTGTTGAGAAGATAGGAGAGTCACTCCAAAAGGACTGAAACCAAGAGCAGTTCTCTCCTGCACACAAGACAGCACAGCCCAGCTCCCTTCAGGTACGTGCATCTTAAAGACTCAGTACAATGTTGCTCCTTCTGTGTGAAATGCATCTATTCTTCCTTTATTTGCAATATGTGGAAAGTTTGGGGCAGTTGCCCTGGTGCTGGCTGTACTAGTTTAATAAGATCCTGCAGTGTTTATTAGCTGAGAGAAACAGTTATGTCTCCAGCATTCCTGGGAGTTTATTTTGCCAGGAATTCCTGCTCACACAACAGATTTCAACATTCCTTTTTTAAGACAGGAACAAACAACTGAACCTACTGAGAGTACCCTTTGTCAGAACTTGGTAGTATTTTTCTAATAAAACACAGATGATTTATATATCCACATGGGAGACAGATTTGGTGTATAAAGCAGTTTCAGCAACAGATTCTTGGGTGCCAGAAAGAGGTTTCTTGTGATTGCACAACAAAGATCTTCTGTTACTGTTCTAAGCAGTCAGGGAACTTTTATGCATGACATTAAAACAGTAAGATATTCTCACTGGTTAATAGCCACAACCTATTTTTCTGGGTATACAGCAAACCCACAGTAAGTAGAATTATTCTACCATGAGATAAATCCCTGAGAATTGCCAGTGAGCCAAAGAACAACAGGGTACCAAGAACTAAATCCATGTTATGGCTGTAATAATTCTTTTGTGTATCACTAGTTCTATACTCAAGGCTCCAGCACAGATTTAGGGAGCCAAAAATTCCTCCCTCCCCATTGGAGGCACTGTCAGGACAGGGGGGTCTGCATAGAAGTGCCATTCTCACAGGAGGGCACAGCTTTCAAGATCAGGGAATTTTCCTGGACAAAGACTGCCTAGACAAGGCACCAGGCATTCTTTGTGTGTCACAGCCTTTCTGTTAGTTCTCCACTGCCTGACTCAGCAGTCATGGGTATTTTTGAGCCTCTTTACACGATGCAGCTGACTACAGAGCCAGCAGCAGTCCAGTCAGACATTCAGGGATTCAGGTCAGGTGGAGGAGTAACTATCACAAAAGGTGGGCAGGAGGAGGCAATCCTCAAACAAATATGAAGTAAGAAGAACTTTGTAGAAATCTCACTCTTCAGTTCTTCTACTTTTTGACAGACTTTCAATGTTAAAGCAATAATTCCCCTCACATCTTTTGTGTGTATGTGTGTGTGTGTGTGACACTGTGTGTATTTAACTCTTTCAGTACACTGACAGAACTGCATAAAGAAGGCAAATTTACTGATACAAATGATTCAGATGTCAAGCTAAGAATTCAGGCGAATAGTTGATTTTTACCCCTCTCCCTAGTAAATTCTAGTAGAATGAATAAATACAGAAAAACAAATGTGTCTGACCTCATTGAGGTCTTGATCATTTTTACTTTATGGCTTATCTTTTATTTACTACTCGAGCTTCATAACAAAGAATATCACCATTGATACAGCAGACCTGTAAAAATGGAAGAACCATGCATCAGTCATCTCTGGTACCAAAACTTGTTTGAAATGAACTTGAAGGAAAACACTTGCAATGAAGGCCACAATCACATTTCTTAAGTAAAACAGACTAACAGAATAATTGACTCTATAACAAATAAGAATTCATGCTGGCAAAATTACATTTTCAATGCTCAGCAAAGAGAATGTGGAAAAAATATCCCTGTGGGATAAAATGCATTGATCATTTTAGCAAGTTTCATAAGCTGTGTTTCATATGCTTTTTGTGTTTCTTCCCCCTCTATATTTATATACAAAACATGCACAGAAAAAAATGAAGATTTTTTTTCAGATTTTTGAAGAACAATAGTCAAGCCATACATTTTAAATATGAATTTTTTTAATTAAATCCACTTCTGTTGTCTACAGGGCTGAATATAGTTTGCATAGCATTTCAAAGCATGACAAGCCATTAAAAGCAAGCCAGTTACTAAAATGGGTAATATAGATTGAATCAAACTAACAAGGAAATAATTTATTGCATTACCTTTAAGCTCTAATTACATCAAAACTTTGTGGTTTGTTACTTACTAGTACTCAAATGGGAATCAGATACTTTTGCTGCACACAACAAAGCTGCTGTGAAAGTAAAAAGCAGTCCATGTGATCTACAAAAGTCTGTCACCTACAAAAAAGATTTTAAACATGGCAGAATGACAGTTCATAGGTTCAAGTGAGCTCATTCATTTATTTCTCTGAGATAAATCATCAGTCATCCTTCAGCAAGTCAGATTTTAGTAGGATTCCCACATTCATCAAATTGCATGCATGAAGCATGCAGAATACATGGGCTGCTATTTATAAAATAAACAGCAACTAAAAAGTATTTCTATGCCATCAATAAAAACAACTGACCACTGTGCTGTACCATTTTGTGTCAGGCACTACCAGTTTATCACCTGTTGGTGACACTCCTAATGTCTTAGCCAAGTAACATCTGAAAATAAGACACCCAAATATTTTAGGTAAGTTCTTAATTCCAAGGTTTCCCATTAAACACTAAGAGAAGCCAAAGACTGACCAGAGAATAAGGGCTTTGCACAACTGAACTTCAGAATAAGCACTTTACAAGAAAGAATTTCCTGTGAGATTTCCTACCTATTGTATATCATCTCTCAGGGGGGAAAAGCAGAAATAATAGCGAGGTGTTGTGCCCAGATTAGAGCACAGCTCTAAGCTGTTGAGTCTGTTCCCAAATGCCTTTAAATCTGAGGTATAGGAAAAGCAGAGGAATCATTTAATGAGAAATTTAGAAGTTGCTGCTTGGCAGATCAATTTATTGTTTTGCCATTGCCTTGAACAGAATTTTTCCATGTGCGTTTTATAAACCTAAGAAACATTCTCAAGCAGGTCTGTCGTTGCATTTATTTGGAAACTGGTGCTTTAAGACAATAATGGGAAGTCAGTAAGGGTAATAATAGTGATAAATTTTGAGGTAGGAATTGTTTATATGAAAACTAAGCAGTCCATTCCTTATTTTTAATGAACTCCAGAGTTAAAGCAGCTTTCTCCATGACCATTTCAGCATCAAGTACTGCTAGCTGATGCAGACACCTCTCACTATCTGTTTGATTTAATAATTATCACAGGAACTCACCACCTTTGAATCTAAATGTAGGGGTTTGCATAGTATGAATAGGACTGCTCTTCTCTAAGTTATTTCAAACCTTGACTTGCCTGTGGAAGGTTTAACATGTCTGTCATGTGCTAGCAAAATTCTAGGACACTTCTGTATCTGTCATGCTGCAACTTACTAAATTTTATCTCAGTTTTCTGTGGAACTTTTCCAACTTTGACTGAAAGTTATTCTGAAGAACACTTGCTTGTCTTTAAAAATGTACTCAGTGGCACTTATATTTGCATCTGTTAACATTCTCAGTGTGCTGAGTGCCATTCCTAAAATACCACAAATGAATAAATTCATGGGAGAATCTTGGGGATTTTAGAGACCTAAATTTTAGATCATCTTCTACACTGTGAAATGCAGACTTTTCAAATTAGCCACTCTAGCATAGGGAGTGTTAAAAACCCAAAAACTAGGTGCTGAAATTTCCTTGAAGAGGGATTTTGATAGTGTGGTAGATAACTCTGAAAGAGAGGGTCATTTAAGTTGCATTTCTTGTTAGTGTCCTAATGTTCTTGAAGATTGTCAGCACCAAACTTCTTGCAAATGCCAGGAAACCATAATTTATTTTTTTTCAGACAAAAGAGGAGTTGATAGGCAATAGTTTAGCACTGGGATTACCCCTCCACTATCCAAATGCTGCAATGTCAGCTGAGCAGCAACCTGGCTTGGAGAATTTCCTACCCACTCTTTCAGAGGTTTTCCACCAGAACACAGACTCAGGGCTCACCAGAAAGGCAGAGATGTGGCAATGGCTTCTGCAGAGTATCTTCCTCTTTTAAAATGCTGACACCTCACAGGTCTGCACCTTCACCTTATACACTTTTCCATTGCCAGCCAATTAGCTCTCCTTCATTACTGTAAATGTAAACAATCCAGCTAGCCCACCTTCACCATCACAAATGGAAGCAATATATTTTCTTCATCTACCCCCTTTCTTTTCCTGCCTTCACATTCCAGATATTCCCCACCAGTCTGGAAAGTGATTCAGTGATTAGAACATGTATTGGCACACAGGCAGGAAGCCAGGCTTGCACCTCCAAGTGATTATCCTGAACTGAAAGCAATAGACTCATGTGAATTTTCATTTTCTTGTTCTGGGCCAATGCACTGTTAATTATTTCGTGCCTGAGCACATCTGTTGGTTGAAGACTTCCAGGTAAAGTAGGTGAAAATTTTGTAAACCTTGGCAGGAAAGGCCTTAATCACCTGCCAAGTATCTCAATGCTGTGAAGGCTCTGCTGGCTATAGCAGTGCACCAACATCCTTCCCAGGGGCATGCAGATGCAGAAGTTTTAGACACCTGCAGGGTTAGGAGCAGATTTTGTTCATGACAGTGGATTTCTGCAAAATTAACTAGCTCCACTGTCAATCTGGCTCCCAACATCTCAATCAAGATCAATTTTCAAATGAGACAGTAGAACATTGTTATTGCAATTTGTGCACATGAAGGGTTCAGCTTCATTTTAATGCAGAAACATAACTGAGGAATGTTATTGTTCTACTTTTTCCCTGAAAATTCATATAATCCCATTCTTCATCTGCATGATCTGCCTGCATTTCCCCAGTGACTGGTGCAGGAGCTGTCCACACCACAGGAGCTCTCCTCAGAGCTGAGTAATGTTGTTTGGCAGTGATTGAGACATCTGGAATAAGGAAATAGACTGTCAGCAATACAATACTCATGATGTGTTCTTTCTTCAGAATTTTTCCCCCCAAAGTCTTGCAGTGAATGATGCAATTAAAATTTTGGAATCTCAGGCATGGTGATTGAGTGCTCAGCTTCTCATTTTCTCTGGCAGCTACTCAACTCTTTTGTCCAATTATGGCAGGAACAAAATGAATTGCAAGTGAAATAAATTTTCCTCAGAGCATTTCCATATTGTCAGTATATGCTTCATGTTCTGAGGACACAGTAACACCATTGTGTCTTTCACAGACATTATTTCAAATTGTTATTTTCTTCTGAAAACCAAGGACTATGTAATTACACCCAAAGAAACACAAAAGAAAGTAGCCTTGAACACAGTGTTCCTATCTCTTGAATATAAAAATTCAGAAAGATTGACTGAATTGTGCTTACATTACTGCAAAAAATTTGAATATTGAATTTATACTTAATATTTTTGTCCAGTCTTGTTTGTAACTTATGTTTCTGGGCACCCTAAGTTCAACTAAACTTACATCTGGTATGAATTTCACTTTTGAAAATATTGCATCAGATTGGCAGCAAAAACAACCTTCAGAGATCTCTGGGAGCCTAATTGTTCTTCAGCGTCACAGTTAGTTGTCCTTGTTTGACAGCTAACTTTTATTTCTGTGCTGTCCTTAATAATTTTTTCCTATTACTCTATGAGGTTCAGGTTTCAGGTTCAGGATTTCTGTAAAGGAGAAATTATTTTTACTAAGGATAATCTATCCGTTTAAACTGGTAAATCCATAATGCATTTGGTCTCCATTTTGTTTCATTTGTATCCATATCCTAAAGATTCTTTAAAGCAAATTGTAGGCTGGATTTTCTGATTTTAAACTAATTAGTCTGTAGTGCCTTGATGGTCTCCTTACCTTGCTTTTAAAACAAATGCTCTATTTGCTACACTTCAGTCATCTGGTACCAATTTAAATAAATGACTAGAGATATTTAAAACATTTGCAGCCTAATCTGTGGTTTCATATGCTAAAGCTTTTAGACTTCTCAGACAGAGATATCTGATCATCATTTTTCTGTTTAAGCTCTGCACCTTAGATCCCCTCAAAGTTATTATTTCCGTCTCTTGTTTCCACCAGCCATTTTGCCTTTGCACCATGTCTATCATCATCTTTAATTGAAAAGAAGGACCTGGGGGTGCTGGTGGACAGCAAGCTGTCCCTGAGCCAGCTTGTCCTTGTGGCCAAGAGGGCCAATGGCACCCTGGGGTGATTATGGAGAACATTGCCAGCAGGTCAGGATGGGATCCTGCCCCTCTGCTCAGCTCTGCTGAGGCCACATCTGGAGAGCTGTGTCCAGCTCTGGCTCCTCAGAGCAAGAGAGACACAGAGCACGTGGAGCAGGTCCAGGGAAGGGCTACAAAAGTATCTCACTTATGGTGAAAAGCTGAGAAATTTGAGGCTGTTTAGCTCCAGGGAAAGATGACTGAGAAAGGACTTCCTCAATGCCTATCAGTATCTCAAGGGAGGGAGGCAGGAGGATGGAACTGGACATAGGACACAAAAAAAAAAAAAAAAAAAAAAAAAGAGCATAAGGTAACACACAGGAAGAAACATGCTACTAAACAGGTTTAAATTTGGATTAATGGCAGAAATCAGTGTGCTAATGATGTCAATTACAGTATCATACTGCTTCACAACTGTGAAAGGTTATTTGTTATTTATTGCATACAGTGTAAAAAGGCCGTACCTTAAAGATTAGCCAAATAATTAGTCTTACAAAAACACACTAAATTCAGTATAACTGTGCTGAAATATGTGACTATTACATTCCAGATTGTCTAATACAGAAACCATATTGCATTTTTCAACTAATGAATGCAGATATAGAAACAGAAGAGATACATGAAGATATATTCTAAATTTTTTAAAGGAAAAATTTGTAGCAACATTTTCTATTATTAGATTCATGCTGCCAGCACAAGGCTTGAACTTTACAACAAATTTATTATCTTTTTTTAGATCATTTCAGTTATTTTCAAAAGGTCGAATTTTTAAATGTATGAATGACATTCAAAATACATTTTCCAAGTCCACAGCTTACATTCTGAATCTCTTTTCCATTGAAAATGATTATAATCTTAAAAATATATATTTTTTGTTATTTTTTAAAGCAAATTGCAAACTAGTCATTTTATATTCTTACTGCTGGATTATGGCACACAAAGTGCTGAGAAATGTTTTACATATGTCAAGAAGCTCTTTTCTGGATTCTCTGAAACAGCAAGAAGTTAGTGCCATCTATAGACAGAACTTAATATTGAAAAATAATAGGAAAAAAACCTACAGGCTCAGTAAACCAATCATATCCAACAAAGTAAAGGTCATTCAGTAGTGTAAAAATTAATAGAAAAAATGCCACACATCTGCTTATTTTTTTTCAGCTTTCCAAAGAAATGTTTCAGCACAAATGATGACTTGAATCTATAACAAAGCAATTTAATATTTCTTTAAGTAATCCTGTGAACTCACTTTAATACATCCTTGTTTAAAGTAACCCACCAGTGGTTACACCATTCCTGGGTCATTTTGCTTTTTATTGTTTCACTTCTCATTGAGCTGCCTTCCATTGTTATTATAATGACTATTACCACTTGCAAATCTAGCCTTGCAAACTTTGAGCTCTAAGTCACTTTAATTATATGAATAAGCAAATTAACTTCAGAAGATATTCACATGCTTTGTCTCACAGAAACATGATCATAGATCATAAAACTATCTGTTGTATGCATTTTGCTTCCTTTAACTGCAAATCTTCTTTCCTGGTTTTGCACCAGA
Organism: Oenanthe melanoleuca; assembly: GCF_029582105.1. Classification (NCBI taxonomy): domain Eukaryota; kingdom Metazoa; phylum Chordata; class Aves; order Passeriformes; family Muscicapidae; genus Oenanthe; species Oenanthe melanoleuca. The sequence goes on along the minus strand of NC_079337.1, from coordinate 56,394,278 downwards.
AGTTAAATTAAATATGTTTATTGTAAAAACCTGAGTAAAATAAATAAAAAGGTATGCTGGTAACCAACATCCACTTAAATACCTGATGAGCATTAGAATATTGCCAGCAGAATGTTACTTTGTAAACTGTATTAAAAACCCTCATCTAAATTTGTGTAATGTAGGGGGCAAAATGTATGTGTAAATCTGTCTTCTCTTATTTCCCATCTCTATTCAGAAAAGATATTTGCATTTCCATTCCATTTTTCCAAGACACACCTTTTTTACTTGAATTGGGTTTCAAATCTAAAGCAATATCAGATTGCCAGAAATAAAAATGTGATACAATTTGTTGAATTTATACAGAGGAAAAACATTGCTGTTATTGACCACAAAGGATCAATATTTTCATTACTGTCACAGGGCCAGCCCTCCTCCAAACCCTTTTGGGCAACCTCCTTTCATTAAATCTCTATTTCTGTCCTGAGAGTGAAGAGGAGTGTAGGGCTGCAAACACCTGGCAGAGGATTCTGCACTCATGTGGCAGATGTGCAGAGCAGCAGCAGGGCAAACAGGAGCACAAGGTGCAAAATATTCTGTGGTGTTTGCAAAGCAATTACTCCCTAGCTGCATAAAATACATCAGGTGGAAAGAATGCACCACATGGAATATCTAAATGGCTTGTTTGGAGCTGAAAGGTGAATATATTTGGTCAGAAAACTGCATGGTTTTAGGGGAAAAGTTAAAATATCTCAAAGTAGTTAAAAATAGATACTTTCTTTTTAATTCATTTTCATATAATTGACATTGCTATTGTATGGTACATCTGAATTAAGTTTAGCACCTTCAAAGGGCATGCCTGCATATTACTGCATTCATTTCCATAGCTGGTGTCTTAGCAGCATTTCAAGACTGCATTGAACACACACATTCATACACATACATATAATATAGAAATATATGTAAAATGTCAGGAATACAATTGCTTTAAATGTCTACATTTTTTCTGCCATAACAAAAATGAGTATGATAGTAAAATATGAAGCATTACAGCAGACATTTAAATTCTTCAGTAGAAGGAAAACAATTTCACAAAGAGTGTTCTTTCTGTCCAGTTTAACACAATTGCAACCTGTGGTAAAAGCTTTCTAAAAGGAATAAGGTTGCTTAAATTTGTTTGAATGTCAAGCTCATATATTATCTCTTTCCTTCCATTTCTTCCAAGTGCAGAGACAAATTTCCTTCTTTACTAACCTATTCAAGAGGCAGAATTGTCTATAAAAGTGCCAAGCTTTGAATTTTCTTTCTCTCATGCTAGTCTAAAAAATATCATAGTCCCTCCTCAGATGTTAGCACAGGCACGTGTGGCAGAGCCATAAGTTTGATGTGACTAAGCTTAGCAAGCTGGAGATTACCAAAGAGGGATGGGAGAGCAAGTGACTAAAGGCAAAGCTAAAGGCAGTCCCAGAAAGAAACACAGTCTCCAGAGAATCTGATAATTTTATTTATTAACAAAGACGGTGTGTGTAAAGTGGAGAGGTCTAGGTGGAATTTGGGGCAGCCTGATGAGAAAATTAAAACAATGGACTTGATACATTTCTTGATTCCAGACAAAGAAATGTGTGTTTTATCCCTAACTTAACAGCTCTTTTTTAAGAAAAATTGAGAAAAAATGGATGAGCTCCAGGGGCTCTTACAAACCTTCTGTTACCTGGGTAGTATAGGAAGATGGTGGCATACATTTCATTTGCCTCTCCTTTATTCAAGCCCAGGAGATTCACAGATAAATATTTGTCAAAGAATTTTAATATATTTTCAACAGATCTGGAAATCTGAAAGCACAGTAATTTCCATTCCTTTTTTTTCATGTACAGCATTGAGTCCCAATAAGAGTCCTGCTCACAAGTGTGCACTTTAATTTCCTTTCAAATGATAAATGATAAATAGAAAACTTTTCAGTATGCTTTTGTTAAAAAAAATATTACTTCTTTAAGTATTTATTTAGAAAGAAACAAATTATTGAATTACACACACAAGATCTGGAAGAAAAGAAAGAATGTGGGGATTATCAGTTTTTAAATGTCTCAATCAAGTAAAATTACAATTTGACTTTAGGCTGCTTTATGAACTATAAAACCAAGGAACTAAAAATCATGAGCTAACACTTGTTGAAGCTAATGGGACTTTGGGCATGGGATCAGGCCACAAAACATCACATCTTTTTATGTACAGTTCTGAAGTGAGACAGTAAGATAAAAATCTCATATTTGAGAGAGCTTTTCTAAGATCACAGTCACTTGGAATGCTATGAATAGCAGAAGAGCCAAGATGAACACAAAAAGAGGATACATCTCAAATGAACCAACTTTTTGATGAGGGTTTGAAAAATATTCAGGAAAAACAAAGCACTAAAATATTTTCAATTTAATTTCTATTTTTATATTTTTTAAACATACATTATAACAAAGAGTGCAAATAACACCTTATTGGCAATTGAGCTATCAAAGATAAACATCAAAATAATCTAGAAATAATTCAGTAATATATACTTATAATAAATATGATTATGGGACAAAGATTTTCTTTCAGCACCACTTGAATTACATTAATTAGGATTGAATATTTACCCATAAATTGCTCACATACCATAGTGCAAAATCATATATCTCCTCCTAAATTATATGCTTTATAGCTTATCAGTTGCCCTATAAAAGTAATCTCAGACCTGTGTGGACATATGTATGTTTATAAGTAATAGTGCTAAATAAGGAGATAAAGTAATTTGATGAAGATATTAAAAAATAAAAGCTAAGAGAAACATTCAGTGAATAGATTGAATATAACCAAATTTCAGGGGTTTTCAGCTTTTTTCTTTTTAGGAAAAAACATGAACTAATTTTGAAAGGCTCAGATATTTCTCTGCTGTGGTCTGGAGTTCTTGCAATATAAGTTTATTGACTCTTGTGCTGTTTTGAATTTGTATGAGACCATTTATACCATTTATGAAATCTCATATATTACTGTGAAGCACATAATGTGGTTATGTAAAATTTGTTTTAGTTGCCAAGGAAAATAGAGAAGAAAAAAACACCAACAGAAAACAGAAACCTTGGTGTCTTTGAGAGATTTTAGTATGCACTGAGCTTTAGAGGATGAGTACAAAGCCAAATCTAACCTGAATGTTTTGGGTTTGCCCTGAGGCCTAGAAAGAACTTTTCTTTATGTACTCTGCCTCAACTAGGAGCTAGATGCTTATAGAATATTGAAAAGTTAAATATGAAATAAAAAGTCTTCAATGACAGCCTTGTCCAACTTCAAAAACACAGACTATTTCTACTCTCTGTCTATAAAAACTTTGGCTTCTTCTTACTAGAAATTAAAGGAACTGCTAGAAAGAACAGTATAATGTGGGATAATGGGCTACTGGATCATCCTTTCCCATGGAAATGGATTCAGTCAGTCCTCTACAGCAAAAGTTGCAGACTTTTACTCAATATGAAAGTATTCTATCTTCAAGTCTGCAAATTCATGTGAAGAGAAGTTTCAGAGAATTTGAAAAGGTAAAGTTATGGAAGGAGATTAAGGGTTATTCTGTGTCCCTTGCATGAAAAAGCTTTGCTGGAGTTGCAGGAAGGAAAGCAAATCTGTCTGGAAATATTATATTATCTAGAGGTAAATTGTATGGTAACTGGGTCAAGCTCCACACAGCTGTAATTCTGCAGTAGGAACATCCAGGACACTGTGTCAGCACAGCAGCAGCTCTAAAACACTGACTCTCTCACCCATAGCAGAGAGCAGCAGCTTCCCTGTGGGGCATGATAAATGCAATCCTTCAAGAAACTGCCTGGTCAGCCCATTTAAAATACAAACAATGGAATAACTAAACAATTTACAGTCCAAATAATTAAAACACTGTTCAGTGTTGTAGAACTCTGTGAAGGAAACCACCTACAGGAATGCCAGTATTTACTGATGTTGCTCATAAAAGTACAGATAGAGTAGTAACTTTTCTCACCTTAAATATGAAGAAAATAGTCCATGTGATGGCTAATAGTAGGAGAGGACACTTTTTTTCTCCTTATATCAAGACATAAAGCAGAAATACTTGCTAGGCAAAATGTTGTGCTCAGAGGCTTATTGCTGTGAGTGGAAATAACTATTTTTCTGCTTTTGTTATATAGGAATATTGCATAATTTATAATAGAACTGTTTTGATGTGCCATTGCCAGCATTAAGCCTCACAATGATTGCCTCCAATTTTCTCTTAGAAGCATAGAATATAACAGAATATTTCACGTTGGAAGAGAGGTACATCTCCCTGCTCCTCAGAGGGCAACTTAAAAGTAAACCATATAACCAAGCACATTCTCCAGATCCTCCCTCAGCTCCCAACCAAACTCTGTTTGGTTCTTCATTATGCACCACAAGATGGTTTATGTTTTAAAAAACAGCCCTGCTCTGGACAGTGCCTATCACTACTCTTCAGCAGGTCATGATCTGCAGAACTGGCTGGGTAAACCCAGGGCCAGTGGAAAATCCTCATCCAAGTCTTTTAGTAGTAAATACTCCACTGGATTTGACTGCTTAACTCAGTTCTACTGATGGAAATTCAGAGTAATCCTACCACAAATAATCTCTTGTAAAGCAATGCTATCAAACCAAAGAGGGTTCATAAGTACTTTGGAGAATTCACTCCATGAGGAAAAAAAGATCATGGGGGACTCAAGCAGCTGTAATGTCTTTTGTTATCAAAAGACACTTATCTTTTCTGCAAGAGAGAAGACTGCTTAAGAAAATGGAACTCAACAAACAATTTAGGGCCAGCTCAAGAACTGAACAATCTGCAACACATGCATTTACTGTTTTGAAGTTTTCATCAAGTTCAAGTCTCTGAATTAAACAGAAAAAGAGAGGTGCTCTTTGAATGATTAAACCTAGTTTAGATGACTCAATGTCTACACCAAGTGATACCAAATACTTACCAATTCATAATGTAGTGAAGATTGAAAACAAAACCCTGTAGGGTAACGTTAGAGGAGAGATGGACCAATCTGATTAATGTCAGTTAACAAAATACAAATTACATTGAACACAAAAAGTTGCAACTTTCTGTATATTACTTTGCAGCAGTAACCTTACTGTACTCTGAAGAAGTTTGATTCCATGTTAAGAATTAAAATAAACATGTTAAAGTTTTCTAAGCATTGATAACCAAACTCATAGTTTTTATTCATATGCTAGCAATGTTGATTATTAAAAACACTGAGCTCTGTGGGTCATTTCAAAAATCAACTAAAAGCAGTGCTGCTTTCTATTTCTGAAAGTCACTTAGTTTAGGGCATCTATGTAGTCATTTAGGGATCTGCATCGACGTTGAAATACAGACACTCAGGCTGCATTCACTATTGAGTGCCTCATTCTCATATAAAATGGAATTTTCCGTTTATTCCAGGGAACCTAATCTATATATCTACCTGAGTAAAGGCAGGGACACATCCTTTTGCATTTCAGATGCAGCAGCACCAATGCAATTTCCTCCTCCTCTCTGTCTCACTGGCCTCTTAGCTATTTTGTCTTTCCTGTTCTGGTCCAGGCACTCAGCTATTTTGTTTATGGCTGCAACAATCCCTGGCTCACTTTCTTTCCCTGGTAAAAGCTCCTTGTTTGGTTTATATATATATTTTCAGTGCTCCTAAGAAACTTGATGAAGGAGAGATAGCAAAAGAGGCCATACCACCAGTCAGTGTAAACTGGATAGCTCTGTGCATTTGAGTGAATTAAGACTAAACTGTACTGATTCACAAAATATGTTTTTCATGCTGGGACACTGTTCTTTGAAATTTTGTTGTGGCTTCACAGACTCCATTTTTTGGATGCATATTTTAAAAACAGTCATTTCTGTTTGCTGTGCATATTCATTTCAATATGTGTTTGAAGCCAAGGAGATCATCTGGATCCACAAACAAAATGCCTGGAGTCATTCATGTCCTCTCAAAAATACTATTGGTGTGACCAAAGGTGGAACCTATAATTTAGTTGTCAGGTTTTGTTAATGGGTCTATAAAATAAAAATTACAGGCTGACAGCAACTTTTGTTGGGAAACTTGCTACTGAGGTATTCTGAGGTTTCTTAAAAACTGAGTGAGAAAAGTCCTGTTAATATGGTGATGCTTTGGGGTAGATAGATTTCTTCCCAAATACTGCTCTTGAATGGCAAATGCATATGTTAATATCCTGTCTCCAGAGAAGATGTGTAAATTTTGGGGGGAAGAACGCAGGGATCATATTTATTCTCCATCATGAAGAATCTTGACATGAAACTTGAAGTCTGCCTAGGAGATGTGCTACACTCTGGCTCTGGTTTGGGAGGGAAGCACTTGGGAAATTGCAGAGGCAGTGCTATGAAAAAGACACCAAATTCCTTCCTCTCCTTAAAAACCTAACAAAATGTTCTTTACACCAAAACAAGTATTTGCTAAGAACTACTGAACCATTGCAGCAGCATGGTTCAAAGCTGTGCCCCTGTCAGCCCAGAGCCACACATCATTCCCCTGCTGCACACATCATTCCTTGGGAGGACCAAAAACAGTTGCCTCCTGTAGTGCAGGAGTTCATGGGCTTCCTTCTACTCTGACAAAAGAGCAGAAGGAAAAGGCTGTTCTTATAAAAATACTAGGCATATTTACACAAACCTCTACATTACAGCTCTCAATAACTCCACGTAAAAATTCTCTTCAGTGTGTCACTAGGAACATTTTATCATGTCTAAATCTGTAAAATTATCAAAAATGGGTATTCTTCCTCAAACTTAAATGGAAAGGAGAGGAAATTAATTGTGTGAGATTCAGTGCTGTGAAGTGCTAAAGACTTGCAGTTATTTACTAAAACTCAAGTTTTTGGTGGTAGACCCTTCTGTGTGGTCTCACAGGTAAGATACAGGGCCTGGAGGGAATGTCAGAGTTCAGAACATGGAAAGAACACATGATGGAGTAAATTCCTGCTATCTTTAAAGCCTGTAGTAGCAATATCATCTTTTTAAACTGAAATTGAGGGTAAGAATATTCTTCAATCCATTTTTATTTCTACCACTCTTTTCTCAACAACCTTGGGCTGTTTCTAAGTTTCAAAACCAAATAAAAGATTCTGTATGGGATGAGTGGTACTATGACCTCTCTGCAAATGCAAATAACCCCCTCAGAGCTACAGCAGTGAGAGGAACAGGACAGCAGCAAATACCTTGTATTATTATATCCTTTTCTCACTCATCTTTAGATATTCTGCCTTTTCATTTTCTTCCTTTTTCTTTCATTTTTCAATTCCCAGTTCTCCTTTTTTTTTTTCTCCAGCCATCTGCTATTTCTCTGTGATTCTTATGTATGTGAGAAATGGCATCAGTGTTCTCAGTAAAACAGGATAAGCAGTTACAAGCAAAGTACACTACAGAAACCTGCTCACCTGGGGCCATTGAGGGACAGAGAAGCTTCAAATATTACTTAGTGGTATTTAAGTACCTAAAAACTTACCACAACAGAAGTCTACATGGTTTATTCATACACAGATTTTTCTAGGCAGTTCACTATAACTAGTATCCAAACCACCCACAACTATGCAGCAAAACTCCACATGGTTGTATAAACAAGTGTTCCATGAAAAGCAATTTCTCTCTGAATCCTCAGGGCTTTGTGGCTTTTTTCATTATTTATTTATTTAAATGGCTTAACAAATGTACTCAGATGCCACAGTGAAAGGCAAGGTATATGAAGGAAGGAAGAATGTATGCTGGAGAAAATAGAATAGTTTAAGATCAGATGCAAATAATTAGCTACAGATCAGCTCTTCTTTCCATTCTATCTAGACTGGAATAGATGTGACCAAATAATAGCAGTTACATGGCAGAAATTTTTTTCTGGACTACAAGCAGAAAGACAGAAAACTGCTTTTTCCTATTTACTTTTTGAAACCCCTTAAGATGTATTTTAAACTTTCACCCGGAGCATCTCTGAGTTGGTCCATTTTTCCTGATATCTGGGGAGGACCTTCTGAGAGCAAAACAGGAGAGAAAACACACTTAATATGATCTCACAAGCTTAGAAAAAGGTAGGAATGCTATACTTTACTGCTTTTTAAGTGTTAGATTTTAAAATTTGCAATATTTCAGTTTGACAGTGTCTGTTTTTGAGGCAAGAAGGGACACTTCCCCCTGAATTTTCTTAAATTTTTCTTAAAACACATTCTTAGAAAATTAGTGTTGTTTATCCAAATTGCAAAGTGAAACTGAACACAGCCACAGAAAAATAAAGACTAGCATATTCTCATAGTGATTAGAACAAAAAAGTGAACACAAATAAACAATTTATATAGAAATTGAGATCAGCCTTTAAGAAAAATAATGATCACCACTTATTGATTCTTAGTATCTCACCTCATTTTGTGTCTCCTAAATGCCAGCTTTGCAGTGGATAGGAGGATTTCACAGCACTCTTGCTTCTGTTCAGGACTGCTGCATTTTCTTTGTAGCTGGGTGAGCTGCACCCCATCAACCCAAAGCCCTGCAGTTTAAAGCCCTCAAATGCTCTGTGAGCACCAGCTCCAATCCCTGCACCACATGTGGTCTTGGAACCCATCAGTTGTAACACAGAGCCCTGCATTAACTCCAATTTGTCCATGTAAGCACAGAGGGAAAAGACTGTGAGGGGAGCTTGGTCAAGCTGAGCCCTGCACTGTTCTGCTTTCTCAACACTATCCACACATCTAAATGCACAAGTCCATATCTAGATATATATAAAAAATGTATAAATGTGACCATATTCTGCCCAAAACTCATAGGTGTCTGTACATTGTTCAAGAGTTACTAAGTTCACCCATTTCTTGTTACCTGTGGGAGTCCAGCACATGCAAGGAGAACAACAAGACCAAGGCTTGCATGGCCAAGTGCATCTAAGCCCAAAAATTTTTGTATGAGCATTAAGGGTCTTTCACAAAAAGGGAATCACCAAGATGTATCACACCTATCCTGGCCTGGAGTCTGATGAAATATCAAAGCAAAGAGGCAAATGAGGTTTGTTTTTTCTGCCTGGGGGCCATTCAGGGTAGGCAAGAGAAGGCACCAGGAGGAAACAGAGGGAAAAGGGATGGAAGAATATGTCACTTGAAGTCCTGAAGAAAATGGGAACTAGGCATGTAAATTTAGACTGATAAGGAGTGCATTGGGGGATAAACAAGCAGGCAGCAGATGAATGAAAATGATGGAGCAGAAATGGGTTGGGTTTTATAGCAAGCCATCATGTGCACTGGAGCTGACTTCTGGGGCATCTGTAACCCCAAGGACTAGGGAAAGTAACAGTTCCTCTCTTAAATTATTTAAAACAATCTGTCTGGTACAAATCAGCCTTCAGGCTCAAACCAATTTTTTAATTGGGTGCTAGAGGCATCAGATGATGTAGGAGAATAGAAAGAGATCCCCTTCCAGCTGCAGGGACTCCATTGGCTTCACCTGCAGGTGCACCTATGGAATAGAGGTGCCCCCAGAGGTGACTGACACCTGTAACTCCTTTCTCTCTGTGAGGCTGCCCTTCATGTCCACAGTAGGCAGGGGAAGGCCACCACACTGTCTCAGGAGAAATGAGGGAGAGCTAGGGTGGTGGAGGAAGGAGAACAGTCTTAACAGGAAGCCTACAATAATCCCATCACCCAGGGGTTAAAATAATCCTAGCATCCTAAATCCACCAGCATGGCTTGTGAACAGCATTCATGAGGAGAGAGATACCCCAGAGACAGAGTTTATAAATCTGAGAGAAAATCTCAGTAGGAACCTATTCCTGGTGCTTGAGCCTAAAGCTTTGCCTTCCCATCTTCCTGTTTCCTTCAACAGACAGCTTGGAAGAGTTATCTACTGAGCAGAGACTAAAACATTAAGTCAAGAATTGTGCTTCTGTTCCTAATCCCACCATTTGACATAATCTGTGGCTTTTGCTAAAACACTAAGACCCTCAGCTTTATCCATGTGTGAAATGGGGATAATACTAGTTTAATGACTGTAACATACTTTGAAAAACACTGAACAAAATATGCAAAATAAACCTTATTTTTTTTCTTTCTTAGCCTTTATAGTCAAAAGAATAATTCACAATGAATAACTTATGCAGTGATATGAACTCCTTTGTCTTTGAATGTTATTCACCCACAATGTATAATTTTTTTTTCTGAGTTATTTGTTATTCCACACTGGTTAAATAATTCCCATAAATATTTAATGGTTTATGGGCTGTTCATGAAAAGTTTATTCTAAATATTTATTATATGAAATGAAATGAATTGGATTTTTTTGGTACATCCAGCCTCTGCTTCCTAACTAGACTAATATAATTTGTTGAAACAGGTCTTTTATGTAAATTATTTTGCTTGTACATCAATTATATTATCTGTACATATTCTTGCTTGTAATGTAAGTTTGAGAACATCTCTAGCCATCAACCCATTCACCCAAAAATAAATGTAGTTTTAAATCACAAATGCAGACAAAGAAAACCTCCATTTGCATCTGATCTTACACTGTCTTATCTTTCATGTACAGACATTGAATAAAAAGTTAAAATGTATCCTAGCTTTTTTTTTAAATTTAAATTAAATTACCATTAACTTCTTTCACATAAAAGCAATTTAATGTGATTAAAGAGAATACTCTGTGGATTTACATTTTCCAAATGGATTAGCAATAGATCTCTTGGAATTCATCAGGTATAAGAATGAAGCTGTAAAACAGTGATTTAAGTAAATGCAGGGAATACCAAGAGGATTAAAACGAGATCTCTAAGGTCAATAACATTTCAGTGTAGATTTTATTGTAACATTAAATCTCTTGAAATATTTACAAAGAAATATACTTTAGCTCTGAGACAAATTATAGAACACAGAAGTTTGAGTAAGCTATGATTTACATTTTCACTTACCTGAGGGAATCACTAATTGCTAGAAACTGTTCATTATTTAAGAGTTCTTCAAGTAAAAAAAAAAAGAAAAACAGGAGAAAATTTTAGGTGACAAGCAAGGCCAGTTTTAAATATAGCTTAGTACTTCTGGTTTTGTTTTCTAAAAAAACTCCTGTAATCATATTTCAATGCTAAAATAACTGCATTAAAATATTTTTATGTTGCAGTTACATCTTAGTGTAAAACTACAGAATAGCCAGCAAAGTAATTAACTATAAGGACATTTATATTTTTAATGCTCACAGTGTTTTGTAAGATTTTTTATTTTCTTGAACAAGACTTTAAAACACATCAAGGAATAACAATATCTCATGGGTCATAATCCCCAAAGTATCATTGTTCTGCATAGCTGCTTTTCTCACATCAGCACAGTTCTTTGAGAAGTTTTATTTTTAGTTTGGTGAAAATCTCAGTTAGCATCTTTCAGGGTAATGGACAAATGGATAAGCTCTTTAGAGTCTTATTCTAAAGTTTTTGTGAAGCATGCACACATTTTTATGCCTATCAACCTATGTGTCTTTCTGCCCTCTCCCTCTAGACAGGCCTTCACCCCTGTAATTGCTGTATTTGTACAAACACAGAAATTCACACACAAACACAGAATTTCAGGTATGGGAAACTACAAGTATCAGGGGTGAAAGTCTGAGAGGTGCTAAATATTTCACTTTAAAATATTTGTCTGAATATACAAATTACTGCAAAAAAGTAGTTTTCCCTGATAAATTTTAGGCTGAGCTACATTTGAATTACACCATACAGTAACTGTAGTGTCAAAGACAGTGTATGATAATTTAATTTAGTACAAAGAAAGCTCCAATCATAACTTCCCATTTCAAGTGTTCATAACTTTTATCAAATATATTATCTCAGAGTAAAATTAGTTTTCTCATCTCTCCAATTAAATCTTAAATAAAAAAAAAAATCTGCATTCTTAGTCATATTTTTAAATTGACAAAGAAAGATAAAAGACTGTTGACAGAAAGTATGGCTATGGATAAAGATCCAAATCTAACCTGTCCCACTAATTCTAAAATATAACAGACTTGAAAGGCATAGTCTCTTGAATATTTTCTGCTGCTTTATATTCACTGACACAAGGGCACTCTTTAGCAAGATGATGTTTCCTGAGGCATAATAAGTGCTGGCAAGCTTGAAAGAAACAATGACTACAGAAAACACATATATTGATTGCTTCAGACAATAACACGAACATGCATTGTCTAATCTTTCTGCACTCTCATCCTCCCACACAAAGCAACATGAGCTAAAAAACATCACTAGAAAACAGAGGAACAAAATCTGCCACAGACATCTCAATAGTTATGCCATTTACTGACCATTTCACCCACAGGAAAACAAAGATTGGGAATTTCAGAAAGTTCCTAAATATAGCATTGACTTAACTGTGAGACTACTGAAATAGTGTGTAAAGACAATAACTTCAAAAACTACTGATATGCTGTCTGTAGTAACTATGCCTATGGGACATCCTTAGATACAGATAAATCATAAAATCATATTCTAGCACTTGCAATGTTTTGTTTCTATTTGAAGTACAGCCCATTGATGCCATATAGAAGACACTATCTGGTAGATCATGAAAGTATACCCTGGCACTGTGATTAGCTTATGAAAGAATTGCTTCATGAAAAGCTAAAAAGCATTTTTCCTGAGTTCAGTCTCCTGCATTTGAAAACAAAGCTGGTAAATCCAACTGTATCTCTCAGATCCCAGAGCAGTTGCTACATGCTAGTTGTAACTAGAGCATGAGACAGTGATGGATAAATAGCTGCTGTGGATGATTTTGGAAAAAAAAATAAAATTGAACTGTTATGAGGGTTTACAAGGCTCAGAGGGTTTGGGATTTTAGAAGCATAAAATCTTCCCAGCTGCACTCAGTGGAATTCCAGAGCTCCTCCTGCTGCTCACAGCAATACATTATTTAACACATGCAGGGGAGAAGCTTTTTGAGAAAAACAGGTTTAACATACCAGATGCACAGTTTCCTCACATGTATTTTTCCTCAGATTGTCACAGACTGCTTTTCACTAGCAAGGAATGACAGCACTGTCAAATTGAAAAGACTCTGCAGAGAGCCTCTTTGGCTGATCTCAGATTTCTCCACTGCTTTCTGATCTTCAGTACATTCAAGTATTTTATTTTTGTCTTTGGGTTGCCTATGTATGGATACTCATTCTGTTATGAATTACCATTTTCTACTGTATTGTCTGTGGTCCCCTTGTCTCCTCTTTTTTAGGACACCCATTTTAAACTACAGCCCCTTTGGGACTTATTGTGGGTTGAGTAGAGCTTCTGATTCAGAGTTCTAGCTTTATTTTGCCCTTAAAAATCCTCCCAAAGTTGCTTTTCTTACTATTCAGCTACTTTCCTCTTATATTTAACTAGCTTTTATTTATTTTTTTTAATTCAGTCAGTTGTCAACTTCATATTAGCAGGTTATGACAAAGAAATTAAGCATTCAAAAATCAAAGCTCTTGGTAACAAAAGTCACAAGTTTGGCTGCATGCATTTAAAACTCTAGTAAGTGGACTTTTGCAGATAGCTCCTTTAAAGAGCAGCAAGAGAATGGCAAGCAGCATTTACCCTGCCAAGCTCTGCAGGGCACTGTGTTGCAGCAGGAAACCTCAGCAGTTGAGATCCACAGCTTGAATAATCCACCCCAGGCTGCAGCAGATAAGGCTGTGGACTGTTCAGTCTGTGGAGCTTGTTGATAGAAGCTGGCTTTTTTAAAGTACTGGATACAAATGAAGTCAAAGCATTAACGAGGAATCATGAAGAAACAGAAAGGTTGGATTCTTGGACATGTGGTGAGAGATTAGTGGACATATGTGATTTGCTGCTCAGAAGGGAAAATAAAAAGAAAACCATTTATCAACAATGGATATGTCACTACTTAAAAAGCAGATCAAAGCAATATTTTAAAGCAAGGGACTGAATCAACATCTCTCTATCTGTATGCTATTGCATTGCATTACTGTAGTATTTTTGCATATAGCAACTAGGAAAATATGAAATTAAGTCTGAATTGCATTTCAGTGCAGCCATGTTTGTGTCATTTCTGTAAGATCAGTTCTGTGCAATGGCAGAACAGTTTAAATCCTGGGGTTTACTTTTTGGCTGGGTCTGCCACTGAGAATCTCTGCCACCACTGAGATTTGTGAGTTAAACAGGGAGAGAATAGAGGAACAAAGGAAAAAAGCCTAGACCTCATCCACAGGCACTGGCTCAAAGGAGGCTGTACCTGCTTGAAGAGGATGGTGAGGGAAGCCATGGCACGGGGCCCAAAGCTGGAGATACAGACTGGCACTTTGGAAGGCAGCAGTTGTACATCAGTGCCCTCTTGTCCTACCATCACAAGGTGAAGAGGTGGTTGGACTCACTGGTGGGCAAGAAGAAAGGCAAAATAAAGGGAATTAATCCAGCAAAAGTTACAATTCCCCACCTTCAAAAGCCCAGGGCTATCCTCCAATTCCACCTCTGCTAATTTTTCCCAAATCACATTCCTGTCATCCTTTCCCATCCCCCTATACCAACTTTTGCTGAGAGCTCACTCTGCTGAGCACTAAGCTTTCCTTTCATGGGACTTTTTACTCATCTTGACCGTAACCAAAAACGAATTTGGATTCATGTTTGCTTACAACACAGAAAAGGCTTGATCCAACTTTTATGTAGCCACAGAAATGAACCACCAACCTCTGTTGGTTCCCAAATATTACTGCAGTGTGCACTGTAAGAAATCCTAGGGAGATCAGACATAGATGGCTCACACAGTACAAACCACCTAATTGCTGAGCAACCCGAGGAGCTTGGTAAACAATATCCCTGGTCAGCACCTCCTCATTGCTAAGCTGAAACACTACTTGTGGTAAGGAGCCATTCCTTTTGTTTAATTTTTGGCTTTTATCTTAAGCCCAAGCTTTCATCACCCTTTTTTCACTCACAACCTCTGCATTTCCAACTTTGTGGCTGTAAAACTATATGAAACAGAATACTGGAGACAGGCTGCCAAAAAAAAAAGAGGGAATCCTTGATAACCAGCATTCCCTAGAGTTATTAAAGAATCCATATGCACTGCTTGCTTTTTAGTAAGAGTATATATTTTTTTAATGCATAGGAAAACTCTAGAGAGAAACATACAGGGAGAAGCCAGACAGACTAGCAATCTTTTAGTTTCTTATTGCTAGTAAACTAGGCATATTCTGAAATCCAACAGGTTAAATCAGAGCAAGAGGGGTCACTAAGGATCAGTGATTAGTGCTGGATCTTTTATGTAAATAAATAGCTGAAAATAAATAATGTACTCAGAGGTAGCTCTTTGGCTATAGCCTTCATGACCATCACTGTAAAAGTCATACTGAGCATTACTACATGCTCAGATTGTTTTAAAGGGACAAAAGAACAGAAAACTATACAGGAAGCAAGCAGATATTCCCCCAAGCTCTATAATTTTAAATTTTTCAGACAGGATCAAAGTGGTTGGCATCTCTTTGCAAGAGGTGACAAAGGCTATTCCTGACAAGAATGCATGCACACATGAGTTCCTAGAGAGAGGATCCCATGCTGCTAAACACCTCTTGTATCAAACCAAGGATGTATGTCTTGGTTGGGGAGCAAGCAAAAATGAATACAGAACCTCAGAAAGTGGCAAAAGGTGTTTCATCAAGTGCAATATGCCACGGTGGCTTCAGTGGAAGTTGCACCTGCTGTTAATGACAGCAAAGTTATTTTGCAGGTAGATACTTTTGACCTAAATATGTCATGTAGAATTGTACCCAGCAAAAACTCTGAGTTTGTCAGTGCTTAAAGTCTGTGAAAATTTCTTCAATGTAGGTTTTCAGGAAAAAACCTTCTAAAACATTCATTCAAACAGTCCTTCTCAGCTAATTTAAACCACATTTTTTAAAGTTCCAGAAGTCAAAATATTCTTTCATTGCAAGAAATTTCTACTTCACATGCTTTACAACACGGTGCGACCTGAGAGGTGTTGCAATACAGTGTTGTACCATATTCCAGGGTTGGGCTTCTTCTTCTTCCATGAATATGAGACAGACAGCTCATTCTAGCATGAATTCAGTTGACTCAGACCACAGATGAGAGCTGGGCCACACAGACACAGAAACTCTGCCCAATTTTTTGTTCTGTACATCATCCTGTAAAATAATAAGGCCAAAGCCACATCATATTCCTTAAATCACCATCATTTTATTATTTCCCTCGTTTTTATTTACAGGCTGAGACCAATGGCTTTCTGTACATTCTTCAGTGGCAATGCTCTCCATATACTGCAGTCTTGCAATACACCACATGGTCAAAAAATACTGGGGATCCATTTGCCAGCTGTTAAGAGTATTTTGAGTTCTTTGAAGATTTGTCAAAGGCTTTGTAAGCCAAAAAAAGAAATTATCACTTTAAGAATATTCATGATTTTCAAGGTGTTTTGCCATTTTACTTCTTGTTTAGTTTTATACAAGTCTCATTATTTAGAGTAATATTTACTAGTCTACTGGACTTTTTTGTCTGGAATGTGCATAGTTTGTCCTTTAAAAGATGGTCTATTACATAACCTACTTTATGCTTATAAAGAAAATATTCCAAGGGTGTTATTTCCCTAAAAAGTACACACAAATTATTTTAATTCACCCTTGAAAACAACAACTAAATGAGTAATAGACATCTATTACAATGGGTTAATTTTTTGTGTTGTACCTGAAGGACATTTGTTTCAAGAAGGTTCTTATGTACTTATAAAATAGAGCACCAAGTTCACAATGTATAGCTTTAATATTCTTTGATTTCATTATTTTAATATAAATTGTTAATAACTGAATTAATATAATTAATAATCTAAAGTTCAAAATGTCACGAGAGGAAAGCAACAATCTACCTCAATGAACAGTGTCTAGATAATTGCAAATGCTAATCTAAAAGCAAGATTAAACAGAAATGTTTTCTAAATATTTGCATCAAATGCGTTTTTAGCAATGAGAATGATTATCTGATGTTATCCTCACCTATTTTGACACATTTAATTTTTCAGTCCTTTTGATTATCATAGTCTTTCCTTGTCTGCAGATAGCCTGTTTGATGTGGGTAACTACTCTGTTAACAGCTTTTCCTGATACAAAAATCTGTAATGTCAAAGAAAATGATTCTAAGGTATGCTGATCTAGTGGATTTGGAATGACAATATAATAATTTATGAACTGATATCATGATGAAGTTATGGGGTCAACTTGGCAGGAATTTGTATGGAAAAAGAGAGAAGAAAGAAGAGATATTGTTAATTTTCCCCTTCTCAAAATACTGTTCAGGGATTCACTTGTTAAAACTCTCAACTATCCATTTTAACAGTTATGCCACTATCACCAGGCAACCTAAAGTCTGTCTTCCAATTACCAGAACAGTAAAAATTTTGAGCAGAATCAAAAAACTGTAGGAGAACTGAAAAAAAGGGGAGGCCCCAGGAGTCCCCAGTTTCCTGGGAGAAGCAAGCTGAGGTGTGCCAAGCTGCTGACGAGCTGAAAGAGAGCAAGCCCACCCCCAGCACAGGCAATGCTTCCTTCGTTGCTTTCTTTAAGCAAACAAGATGGGGAAAATATGCTTTTGCATATCTCTGGAGCAGTTTTTGTAGGGATCAGAAAACGAGACAGATCTGGAGCAGTCACTTTAGAAGAGCTGCTTTCCAATGTTGGAGAGAAATCAGAAATGACCAGATTAAACTCAGTGGTTCCACCTATTTCTATTCAAGCAAGATTCCATCAGAGTTCTCTAGACTCCTCTGCAGATACTAACTGTGAGAAATCCTGACAATTTTAGCAGATCTGCTGCCTAGAACACCCATTACATCTTGCCACATATACCAGATCAATATAACATTCCACTGCCATTCACAGAAAATAAAGACATCCCAGCTGGGACTATATCAATACATTTGAAGCTGGGAGTCAACAGAAGCAGAGTCAATTATATGTACTTTATTTGTTGAGCATCAAGGTCAGAATTCAGTCCGAAGAAGAAAAAACTGTTTCTCTCTTTCATAAGTGAAAGACTTAAAAATGTGATTGGGACACCTTGCATGGAATATAGAAAGATTTCACACACAACAGTAGGAATTTTCTTTAACTTCTGTGAATGAAAAAATAAAAATGAAGGGTTATGTTGTGTCAGTAGGCTTTTTGGAAGCATCTTTTAATACAGCAAGTGAGAAGTATCAAAACAAGAGCAAAAGAGCATTTTATTTTTAAAAAGGAGCTACACATTTTGCAGGCAAAACTGAATTTATAAAATTTTAGAGAAGAGAGTGAAATATTTCATTATCATAAAGGGCAGACTGTAAAAAAAATGTGAAAAGAAAAAAGGGTCTCTGGAGGAGCAAAGTGAAATGAGTAACAGAAGCTTCTAAGGGACAACAAAGTACAACTGGAACCACCTAAAAAGCAAGTACCCAAAAGAAGCCTGAAGGGGAGCAGAGCAGCCTCCAGCTTCCTTCTCTGAAAATCCAACTTGGTGTTATATCATTCATGCTGACCTTACTGCCAACTCCCATTAAACACTAAAGCTGAAAGTGATCCTTCTGCTCTTTTCCCACACTTTCCAACTATTGTTTTCTTGTCCTCATTTCCAACATGCCACAGAGAAGCATTTTTCTGGGCCAACCCTTAGTGCCAGTTCAAATTAAGGATTTTTCATTATTTGAGAATTAACCCAGAAATCTGTGCTGTTAGTCTTGCCCTGATTAGATGTGGAAAAGGAGTTAAGACAATATATCTGGATAGAGCAATACAAGATTTAATGCACAATGTTCATTTGGGTGTTTTCTTTAATTTGTTTTGGATCAGGACAGGGTGTTTTGATTGGCAGGGTGCATTTTGATCGTCTTGTTTCCCTTGAAAGGATCTTATTTTCACAACCTTCTTTCATGTGTTCCAAACCCCCTGCATTTAGATCAGCTTGGCTTGCATTTTTAAGGGTAGTTCACTTGGGTTGGGTTACTCTGAACACACATTTGGTTATAGTCTATTGAGAAATAATGTGAGTAATTTACTCCTTCTGAGTTATCATTTCTTAAAAAGAATCCAAGCCTGGAAATGTTTTAATTTGAAAACATTGCAGATAGCTGTGGAATGGACAGCATTGTTTTTCAAATGGTCACTGGCTGTGGTGCTGCTGTGTCCTAGACACCCATGTCAGTAATGTTCCCATCTAGGAAAGGTCATTCCTGCCTGTGTGTATTTTACAGCAATGGAGGAATATGAACCACAAGAGAGTTTGTGCAGTGTATGTCAGCAACTAAGAATGGAATATTTTTATGGAAGTGGAACCCAATATTGTTCTCATATGATGTGAAAAATGTAAAAGTTTTCAAGGCAGGATTTGTCTTGGCATGACCTTGATCTTAAAACATCAATATACTACTCACACATCAGTAAGGCATTCAATCTGTACTTTCCAAAATTCCCCTTAGCATTATTTCGTATTTACTCAACTTTTTATCTTTGTAGACTACCAAAAAACTTTCTACTTTCAATTATTTATTGTAAGTTCTCACCATTATTTCTTTTCCTTGGCATTATATTTCATCTAAAATCCTCAAATGAGAGTTGCTGGTTCCTGGTGATTTATGCAATTTGACTTTCTCAAATTCTAATGTGTCTTACTCACCCTTTAAATTTTTATTTTTTAAAAGAAAGGGCAAAAAAAACCACTAAAAGAAAAAAACCCCAGAAAAAAAGTTCTGTCAATATGATATTCTAATTACTTGTATGAGTTACCTTGAAACATTGGGGCACATGCAGCTGTGCTACTGCACAAATGTAGATGCAAAGGTGATAGGGTCCTAGTCTTTATCCCCTGAAATGCACAATGTTAATTTAGTATTGTAAATGCAGGAGAGAAGGAAAAATAAGGGAAAAAAAAAAAAAAAAAGTAACAGCTTTAATTCTTCTTAATGTCTTCTGTTACATCCATACCTGGCAAAAAAAGTACTTCTCACTCTTTCAACAATAACAACTGTAGTAACTCTCACTGACTTCTCCATTACACTGATCTTTTTGCTTTAATTTTTTTTTGTGACATCTAAAAAAAACTAACCAAGGAAACAAATAAACAGCCATCTTGTCTTCACTTTTTTTTAGCAATTTCTCATTCTTGTGTATTTTGGAACCTTCATTTACACCTATCAAACACAGTCCTTTCCCTAAGCCTTTAGTTTAATAAATTACACTTGGTATAATGGGTTGTAGACAGCAGGTTTTGGCCCTAAATGATTGTTTTCAACAGCAATCATCTTGAACCATGACAAGATAGATTTATTTAGTGTTAATTTGGATTAAGATTTCTCTGTCCTTTAAACTGCCACCTGGAGGAGGCTGTTCCTTTGAATTGCATGGGCAGCACTGGAGAAGCAGACACTTCAGCTAAGGGGCTGAACTTGGAGAGGGTGAACACAAACTGTGGGTGAGCACTAAGAACAAGAGAATGTCCAGAATTCCGGATTTCCATTTATAGTGACCTATAAGGTTTTTCTGGCATGCTCATGTGATGCAACAGGAGTGACTGATGAGCCAGGATGGGCCCTTTAGTGAGCAGTCTTTCCTTTCTCCAGCACGTGTCAGATGAGATGCATTAAAAATCTTCCCCTACAGGGGTTTTCATCTGTAGAGTTCCCACATAGATCCTCATTGAACCTTTTGGTCTTTGATGCTTAAGGAGACTAATGGGAAAGAGTATGAGAGAAAATGGATTTAGGTGCCAAACCAGTGTCTTCTGCACTTAATTACATATTTTATTCTCAGTTTATGTAGCTGTTAACCCTTCAAAGGTCAGCATCGACATACACCTCTGGGTGACAAACCCCCAGTAGCTGGAAATGTGTGCTTATCAGGATGAAAAAGCATTTCCCATTTACCTTGCTAAGTGTGCTGGTTTTGCACTAAAGCAGGAGAAGCACAGACACACAGAGGGGCCGTTTCCTCTATGAGAACTTTCTCTGTGAGCTGCAGGGACCAATCAAAAGTTGATTTAATAATTGACAGAAAAGTTACTTTGCTTCCATGAATCCCATCGGTAAACTGAAATCTCTCTCTTTTCCGTCTGTGGAGCAGGTACCAACTGGCCGGGCAGGGGGCTCAGGAGTGAGAGGAATGTTACATTTGTCTTTACAAACGAGTTGTAGATCTGTTGGTAGTTAAAGTTAGCACCTAGAGATAAAAGAAACAATGATTGATAAATGAAAAAAGAGATTTGCCTTTACAAACAAACTGTAGGTTTTCTGGTAAATGAAATTGGGTAACAGAAGATGACAGAAGCAACATGGGGGGAAACTGTGAATTCTACAAGAATTAAAAATGACAAGGGAGGGTTATACATTAGAGGGGAATGTCAGGTGTCAGGCATTCCGGGAAGTCTGTGCCTCTCAAGTACCTCAGCCCATGGGGAAAGAGAGAGGGAAATGCGGCCGGGAAATTAGGATAAAAAGGGAGGCTGCATCCTCCAAAAATTCGAGAGATCCCAGGGGAATGCCCCATGGCCTCTACCTTTTTTCGAATAAAGCAAAAAGGACTCCTCTGTCTCCTTTTTGGACATAAACCTCTGGTGTTTGTGGATTAATTTTCCTTACAGGAGCCGCTGGGTTCCCCCTGCCATGTTTCAGCCTGGGGCACTCATGGGCAAAAGAGAGAGACAGAGAGACAGAGAGACAGAGAGACAGAGAGAGAGACAGAGAGAGAGAGACAGAGAAGCCTCTGCAGAGCCTGCATGGCCAGGCACGTCTCCAGCAGGGCCTTGCCCAGCTCCTTTTACCTTCTGTGTGCAGTTTTAACCTTTCTAGTGCTCGGATAAGACTGCAGATCTACTGACCTCCCTTGAATGAGAGGAATAAAGCAGAAAGGATACTAGAGTTAGTGAAGTAAAAGCCAAGTTTTTCGAGGAGATGCTGTGAAAATATTGGCTGAAAAGAACCGTTTTTGTAAGCTATGGGCAAGCCAAATTACTGCAGGCACTAACTGGGATTCTTTATATGTAGTTTCAGGATAAGCTGCAGTACAGAGTATTTTCCTATTTGGATGTTAGCTATATCTTCCACCTAATCATTACACATGACCACAACTCTTCCTTAACAATAATTTTGGGGTTTTATCTGTATAGCTTTTTGTTCAATAGTTAACATGAAAGTACATTTGACTTGATAACATTTTCTGCCAGCAAGTTAAGATGGTCAACAGCAAAAAATATCCTTATATCAGGTGCTAATAAGGTGCTAGAAGGTTCTAGTCCTTGTTTAATGCCATGAAAGATCCTTACACCTATAGGTTTTTGATCAGTTATGGATTTGGATGTCAACAAAAGGCTATGGGCAGTATTCCCTCAATGTCTTTTAATGGCAACTACATCCTTGGTACTTTGGTCACCAATATTATTTTAGGTTTATAACGTGCAACAGATAAAAGAAAAAAAATAACAGTAATTTTTTTAAAGCCTAGAATGTGGTAATGTCAAATGCTAAAATATTAATTGTGTGTTAGAATTAGAGTCCTGGCTAAATATTAAATCTTTGCTGGTACATCTGGTGGAAGCCCTGATACTTTCAACAAAACCAACCAAACTTCATGTCGAACAAATGCATATAGGGCTTAACAATGGCGTAATAAAGATGTGAGAAAGAAATGAGCAGAATCTTTTTCCCTTCTTGATATCTCCAAGTCAACACATTTTGAGGTCACACAGTTCCTTGTGGTATCACTCCAGCACTCTCCATCTGTATTACCTTGTCCTTCAGCGTCTGTGTGGCAGATGGTGCACTCCCACCTTGGGAATCTGCAGCTCAAAGCAGAGGCAGAACATCAAAAGTCTGCATGCAGCACACCATAGCAGGGCTATGAGCAGCACTGAGAGAAAATGCTGTGAAAACAACCATCCCTCAAGTATTTATAGTAATTAAAACCACATAGCAGTACTTAGTTACATTATGTGAAGGGACCAATCTTCATGGTATATTCACTTTGGAGTGTTAATTAGGAATATGGTAAATTTTCAAAAATAACTACTTTTTTTTGTCCAGCCTTGCTTCTAATAAAAATCATCATGGAAATGATTAGTTCACAGTGAAAACTTTCTCATCAATAAAAAATTTTATACACGTTATAAAAAGCAGAAATATTTTTATAAGCCCTGTTTATTGAATTTTTTAAAATGCTCTTAAACAAAAAAAGCAAGCTTCAGATATGTCTCATATCATAAAAAAAAAAGCATTTGCTAGATTTTTGTCAAAAGCCCACTAATTTTAATATGACAATTTTATTGATTAATTGACATAGCCAGAGAGTTAGAGTTATAGCTAAGACTATATTTTCAGTTTGGGTCTAACACTGTGGCATTTTTCAGTATCTGTGCTCCATCACACCAGTTAATCAGTAAAGACTTTGATCCCATCAAAATGAAGAGTAAATCTTCCACTACTTAGTCCAGAGATACACATTACATATCTTTTGTGAAGAAAGAAATAGGATCTGCATCTACTCTTCAGCTTGTTAAACAAAAACTGGAAACACAATCTAAAGCATGAATTAAATCTCTTGAGCACCATCTAATGACCAAATTGTAAAATGACCAAGAAGTACATTGGCAGCTGTGTTAAAAAAGGATGAACTTTTTGACTGAAGTTGGTGAAGAATTTCCATCAGAGGTTTTAATGGAAAAGTGCTTTTTGCTGAAGTGTAAAACTTCATGAATAGCATTCATTTTGACAAAATTACTGAGGTGGTTCTTTATGAAAACAACACCTATAAATGCTAACATTTTCTTTTCAGAAGATTTTTTTTTCCAACATAACCAAAGAAGTACTTAGATTATTTAAAAGCGTTATTGTTTTTAACTCTCCCCTGAAAGAGGAAAAAAATAATATTTCCTGACCAGGAAGTCAAGTTACTGTCTTCATTCAATATTTCCAAACCTTCTCTTACAGTTTTATGTATATTACTACCAGCATAGTATTTTGCATTTATAAATAGTCCTAGTGCATAAACAAACAAATGAACAAATGAAATTACAAGTCTGTTCAAAAATCAAATTATTTAAATATAAGGTCAAAAAAAAAAAGCATGTCCAAAAAGCAGCTATGATGAATAGTAGGAATAGTATTAAGAATATTTATATTGAGCATGTATAAATCCTTTATATGCTTAGAAAGGCCAATCCTAAAGAAAAAAGGATTAGATTGAAGATCAGAAGGAAAAGTAAAAAAGTTATATAAAGAGGGAATTAAGGAAAATAAAAAGGGCAGGAAAGGATATACATCAGAGAAAAAAGGAAAAGAAAGATGGATAGAGCAACAAAGTCTAAAGAAGGACAGCAAAGGAGGCACTGTCACTGAAGGTTGGATAAAGGGCTCATCATAAAAAATTGTAGAGTTTTTTAGGCTACAATAGAAAGCCTAAGATGTTCAAAGCACAAAAGGCCAAACTGAGGCACAGATGGGATATTCAACATAGGATAAATATAGAAAGATAATCTTCCTAATAGCCCTAGAGATATTCCAAAGGGTGGTTTATTTCAGGTCAGGAATAACCAATTTCTCAAGGTAATCTTTTGGTGGTGCCCACTTAACTGCACTTCAATTTGCATTGTGCAGCATCTCCGAGCACACAAACTGCATTTCTTTTGGATGAGCTTAACTGAACAGATGCTGCAGTGCTTTGAAGTTAAAGGCATAGAAGCTTCTGGGTCTGATTCTGTAAGAGCTGTACCAGCTTGGACTCCACCTCAGCAAAGGGGTGCCAAGAAATTCAGGCTTTTCAGTAGACTATCACAGGCTCTGAAAAGCCTGCAGAAACAGCCTTTCACACCACTGTCATCAGGAAACAGTGCTCCAGGCACAGCTGCACCTGGGGACTTGCTGTTGCAAAAAAAGATGAGAGCTAACTCCTGGAAAAGTCTTCATCGTGAAAACATCTGGATGTTTTCCAGTCAGTATTGGTGGCAGCTCTTTTAAAAAAAGACACCTGTCACATTTTTACAAAAACTCCCCCTCTGACACTCTGAAAGCAAATAGTTGCAGAGCAGCTCTGGACTGCAGCTCTGGTCTGAGCCCAGTGCATCCTGGCAGGAGGCAGCGTTCCCCTCGCAGCAGCCGGCTGAGACGCTGACCTGCCTTTCCCAGCCAGCAGCTTTATGAATGCCACTTTCACTCCAAATATTGGTGGCCATCAGCCCAGCTCTCATGCTAATGCAAAAGTTGTTTTTCAGCGAGTGGGATGAAACTAGGTAAAATAAGGGCTTGATTTACAATCAGCTTTCGACCCAGCTTCACCCACTGCCTGTGTGTGGCAGGCAGGGCTGGCCCAGCAGGTGTGAGCAGCCAGGAGCACTTGGTGGGTACAGGAGAGGAGGCCCTGGAAAGCAGGTGCTAATTGATGGGTGTTAGTGCAGACACTTGGGGCAGAATGGCTCAGTGTTCTGCTCTCCTGGCTTAGCAAGTGGGAGCGAGCAGCATCCAGCACTTCATAAAAACACCACTCCGTCCATCACGGGCCCTGAGACCGCAGCCAGCCTGGGCTGGGGGCACGGCTGAGCTGGGCTGAGCTGAGCTGGGAAGTTTGCACAGCACCTGCCTATGTTATATCTGGCATGCATCCCCACAGGCCAGCCCCATCCTTCAGAAACAAACAACAAAGACATTTCATGTAGACTTTTATATTTTTTCATATATATAAGCTGCATCCAAGGACAAGCGAGTATTTGGGCTGATTTCCCACTTCTGGCTGTCCCAGCATGTCTCCTGTCCCCTGCAAGCACACAGGGCTCTGCCACTGGCCCAGCAAACTGTCCCAGTGGGAACAGGGTGGTGCTGCTGCTGGGTCAGAGGCTCCCAGCAGGAGCACACAGGGAGCCAGGCTGCCCCTGCTGCTCAGGGGTCAGGAAGGCTGGGAAGGCTGCACTGCCAGGCATGCTTAGCCAGGGCTCCTCAAGTCTTCCCCAGAGCTGACCAATCTCACCTCAGGGTACCAGAAGGAGACAGTAAAAGGGCAGAGACACACGTGAAGACAACCTTTTTCACACCGAGTTTTTGTATGAGACGTGTTTCTTTTCCTTTCCCTTCTTTCAAACATTTTCCAAATATCTGTCAAAAAGCACAGGGAGGGTTTAAGATGACCTGCACAGAGGAGAGGGTTTGCATTCAGTTCTGAAAGTGTTGACATGCTGCAATTCAGAAGGGAGATGTCCCACTGTGAAAACTTTTCCTCCTTAACTTCAAAGCTTTCCTGGCAGTGGGAGCCCTGATTCCAAATACAACCAGTTTGCTACTGTCCAGGAAAAAGGGGGGGTTGGGACCACACAGAGACAAATCTCCAATGATTCTGCTGCCTCCAGATCTTGGCTGACTCCTAATGCTCCTGGATGGGCTTTGCAGCTCCACTGCACAAGAGTCAGAGTGCCACAGCAGCTCCCACTGGTCCAGGGCTCCAACACTGCTGCTCATGCACAGCCCCTTGGGCTTACCCTGCCTGGCACAAAGGAAGCTCCAATGCCTCAGCACTGAGCTAACCTAGTTATTCACCTTGGAGAATTATTATTCACCCAAGAGACCCTCAGACTCCACTGTAGTTAATGCTCAGAAAAGTCTTTGAGCAGCTCAGAAGATCGAGTTTCTCAGAAAATCTGCCCCTGATTGTTGGGCTCCATTTTTATTGTATCTAGGTCTGCTTAGCCCTGAAATAATTTTCCTAAGGCATGAAAATAGAGGCAGACTAAGTGAATAAGAAAAATGTATTTATCAGAGGGTGTGCTTTAGGAATAGGGTGGATATCTCAGTCAAATCTGTTGCTTAACTTAGTATTTCTAGCACTGCTGGAGAAAGTACATTACTAAACATACCAGCTCTGCAATCCTTTCAGCATCCAATCATAAGAAAAATCAAGTCTGTTTGTCCCTCAGGCACCTTCTTGAAGAAGAAAATTAATGCTAGGAAAAAAATAAATCTATCCTTCAGCTGTGCTCTTAGCTTATTTAAAGTCATTGCGTGAAGCACATAATGGAGTAAAGCATCACACAGTATTTCTTGATGTAACTTTCAAAGATTTACAGAGCCATTACTTCAACAATTACAGAAAAGCTGTGAGAGAGCAGAAGTAAATCTTGCAGCATGATGCATATTTTCCATGGTGGATGGCAGTCATGGTCCTGTACACCCAGGGGTTATGCCAGGGCTTTCTTCTCTCCAGATTTCAATTATGTTGCATACAATGTCAGAGGAGCAATATGAGAGTATCTTAGCAAGATAATCACAGGATCCATGAAGTTCAGCAGCTTGTGTCACAAAAAATTACAGTGATGTCTTGAAATGCTTCTAAAAAATTTATACTTTTTGGCATGACTTTTTTCCCCTGTATTGCAACATGAACTACATGGCAAGTAAATGAGATGGTTCCTGATGACTGCAGTTAGAAGCTTCATGTCAAAACCTGACCTTTATTTTTTTTAATCTGATAGAAAAAAAAAGCCAGAAAAAAATTAAAAGATTAAAAGGTACTCATACAAGAAAGGGACAAAGGCAGTGTTCATCTGTAAAACAGCCAACTTACACAAAAGACCAGTGTGAAAACCAAGACTAATCTCCCCATGCAGCATACACTGTATTTTCAAAAGTCAAGTGCTCAGGTCTCTACACTGCCATGTGCATTAGAAGGAGTATTTGTAATGTGTTGTAAAGCTAACAAGCTTAGTTAAGCAGAGGTGTGTGGTCTTTCAAAGTGTATTCCCAGGGTATAACCGCCCTCCTCAAGAAACTCATTTATCACTGTGATGGTTTCACCTCATTTGAAGCCAAGTTATTGTCACCCTTAAAATAATGTACCTTGACAGGAAAAAATGAAATTCATGTGAAAAGTTATACAGTCATCGCACTCTGGACTCCAAATATAGACTATCATATCAAAACTTATAGCAGATGAAAGCATTTTCTGTGAATATATTTAGGTGGTATTTGCTTGTACCACAGACTTATTTTTCCTTTCCTTTCCTTTCCTTTCCTTTCCTTTCCTTTCCTTTCCTTTCCTTTCCTTTCCTTTCCTTTCCTTTCCTTTCCTTTCCTTTCCTTTCCTTTCCTTTCCTTTCCTTTCCTTTCCTTTCCTTTCCTTTCCTTTCCTTTCCTTTCCTTTCCTTTCCTTTCCTTTCCTTTCCTTTCCTTTCCATTTAGGTCATGTATATGTGGAATAATACATGTCCTGTGCTTCATTTTCATTAAAGGAAGGTATGCATGCCTCATAGCTGCCTCAGTATGGCAGCCCAGGCTCTTAAAATATTAAGGAACGCTGAGAAAAGTGCAGATGGATTTAATAGGAAGCAGCCATTTAAATGATTGGTCACTCCCTAGTGCACAGTTATATTTCAGGTGTTGTGAATGTGCTTAATCTTGTCCTGTCCTATTCCACAACTGCTGTTTGCACTCTGGAGTCTCTTAAGTCTTTCTCTTCAATCCCCCATCCCCAAAAGTCATTGAGGAACCAGGGTGAACTAGACTAGTGAAGCTCCAAGAGGAGATATTTCCAAGCTAAACCACAGTCTCCCTTAAGAAGTGCAGGTTTCATATATGCATTTTTGAAACAGTGCAATATGCATGGTGTACTCTGAAGGAGCTGTATAGCAGCTTTTCTGTAGGACCTTTTTTTTTCTTTTGCCTTTTTGCTGTCATCCTTTCACCCCAGGATCTGCAGAATTTATTTTTAAGGTTTTGTATTGTTGTAATTTTCCTCACTGGTTTGAATTCTTGTATTTATGATTTACTAAACAACTAAAATCAATTCCAGGGAAAAAATGTTGTGTTTTATGCAACTATTTTCACCCTTTACTATTTTTAAAATCATTCTTGAAGTTCATCTGACTTCACTGGGAACATGCCATAAGGCATAAGCCCTCTGTGGGGCTCTACCTGTCAGAGTTAGCAAGTATTTCCTAAACTCTATATTACTTCTATTTGCCCTCATTACAGCCTGTGTAGCTTAAAGACAAACCTTCATATCTATATTTAGGCTTACATTTAAGTAACCTGGATATTGCAACCTTGTAGATCTTAGTGAATTCAGAAGAAAAATGTGGGCAAGTTTTGGGAACTGGAAATGAGCTTGGATAGGGTATGAAAGAGGCAGGTGACATTGATAATGAGAGGTGAGACACATAAACAAAAAGGAAAAGGCTCAGGTGGATATTAAAAAGCACAAACAAACTATTGCATAATAATATATCTCCTGCCTTCCTTACCAAATTATTTATCTTTTATATGTTATTATCTTACACAGTCTGTTTTTCTGAATTGCCAAGTACAAGGACAAAACTAGGTCATTTTATAAAAATTGAATACTAACACAATCTAAAGAAACAATTATGCAAGGTATGCAATGGAGGGTGTTGTGTTTAGTCCTTCTCAAAAACTAGACCACTCTGTTTTGCCTAAGGTTCAGTAAAAAATAAGGTTATTTTAAAATTGTGGTTTATTAGCAAAAGCTCTGCTGCAAATCCTGTGTACGTAATATGCAATTTTGACAGAAACAGTTTGTTTTGGTGGAATTTTATTCCAAGAAAGAGAACAGCACTTTTGACAATTTTAAAACATGCCTTGAGGCTATATTCACAATTTAATATTTCAAATTTTATTCTGAAATAACTTTTCATTTATTTTTTCTTAGTTTACCTCATACTCATATAATATGATCAAAATCCCGCCCACACAAACCATAAGAAAATTAAATGTTTCCATTCTCTCAAATGAAGAACCATCAATCCAAAACAAGAAGACATTTGGGAAGCCTGGTTTGTAGAAAATGTTAGTTTGAGGGTTTATACCAGTTTAATACACAGTTAAATGTCAAACTTCTTTGCAAAACAAAATTTTGTTTCTATGCAACAAAATCATGTAACTGAAGATCACAGAAACACAAGGCCTGGTTAGTAGAGAAACAATGTTTTTCTAAATATTGAGTTTAATACTGATGAAGAAGTCTGTTTTCAAAACTGGAAACTATTCATATTTAAAAGTCCATTCTAAGCTAAATATGTGCATTTTTCTTCCTCCTTTAGTCCAATTGCTTGTCCAGCTTCTAAAACATGCACTAAACTTCTGATGTAATTAAGGGAAAAGTCCAACAGAAAAATTTTAAGACAGTTCATTTACCATAAGATCAATTATAATTTATCAGTTTCTATGTAAGAACTAAAATGATCAAGACATATACGTGCTAGATTAATGTCTGTTACAATTTTCCATCTTCCTCCAACAATTTTCTCTCAGAGAAAATATTGATGTCCCCTTGTGAATAGTTCTGATATTTACTGAAGCAGATTCAAATTGGTCCCAAACTGTTAATCCATGCAAAATTTAATCATTAAAGAACTGGAAGCAGTTGTAATGAGCAACCTTATGTGAGTTTTGAAACCTCCTGATGCTGCTGGCTCCCATCAAACCTTGTATTTCCCCAGCACCACACAAATTAAATCCTTTTTTAAGATGCCTTCTCTCTAGCCCTGTGTAGATCTCACCTGGAGCTATTTTCCTTTGCTAATCCTGTTACTTAAGAGCAAGAGATAACTCAAAGCACTAAATATGCCGAAGGTGATTTCATACATTTGATTGCACAGCAAAAGTAGTACCAGTGGGCATAGAAATATTCTGCTCTGGAGGGTTGATGGAAACTAAAAATAAGCTGAAAACAACATTGATAAGATGAAGGTTATTTGTATAATATTTACCGACACTGAATTTTAATGTTGAGCCTACACTGTATGTCCTAAAATGAAGAACAGATGAACTAGTGGGCACAGGAATGCTATGAGACAGCAAGGGCTGATTCTACCCTTGAGAAGAAGATGGATCAAATCTGGAATGAAAGGCAGGCACAGATAGAAGAGATTACTAGTCTGTTAAATAAACAGTAAATAACAAGAGGAGTGTTGACAAAAACAGTAGAAAGTACGTTCCCCAGTCACAGACTGCAAAACACTGATCAGGGAAAGGATTTGGTGATGACTGTTGACAGACACTTAAAACCAGCAACCTGATGTCTGGTAGCAGTTTGGAAAGCAAGCAAACATGGGGAAGTGTAAACAGAGGAACAGAGCACAGATTTCAGCAGATAACAGCATCCTGGTACAAAGGGCTGCTGTGCCCACAGCAGAGCCCTGCCTGCTGCTCTGGGCAGCACGTAACAGGAGCCCAGGGTAGGTACAAATGAAGGATCAAAAACATGAGCTTCAAGCAGGCCCCCGACAACTGAGAACATCACTCTGATTAGGGACAGCTCACAGTAAACAAAAGCTCCCTGGCAAAAAGAAATAAGGGAAAATACCAACTCGAGTAGCTTTAAATGGAGGGAAATTTGAGGCAATTCAGCAGAGGCAAGATGGTGTTATCTGGTCATACCTTACAGAGCACACTGAAAATCCTTGAACTGTTTTTCTGCAGAGCTCCAGCTATTCCTGTGGCTGGGAGCACAGCACAGTTTCCTGACAGCATTTTAGGATTACTGTGTGACTCTTGGGTATGGAATTATACAGCATGCCTAGAGGGCCACAGTATGTACCTTTCATCAGAGGTGTCCCCTGCTCTCATGGAGCAGATCTGCCCTTGCTGAGAAAAACGTGGATGCACCGTGGTGTTTGAAGCTGTGCCTTCTCAGTTGTGCACCCCTAGTTGCAGAATGGAGATTATAAAATTGATGCATATAATATTGAAATTGAAAAGCAGTATCTCAGGAGGGAACTCTGTTTCAGTTCTGTTACATGCTGGCTATGCTTATATTAACATTGTGGCTTAGACCAGGAGAATTTTCTTTTAAGAGACTCATCTAATGGCCTGGCCTCACTTAGCACACGAGTCACATTGTGGAGCAACTTCAGGGCACACAAACTGAACTCCTTTCAGATCAAATTAAACCTTGAGACCTCTATCAAACCTCTCAATGCTCACAAGCTTTTGTTCCAGGGCTCAGAGCCTTTACTGAAGCTGAAGGAAACCCCTGAAATGAGAACAGAATGGGTGTCAGGTCCTACACACAGATTCTTTTGCCCACCAGATTTGCTTATGCTGGGTTTAAGTTGCTGTGGTAGGTGTAGTCTGTCCCTATTTTGTAACAGTAGCTCCTCACTGTAATTCCTGAGCTCACTTTTGGTTTTGCCCAGCCCTGGTTTTCTCCTGGAATGGTCCTAACTAGTTGGGTTGGTAGGTTTACCCATGAAAGACATATATATCCATCCCACTGCAAGGGGACATCAGGGAAGAATTATAATCTTTTGTCTTCTGCAGAAAAAATAAAAATCTCCAAATGTGGACTGACAAGAAAATATCTAAGTACTAGCCACAAAGGTAAAAGGAAACTGATAAGCCACAGAGCTTCTATTCCTCCCAAACTATTATTGCTGTGTAAATAGGAACCATGCAGATGTTTTGGCCATTTGCCAGTTCCACTTGGGTGTGAAAAGCAGCCTTCATGGTTGAAAAGCTATTTTTCTGAACCACAAATGCCCATGGCCATGTGAGAAACATCTATTTAAGATCTGGCCCAAGTAGAACCAGACATAGAAGATGAAATAGCTTCTGGGACTCTGTGCCACCCTGAAGTTGTTTTTTAATAGTCCCTCATAGACATGCTAGAAAACTGTCTGAGACAAGCTCAACCCCTTAGCTGGCAGCTACTGTCTGCCTACAAAATATGACTACTCAAAGATGCATTTTATTATGATGCACTTTCATAACTTACTTTGCTAAAAAGAGTTTATTTTCAGCAGACTTTTTAGAGAGGTCCTATCCATTAATCAAAAAGACAAAATGCCCTGGAGTGGACTGTTCCTCCAAAGGAGCTGTAAGAGCAGGTTATTCAAGAGCTCATTTGCGGTTATAAATACTCCGAGTGCAGAGCAGGAGTATCGGCGGTGCAGAGCACACTGGGGGCTGGTGGTGCAGCTGTGAGGATATATTTCCCTTGACTTGTGTGGCATGGGGCTTAGAAAGTATAAAGGGTAGGAAGTGAGGTGGAACTGGAATTCAGAGTGATCAGGGTCTCTCTGCACTGAGAGCACGTTGAAGAAACAGCTGAGTACATAAAACCTCATAAAGAAAACCAAAACAATGATATTCCCTATTGTGACTGTTTAGTCTTTCTGTAGAGACTCATGAGGTCTGGACTATCATCTATTTTTAATATCACTTGACCTGAAAATTTATGCTACCATCTGGAGAATGTGAGGATTTCTGTGATACAGACTTAATACTGTCAGGGAAAGAAAGAGGGGGGTTGGAAAAGAGGTACATTACAAAAATGTTTAAACATTATTCAGCAAATGCCACTAATTACTTTTTTTTCTAGAGAGAATGAAATAAAAATATATCTCTTAAATTGCAAAACTTAAGAATTTAGGTTGAGATGTGAAGTAATTTGTATTATCTCAAATAATATTTGCTTTACATTTCTTTGTATTTCAAGGCATTTACTATTTTAGAAAACTCCAGAGGTCTGCTGTTAATTTTTCTTGTTCATAATTAATTGGAAATATTAAATGCAAGAAGAAAAAACAAAAGGCTATTTTAAAGCTTTGTAATATTACTCGTGTTAGTACATTTATAATGCTTTGTTTCTGGAGTCATCTTTGAAGAGGAGATTGGTTTTTAAATAATGAGATTTAAACATCAAAATAAATAAACTCCACTTTTAATTTTTCAGTCTTTAAGAATTAAATGGTCATGCTCCAAAACTTCTCTGAAAACCTGACACCCTGTAATAATTGCAACTGCTGCAATATTAACAAAACCAATCATATAATTAGATCTGGAAGTCACAAAAATTAGCAGCTGTGTACAGCAGTGAATCAGAGCCCCACACCTTAGTGTGGCTTAGTGTGGGAGGGGAGGATGCTGGACCTTGTCCACTGCAAGGACAATTCCTGATCCCAGGGTCACCAATGCCCATGCACTGGGACACAATAATAATGTTTTTTATATTTGTCTGTTTTATATCAGTGGAAGCCTGAGCTGAGCTTCCAACCAGGGAAAAGCATATTATTTTTAAAATGTGCATTTTTACATGTTGACTTTCATGATGTGTGAAATTGAAGAAAGGGATGTAGAAAAGCTCACCTCCAGAATCAAGTCTAAAACAAAATTAATTCAGACTTTCTTGAGAGAAATTTGAAGTGAAGCATTAAGATCTTGGGCAGGAGTCAGAGAAGCACATCTGATTTTCTACACTCAGGTTGTCTAAATTCTCCTCTACACAAAATATTAATGAAAATCAGCTTGATTTTTAGAGCACATGGTAGCACCTTGCAAAGATGCAAGAGATGCATCAGAAGTCAGAAAACGTATTTAAAGGTCTGGCATTTTAAGCTAATAATTGGAAGACCAATTAACTCAAATTTATCAACACCAAACCTCAAAACAATCATGAAGTTATTCTGTTAAAATAGTGTTACTGTACAGCTTTTAAAAGCTGTTTCAAGATGCCAGGAAAATAATCACTGATATTTGAAAAATCTCAACTGACTTTCAGCTCAGCACCTACAATTCAATCTCCTCCCTGTCTACAAGCAGGCAGGCAGATAAGTCCCTTTTTCTCTATATATAGTTTTTAATTGGCCACAAACTAATCAGAAGCTATACTGTTATCAGTGAAGCCCCATGGAGTAAGAGAGAGGCATTTTGAAACCCAAAATTATCTTTTCCTTGGTTCTCCCTCTCAGATTCCTCCCAATTGCGGCTGCTTCCTGCCTGTCTACTCCTGTTAACCTTCAGCATCTCTTTCTTCAGAGCAGCTGGTAGGATTTAGGCATATTTTGTCCCTTTTGCCATGCCCCTTTCACCCTGCCTTTGCTGCAGCTCTAACTCTTACACCTAGATTAAAGGGTGAGAGAGTAGTGGCAAAGTGCAGTAATTGAACAAGAGGCTGTGCATTATGAAACTCTCTGCTGGCACCATCTAACCAGGCAAGTTAAACAGCTGATCCTCCTTATCTAAATAAATATGCTGGCTGGGAGAAGGAGATCTTATTTGTTTGCAGACATTGGTGCTCTGGAGTACTGGAAAATGCAGTATTAAAACAATCCCGATGCCTGAATAGAAATGAGGTTTTTAATATTTTCTTTAATCTGTAGAAGCAAATCTGTTTTGCTCACACTGCTCATCAGCTGCAAACACTGTAAACACCTAATCTGACACCTTCCTGTTAGTCCTAAAGTTGTGCTTCATACAGTGAAATTTTTAGTATCATTGTGTTGATGCACATTGACTCAGGTTCTGGAAATTTGTAGCTAGAAAGCCCCAAACAATTCAAATAAAAATATAGTAAAAGTTCTTATTGTTCTTTTCAACATAGGAAGTTTTTACAAATGAATGTAACACCCCTGGTTATCATTTTCCTTATATTCTATGTTTCATATTGCATTATGACACAGGAGATACTATTTTGCTATTTCACTAGGTAGCAGAATGAAGACAGAGTAAAGCTGCAATACACACAACTGTATAGCAAGGTCGAATGTCTTTTTTTTCCTCTTAACTATACTTTTACAAAATATTGCAGAAGAGTTTTCATGTCAGTACAGGACATGCAAGCCAGTTCCTCCTGCTGCCTATGCCAAGGTCTCTGCCAGCATACACCAGAGGCATTATTTCTTATTTCCACTCATAAAAAGAGAGAAGAAAAGAATAACTACATTATCTATAGACTGCACACATCACAGTGCACTTGGAATATCAAGACACATTCCCAAGAGACCTTATTGGGAGTTATTAATGTGACTAATGTGTTTCTGTATCAGCTGTTTGTTTAACTGGGCATTGCCATTGCCTTTTGCACTGGCTGCTCACTGCATACATAGATGTTCATTGTTCTGGCTCCAGGCTTTGTTCCCTTCTTTCACACATTGAAAAAGTTTTCCACAAACTGAGTGTTTATGTGTTGAGTGCAGTACTCCATGGACTTTAGGGTCTAATGGAGTGTGAGACGGGGCCTGTGGTTTTTCATCTTGTTTTCAGCTGTACAAACATCTTGTACTTTTCCCTTCCTTTTAGAGGCCAGTCTATGGCCTGCTAAAACACCAGCACACAGCAATACAGTTGCTGAGACTTTACAAGTCAAACTGGGAGGACCTGATGCCATTCACCTTAACACCAAACATATTGGCAATGTTTATTTTCTCTGCTCCAGCCTCAGCTCTCAAATAAACATATCAGTGGCTGATTTTCAGTGCTCCTCTGAAGAAAAGCCTAAAAGAGTATCTCTCTCATTGTCAATAACAAGTATGAACTGCTCTCAGACTAAAAGCAGGGGTGGGGAGGAGAGCAGGCAGAGGCACATAGTGTAGGTATAAACAAAGGAAAAGATTAGTTCCTCTCTTATAAGCCTTTTTTAAAACTGGTCTTTATTTCAAGACAGTTTTTGATACAAGCAGGGTCCTTGCTTTGCTTTTACACTTTACACTTTGTGGAATCCCAAAGGGACTTGAACAAGGTTGATTGGTACTTTGTATATTTTTTAGCATGCACACCTTGCCTCTGGGGAAAGACATTCATTAAATTGCTATTCTGGGTTGATGACACACAGGTTTACTTTTCTCTTCATCAAGAAAATTCTGTAGCTGTCTTGCAAAAAAATTCTTTCTTTAATACGACAACTCCTAGATGTGCTTGAACCTCTAAATTAGCATGGGAAATGATTACCAGAAGTCAGTATAGATGCAGCAGTGCAGCAATGTACAATTCTAGCTAGAAAAAGGAAAATTCAATCACAAGTCTGTACTTTTGACACAAAGGCATGTCCAAAATCTGTCATTGTTTTACAACACAAGCAGCAGGCAGTTTAAAGCCTTTTTAAATGGAAATTTTTACATTGGTGTTCAGAGATAGCTTGGTGAATGCAAAGGGAGTTCACATTCTTAATTTCTAGAGGACAGACATCTTTTTTAAGGAATGTTAATTTTGGTGTTTGCCCAGACTTTTTCATATATCCAGATTCCTTCATCAGTATCTTTCCATTCTTTCAAGCATAACCATATAGTTATCATGAATGGTTAATATGAATTAGATTCACAAGCCATTTGTGTAATTATATGAATAGATTGCAAATGAAAAATGAAAAAGAAAGTCTGCTGTTTAATCATAGTTTCTATATTCATGGTTGTCTTTTATATATATTTCTGTGACTATGACGTTCAGAGTGATGACTGACTGTCACCACCATCTCTTCTGTCTTGATAAATATTCTCCCAAGTCTCACTGGACATATGTTATAGTTCATTTATCCCTTTTGAAACCAATTTATTCTAAAATGAACTAATTTATTTAAAAACTTAAATCTCAGTGTTGTTTCTGCATGGTTGTATTAGCTAAAAAAATGTATTAAAGTAGCAGTATCCCACCATACTAGACATCTGCACCAAGATAAGATTTTTTTATGCCCACAAAATCATCTAAAGATTTGGAAAATGGTGCTACAAGCCAGGGAGACAGATTTGATAGCAATGTACCACCTATTAAGTCAGAATTTGTGCAACTCAGAGAGCCTGGTTCTACAATTCAGAAATGTTAAGAATAACTGCAGCAAGTTAAAAAACTAACTCTGTAAAAGAAGTTCCTTCCTTGGGTCATTTGTGGTGTGTTTTTCCTACAGCAGATACAGTACTGAAAAACTGTTTTAACCCTTGCTTGTGGTATTTTGTCTCTTAGGTTCTTTACCTCACTAGTCATGAGAAACATGTTTTTTGGGACTGGATTTGTGGCAGCTACTTTTCAAACACTTCAGGAAGCCTGGCCTTCCTCTGCAGGGAACACAAACTGAGAACAGGCAACCAGATGATAGGAGAAACCTAAATGAAAATATAAAAAAAAAGTCTTCATGCAAGAGGTCACCTCCTTCTCCTTCAGACATTTATTTTAAAAAATCTGTGTAAAAGCATAAACATGTTCATCTCTCTTCCTTTTCCCATAATCTTTCTAATTTAGTACCTTCACCTTCCTTTTTTCCATTTTTAAAAGTAGGAAAGCTAATAATAATAATTGTATTCAGACCAAAATCTTTCAAACTCACTGAGTATTGGCATGTTGGTAATTAAGGTCTCAGCTCTCCTGTTGTGACTTTTATTAAAGTCAATTTATATCTGTCAGATCTTGGCAGCCCATGAAAATTCCCAGTGGGAATACTAGGAGCATATTTCTCCCATCATCATTAGTTGTGTGTCATTAATTTGATAATGTATCAGAAGCATTTGATAGCCCTAGAGACTGGCACTTTCAATCCAGGGCTTCTGTAATTGGCAGGAGCAATTTAAGAGCAAACATAGACCCCAGGTGCACACATAGAGCCCCACTGAGCTACAGCTTTCCTTGAGGATTTACTGTCATACCAGGTGCAAGTTTTTACTGTGACTGAACTCAGGTGTGTTTTGAGGATTACCACGAAATTTGTCTGGAATTTTTAACTGAATATTTTGGGGAATTTTAGGTAAGAATTCCAAAACTGGAAATGCACTGAAAAAGATGTGGCTGTTATGCACTTTAAAATAGTATTAGAAAGCTAATCTTTCCACAGAGAATAAGGCAATGTTTTCCAAAAGCTCAGCTTTTCCTCCTTCACAGAGGATCAGAGATGGAGCCCCTGTAACACCCTTCAACTGGCAGCAGTACTATGAAAAATGATGAAATAGCTGTTTTAATCTTTCATTGTATTGTTCATCCCTAATATTCAAAGCTGAGTGACTAAATATAGTGGTTGTATGCAGCAAAAACAGCTACTGATTAACAGCACCACAGGGGCTTCTTCATTTCAGAAGGCACATACTCTGCCCTCTTCCCATTTAAGCCCCATGCTGTGGGAAACTGATTTCAAAAACTGGAACAACTCTCAGCAAGAAAAGTTACAGGAGACAGATTAAGATCTTCCTTCAATACTGACCTTCAGTATAGTACAAGTTTATCTTTTAATGAAAATATCTAATCTCAAAAGGAAGCTGGCAGAGGAGGTGACTCCTTACTGAAGCTAGGAAGGAGGCAGTTTCAGTTTTCATTCCCTTTTAAATTCTTATTTATGGTGTCCTTTGGATATATTTTACTGTGTCCTCATTTCTCTAAATGGGAGAGGAAGAGAAGAGAAGAGAAGAGAAGAGAAGAGAAGAGAAGAGAAGAGAAGAGAAGAGAAGAGAAGAGAAGAGAAGAGAAGAGAAGAGAAGAGAAGAGAAGAGAAGAGAAGAGAAGAGAAGAGAAGAGAAGAGAAGAGAAGAGAAGAGAAGAGAAGAGAAGAGAAGAGAAGAGAAGAGAAGAGAAGAGAAGAGAAGAGAAGAGAAGAGAAGAGAAGAGAAGAGAAGAGGAGA
Source organism: Oenanthe melanoleuca (assembly GCF_029582105.1). NCBI lineage: Eukaryota > Metazoa > Chordata > Aves > Passeriformes > Muscicapidae > Oenanthe > Oenanthe melanoleuca. The sequence goes on along the minus strand of NC_079337.1, from coordinate 56,354,949 downwards.
GAAGAGAAGAGAAGAGGAGAGAAGAGGAGAGAAGAGGAGAGAAGAGAAGAGAAGAGGAGAGAGGAGGAGAGAAGAGGAGAGAGGAGGAGAGAAGAGGAGAGAGGAGGGGAGGGGAGGGGAGGGGAGGGGAGGGGAGGGGAGGGGAGGGGAGGGGAGGGGAGGGGAGGGGAGGGGAGGGGAGGGGAGGGGAGGGGAGGGGAGGGGAGAGGAGAGGAGAGGAGAGGAGAGGAGAGGAGAGGAGAGGAGAGGAGAGGAGAGGAGAGGAGAGGAGAGGAGAGGAGAGGAGAGGAGAGGAGAGGAGAGGAGAGGAGAGGAGAGGAGAGGAGAGGAGAGGAGAGGAGAGGAGAGGAGAGGAGAGGAGAGGAGAGGAGAGGAGAGGAGAGGAGAGGAGAGGAGAGGAGAGGAGAGGAGAGGAGAAGATGAGATTTCCCAGTGTTTGTCTCTCCAGTGCCTGCAAGGCCTCACAGCAACTGAGCTCAAGCTTATCCTCAGCTGAGCCTGGCCCAGGCTGTAAAGGGCCACCATGCCCATTATAGGCAGAAATTAGACTTTATTACACTCCTTATTCCAAGAAAGTAAGCACTAATTTCCATCAATAAATTAAAAGTGCGCCTGATGTAAAAACTTCCTGAAGTACATCTGTCCCTGCATTAAACTTTCTGTGCCCTAAAAAAAATCAATGGCAAGTACCTGACAATGTGTTTGGATAATTTGCTTTTTCAGAAGGCAACTGTAGTACTAACAGGACTATTGACTTTAAAGTTAATCAGGGATTTTGAGTGTCCTTTTGATTCTTGAAAAGCTCCACTCACCAGCACCTTCCCACTGTTTTCCCCAAGGCCACTCAGAAAACAACTTTACTGCTTTTTTCCCACTAGTTTTATATTTTCTTACTGTGGACATAATTAATTTTCAACTCCTCTAGTCCCAATGGGAATTGGTCTGCAGAAGAAAGATTTTTGAATCTGGATGGAAAGGAAGGGACCAGTCCTACCCAGGGCAATATAACTGCTCATAAGAAATCCTCCTTTGCCTTCAAATCCTGCTGTAAAGCACCAATCTGCAAGGACAGACACCTACTATTTTTCCAAGAAATAGCTCATGCTCTTGGTCTGGGGTGAGTGGGGGCTGAGCAGACAGAACTGTAGGCTGGGAGGCTTTCTGGGCATCATCACCCTGACAATTCTGCAGCAGAACTCACACCTCTGCCATGTGAGCAATGAAATCCCACCCCCTCCACAAGCCAAGAATCTGTATAGCCACAGGGCTGAGGCACAGGTGGCTTTCCCAGGCATGCATGGAGCATTCTGCTAGGATAAGACACAGAGGCCATTTGGCCCTTTCACCCTTCTTTCATCTCACTGCTCTGCTCTGTCTGACCCCTCACTGGAGGCTCCCTGCCCAGCTGGGCTCCACCCCACAGCAGAGGGACATCATGCCAGCAGTCCTCTGTCCCACAGATTTTATCTGCCTCATTAGGAACATGTCCTTATTCCTTCTCACACTTATTTTCTTCCTGCATCACAGGAGCTTAAACCAGCACATTTCATAGAAATTCAGTTGTTATTAATAGTGGCATTGAGGAGCAGCATAAGATTCTATTACAGTTAACTGATTTCAGAGATTTTAAAGTATTTTTTAGGATGTAGAAAGATGAAAAGTTTTTCAGTGTGAGATCTGGCATTCAGGCACTCAAAGAGAAACAGTTTTGTTTAATTGGTGTAACACTACAATTGTGAACTACTTCATTGCAGGCTGAAAAAATCAGAGTTTATTGTTTTTATGTGGTGATTTTCCTGCTCTTTGTCCTGTTTAATAAAGGACAAGACTACCCAGTTTTTGAAAGGAGAAGTGGTTGATAAGTTTTGCTGGAGCTGTAAAAACAGCTGTCATCCATAGGTACCTGCTTATCCTTTTGCTGAAGAGTTTAACATCCATTTACTGCTAAGGATTGATAGTGGGACCTCCTAATGAATACGCTGACAGATTCTTAACTACACTTTTAGCCAAGCATCTCTTTTTATATCTCGGCCTTAAATATAATGAATCATAATTCTTACACATTGAAATGCTGATTCACATCTAGAGAGTTTGTTTTGGCCAGCTCATGGGCTTTTATAAGTACTGCAAAATCACACTGGGTATATAACTTTCACTGTGACAATAGGAGGCTTTAACTCTGGAGATGCAGATCCAGACTCATTCCACCATACCCAGTGGAGCAGCCGGAGGTGGGGGCAGCAGATATTATTAAAATTTTGAGAGGGCACTAAATTAATTTCTGATTTAGTAGACCCCCTAAGCTGAGTGTTGTTTTTGAAAGAAGTAGTCTGGGATATTGTGAACAATGTGTTACACAGCAGAGCAGTTACACTATAGAGCTCTTATGCTTTGCCTTTCACATGAGACCACTGGATATAGCAAGAAGTGAACTGCATCATATAGTTCAATGAGAAATAATCTTATAAGATACTTATCTCACGTTCAGACCTATCTGAACAACTTATTTTCTCCTATAAAGAGACTGAGAGATTTAGTTGCAGCTTCAAATAATTCCTTACTCTATAATATCTCTTCATCTCTGTTTTTCACAAACTTAGAAGTAAATTTTTAAAATGCAAATTTTGTAGATTTTGCCTTTTACTCTTGTGTCTAATGCAGGGTCAAACATATCACTGGCACTAAAATAAACATTCATAATAATAACCAGACAGTGGGTAAAATACTAACTCTTCAGTGAGACAAACAAGAATACTTTCATCTCTTATTATACAGGGGATTCTCTATTGCTATTCTTCAAGTCATGGCATCAAAGGAAGCCTGAAAGTCTTAGGGAGCTGCTTCATATTTCCAGACAATAATCCTCTTTGCTCCCTTGTGATTTGCTCACTCCCCAAGAGAACTTCATAGGAAAACATGACTATTTTTTTAAGCTTTTTATTAGGATATTTTACCTATCTTGCTTGTGTAGTCCCCTCTCATTTCTTGTCATTTGGATTCAGGAGTTTTCCTGTTCATCATTTCAACATGTAGAATTTCAAAGTAGGTTTCAAGAGCATGATTCACATCACTGATTATTATAATATATTATATGACCTTTTAACTTGCCTGTTACTTGCCATTGTCAGATATTTGCCAATGTTTCTCAAGAGATGTCATCATCTTTCCTTCTTGCTATTTGCCAAAAATTAAACTTAGAGATTAAACTTACAATAAATTTATCTTCTCTTTACTGGACACAATTCATTCTAATCCTGTGTGCAGTGAAAGATTTTTTACAAAAATTTCAGTTTTCCTGCTTTTATTTTGAATTTCCAGGAGAGAGAAAAAAGCATAACTATCCCATTTTCAGCCACTCTCAAACTGTACAAACACATGATTTCCCCTCTAAGCATAATGAACATGTGTTTCAAGCTGATGTGCCAATATTCTTTGTAGTGCAAATGACATAAATCTGTGTTGTAGCTGAAGGTCATGTCATAATTGTAGTTTTGGGTTTCCTTCTTTAAAAAAAGTCCCAAACACCACAAGCGTAGGAAATTAAATGGGAAAACATACAAACAAACAAAAAATATCAGAAAAGACACAAAAATTACCCACCAAGCCGAAACCACTGTTAGAAGCAGCAAAAATTTTAGCTGGAAGAATCAAGCACTACTAGAAAGTCAGGAAATGGCAGCTCACAGTTACCCTGAATATCAAGCCATGATCACAGACTGCTCCTCCAGGAGATCCCTCCACATTCCCTAGGACACACAGCAGAGCAGAGTCAAAGCTTCTTGAATAAAAATATTGAAGAGCTGGTCTTAGGAACAAAACACCATCATTACCTGGATGTTTCTTTGTTATTTTGTTACATTATACAGGATAAAAACCAAACCCAAATGTTGTTCAAGGGTACAAGGTTGATGATTTGTACTGCAGGACAAAATCTGAGATGAACACTTTACAAGTGTGGGTTGGATGCTCAAGTATTAACCTGTTCAGGATCTGTCTGACCACCCAGTGACAGCAGAGGAATGGGAATGGTGCTGCAGATGAGCATCCAGGAAGTAGGATCAAAAGAGATGTATAAAAATAAGGCTGCATGTGTGTTGCAGATGTTACTGGAGTTTTGGGTTCCTGATCCCCTTGTTTGTTTGCTTTTAAAATATCTATGGCTCTTGTAGGGCATGAGCAAGCTGATAGTGCACACAACAGTTGCACCAATTTCACCCAAACCAGTGAAATCCTGAGGCTGCATTTCAGTTAACAAAGAAAACTCACAAATATGAGGATGAAATAACTTTAAACAGGACAGAGATTTCTTGTTCCCTGTATAACTTCTTTAAGAAAACACTAGGTAGCCTTATCCTTTAGCTGCTGTATATCAGCAGTAGAAACCTGCAGGCAGAAAAATTTTAACTGTAGTTGCTATAAATTTGGACATTTTGAGAGAGGTTTAACTTACGTATGTTGAAAGGAAATTAAACCAGAACATTAAAAATTGGTTTTCTCATCTAGAAAAAATGCGCTTTTGGGTGTAAGAGCGTAGATGCAGCCATTTGGAAACACACTTTGCAGTAGACTGCTTCTACACATGGCTAGGAACAGAGAAATAAGGAAAGAGTGTAATAAATGTGATTATAAATACAAATTATTTTTTCCCACCTGTGTCCCTCAAATTCAGCATGTTTTCAGGTAATGCATATCAGATCATTGTGTTTAATGGCCTAAACTAAAACTTTGCTGACCAAGCCAAAGTTAAAAGAAACATTAGAAGACTTTTTTCATTCCTCATCTATACTCATTTTAAAGTCTGGAAACCTGGTATATTATATTATTTACCTTGAAATATTATTTAACTTGAAATACTATTCCATAATTTTGATCCAGCATCTGTAAGAAAATGTCCTTGCTGGCAAACTTAAATCTGTGAGCATCATTCATTTATTTTACTTAGCAATGTCATGTAGAACATATATATTTGGTGGTGGGTGGTGGAATTGTATTTCTTCAAATGCCCTTTATGGCCTCATAAGATCTGTGCAAGTCACACTAGTATATACATGACTACTTCAGCATTTACTGAGTTCATGCAACAAACCAGTTCTAGCTTAAACTATAGTCATAAATGCAAATATGGTGGGTTTGTGGTCTAATATGCAATCACTAGGCACAAATTAAGTTTTTCTTAAGTTTTCTGTTGTATCATGCCAAAGAATGAGGGAATTGATATGCAAATCTAATGACTTGTCAGATTGTTGAGGTAGTCAATAGATGGAAAGCACCACTCACCCCAAAATAAAGAATAATAATTAAGAATTAAGTTATACAAAACTATATTTCTGCCACAGCAATGACTGTACTTAATAAACCATGTCCTTTTTACCTTATTCAAAGCACTGCCAAGCAAAAACAGGATCCACATTGGCTTGTAGATCTGTTTTGGGAGAGATGCTTAGTACTGCTGGAATTTGTATCCCTGGTTTAGCAGAGCTGTTCCCCTGCAGGGATGTGATTTCTGCTTTGCACTGAGGTCAGAAAGAGCACCTCTGGCATTGTCATCTTCCATGGCCAGGCTCACCCTACCCATGGCTGATTGTACTGTGGTCACTAAAAGACAAAACAAGTCATCAGAAATTTCCTGTTAAAGGCACTGGTGAGGAAAACATTAACAGGAGGGATGCAAATACTTCCTTTTTGAGCTTGATGTTGTGGCTGAGCCTATTGATTCTTCAGCTTGTTTCTGCTCTAATACTCATTTTCTGTGCAGTTGCAGTAAGTTTGATAGCTGGTTCATCTAGGAGGTTTTCATTAATCCCTTCTACATGACAAGTTTGGTGCTCAGCTAAATTGAATACAGAATTTTTAGGAGGAATTCAGTAAAACATTAAGCCTATTTCTTTTTATGGAATGTAACCATATTTTTAGAGTTCATGGGACTTTTTCTTCTGAATAAATACATATTCTTTAAATTATGATAATTTAAATTTTAGAATTGCATATTTAAATCTCCAAAATAAAAGGAGGGGGTGGGGGAAAGACAAGTTAATTTTTGTCTATTCTTTCTTTTAACTTGAATCAAGTTTAGGATCCGTCACTCCAGAAAAATCTCCCTTAGATCATCTCACAAGAAATCTACTAAATTGAGTCATGACCAAATTTTCATAGCAAAATTAAAAGAGAAATCTTAGCAAAGATAGGAAAGAAACAGTATTAAGATGATGCATCTACTTGAATCAAAGCAAAATTTCTCAAGACAAGCTAAGGGGATTTATTTAGCTTGTCCAGCTGACAAACAAAACTGCGGCACTGCAGCAATTCCTATGTATTTCTTTCTTTTTCGATTTACAGCGTAAATCACATAAATTGTGCTTTGCCAGATATCAAACATCATGTCATACAGACAGTCCTTAGCTGAGGAAAACTGGCATCCGCTTGTCCGACTCCACAAGTAAGAGCAAGTATAAATAAAGCATAAATGATTAATTTAACCTGCCCTCCCTGCCTGCCGTTAACAGCTCTCGGACCCACAGCACACTGTGCTCCTGTGATGTACCAGTGCGGTAGAGCCTCCAAGACTGTGGCTAACCCCTTTCCAAGTACAAACACCTGTAAAAACAAAATTAGTCCTGCCAATATGTCTAAGAAGAAATGCTTTCCAGTAGGTTATAGATATAATATTCACCCCATTCAGGGGAATCCAAACAAAACACAAATGTCTTATTGGGGCAAGAGGATATTAAGAATAATAGACAGATTATATGATAGTTTATTGAAGGCAAAGGAAGAGACATTAGTCATAGTTTTGTTATAAAATGAGACTTAATCAAAGAGGAATGGGTTAGAGGTCATGTGTTCTATTTGTGCTATTATTATTTTTAAATCATTGAGACTTCCATGAGTGGCAAAAGAAATGATCCTGAACAGTAAAAAACAAGCCAGACCTCACTGGAGCACTTCAAGATGAGCCAAGAGAATCCACAGCACGAGCCCTGCTGGCTGTATGCTAATCTTCTTTTTATGTCTTTTTAACAAGGGGAGATTGGAATATAAGATCACCTTTGCCAGAGAAGTTTGTCTCAACAAACCACTAAGCTGTCTGTGGTATTCTTAGTGACGTGCAGCAACCTGAGCAGGATATAACTTATCACAGGAACAACATTGTTCTTTTACGCTGCTCCTTTTCATTTCATTAAAAAAATTTTAAGTCAAACAAGATAACTCTAAATAAGTGTGTTCAACTTCTATTCTAGTTTGTTATGCATATTAACTTCCAGATACCTGGTTTTATGCTGAATGGCCAGGGAGAGAGGTTCAAGCCATTCGGTAAGACTGAGCACTATGTGATTTACTGTAATAACTGTGCATTGACATGGACAATAATTTTTTTTTAATTGCACCCATAACTGCACCTATATATTTCATATGCAGAACTAAAGTTCTGCATGTTTTTTGCAGAATTAAAGTTTTGCATGCCTTAGAGATATAGGTCAGGATAAAATTTGCAACATGTTTTTTTATGGATGAGAAGTTGCTCCCTGCAGTAACAGTAATTACATTTTATTTTACATCTTAAACCATATAAAAATTTACAGCAGAAAATTGTTTAGAGCATTCAGATGACCTTAAGAGATATTACTTTTGAAAATGGCATTAACACTTGGAACAGAAAAAAAGCACCCTCTTTTTTTCTTTCACACCAATGAAGCCTCAATGACTTAAACGTAAGAATTGTACAAAGATCTCAAAATACCTGGTTGACATTAATTTTCATATCAAAACAAAATTTAAAGAGCAGATACTTCCTTGTATATTGTGAAAAAAATATCTTGACATTTACCTTAACCCCTTGCCCATGTACTTTTCCCCCTAACATTTTAAAAATATCTGCATAATTTGCAATGTTTTCTTTTATTTTGCATAGACAACTTCCACAGCTAAATATCTTAGAAAGAATGGTTCTTCTACTATGCAGTCTATAGTTTTCCTTTTCTAGTTCCTATACTGTTATTCCAAGCTACTTTCCAATGTAGCTGTAGTGTACATTTGTGTCAGTCATTTTAATTTATTCAGGCTCTTTTTGCTGCCCCCACATTTTCTGCTGGCTAATTACTGTATCATGAAAAATAAGGATTATTTTGTTGATTCATTTTGGAGTCATATTCTTTGTTACCTTACTTATCTTTCTTTTTGAGATCAAAGTTGTTCAAGCTGCCTGCTCTTATCTGACACAGACTAAAATCATCAGGCAGATGAGTGTCACAGAGCACAAATCAGCTATAAAGGAGCTCCCAGACCACTTCACAGGCAGGACCTGACTGAGTTCCTCCTCTCCATCCCGTCCTCTGTGGAGAACCAGTGGTCCCAGTCCAGGATTTCTCAGCTCACTGCACCAACTCAGCAGCACTTAGAACTCACTTTCTTCAAAACTAATCTAAGCCCTTCTCTGTGGCAGCACTGTTTTGTGACAGATTTTCTGGTTTGTTCACTGGTGGAAAAGGTTTGGGTTTCAGCTAAGGAGGCAAGAAGCAAGTTCAAAATCCTGTCATATTTGACAGGATTTGACCTAATTTTTTTCCTTCTCTAATGATCCCAATCTATAGTCATAGAACCATTTAGGTAGGAAAAGTCCTTTAAAGTCATTGAGTCCAACGATTAACCTGACACTGCCAACTCCATCACCAAACCATGTCCCTAAGTACCACATCTAGACAAGGTGATCTAGTAAAAATTATAATATTTATGAAATATTTTTGCTTCAAGAACTTGAAGGGTTTTTTTAATTTTCACAACATTCCTTCAAAAGCAGAGACATATATACATTTTTATACACCCATATAGATCATAGGTATTTTTAAGAAAAAGATATTAAAATAGTGCAGAATCAGAGAAGAAGGAAAAAGGAAAGGGGAAGAGATTTTGAGGCAGGCAGGGGCAGAAGATGTTCATTGGGAGTAATGGGGCTCATAAGAACTTTGCCTTTTGGAAGGACTAACATTAAAATCCAAACCAAACCAACTACTCAGCAACAGTCTTTTGCCTTGGCATCTTTGTCTCTTTAAACTATTATATATGTGGGGTATTTTATTTGTGGTTTTATGAATATTTGCATTACTTACAGACTGTATGTGGCTGTCTGGGTACCAATACCTCAGGGCATTAATTGGCAGTGTGTGGGTAATTGACCCCCTGTGTGAGGTCTGAGTTCACAGGTATGGCAATGTAAAACTGGGAAAACCTTTGGGAAACCTTTGCATTCTTATGGGCAGCATCTCCCATTCTCTTTTTTCTGTAATTGCTTTCCTACCACCCAAATGAATCTAAAGAATTAGAGTTCAAAGAGTTGTGGGGTTACAAATGCATTTTCTCAGGCCTCAGGGTAACTTTTTTGTCCTTCATCATGAACACAATATTTTAAAAAATTTATTCCCCCTGTTTGTACTTTAACTTATCCTACATACAGGGGATGTTAGTGAGGCAAGAAAGCCTCTGGCAGGTATTTATTTCCCAAGGCACAGATTATCAGGAGGGGACAGGAACCATTTAGCCTGTTACCAGGAGGAAGAGCATTTGGAAGCAGCTAGAAGTTTCCTTTGGTTTGTCACCAGCTCCAGCGTTTGAAGATGTAACACACCTCTGAGTGTATTCACCTCTGTCCTGTGGGGACCAGCTGAAGTGTTTCCTGTCAGGGTCAGTATCAATAGCACTCTGAGGGGTCTCAGTGACCCCTATAGCCTGTGCTCAAGTGGACAAGCAGCCAGATGGTCACACATTTCTGCATTCTTTCACTGTGTTTTTCCAGCATTAGATATACATGGTGTCATCTTTGTCTTGCAGATCTAAAGGGAACAAAGCTCTTGAAGAGCAACTTACATGGCAGGAATCAACGTGGTGAACCTGAAAAAAAAATAAAATTGATTATCAAGGGAAAGAAAAACCTGGAAAGGTTTCAGAGTTTTTTCTGGGTTTTAAACTCTTGCAAACAATAAGCATATAAGCTGCTTAAAGCCATTGTCTTTACAGGGATAGAAAAAAATCATGTTTAGATGATATGCACTGAAAATAGTCATCTTAAAATGAGCTAATCGGTATAATCCTAATAATTTGCAAACAAAAGAAGTGCTATATTCTGGAGATCTTCAACATACCAAATATTTGTTAAACAAGGTTGAATTTTGAGGACAAGCTGTGGACTCCACTTAATGACTCATAGGTCTTCAAAAGATTGAAATGCCAAAAGAAGAGGAGAGGAGAGGAGAGGAGAGGAGAGGAGAGGAGAGGAGAGGAGAGGAGAGGAGAGGAGAGGAGAGGAGAGGAGAGGAGAGGAGAGGAGAGGAGAGGAGAGGAGAGGAGAGGAGAGGAGAGGAGAGGAGAGGAGAGGAGAGGAGAGGAGAGGAGAGGAGAGGAGAGGAGAGGAGAGGAGAGGAGAGGAGAGGAGAGGAGAGGAGAGGAGAGGAGAGGAGAGGAGAGGAGAGGAGAGGAGAGGAGAGGAGAGGAGAGGAGAGGAGAGGAGAGGAGAGGAGAGGAGAGGAGAGGAGCCCCATCATAATGCTGTTCAAAAATATGGAAAAGCACATGCTGCTCTAAGTGCTACAAGTTCTAATGACGTGGAAGATGACAGATTTATGGCGTCTTACATTTGAGTAAGAGGAACAGATGGAGAAAATAGAGTTTAGGATCCTCAGACTAGGCGATGGTCTATGAAACAAGCATATGACAATATTTAACAGAAGGTAGTTTTTAATTACAGTGTCCAAGACAAAGTGTATAAAAGTGTCAGCATTTTTATCTCAGTGCTGCTGAGAAAGAAAATCATATATTTATCTGCTCTCTCCCATGACCAATTATATACACAAAATACACCTGAAATCCAGTGATTGGTAGATTTAATGGTGAACTTCACAGACACCACACCTGGCTTTGCTCTAGAACTGGTTAAACCAACTTCTCTACAGTATCTGGAACCACCTTTTGTGTCTTGGATTTCTCTGAGAACTGTAGATATTTAAGAAATAATTCATCATGTTTAATTTTTAATTTTTCAAGCAATGTTGCTTGTTTATTCCCAGGGAGGATTCAGTTTAATTAGATATTGCTTAATTTCTCCTAATGTCCCAACATATTATTTCCAGTGCCAAGGTCTACAACAAGGGGACAGATTTTAGTCTAACTTGTTCACTCTTGTCTAACTCTTAATTCATAAATAGCCAAAAGCCTGAAAAAATATTTGTAGAACTATGTCTGATGAAATGCATTTGCAATTTCTTCTTTCCTCATGTCATGTTACAATCACTCAGCCTTTGCTCACTGCTGCTGAATGGAGTGTGTCTGTGTATTGGTTTTGGAAGGTCTGAAAAGCTTCACTAGAACTCTGGCATAGCACATTTGCCAAATATTGTAGATTCATTACAAAGTTGAAGATATCCAAGCTTGAGACATTTCTCTCCTTTTTCTATCATCATCTATGGGCTCCTTTCATCTCTCTCCTCCTCCTCCTCTGTGTTCCTCCCCTCCTTTAATCTCTCCCTTGCTCTCCCTTTCCCCATCAGAACAGGAATGTGTGAACATTTATCTGTGTCTTTGCTAACACGAACATTCTTCCACCCTCTCCCCAACCATTTCCTACCACTTCATGAACAAAAAGCTCTCAGAAATTAGCACATCTTCTTTTCACTCAAAATCTTCTCAGCCTAAAATTCAGAGCTGAATAAAACTCAGATTCTGAACGCTATATGGGGCACAAGGTTCAAAAGTGCAACAGTTTTCCAAATGAAATGGAGAAAAATAAGTTAAAAGGACACACGAAACCTCCCCACTTTGGCACAGCCCCTCCTTGACCTGGCTGTCTGGTATTTGTAAATGTTTTCAATCAATTCCACTTTTTATCATGACCGCCCACATTAGCTAGCTCCAATTTTGCTCTGAGCAGCAGTACATCTGTGCAGCACAGCATGCTGAGGCCCAAGTATCTCTAATTAGGAACTTAACACCTCTAAAACGTTCCATATGGGCTCATCACAATTAGAACTTGCTGCTATTTCCACCCTGGCTGTGCTGGGCTGAGATGGCTTCATTGCGTGACCTGTGACTTCCAGGTGCCTGTCTTGGTTTTCGGCTTCCTAGTGCCTCTTACAACATGATTACGTCCTTCTCTGCCCCTTCTAGTCCTTTCAAACGTTTCAAAACAGAGTATTTTCTCTCTAGTGGCTAGAACAATTGAAAAAGTATGACTGATTACGCAGATATACCTGTATATGTAGATAATTAAAATGGAGAGTGGGATATGCTGCAGTTACGGCAGAAGGTGCTTCTGTTCCCTCTCCTCCCCAGCCCCAGGGGATGTCCTGGGCACTCCCGTCCTGGGGGCAGCCGAGCAGGGCTCCAGGTCTCTGGGAAAGCTGGAATTCTGCCATGGAAACTTGGGAAAACTTGGCTGCTTGTGGGTGACCACTAGAGGGAAATGTTGCTCTGTTAACAAGACTGCTTTGGAGGAATTTTGCTGCATTTTTATCTTTACTGCTATTATTTGTTTTTTTAGAGGAAATATGTAAAACCTTATTCTCTACCTTTTAATAATTTGTTCACTGCTTTTTACAAGAGAACAATTTGGACTTAAAAATTAATTTTCTTAAAGCAGAGTTATTAACATAATTCAATTAGAATGAAATGAATTAAGCTTACTCTCCTAAGTACATGAGTCTGTCCCTTCCCTCTGGTTAATGACTGAACACCTTTTGTTATCTGATTCATTTTTCTTGCTGAAGTTTTACAAAAGGAATATAGTTTCAGTTTCCACTGTCTTTTGAATATAAAGGTTGAAACCTATGAAATACTTTTCTTTCTCATTTTCAGAGGTAAAAGTGCTGTGACCCCAGACTGAGAAAATTTCCATTAATTAAGTGACAGTTTTTTGATTCAGGACTACAGCCCTTGTCTCTAAGTCATTAAGTAATTCAGTGAATCACACTGCAATGATAAATCATCCTGTGATGCTCCAGTGTACACAGTCATTAAGCACTTTGGAGTGAGTGACTTACTGATATGATGTGTCTGCATTTCCAAATAAACTCATCCCTGTATCCTCCTGTTGCTTGTGTACTGCAAGCCCCTCCTGTTTGAGTGCCCAGCATAGTGAGATGAATTGGCTAAACTCTAACAGCAGCAAAATGTCCAGAGAAAAGCAATAAACTCAGGCATCCCCAAAAAAGTTGAAGATATTAACAAAAGAGTTTCTTCACATGAAACATTAAATGCAATCAGGAGATTGTATTGTGGTGTCTATATAAATACTTTTTTTAGGAGCAAGTGCTAAGAGTCAATTCTGTGGTAATACTTTGGACTTTTTGAAGAGTGGTTTGAAAATTATTCGAGGTTTGTCATAATGAGAAGTAGTTTTAAAAAACAAAACTAGTATTCTTAAAACAACATGTTCACATGGATTTAATTGCTTGAATCATGACAAAAAGAACAAGCAAACATAACACAAGGGTGTATAATTTCAAAGGACTTATGGTTTATTGTTGAGGGGTTAATACTTACACTTTTTTTTTTTAATCTTAAAAATAAAAATTTGTGGTTGTTTGTTTTTTGTTTTTTTTCCCCACACTATAAGGGATTAATATATTTTCTGATCTCATTCAGACAGCAGCTCTAAATCATCCTTCCACAAGCTATTTCTGAGCTTGCCTAATGCTACAATAAAGCCATTCTAGTTATGTTATGCCAAGCTACTGCCAGGTATAATGAGAAGGTTTGGATGTAACATCCATAACTTATGAAAGGCCAGATTTTGTTTGTTGCAGTATTTTGTGCCAGATTCATCCCAGATGCAACTGAATAAAATTTATGAAACTTGATGTTTACCATCACTAAGTAAATATTATAACAGACAGCAGTAAGTGTTGATCACTCAGTAACAACTAATGCTAGATGATAGAAGCTGTTAATTATGGGTTGTAATTAAATGAGGTGGAGGAATTTTATTATTTTTTTGTATGATGAATAGCTCGTTGTTATTGGCTGAATATACATTCAATGCAACAAGCACGTGAAATTTCCATAGCTTCTCACCTTGAAAATATTACTCCTGATTTCTATGATAAATAATTCAGATTTAAGAATATGCAGGATTAGCCAGTCTTCTAGGAGAGAAGGAGTGAAAAGGTAAATGTTAGCACAGGAATTCACCCCATCGATCAAAATTGCTTTTTGGATGGTGCCTCCTCTTGTACCCTGTGTGAGCCCCTGCCTTGCTTCCATCAGGCTGCCAGGTCCAAGGGACAGAGACCACACTGGTCCTTTTAAAAAGGACAAAATAAATCCCTTCTACAGCATATTTGAGAAGTGTCAATACCTTGATTTTCATAGGCTTATTATTCACATTGCAGGTAGTTTCTGGAGAAAATCATACCAAAATAAGTGGCTCCATCACAGTGGGGGAGTTTGGTCTTTCATTTCCTGAGTTTGGATCTTAAATGCTTTTAGGCACTTATGTACCCTGGAGACACTTTTTACACTGTTCTGATGGGCACAGTACAAACACTAAAATCAACAAACAGATTGAAAAGCAGTACTCCTAGTGTGTGTTATTTAAACTGCTATAAGGATAAAAACTTCAATTTGTTCCACAAAAAACTATACTGTTGCTAATCTTTTCTCCTAATCAGTGTCATTTATTGCTTGTATTGTTCTGGTGTATTAACATCTCTGTTAAAAAGAAAGCATAATTTTAAGTGCAAATTTGGTAAAGATTTTTTCTGATCTAAAGCTCGATATAGAGAATATATTTTTTGTAGCATAAAATCTAATTATATTCAACAATTTCTGTGAATAAAGAACAATCTTTATACAGCTGGGAACTCTTGATGACAGGATGAATTTTGCTTATTCTTGGAACAGAAGTAAGTCAACAAAGTATTACTTGATGCACAAGTAAAATCTGATAAACCACCTAATAGCAATAATAGGGGTGAGGGGAAGTGACTCTTGCTGTTCATATAGGTAGTATGACACCATATGCATTATCAGAAGCTGATGAGTTCAAATATGTTCAAACATTCAGCCAGGCTGTTCCTTCCTACGCATAATTCAGCTTAACATTTCAAAATGTTTGTGTTAATATTCTAATTCAAAAGGACCTTTCTATGACAGGTTGACCCAGAGAGTCCATCAAGTCACTTATGGGTTGGTCTCCATTAAGTCCATAGCTGCATGAGAAGAAGAGATCACATTTTAATTATTGTTGCAAATTGAGCAGGTTCTTTCTACATGAAAATATTAAAAAATGGGGAGGGGGGGAAGTGTTTTCTGACTTGGTATATATTTGAGATAACAAAAATGCATTATGCACAGCATTAAATCCTGCTGCCTGTTTCCTACTGAAGATTGTCAATTTAAGTTTGATCCATTCACTTATTTTCCTGCAAGACAGCCATCATTGTCTAAATGCCTGGTGTTAAACAGATGGAAATAAATTGAAAATTAATATTATCAAAAGGAATACTTGGCTATGTTTTCAGTGGGCTGTTCATATTAGAAAAACCCCACATTTTTCATTTTAGCTATAAAATGAGCTACTCCCAGCTCTTTTCCCTGAACATTGCAAAGCAACCATCCAGAACATGCTTGGAGACTGACAACTTTCTTCCATATATGGGTAACATTTTAATTTTCCCTAGACCGTATTTGAAGTCCTGTTATAAAATGTGTAGGGATCAAAATCCCTACTTCTGAGCCAAAACATTAAGAGCCAAGTGTTTTAAAACTTAAGGTGACCAAATGCCAGGCAGATTACGCACCAAAGTTCCATGCAGATGTACTCCACAGGCAACATTTAAACGTGTTTGGGTATGTCTGAGAGGTCGGAAGGAAATCTTTTGCCTGGAAGGAGAAACATGCAGAGTGCACCTACCTTCTGTATATCCATTCATAAGCTCTGTGCCTGGATATAAAGAAATAGGAATACATAAATCAATTATAGAGTCTAGTGGAAAATAAAAAAAGCTGCCTTAATTTCTCACACCAAGGAGAAAAGTTAACATCTCACGTTATTTCCATATTCTCAATGAAAACCACTGTAGTGTAGATTACATAGTTACTAAAGTATAGTTTATACATAGAAGTAGCTGAAAAATTCAGCAATTGCACTACAAAAGAGGCCTTCCTCTCATAACACAAGATAGTATTAATTCACTTCAAGTTAGAGAGCTCACATTCAAGTTAGGCCAGTTTATGTGGCAGATGGTATATTTATGAAGGTGTATTCATGGGGGTGAAATATATACCCAATTCAAAATGAGTTGTAATGCTCTATGATAGCTGGACCTCATTCGAAATAAACATTTCTCAAACATATATTCTTTAAACGTTGTCTGTTTAAGTGTAATGTACAATAGTTTCCAGAAGATTTGTCTCCAATGTACTGAAGAGATGCCCTTAATGAATTAAATGCACACCCATTAAGGAACTCAAGGATGGCATAATGTGATCCCAGTGCTTCAAGAATGGCATTCCCATGCCCCTACAAAGAGACGAGCTGTTGGGATGGAGCAACTCAGAAAAAGAGGGAATTACAATCAGCAAACATCATGGTCTTTGGACAGAAATCTGTTCCAACTTATCTATGAAGCACTGAAAGTGAGAGCATCCTCCACTTGAAAGTTTCTTCATTTGACTAGGGCTGAAAGAATGAGCTCCCTGCTAATTTCAGTCACTACATGAAATTTATTTCAAAAGATATCAGAGAGGTGACTATTGTGTCTCAACTCCTGACAGAGGACTCCTAAGGGCATTATCCCTTAATGATAATGATGTAAATAAAGCTTATGTATTGCATTGGAAATCTAACATTTCTTTTTCCTTGCACCCAAAATGTTGCAGTGATAATTGAAATACCATTAACGTAACAAAAACATGCCTATCCCACAACATGGCAGCTGGTCAAGAAACACAGCTGCTGGGAAGACTGGCTGAAGAATTAAACAAAAAAAAAAAAAAAAAAAAGTCTATGGCTTCAAGAAACTCTTATTATTTTGGAGGCTCTGGAGCTGTCAGCTGAAGGACAATTCAACTTACAAACACAACTTGACAGACTGAAGAATAAATTTCCTCTGGGTCATGCTGAGCTTGGGACAATGCAGCCATACTAGAGTGAACCTTAGGAATACACCTTTCACAGAAATGTCAGGTTAATTCTTTCTGTTCCCATGGACCAAGAGCTCCTGAAGGAGATGTGTCTGGCCTTTCTGCTCTCAAAGAAACTGATAATACCAGAATCCTAAACAACCTCTACCTTCCTCAGTATTCATTAATCACAAGTGAATGTTTGCATTTCTCCACTTCTGTTATAATATCTATTTATGGTAAAATTTTTAAAAGTGCAAAAACATTTTAGGAGCAAAATTCCCAGTGACTTTCAGTGAATATATAATCCAAAATCACCCAGACACCTTTGAATTACTCACACATAGGCCCTTAAACTTGCATTGTAAAAATTTAGGACCTTTTCAGCTGCAGGAAATTCTTCAACTCTTCTCCTAAAAATAGACTTGGCCTTCTGCAGAAGGAACTTTGCCCCAGTGGAGTCTTCTAAAACATACCTAAAGTTAACATATATTTGCAAGAATATTCAGAGAATCAAGAGGTCTACTTTATGTGTGTTCCATTATTTGCTTATTAGTGTTAACTTTCAGTGGATATTATATTAATCTCTTTCTCTGTGTGTATATGTATGTATATTAAATATATAATTAATATGAATATTCCATAAAATCTGCAGTTTTTCCATTTTATCAAAATATTCTTTTCAGAGATTTATGGCTATTTGGAATATAAGCATATCCCTAACATTGTCCATCTGTCCCTGTAAAACACAGGCAGAGTGCCAAATATGGTTTTTGGAGCAAAGAGTTCTCCTCAAAATGTTTCTGAAGACCCATTGTAAATGAAATGAAATTTCTCCTTGAATCTCCAGGGAGTGCCACAGCTGCTAACACAATTGACACTGCCTGAGCACCCTCACCTGAGTGTGGCCCAGCAATTTGCTGATTTTGCCATAGTGAGGACAGCATGTGGGACTTCATAATGCTCATGGAGAATTTGCCTTGCTTGATTGAACACTGCACTTCTTGATCAGTATAAAGAGCATGTTAATGCTCTTGTTATGAGTATTTACAAAATGCAGTTAAAACAAAGAAATCCACATGACTGACTTCAAGTTGACATGTGGAACATACAAGGAACACAGGAATACTGATATCATTCCATGGGATACCTCATCTGGGCTCTAGAAAAAAGAAGTCACGTAAAAAAACAAACCTTGTAAATTTTAGACAGAACCAAGCTTGGGATGATCCAGGAAAGCAAGGTTGTCACGTTGCTTTCTTTCAAAAGGTACCTCTGGGCTTTTAAGAGATGACATTTAAATTCTGTTGACATCCTAGCAGAAGCACTCTAACTTTTACAGCTGCTGAGTGGCAGTAATTGTGGTGACCACTCACTGCTGTGCCTCCCAGGACAGTCTGCACTAAGGTGGCTGAGCAGCACAGGCAGCAATGGGTAATGCTCTGTCTTAGAGCAGGCACAGACTGAAGACCCTGCATTGTCATTTGATCTCAGGGAATGCAGACTATTCCAGGACAGGAGCTCACGAGTGCTCCATAAAATGGTGCCAAAATCCCAGATAGCTCTGGAGCAGTCTCTCCTGTGACACTGCTTTCATGCTGTCTCACAAACAGCCATACCCTGTCAGCAATAGGATCTGCTGCATGTTTCAAATCATCACACTTAACCATTGTGGAAGTGTAAGCTAGCTGCAGACATCTATCAGCTCAGACAAACAAAATAGCACTTCAGTGATCTGCTGAGCTGTGCTGATTAGTTGTAAACCTTTTTTTTTACACTTTCAAATAATTCTTCTACAAACTACTGCAAGCAACTTCCTCTCAAATCATGTTTTCAACACATCACTCTAATGGTATTC
The DNA here is from genome assembly GCF_029582105.1 of Oenanthe melanoleuca. Classification (NCBI taxonomy): domain Eukaryota; kingdom Metazoa; phylum Chordata; class Aves; order Passeriformes; family Muscicapidae; genus Oenanthe; species Oenanthe melanoleuca. Next base: position 56,335,985 of record NC_079337.1, on the reverse strand, counting down.
ACCTACATCAATAAAATTATCTTCTCTGCAGTGACTAAGGACATTAAGGATGAAGAAGTGAGAGAAAAATGCAGCAACTAGACAAATGCATATGGAACAAATAGCTCCTACCCACACATCTTTCCAACAAGAAATAAAGATATATACTTTGTATGAAATCCTATTGGGGACCACCACATCCCACTTACACCTACCTTTTTCTCTCTCTACTCTTCAGTAAGGTGCCTCAGTGCCACAAGACACACAGCAGCACAACCCACAGTACTTACTGCTAAGAAAGCTGCAATTAAAAGCAGAGGAGACCAAATTGTCATAAGGTATGGTTTATGTGCTCTAGCCTGAATTATTGGTGGAAATGCAATGTAAAAGCTGCAGAGGAAAATGCTGATGTCTTCTATTTTGAAACTAGGTCCTTCTGTTAAGTGACATTAAGCAAAATGTCCTCCAAAGAATCAGGGCCTGGGAAACACTATCTGTACATGGTCATAACAGTGAATGGCAATTTCCATCCAGCTGCCAAAAATACATAGCAGAAACATGTGGTAGATAACTTTTGTTCAATGCTTTCAAACCTAGAGAGGGTTCTGAAGAGGTAAAAATCTCCAGAGGAAAGCTTGATCCTAGAAGTGTGAATCCTTATTTTCACTTAAAAACCTGAAATTTTTCCAAATGCTCCTGTACCTTGAATGGACACAATCCATGTACTTCTAGCAAGTACTTTTTATTTAAGGCTGCAGTTCTCTGAGTTAGTGAGACGAGTCTGCAATTCAAGCATATTGGTGGCACTACAGAAGTCAATGGGCCACACAGTTACACTGAATTAGATGTACCTTGTTAAACAGGCTGCTGAATGGGCTGAAGACATGAATAATAACCAACCTTTCAGAGGCATTTCAGTGCAACAATCAGCTTGAGCAGCAGCCATGGCCCCTGGCTCTACAGCAATACAAATGGAAACAGTGAACAAGAAATGAGCCCCAAATATGTGGGTTAGCATTGAACAATACAGTTTCAGGTACTCTAACAGGGGCTTTGCTTTTCATTGCTATCATATTTTGTGATATTAAATTATTTTGGTTTCCTGAACATATGAGGTATATGTGGTATTGCTGCTGCTGGTCTGCTTCTAGACACATTTGAATGCAGCAGCCACATAAATACATCAGAGGGGTTCTCTTCTCCAAGCCTTCCAGTTGCTGAAAGTTTTGTTAAAATAAGCTTCTGACTAGAAGAGAGAGCATATTGATCCCACTCACACAGCACAATGTTACCCTCCCCATTTGCTAGATACCAGTGAATCCACTCAGGATCTCAGCCTTCAGCATGAGCCCTGCAGGAAGCCAGGCTTCATTGCCCCTGCCACTCTCACCACTGTTTATACTGCAGCTCTTTCATTCACACGTCGCAATAAACAGCTGTGCCATGACTCCCTCTTTCACATGGCTGTACTTGACCCTGCTCAAACACATGCACACATAAACACACACAGTTTCTGTGTAGAGTCCTGATCCCTTTTTCAATAAATAAATAGCTAGAAAGATGTATAGATGAAAACAACAAAGGAATCAGTGATACAGGACAAGAGCTGAAGATCTGAATTGTGGACTGGATGTCTCAGCACACACCTTGTGGTGAGCTGTGTTGAAAACTGACTTCTTGCAAGCTCTTCCCACACAAGTTACTGAGATTTAAATCCCTCAGTGTGATATGGCTTACTGTACTTGTGTTTATTTGTGCAGTGAGAAGTCTACAGAGGTACTATAAAGAGTTGTCAGCTTTGTGGAATGCTTTAAGTTGTAGTCCTCTTAAAAAGCACATTCCTACCTGGACTGCCCTCCCAGAGCCAGCATCCCTGGAGGCCCCTTCTATTGTTGCAGTGTTAGTGTCATCACTCCATTAGGAGCCCACCGGAGGCTGTGTGCCTAATTCAGAGAGTGCACCTGTACAAGCAGTGGAAGAATGATAATTCCTGACTCTGCTTTGGTGTGAAGTGCTTTTTTGTAAAACAAAACAAACTATTCATGCCACGATGAAAAATAGCTTCTGCTGTACCTGTCAAAGGATCAGTGGGTCTTTTCTAGTCAGTGAATGAGCATTGGCTGGTCTTCCTTAAGCCAGGAAAAAAGAAAACAGTTAATGCAAGTAAATATATATAATACAAGGCTATACTTTGCTGTCCTTATGTCAGCTAAAGTAATTTACAGAAGATATGAGCCGTGGTGCTTCAATGGAATATTTACAGAGAAGAAGGTGAGGATACCATGAAATTATGCATGCACAGAGAACTGAAGGCAATTTGCAGCTTTCCCTCTCCATGGAGCTGAGCTTCCCACAGATCGAGCCTTTTATGGCTTAGGGAGGACACATGCCCCACTGCTGCTGTGTTTTGGATGAAAAGCAGTGTGTTTAAAATTGGCTGAATCACATTTCAACCCCTGGTGTCTCACGGGCAAGGGCAGCTCCACATTCCATTGCAAACACTGAGCATGAGGGTGATGCTGCTGAGAACAGACTCCAGGCTGGTCAGTCCATTGGATTTATCTGTCAATAGGGCTGATAACATTTCTAATCCTAGTGCTCAGCCAAATGTACAGGGTGATTCAGCTTGTTTCCAGTTAGGAGGAAAAAATTGGAGGCAATGAAATCAGGCATCTCTTTAATGCAACTTTTGTTTAAAAAGATGTCAAATCCTTTCTTTTCCAGGCTTTTCTCCCTTGTCTGTGTACTTGTGCTGGATAGGCATGGTACTCTATTTATGCCCACTTCAGCTTCTCCCATGGATTCACCAAAAAAAAACTAGTAAAATGGGATTCACCTGCACATATATTATATGGGCCTTTGTTCTGAAAAATGGGGTGTTGTGAATGGATATTCCTAATTCAGCAGTGTTAGGGGATCCCTATTTCAAGAAAAAAAAAGTTTTTTAAAGCTATCTATACAGTTATCCATAGCTTCAGATAGAATTCTCAGCCAGATAATGACTTAGAGACTCAAATTAACAGTGAGCAGACACTAAAATCTGTATTTCCTTTTAGATACCACATCTTACGGGGACATCCAGAGTGTTATCTCATTTATTGCAACTTGGTTACAATATGGATAGCAAAAGCCCTCTTCTAATAATTAAAATTACTTTTCTGACATTTTAGATGCAATGCTATACAATCTCCTTATTTCCATATAGTAGAAAACCAAAGTAAAATGTTGGAATTCTAACTTATGGTCAAAGATCTTGAAGCAGCTTCTAAAAGGGTGCAAATATTTGCCTAGATTATTGTATTTACAATTCCGAAAATATTTCTTCTGTTGAAGGTCTGTGTACAAGACACCACTCCAAACCATTTTTAAGGGAGTTTTGACATAAATGAAACTTTATGCTGGCATGGCAAGTGAAGTACTTGATTAATAAAGAGTTTCACTGTTTTCAAACACATATTCCATGCAGGCTCATTTGAAGAAAACCGCAAGTGGAGAATGCTTTACTGCTTCCAGTCACAAGGGGGTTGTGTATTTCAATCCTGCTTACACAGTCAGCTTACTTTGGAGCTCTGGTAGGAAAGAAACATGACCAGGAGAAATAATGCTACATTCAGTGACCCTGCCCTTAGAATCAATTGGCCTGATGGGAGAACTTTTTTTCTCTCTTTTGCTACTGTTTTCTTAGTTTTTAACCTTTTAATACTTAATATTTCTTGAAAGACCATCTTTAGAGAAATGTCTGCTGTTCACAGACTATAAGTACTGACTGAAATGGCTTTCTGACACTGTGAATGGGAAGGCAAGACATATCAACAGTTGATGTATAAGCACTGTACACATTCATAGCCTTTTAGAGATGTTTTGGGGTGATTTATTATTTTCTGATTTAAATATTGGTGGTTAAGTGTACAGTTGAGATATTTACGTTACAAAGGGGTTGGTCTTCAGCCACAGTGACAAGTGAAAGAAGAGGACAGTCAGGTCTAATGAAATCCACAGAAAATTCAAAAAGTCTTGAAACTCTAGAAAATAAAAAAATTATAGTCATTTCTAATAGACAGTGGAGTAGCACCCGCCAGGCTTGGGTTTCTGGCTGTTGCTGTGTCTCTAGGGTATTTCAAAATGTGGCTGAACAAAGCAATAGAACACACTCTGTGGTTAAAGTGAAATGCAAAGCAGAGATCATTGCTTATGTTTTCCCATCCCATAAACCCTTACTGTCAGGCAAGGAAGGAATAGAACTGCTTCAGTCCCTGGTGCTGCTTCCTGGCCGGCTGGCACGCAGACAAGATGGATTAGCTGGTGATGATCACTGACTGCTGGTGAAGCTGCCATTACCTACAGAGTATATTTAAAATGACAATTTGGAACAGTGTTTAAAAAAAGCAGCTTTTAACTTTGTGCACACACAGTAGCTCTGATAACCTTTTTGTCCAAAGACAAACACTGAGATGGTTTGTTATGGCAGGGTAAGCATCTCGCTGCCAGTCCCAGCTCCATGAGCAAAACAAGGCTGCCCTCACAAGTGCTCCTGGTTCTGCTTCTGCCTCCCAGCCACACGCTGAACGTCTGGGCAACTGTGCCCTTTGTGCTCATCCATGAAAACAGGACAGGTAAATGCAGTCATGTCTGGTCCTGTCATACAGCTGTTTCACACTTCTTTCAGCAAGAGCTAAATCTCCTAAGTCAAGATTCAAAAGCAGAGATCTTTCCCCTCTTAAACTAAGCAACCACTTGATCTGTCTGAATCACAGTAAATATACTGAAGCAAACTGGTTACAAGCAATGACTAATTTCTGCTTTCAACTACCTCTCTTTCTCAGTGTTCTCAAGTATTTACTGTTCCCCACAGTGATAACTTGTTTCTTTAGAAATGAATCATTACCACTGAATTTGTCTCAAAAGACCACATTTATAATGCACATTCTTTCCACTTTCAGGTGTTCTTCTCAACCACAGCGCTCTAGAGACAGGTCTATAATAAAATAAAAAGTAAAAAGAAAAGGAAAAATCTGATGGGTTTTGTGCCTGAATACATAGATACATCTTCACAACTTCTATGATTTAAGTTCTAAAATAAAAGTGTCTGACCAAGTACAGACTAAATTTTAGCTATTTCAGTTTTGAGGGACTCACTAGAGCTTTAACTGATTGACTCTTGGGAATGGCTACACGATTTCTAGGTAAGATATACAACAGTTACATCAGTTTTGACTTCAAACACCTCTTCTAACCTGCTCCACGTGGCAGTACTTCAGAGGACAAGGTATTATGATCATCATTAACTAGCTAAATGAAAGAAACAGCCCATATCCTGCCTGTCATAAAGCAAATCAAACCTGCAGTGGGATGGTTCTCTACTCTTATGTTGTTTGAACACACACCATTATTGCACCTAGTCAGACAGGTGCTTTATTTCAATGACAAAAGTTTTTTCTTCTATTTTGTCTTACCACTACCTGTCCAAAATCTTTTCACTCAGCACTCGTGGGACTGCATCTGGGTGCTGCATGCAGTTTTGGGTCTCCTCATGTAAGACAGGTGTTGATAGCTCAGGAAACATTCAGCAGAAGATGCCATGATGGGTGGACACTTGCTCCAGGAGGTGAGGCTGGTGAGACAGGGTTGTTCAGCATGGAGAAGGGGCAGTACCAGGGAGTCCCAGTGCCCACAGGAGGATTCAAGGAAATGGAGCTGGCTGGGGAACAAGCAGAGGTCACAAGCTGAAAGAGGACACGTTCAGACTCTATGAAAGGAAAAAGATTTCCCCATGAGTGCAGCTAGTGGAGAAGGTTGCTCAGAGATGCTGTCTAGTCCCTGCCTTTAGGAGTTTTCAGGACCCATCAGATACAGCCCTGAGCAGCCTGCCTGAGCATGAGCTGATCCTGCTTTGAGCAGAAGGTTGGACTGGATACCTGCCAAAGTCCCTTCCTTTGACTCTATGTGTCTGAGTCAGCCCTGCAAATTTTACTCCCTAGTTTGAGGCTAAATTTACAGTTATCTGGCAAGTAAAACTGAGCACATTTGATAGAGAAAGCATGAGAATACAATAAACACAGAACCTCATCATGCTCTTCTTATTGAGATACTTTTCAGACTACTATCATTTTTGAAATGTGGACTTTGAAAAATCAGAAAATTATATTTTCTAAAATCTAAGATAAGCAGCTGAAACCAGAAAAGGAAAACTTGCTAGTTTCTGCTAGACATAGGAGGTTATCCTCATGCATGATTCAAGCATATAACTCTCAACTTAGCAAAGCACTGGCTCTTATATAAACAGAAGTATCAGCTGAGGTCATGTAGCCAATATTAACTACACAATATGAAATAATATAAGAGATCTGAAAGAGATTTCAGGAAGCAGTACCAATTGTACCTGTGCCATTTTCTGACAGATTTTATCTACCCTTTCAGAAAAACTGTTAATAGGCATTGTTTCATCTCCTAAGCAATAAATTTCAGTATTTCAATGTCTTTATCAGTGACAAGTTTTTCTTGATATATTTCTTAAGGTTGTGTTGTAATTTTTGTGTGTTTTTTGTCTTACCCACACCAAACATGCAGTAGGCTTTATTCACTTTCTCCTTATAGCTGACATTTTTATCCCAATGCTCCTTTATATCTACCCACAGCTTTGTCTTCCCATTTTGAAGCATTCCCAATTCCTTCCACATTTCCTATTGCTATTTATAGAATCACAGAGTGTTTTGTATTGGAAGGAACTTTAAATATCCTCTAGTTACAACCTCCCTGCCATGAGTGGGGACACATCCCACCAGACCAGGTTGCTCCTATCTGCATCCAACCTGGCCTTAAACACTGTCTCAATATTTCATTTTGCTGATCATTTATTCTGACTAATTGCTAAAACAAAATAGAGCCTGTGAGGTCTTCTAATGAAGTATGATGCTGAAAGAGGTCAAGTGAAAAGACATCTTTCTTGAAAACTCATTCAAAGCTCCAATGGAAAGGACAGAGAAAGTTTTCTCTTGCAACTGCAAGAGAAAAAATATAATTTCTTCTTTTGTTTATTTTCTAGTATTACATATATTTCATTATAATTTTCATCTGCTTTCAAGGGAAGTATTTTCTGTGGAATATTATCTTGGACTTCTAGTATCATGCTGTGGTTAGTATCAAGCTGTGGATATTCCTCATGGAATATCTACAGGGTAGCATTTATGTCATTGCAGAGAATGAAAACATACCCTAATTTCTAAGAGTTTGTTCTTGCTTGTGTGAATTTTCATCCAAAAAAACGGGGATAACAAATTATTTTTATGTTGAATACAAAGTATAGACTATATGTATGTATGTATATAGTATTGAATATATATATATACATCTGCATATAGATGTATTTATCTAGTAATTAATAAGAAGCTGCTGAGAAAGGACAAAAAGTAAGGCTGAGAAGAACAAAACAGGTGAATTTACAAGTCTATGAAGTCAGGTCTTCATTCACAGGCCAGGTGTCAATTCATAGCAGGATTTAGCCAAAAATAATTTCCAAGCATAACTCCGCCTCTTCAGAAACAGAGCTGTGCAAATAATTAATACTGATCTGCTGATATTTCAGCTGTGGAGTCCTAACTGAAGTTTTGACTTAAATGCTACATCAATATTCAAGTGGATATATGAGATTTTTTATACCTTCCTCCAGACCACCCAGGTATAGCTAGAATGATGAGTAAAGCATGCAGAGCTCATAGAGGAACACAAAAAAAAACCCTCAGAATAGGCATTAACTCACAGATTAAGGCTCTCCTCAGGGAGGAATTCCACTTTTAAAAACTGACATTTCAAATGAGTGGAAAGAGGATTGTTCCTAAGGCATTTGTTCTATCATGAGTGCAGCTCACAGGTCTGAGAAAGAAATGCTTTTCTGACTAACCTGAAATAATTGGAAGCAGAGGCTCCTCAGTCAGAATAACTGCCACCATTCATGAACATGCATGTTCCACTGGAAATTTTTTGGTTTGTACAATCTGAGATAGAACCACCAACATGTCACTTCCTTGAACCTGGGAGACAATATTTAGAAGTAAATATATCTGCACAAAATAAACTGCTTGTTTCTCAGTTTATGGCAAGATGGTGCCTTCAATCATGAAGCAGCAGGGCAATGGCTAGAATGGTCACCAAATTTTCCTCATCCCAGGAAAAAGAAATATTTTTAGAACACCTAGTATCTTCTCCAAGCAGTTTGTACTTCGTCCTTGGGTTTCTGATTCTCCATTTTGAATTGTCCGTAGGAAGATGAGTTGAACCAGGGTTTCTGGAAGTCTGCAGCTGCACAGCTGGTGAACAAACAGATGTTCTTGATCAAACAGAACGTCCTTCTCTAACAGCTTGGGAACTACCACTGCTGCTTCAACTATGCCACATACAATAAAAACCTCTTAAACCATACATACCTCAAGTATTCAGTAAATATTAAGAGGAAAAACAAAAAACAAGAGGTCTACCATATGTTGACCATTCGGCATTTATTACTAGATAACTTGTAGAGGGATTTCAAAGTCATTTATAAAAGCAAGGGAAAGGGAAAGCATTAGGGTGAGAACAGGGATTTAGATGGAGGGATACTGAGCTTTGTAACAAGGCCTCAGGCACCCTCTCACCAAACACATATTTAAACTGCCTCACACAATGAGTGGAGAGCAAAGTGCCTCAGCAGCCACCAGACTCAGGAGCCCTTCTGATATGTCTCTTGCACTGGGAACTGTGGCAAGCAAGGTGAGAGAAAGAAACTAATAATAGTGCATGCTTAAAATGTACACTGAGCAACTCTTGGCTGTCCCAGAGTTTCCAAGTGCAAGATTCCTTCAGAAAAGCAGGGCTCCCTATTTATAGAGACTTCAGGTTGTATAAAGTAAGAGGGAGCTACGTGAAGGGTCTTCACAGGAATAGTACCTGAAAATTGAATAGTAATACATAAAGAAACTCCTAGGGTCCTGTGTATGTTGTGTGCAAGATTCACTTATAATTTTAGTCCTTAATATATAAATTTTGTGTTCAAGTGTTAATTTTTCCTGTCGGATTTCAGCTATGAACTGCTATTTTTTAGCTGATTGTTTCCATGAGACATTTGTTTTCCATGTTTTGTGACATGTTCTGTATTGAATCACATAGCAGAGCTCAATCACCTGGTTGGACATAGCTGTTATAACCTGCTCTAATATAAATGTCATTGAAATTAAAGCCTTTATTCCATGTGAGTTTATGTGTTGCTGAGGTAGGAATCTCCTTGCCAATGTACAGTGAATTTTACCTGATCTGACTTCAACTCTTGCCTAAATTCTGAATAAAAAAATTCAAGCTACCTCAATAAAAATCTGCTTTTGAATTCAGAAAATTAATTTTAAACAGATTTTACATGCTCCCACTAGTTCAAATCTTAGTTTTACTTTGGAAACTCACTTTTAAGAAAAATTACTATAGGAGTGTGCAATAGATAAAGTGAAGCTGGAGAAAAAAAACCAGCCAAAACTCCAGTAGCATCATGTTCCCAGGAAATAATCTTGAGCACCATTAAGAAGACAACACTGTGACTTAACCCAACAGGAAAAAAGGGGGAGGAAAAAGAACAGTGAAAGAAAAGAACTATTTAATTTGTTGTCACACCAAGATTGGTCCCAGAGCTGGCTGTCTGAATATCCAGAGTGAGAGTCAAGCACTGCAGCCTATTGTAAATCGAAGTGATCTGATAAAGTACCATGGAATAACCATAAATCACTGAAAGCCTGCAAAGAATCACCTCATGAACTGCAGAAGTCTTTCAATTTTATTTAATTCCCTTCATATCCTGCCTTGTTTTGTTCTATTTTGTTTTAATCTCTGCAAAAGAAAAAAGGCAGAATTATAATTTCTGTACTTCACAGAGCCTGTGACCCTGTCAAGCCTGGCTTGAGAATGACAACCAGCATCACAGAAGGGCTGCCAAATACAGCAATACCCTGTTACTGTTTGAAAAGATAGCTTATGGCAGATCTAACAGACATAGGTGAATACTGTATCCTGCAAGCTGGAAGGATGTCACAGAATTAGTTTAGTCTCAGAAGTAGATTAATTTTGTTTGCCCTGATACTTGTAGCCAGCAGGCAGCCAGCACACTACACAGTCCCACTGAATGTGGGGCTTTAGAAGCCTCTCACATCAAACATAATTTTAGATAATTTCAGGATATAGTTGCTTTTTTGACCATATTTTATCTAAAATATCTTAGAAGTAGTTACTGGTTCCAGTCTCCTATGTGTGCAGTGCTATCTGCCTTATCCTTTCCCCAGTGAATGTAAATGCTGAGTAGGAAGAGGCTGAATGGACCCTCAGACATCACAGATGGAGGTATGAGCAGGCCACATGCTCAAAGGCAATGCTGCTGCTCAGAGGGACCCAGCCAGGCTAGGGGAATGGCTTCAAGACAAGAACTTCATAAAATTTAACCAGAGCAAACACAACATCCCACACATGAGAGGGACTGGCACCCCTGCACCAGGACAGGCTGAGTGTGACTGGCTGGGGAGCAGTCCTGCTAAAAAAGACCTGGCAGTCCTGGAGGGCAGCACATATACAGCAGCAGCAATGCCAAAAACATACAGGGCTCTGTCAACAGGGTCACAGTGAGCAAATGAATGGGTTATCTCTGTTCAGTCTGTGCTCATCAGGCTGTGCCTCAGTGCTGCTTTCAGCAAAGGCTTCCCAAATGCAAGAAGGGATCCCCAGGATGTGTTCAGGAAAAGAGCCACGGTGGGAGGGGCTGCAGCAGGAGCACCTGACAGAGCTGGGCTTGCTCAGCCTGGGGAGCCAAGAGCAGCACTCAGTACCCCAGATCCCAGCAGGGAGAAGGAGTCAGGCTCCTTACAGAGCTGCAAAGCCAAGGAACAACAGGCAGGTCACAAGTAATGTTGATCTTAGTCTTTCCTTTCATAAACTTTTGTGACTTAGTGTCAAGGGTCTTCAAGTCTAATCCACTCTCCTTTGTATTACTAAGACTATCCAAGACCCTGACATTTTCCTAGTCCTTATGTCCCTTTGATCAGATACTGGCTCTTACAGAACTTAAGTCTTTAGCAGTATCCTACCTTCCCATAGCTTGGTTCCCTTTGGCTAAGACTCAAGCTAAATTTACAAGTCACTCTTTGCAACTTCTTTTGCAACTGTAAATTGCCTGCTAAAGATCTATTCCTCTTCTGCATGTGCTGTGGCCTTTTTCCTTAAATGCCTTCTCTTCAGACCCATGGAAGGATTTTCCTACAACAGATAATAAAAAGTCAATCAGCCTTTAAAATAAGCCTCCTTTCTTTCCCACAACATAAATTCCACATTCATGCTTTGCTTAGTTACTTAACCTCCTCTCCTCTGAGTTTGTTTACCACTCTTACAGCTTTTCCTGTTTATTCCTCAGGCTCTCAGAATTTAAGAAAAAACTTCCTAGTTATTTAATTTGCTTTCCACTCAGGTTAGATTTGGGGTTTTTATATTATGCCTTGAAACCACTTGGAAAGAAAAAATATAAACTCAATTACAAATTTTAAACTGATTGCTTGTTCTTTGAGACAAAATCTTACGTAAGGCTTGTTTAGTTGTTTTTTTCCCCAAATTAATAGGCAATGGATCTAGCCCTAGTTTAAAAATAAAACAATTCAAGTAGTGATAAAAAGAAAGGTGTTATGTGAAACTAGAATCAATTAGTATGTATGTCCTAAACCTAAACTCATTTTTGAGAAAAGCCACTGAAAGGTTTAGATGCAAGTAAAAGCAGTGCCAAAACTCAATCAATTTGGATTTAAATCTTAAATCTACTGCTTTTAATAGCAGCAGCCATAAGGGAGAAGGTGAAGCTATTATAAAATATAGATCTGGGAATTAAACTACTCACTAAAGTCCCCATGTTAATTGCACAAATAGCTCAATAGAAGTCCATTTGGTCAGGCTCATTCAGTGCTCTGGAGGTAAAACCACTTAGGTATTATTGCAGCAGGCTTTATAGCCACCAGAATGTAATGGAAGTTTGCTCCCTTCATTAATTCAAGTTGTGACTTTTTCTAGATGGCTTGCAGGTAAGTGCTGATATCAGTGTGGCCATGCCACAAGCATTTGCACTTCAGGAAATAGGAAAAAATATCACCACTCAACCCTTGCTAATTTTGCAATTTCCTTTTAAGCTGTTGTACTGCAGCCCCATAGCAGCATTGCTCCTTTTTTTGTCCTGTTCCACTTTCTGTCTGGGTTGTGAGATCTTGGCTGAGTAGAAGAAAGGTGGCCACTTGTGCATGAAAATGAGTGGGTTCTGCTGATCACTGAAATGTCGACTTTGCTCAGGAACGTGAGAGTTTACATTTCCTAGGTAATGGGCACCAAAACCCCTGAAAACTGGGATAAAATTATATGCAACTTTTATGGTGCAGGCCTATGAAGCCATTTATAAAAATAAGCTGGGTTTTATATGATTGGTAACAAAAATACATAAAAATGTTGTTTTCCTCATATATTGGGAAATATCCTGTCTTGGCACTCTGCAGCTGGTGAGTCATAATTTTACAGTTTTTACTAAAATAAAAATGAAATTAAAAAGTCCACATTTTCAAAGAAGTACAGAAACATAATATTTATAGAAGATCATAAACAAGTACTCTGTTAATAGCTGTTGAACTTTGTTTAAAGAATAACAGACTAACATTTCCAAAGTACTCTTTGCTGAGATTGAACAGGATTTTATTCAAACTGTTGCGGTAACTAATGAAAAACAAATGAGATTTCCAAACAGTTTTGACTGTTAGGGGTGTGATGGCAATATCATTGCTTTTTGCACTTACAGCTGCTGCTTACACTGAAACTACCTATTTAAAACATAGTGTCATTTTATACTTGAACTCTTGATCTGCAATTCTGAAGGACCAGGCATATTGAAGCCAGGCTGGAATCCATCTGATGCAACCCCAATTTTGTCCTTGTGCTTCCAAATTTACTTAAAAATTCTGCCAGCTCCTGCATAAATGTATCATGATGTTCTTGAGAGGCTGATGCTCACAGCAAATATAGTCAGAGTGCTTCTTGTGTTTGTCTTGTGCTGGATGAGGATCTGGGCACAGACTGTGCAATTCCCCAAGTACCAAAAGCCACTGGTGTCTCATGGACATTCAGCAGAAGAGACCTGATTCATCAAAGAAAAAAAGATACCAGCAGCTGAACTGAACCTCTTGCAAGGCACTTCACTAATATATCTGAACAGAAATTAAAATGAAACTGAAAAATTTTCAAAGGCCAAAATTTTCATTTTGTTACTCGTCAGAAATTTCCACACAATCTCCGTATTCTGCCTATTGTTAACATTAATATTATTCATAATTGCTAAATTCAAACAGAGTTTAACAATTTCCACATATAAATATTTTATATAGCTCAATATTAAAAAAAAATAGTGAATATATTTGCAAACACTAAAAAAATTCAGGTGGAAAACACCTGTAGTTGATGCCACATCATCTACATTATGAAAGGTATACAGAGAAAAGTGTAAATATTGATGAGCTGAAGAAACTGGTCTCATCTTGTTATCTCTCTATTATTAAGTTTCTGGGTATTTTATTTTTCATGTACACAGAACCAAGAGTCCAGATTTTTTTACTCAAATGGATGTAACATAAAATGGTGTAATGAATTATAAACTATTATAATTGTTGGTCTCCTTTTTACAGCTCAGGCAGCATTAAGAATTCAAATGATTCTGAATCCTGAATTTCAGACACTTCAGATCCACTATTTAAAAGAGCAACTGCTTAAGAAGAGTTAAATTCTTTGATATTGAATTCAGTAGAAGTTTATCACTCACATTAATTAAGTCAAATTTCACCTATGAGTTTGTTTCCTTCTTTAAAAAGGAACAACCAACACACCAGGAACAAAAAAAAAAGAAGTTAAAAACAACAAACACACAAAAAAGGAAAAAGGAGCAGAAGTGGAAAACAAATACCCAACTCAACTCATCTAAGACACTTTAAATGTTTTAGATAAAGGTCAGGAGACAAACATCAAAGGTTGCTGGAAAGACAAGTGATCCCTGAGATTAACAGGGCTAATGCATTCTGTGTCCATTAAAGCCCCAGTAGGGAATTACCAAGCTTGCACAATATTCTTCACATATTATTCTGCAAATTAAGGCACATTTAGATTTCATTTGTTCCACTGCAGATGCCACTTGATCCTTCCAGGTTCTCAAATCCATCCCTGCCTTGATTTATATTTGCCATAAATACTTTGAAGTAGGGCAGATGTGGCCACACAAACCCTCTCTACTACTTAGATGGGGGCTGTATCTACTGCTGGAGACAGATGTGCTCAATAGGAAAAGAATCTCAGTCATGGTACTCTACTAAACTTTGACATACTCCAAAGCTTTTTAAAACACCTGCTCTGCATAGCTTTGAGCAAACCTATGTTAAAAGAAAAAAACAAAAACAGAAATCATACAGAGGAAAGGCTAAAAGACAGTAACTTTACTCTTCCTTGGACACTAACAGTGAGGAGAGTGTTCAGCAGAACATGAAGTATATTCATAGCTCAAGTTTTTAAGCATGTTTTTCCTCTATGTTGCATCTGAATTTCCATTTAACCATTCAGAATGAAGAAATAATGATAACTTAGAAGAATTAGAGGATGCAATTAGCCTGTCCTGCTACAGCCTACTGAATATTTGGATGATAGAGTGTTAATACCAATTGAATAGTGTATTTGTATGTAAGGGAGCTAAACTCAAAGTCTAGTCCAAATTATAGCCAGGCTTATTACTTGAGTTATACTTGTGGACATGCTGCATACAGAAACGACTCTGTGAAACACCCAAGGCAAAGAAATCCTGCTTTATAGTGCACATAATCAGGAAAGTAAGGAAAGAAAATTTAAACTGTTATTTAAACAACTCTCATTCCAATTACTACTTTCCTCTCTGTCAGGGCCAATTATTCTCACTTGAGACATGACTAGCATTTCTAGAGGGTTTTTTTTACAATGTATAGAGTGCCACACAGTCACCTTGAAAAGCCTGAAAAATAAATTAAAGTACACAGGAAAAGGAGACTTAATAAACTTAAAGATATCCTCTTATTTTGTCATACTGAGGGGCACATTAAAATACAGAAGGACTTTACAAGCAGTAAAGTGTTTTGGACATGCATTTATGTTTTCCCCTTAAAGTAACAGAGAGAAAATTGAAAACCAGAGCATTTCTTCCCTAGCATGTATGCCAGACAAGAAAGCAAGTCCATGAATATTTCCTTTCTTTCTCAGAAAAAAAAATAAAATTAAAAAAAAAGTAAAAATGGAAGTACTAGTTATGAAATGAATGATATGTGAATTACAGTGTCAGACTACTGATAGTCTAGAAGGCTCTATTATTTTTGCCACAAACAAATATGAAGAAAACAAACAAAAAGATGTGGGCATTCAAAACTTGAGACTGTATTTTTGACCTGATTTATATGAGAACAGGTTAATTTTTTCTTAATATGTCATAAAACAATAAAAATATGCATTGATTCAAGACTTACCAGAGAGATGGGGATTTGCCTCTTGGATAGCAGATCAGGAACTGCTCACTGCCTGTCCATAGCTTTCTCATTTGCTTGGTACTGATTCTAACCAAGCAGAATAGAAAATTTCCAAAACCATATGTACCTGGAGATCTTGTTTTGCTGTAAGTCTCTCACTTGTCTGACTCACACAGACCAGAGCTGCATAAATGAACCTGTGTTCCAAAGGACTCCTTCATCACACTCCATCCTGCAGGCAAGAAACACACCAGGAAGGGAGATTTAATATGTTTTATTTTAATGAATTAAAAGCACTGACTTGATACTTGTGACTGTTTTGCCTGAAGGCCTCAAAAATATTTAGTTCATAGCTTAATCATTTGCATTATTAATAGAAGCACTGTCACTCATGAGTTGTATGTCTCATTTTACATCTCCCCTCATGGATATCCAAAAGCTGTGCAATTAATAGAATTTCATTCAAAATACTGGTTTTATTTCCTAAATAGTCTTTTCCTTCTTTTTCCTAGATATTCCCATCTCCTGTATCATTTTCTTCAGTATCTGTGCCAATACAAGCCGAGGTGCCAGCACTGTTGATTAGTCAGGTCAGGCAGAACCCTCCTGGAGCTTTCAGGAAAATTCTGGCTGTGGAAAACTAACAACTTGGAGATGACTTTCCCTGTAAGATGTGCCTGCATTCATACACTTCAGCCATTGTATTTTTATTATATTATAATTATTATTATATTATTTATTATATTAGGAAAATTGCAAGTAGTTACGACCCTACTTTTCCAGATTAAGTTCAGTGTGTGTGCCTCAGAGTCTTGACCGTGTAATATTCACCTTAATTCTCAGTGCTTTTGCTGTCTCAATTTATCTATGAGCCTAAATTTCTAATTTTCCTAAATTTCTCATGCATAACATCAGAACTGCTTTCATAGACCTTCATCCATTGAGCTAGTCAGAAATAGAAAACCATGTAAAATGCAAAACTTAGAAAAAAAAAGTTTGCTTCTGAAATTCATCCCAGACTGAAATTTCTAAAAAATAAAATAAAAAATAAAACACGGAAAGAAATAATATGAAAATGTAGGTACGATAAGGAATTGAAAAGTTACTCTTACATTTGGACATTAAAATTGGTTTGTCTAGGAAGCCAAACTACTCCATGAGAAAACGAAATCATAGGATTATTTCACAAGCAGAGAAATGTGCTAATTCTGCTACTTTTTGCACAGGGCTAATGGATTTGACCTCATGGTAACACAGTCCCTTCCTGAGGTGGCTGTTTGCCTGTGCACAATTGACCTGAGGTGGTGACTTCATGATTCTGTCTTAAGTTCATTTCTTCAGCTGATTTCACCATGTATCAGTTTCATGTAAGGGATTCTCACTCATGACACTCTTCTTTATCCACCTGATTTCAAAACCCAGCTCATATATATGCTGTTATTACCTTTTACTGAGGTCCAGATCTGAATGTATTAGTCATTTTCTTCCTCACTTTTCGTATCTACAGAGGTCCAGATTCCTTTCAGACTCCACAACTGGGGGAAGGATTTTGTCTTTTCCAAAGGAATGCTCACAGGAAAGGCTCAGCTCTCTAGGCTCATCTTGGCTGCTGCAGAACCCATCATTTGGCATTCCTCCCACTTCTCAGTCTGGCAGGTACTGGGATTGCAGAGCTAAAACTAATGACAGCTTTATCTCCATGACAGAGGTAAGGAAAGCAGAGTGTACAAGTGCATAATTCAATTTCTAGAAATAATTATATCGAAATTGTAATACAGTTCTGATCATTTTCACTGCAAGATAACAGAGAAGACATCTGTAAGTGCACTTTGTTAATCTCACAGCTATTTTTGGAAGAGACCATATACATATAGAGATAGGTAAATTCAATTCTCTCTCAGTTTGCTGTCTATCAGACCACTGTCACTCCTCTCTTTGTTTTGATTGTGCATTTTTTTCCTCAGTTGAAAATAAAGCTGAATAAAAATTAAGCCAGAATGAAAGAATATATTCTGGTCTCTTTATACATCAGGATGGCCACAAAACTAAAGATTAAAGAGAAAAAATCCAACAGCAAAAGCTAAAATAGGGTAAACCCAAGGTCACATCCCTAAGAAAACCTGTCTGTGGTATGATGGCTTGATCTGCAGTGCTGAGATGTACACAGGCACACACAGTAGTCTGCCAGGTACAATTTAGATTTGTGCAGAATATTAAAGGAAAAAGGGAAAATATAAGAGAGTCCAGACCTTCTTTTTTTTTTTTTTTTTCTTTTTTTTTTTTTTTTTTTTTTTTTAATAGGAAATAGCTGCAGATGAAGCACAAGACATTCTACCAGGAGTTTCCTTAAACAATAAGGACTTTATTGACACTTTAACAAGGGGAAGCATTTCTCTGAATTACAGCCTTATTTAAACATTTCCCAACAGTCACAGTGTAAAGCAAGAGGGTTTCTGATAGTTCTTATAGGTTTATCAAGGTCTAAAGTCAATTAGAGCACTTCTTCTAATTGAAGTAATGAAATTATATTTTTTGATGCCTTGCATGGTGTGTCCTGCTTTTACAACAAATATTTATAGGATAAATCATTCTGTTAGGAAAAGACATGATTCATTCTGCCCTAGGCAGACATCAGTGTACTTGTAAATGTTAAATTCATAGTTACTAGCACTGGTAAATATTTGCACAGAACCATTTCCTGTTCCCTGACTACAAAAGTCGAGTTTAGCTCAAGACCCAGTTAGTGCTGAAACCAAAGTTTTCTCACAATGACGATGCTGATATAGCTGCTGCAGTTAGGAGGGCAATTTGCATGATTGAGATGAACAGAATTTGACTGATGATCAGAAAAATAGAGCTGTTCTACAGCATGGCCTCGATAGCCAGGGCTTTGCAATCCAGCAAATCCAGGGCGTTCAGACAAAAGGTCAGATGTCACAACCTCCATCTAATGGATTCACACACAGACCTATTTTGTGGCTTCTCCTATTCTGGTCCACCATCTTCAAGAAGGTTGTCCTAGCTGCACAATAATGCAGTTCCTCACATTTTTGTCTCTTTTTTGCAGAAAAATGGTAAAATGCCCATATCAGAGTTTACCTTTCTGTCAAGCACAGTATCTGCAGGGTTATAGGATTTACAACCAAGCTGAGAAATAGAGAAAAACTCAGAGATAATACTTTCATTTTAAGTACCATCTAACTTACTCATTCCTGTTCATTTCTTGTTGATGGAACTGACAGCGGGGGATTTATATTGTTATTTCTTATGCTGATTACTGATCCTGTTATTTCTTGTGCTGATCCTGAGGGAACAGGATGACTGTGCCCTGAGTTCTCCCCCCAGCTTCCTTTCTATGTCCTTGTTTCCTGGTAGTTTCTCCAATTTAAGAATCTGAAGGAAATAGGATTTGGGCCCAAATGTTCTCCTACATTTTCTGTTTATGTAAGTGGGTTTTTTGGTACTGCAGAGTATAATTGTTTAGGGATAGATTCTCAGTGTAAACTGGCAGAGAGCCTCCAAGTGCTGCATAGCTGTGCCAATTTACACAGCAGAAAAATTGATACCATCTCAGTGAAGGAAGCATAATGCACATGCAAAAGAAATTCAAAAGTCAGAGAGGGGCAGACCAGCAAAAAGCTCAAGAGAATGAGAGGGGGGAAAAAAAGCATATCAGAAAATCTTGTTTAATAGCTCTGTAAGGGGCCAGCTGTAGGCAGTGGGGGAAGGACAGTGAAGTGTAACAGGCTGAGCTAGTCTGCCCCTTTGTGTGTGTGTGGTTGGAGAGAGAGCATTTGATTCAGCTTCCTTGCTAATGCTCTGAGACAATTAAACAAGGTATTAGTCATTGTCTCATGTGCAGTGAGTATAGAAGCGTTCTTGCCAAGCATTTCTGTTATGCCAAGTGTGAATTTATTTTACAGTTTAAGTAGGAAAATAGTGCAATCAAAGACTCAGCAGGCCATGAATACACATAAATTCAAAGGTACCATGAGCCACATTCAGTAACACTTGGATTAGATTAGCAGACCATTACCAACCTGGAGATCACTTGAATCTGGTTTATACCTGCCATGTGTCCATGCAGTCTATACTTAAATATTTACAGAGCAAAGCCAGTGTGGCCTTTTCTGTTTCACTATACTTCTATAAGCAAAGCCAATAAAACTGTGGCACCAGAAAAAAAAATAGGAAACTCCCTCTATGGTAGCTGGTTGGGATCACTCAAATGTCTGTGAAGAGGGGAAAATCCTCATTAACGAGCCAGGCATCTTCATCCTCACCATCAAACTGCTGTCTGGAACACATTCACTGTTTAGTTCCAGCTCCTATTGGAAGTTGTCAGGCCAGCCAAACTATAAGAAAAAAAAAAACCTGGCAGTCCTCAGTGACCAGAGGTGGGGGGATGGAAGAGAAGTAACAATTGCATTGCTCACCTGGAAATCTTGCCACTACTGAAGCTGAGCCAGAAGCAGAAGGAAGTCTGTGCCAGTCAGAAGAATCTGAGCACCCTGTAATAATTAAACAATTCCTGATCACTCTAATTTGTAGAATAAGTAAGGTTCTGGGGAAAAGATTTTTAAAATACAACATTCCAACCTTCAGATTTCACCAGGACATCTGGTCAGACAGTAAATGCTGGAAATCGTGTCATACATGTAGGGGCAGATAGAAATGGATCCTCCCCACTGCCCAGGTTCTGCCCTGGCTGCAAATATGACATTTCCATCCATGAAACACCAAGTAACCATTGTACAAATATTCTCTCAAATGTTTCTAATGGCTCTCCACTCTATTGTGCAAGGCAATAGCAAGTTGCCCTGCTCATCTCTGTCACTTCTCTTGTCTGGTACTGACTGCACCACAAAAAATTGACATTTGTGTGATGCACCAGTCATAACCTCATAAATATGTTAGAAATGCAGCGTAGGATAGATCAATAAATTTGATAAAATTTTGGAGAGGGAGCCACATGTATCAGATTTATGTGCTTTTGAGAACATACACATTATACAAATTATACATAAAGATTATACAAAGCAATATTTCATGTACAGATGCAATATGGAAATGTCATCTACACAGGAAATGTCATCTACACTAATTGGACTAGACTCCATATCAGTAGAAAAATATATTAATGTATCTATAGAAAGATATACATACCTCTGAATGTAGCCTCTGTTTTCCCACTTTTGAGGAAAGCAGACTTTCAATAATAATGTGTTTTACCTCTCTGTTACCTAAGGTATTCACAAAATAAGCATCCACTACCAAAGGCCACTGAAATCCATCCTAAACATATCAGAGAGAAGTCATAATGTTCCTCATTTCAAATACAGAAAAACTACAAAACACTGGCTCATACCACCAGATATCTCTTCCATGGCAGAATATTGCTTCATATCAAAGGGACTTCTGGGCCATAAACAGGATTACCAGGGAATAAATGATAAACTATAGAAAGAAAAATGTGAGACTATGTTTCTGTTACATTTAGTCATCAGGGCATTTATACTGGCACAAAAAGACTTTAGAAAAGCTCACCAATTTAATTTGCAAATCAATGGTATAATGGCACTGGAATTATGTCCACACATTTGAAAATCCCAAGAGCTCATCCCTCTGGTAGTAAATGAAGCACTGTGACCAGTATTACACAGTCTACACTGTTTGCCACGACAGCTCAATTTAATTTTAAATCTAGCAAAATAGGTGTAAAAGGCATTACAGAGTTAAAGCTCTGTTTAGTGTTTTGCCTCACATCTAGAAATTTTAAAATTCAACCATCAAAATATCCAAATAACAGTCTAATTGTGACCCTAAATAATGGAATATATATAAAGCTTTCCTGGAGAAAATGGGTTACATCCTTCCTTAGACACATAACCCCCACCATTTCTGAGTGCAGTCGCTCACACATCACTTTCCTGGCATGTTGGACATCAGAGGCTGAAGAAATGACATCAGACAAAGTCTAGCAGAAATACCAAGGCCAAGTTGGATGTGGCCATGGGCAACCTGATCTGGTGGGTGGAATCCCTGCCTGTGGCAGGGGAATTGAAACTAGATGATCTTCAAGGTCCCTTCCAACCCAAATCTTTCTATGACTATTCATGTAAGTAATAGTAAGAAATTAATAATCACTCTGTGTGGACAGAGGTCTGTGCAGTCTTCTTGGAAACATGTCACAGGCTTGCAACTTCATCCTTTTCATGGGAAAGCTCTACCCAATTTCTTGCAGCCCTCCTGCAAGAGATTTATCTCCATAAATCCTAGGCTGCCTCACTCAAGAAGAGTGGGAAACAGGCAAGCGGTGAGCAGCAGGACAAACCTGTGTGAAAATATAGACTCACCTGAGTTTTGTGTGTTTACAGAAAATAAGCTTGAGATTCATTTCTCTTAGAAGACAGCACAGGTTTAGAGCAAGAGGTTTCCTACAGGCCCCATGCTCTACTACCAATCACAGAAATATATTTACTAAAAAGAAAGGTATCAGCCTTTTAAAAAAAGTTTAGCTTTTAGTATTCAAAAATACTTGATTGAAGTATGTTGGTAGAATTTTTTTAGAAAATGTTCATTCTGATAAAAGATGGCCCTTTTTAAATTTAGAAATTAAATAAAAAATTCTCATGCTGTCAGAATGCGTGCCTTTTAGAAACTTCTATCATGTGAAAAACAAATGGTGTTGATCTATCTTCATTTAGTGTGGAAAAACACTACTGCATTTATGTTAACATTTCTAGTGTACAATGAAACATTTGAGAATGAACAGTAACTTTCTTTCTTGAGCAGGACTTGAAATCAATTGGAGGGCAGAATTTTTGTATTAATAAGTGTCGATGAAGAGTTACTGCTGTAAAACAAAACAAAATGTATATATTTTAAATTATCACCAGTACTGGAATATCAAACACTGTTAAAATGCAGCCTTTATTGCTCTTTAAATTTGCCTAAATAAAAAAACAAATTCCATCCCAAAGATATTCAAGGATTAACTAGAGCTTTCCTGTAAGAAATAGTTTTGTGGGTTTATCTGAAATTATGATGGTTAAAATGCAGGACCTTTATGACCTGCTCAATGGCAGGTTTACATTGAAACTGTTATAAATTATTACAGAGGTGAAGCCAATCTAAACAGTCCAACATAAATATATCTGCAGACATACTGGCTACTACATATTCTAAACACTGTCTGTATATGAATAAACAGAGCTTTCTAAATCATTTAAGAAAATGTATTTATTCATAAAATCAATAATATTTATTTTTGTGTTTGACAAAAAAGGTCTATTATACCTAACTTATTGGAGCTTGAAAACTTTTTTATGGATTCTTATGTGGTTTTCCTACATCTGATAATGGCTGAGAATTTTAATTTTTAATTATGTGAATGTTTCTAATAGTTTTTGTATTTGACTAATCCTTATCTGTTTAAATTGCTATTTTATTAAATTTTGCAAGTTAAATATTTAAGTAAACATGCTGTACAGAGCTACATTTGTTCAGTTCTCTGTCAGCCAAAACTTTTATCAGACTGTAAAACAGACATAGGTAATATTGGGAAACAAACCCATATTTGTGTGTTTCTACTTTCATAACAGCAATAAAAATACATATTTCAGTTCATACTATTATAATAAGCAGCATTTGTGGCAGGAAAGGAAATGTGAGATGTTAACACATGACCAGACCCAGGGTATTCCATTTATATGTATGAAACCATACAGGAAAAATTGCAGACTCAAATAAAGTTATGTATAATGACACCGTTTGTGCTGCTTCCTAATTTCATACAATATTTAAAATATTATATCCCATTAAAATTCCTTCTGCTAGCTTCCCAAGAAGACTCCCAAAGTGCTTTGCTAGAGGCAAACTCTGTGTTGCATTAAAGAAAAAAAATCCAACATGTAATTACATATGCAAAATAGAGTCTTGGTAAACTATAAAACAATAGAAAGTGGGAAGAGAGAAAAATAGTCTTAAGATCTGCTACACTTTGCCTTGCAATTTGTTTTAGAGGAACCTGGCAGAAATGCAAAGGCAGCTGTGAAATAATCTAATGTCAATTGCTTCCCCTTTACAAATTGAATTAAATCCAGAAGCCTGAGTTTTAATGTGGCATTCCAAACTCCTGTTTTGTTTTTTTAAATTATTGCAAATTTTTGTTGTCTGTGTTTACTATATAAATACCCTGTATCCAATAATCATAGCTGTGACATTTCCATACCACTTTACTACTTATCTCCAGAACGCCCTTTAGAAAATTCCAACCTTGTACCTGCTGTACTATAAACAAATAAATAAAATGAAACAAATAAATAAAAAGAAAATAAAGCAACCTTTTTATTCGGAAAGTAACACAACCATGAATTTCAATCCTTCATGTCCCATATATTTCCAAGTTCTCAGCTATACTCATTTGTTTTACCATGAGGTTCTTATAAGACCCTTACATTTCCAGAGTGCTAACAGGAACTGGAAGCTCTATTCTTGCAGCTTTCAAATATTGCCTTTGTTTTTTCCCATTGGGGAACTCTTCATTATGGCTGTTGAATGTTTGTGGAAAAAAGAGTTTCATTCGATCTCAAAAGAAATAGCTAGGGAGTATTCTGCATCCTGCTGGATAGCCAGGAAAGGTCTGAGGAAGGTAATAGCTCTTTTGGGTCAAAGCTGCAATCCCTGAGGAACTGATGGATAAAGAAGATTTGGGGTCAGATTTCTTTTGATGAAGTAGAGCAGTTACAGGTAAGCTGTAAGACTGAGAGAAGCAAAGAAGTGTTTTAAACAGGAAAGGAAGCCCCATGCTGCAGAGTCTGGATCCTGCTCTGAACATCCTCCCTGCAGAAATCTCGTGTTTCCACCCAGGTCCCTCAGCCGGGGTGGTCGGTCTGGGAGAACCCCAAAACACAGACACAGAGGCAGAGCTGGCACTACCGCTTCCCAAACTTCTCCCTCCACCTGGAACTGCCGCATGCAGTCCTTAAACCTGATAAAATGATTAAATAAAGCTGTGAATATAATGGATCCTGGCCAGCCCGCAATGTCTGGGAGCAGCATCAACAAAGCAGGACACTCGGCTGTTTCACACGTCCGGGCTCCAGACAAAACCTGTGCGAGGGAAAGCGGCACTTCGAAGGGCACGGCCCCGCTTTGGGCAGGTGCCATAAGCGCGGTGCGAGCCGTGAGCCGCGCTCCATCCCTCGCTACTGCAACGCGGCTCCTCCGGGGAGCCACCCCGGACACAGCGCTGCCCGTGGGTTAAACACAATAAACAACTGCCCGGGGTGCGAGCCGTGAGCCCCGCTCCATCTCCGGACACAGCGCTGCCCGTGGGTTAAACACAATAAACAACTGCCCGGGGTGCGAGCCGTGAGCCGCGCTCCATCCCTCGCTACTGTAACGCGGCTCCTCCGGGGAGCCAGCCCCGAGACAGCGCTGCCCGTGGGTTAAACACAATAAACAACTGCCCGGGGTGCGAGCCGTGAGCCCCGCTCCATCCCCGGACACAGCGCTGCCCGTGGGTTAAACACAATAAACAACTGCCCGGGGTGCGAGCCGTGAGCCGCGCTCCATCCCCGGACACAGCGCTGCCCGTGGGTTAAACACAATAAACCACTGCCCGGGGTGTGAGCCGTGAGCCCCGCTCCATCCCTCGCTACTGTAACGCGGCTCCTCCGGGCAGCCTCTCCCGAGACAGCGCTGCCCGTGGGTTAAACACAATAAACAACTGCCCGGGGTGTGAGCCGTGAGCCGCGCTCCATCCCCGGACACAGCGCTGCCCGTGGGTTAAACACAATAAACAACTGCCCGGGGTGCGAGCCGTGAGCCCCGCTCCATCCCCGGACACAGCGCTGCCCGTGGGTTAAACACAATAAACAACTGCCCGGGGTGCGAGCCGTGAGCCGCGCTCCATCCCCGGACACAGCGCTGCCCGTGGGTTAAACACAATAAACCACTGCCCGGGGTGTGAGCCGTGAGCCCCGCTCCATCCCCCGAGACAGCGCTGCCCGTGGGTTAAACACAATAAACAACTGCCCGATCTCACCGCTTCACTCCACCGACGGGAAAAGGAGTTGTCGCGACTCGGGAAATAAAAATTCGATTTAATCCCAGCTAAGAAAAAAGCAAAGAAGGTGAAAGACGGGAAATAAAAAGATAAAGCTAATAATTAGCCACTCGCACCGAAGACCTTAAATTTAAATAAAAAATGCGTGATCAGCATTTAATTTTTTTAAAAAGTGATCAAAATTAATTGAAATAAAAAGAAAGCAATGTTAAGGGATTTCTGTTTTTTAGTTAATACTCTCCAATTGAGTTTATTAATTAATATTTCATATTTATTATTAATATTTAATTTTTAATACTGATATTTATTGAGTTTATTTTGTGGATTTAAAATATAAAAATGACTCCTCAAGGGGGGAAGAAATTGTTTTATAAAAGAGAAATAGCAAGAAAAGCAAACAAAAAGACACAAAATAAAATTTAAGAGGGAATAAATATTTTCTAAAGAGAGAAAATGTAAACCTATAAAGGAAAATTAAGTAAAAATAAAACTCTGGCTTTATCTGCCCACTAAGTTTTTAAAAAGAGTACATTGCAAATAGCATGTGTGCTTAAATTGCCTGTGATGTTAATTTAGGGAATAGCTTCCTGTTCATAGGCCACAGATACTCTGAGTGTGTTCTCCATTCCATGGCAAAAGTTGTGGTGTTCTCATAGCTGGACAACTGTAATTTTATCATATTTCCAAGAACAGATTATGTGTGTAATATAACCAGCTGCTGTTGGTGTTGAATTATGCAAATTATAAGATAGGCAGGAAATCATATGTGTTATAAGTGATAAAAAAGGCTTTTGTTCAGATTTCTGTAGCTGCTGTGCTGGTTGATACTTTTTGCCTTCTGCTATCCTTTAAAATCAGATCAGAGGTCAGCCATCAGCTACAGAAATATGTTAACAAACTTCAGACATGTCCACAGCTACAGTGGCAGGAGCAGAATTTCAACAAGGCTAACTTTTCACTGACTGAAAATATTCTTTTCCTCTGAGCGAAATGTTGCATAATTTAAATGTTCTCTGATAGGAAAAAAAAAAATGTGCAAAAAAAAATAAGCCTGAATGTGAGCCAAGTGAAGACTGGCAGGGAACTGTCTGACAGTGTAAATGCTCGTTTGTCATCTCAGGGGAGTGGTACCTCCAGCACCTGGTTACAGTAATTTAAATGCCATCAAGGATGTTCTGTCATAGCTGGTTTAAGGCTAATTGAAATCAATTGTTAGACATTTTGCACTGGAAATTTCCCAAAATACAGATTTTTCTGTAAGATTTAGTTGCTGTGGGATTTTTGGTTTAATGTTTTTGCAAAATAAAACACTTCCAAGTTTTGGTTGCTATATCACCTTTTTCTCCTTTGTTCTCCCTTACTTTTCACTATTTCTGTTAAATTCTCTGAAATTACTAAAGTGGTTGGGTTTTTTAAAATCATCCCTACAGAGACCAGCATTGTATCACTGCACATCATAGAGTGTTTCTTGTTTAACAAACGTGCAAAGAAGAGAAATCTAGAACAGCTTTCCTTTATTTTTAATGTGGCCCAGAAATTAAATCACACTTTAATGGAAAAAAAAAAAACAAAAAAAAAAACATAAACTAAAATACCAGGAACAATAACAATTTTTTTTTTGTAATAATACCTCTGTTGATACAGCCATAAGACCAGTTGAAGGCAAAAGGAATAATATTTCTCACACCTCGAATATTTGCAGGAATTAGTCTATTTAAATAGATCAAAACTGTGTTTCAGTTACCTAATTAACACTTAACCAACACTGGTGTTGAATACACATCCTTTTTTCCTCCACACAAATGACATGATAATATTTAATTACTCCATGCAAATAAAAATTAGATTATTAAACAAAAACTTTGGCAGTTCCATCAGTGAGAAGACCTCCATCCCCTAACCCTTGAGCAAGTTATTTCAAAGTGCCCTAAGGTTACATTTCCAAAGAAAAGGTGAGCAATAATACAGCAAACCATCGGTGTTAACTCATGTGATACATTCCTATATCAGATGGCACTTACAGATGATGTCTGTGTGACTTCAGACTAGACTGCCTGATTGCAGCTTTACTGCATCATGATGGCCTTGAAACAGAATAAAAATTTGGCTGTCCAGGAATTATTGCATCCAGGCTGCATTTATTCTTTGTTGGGAAAGAAAACCAAGTAGGTGGTCTCAGCAACAAGGGACAGATCTCTGCTTTCCTTGGCTAGAGAATCTGGCAATTTGAAGTCTACGATATCTAATTTGCTTTATGGAAAAACTAAGTTTTAGCTCTTCTGGAATGAGTGAGATTATACTGGCTGTGGGCTTTCTCATTTTATGAGCTTTTTGCTGTATCCAGGAGCAACAGACATCACTGCACCTGCTGTACATGTGCACATTCCCATCAAGGGCCAATAATATCTTATATTCCTTACAGCCAATCCATAGACCTCATTTCCAACTTGACTTTACCAAACCAGAACTTCAGTTTACTTAATTTGTTGCCCATAGCCATGCAGTTAAAAGTATCAATGAAAGATGGGAGACATTGACCAACTTACTCTTCTAAAAGAGTTCCTGAGACAATAGTCTTATGTAAAATGAAGCATGGAGATTTTACCCTTCGTTTTCTATATAATATTACTATTTGAACTTTCAGTTGGCAAAAGAACTGAATTTGAAAACAAACAAACAAACAAAAACCATCTGAAACCTTGATTCTTTTCCTTTTCAGAATGACCTGGAAATCAGAAGAATTAATCTTCATAAGCTCTTCACTTGAAGATGAGTTCAAAAATTATGGAGTCTGCGTGGTTGAAAGGTTTGTCATACTGTGTTAACAAAATCACCTTAGGTCACAGTGTATTCATCTAAGTCCAATTTTACAAAGGTTCCTCCTTACCTGAGTTGGTGAAAAGATTGCATCAGATTTCTAACATAAAATGCACATATTGTGTGTTTCATGGAAGTAAATATAACAACATCAGGCAATTTCCTGTTTCCTTACATACCAATAAATCATTTGTCTTACTCACTATTAATCTGTACCAATAAGTTAATGACAAAGAAGCTCTGCTGGAACTACCAGGATGCACCATCATCTTTACTCTAATGTAAAAGGGATTGCCAAAATTTTCTACATATATTACTATAATGAAGAGAGCAAAGAAACTAGAGAAGTTAAAATAATAAAGAGGTAGAAGTTATTTAGAGAGCTCATCAGTAATCAAACTGTATGACACTTGGAAGGCAATCTCTAAAACACAAGCATGAATATTTGCAGACAGTGCCATGAAGGCAGACACTGATGTGGAAAATACTATATTTTTCCATAATTAGGCATCTGAGGACTATAATTATCATCCAAAGGAGTGGTCTGGTCCTGAGAATCAAAAGACACCCAGCTATGCAAACATATCTAGCATTTCTAATTAATTAATGAAAAAATATATTCAGAAAGTAAGCCTACTCACATGTACATGTGCACTCATAAGCACACAGAGGCTGGCACTGAATTAAAGGTGAGACAGACTTTTCCAAATAAAAATGCATAAAGCAAAACTTTTCAGTTGAAATGTAGATTAATATGCTAATTTTTTTAAATTTATATAAAAACTGTCAGAAAGTAGAAATTGCTAGAGGGTATGCTAACACCAGTTAATAATAATCTAGCATGGAAAACAGCAAAAGAAGCTACACCTTGGAACAGCAAAAGAAAATGGCCATGGGGGCATGGCTGTGGACTCTGTGCTCTGCTTCTCTAGCTTCTCAGGGCAGATGGTTAGGGTCCAGTTTTAGGTTTCAAACTTCCAAGAAGAGGTTTTGGCTTCTAATGTGCCTGTACATGGAGTAGCTCTATCAACTGGTGTCTTACTAATTCCTCTTTTTTGTTATCATGTTGGATCACATCATTTTTCACACAGTGCCTGGCAATGCCATTTGCCCTCAGTACCTTCTCAAAGGCCAAACATGCATAAGACATTCTTATGCTGAAGCATGCAGAGTCCCACTTACTTCAGCTTCTTAAAAACATCCATGTGTACTCACATTGCTCACCTGTGAGAAAGAATTAAATCTCATCCAAGAGTGCAATCGAAAATGGACAAGTTTTAAGAAAGACAGCTGCTATACACAGTGCCACATGCTCTGTGTTATACAGGAATTTTAGTGAACATATTGGGAGACATAAAATAGAATGTGAACCATATAGCCAAAGAAATTACCATTCTTCTAAAATACAACTTATTTATTTCAAGATTTCTAAATCTTCCATCACTGAAGCAGCTAAGTTGTATTTATCATAACCTCAGGCATATTTTCATTGCTTCCTTTTGTTAATCAAATAAAGACCTGTGGAAAAATCACAAATTCAAAAAAGAAAATTAATATTTGTAATCCAAGGATGCTTCTTTCCTATGAAGCAAGTTTTTTTCAGAATGCACATATATATATATTTAAGATTTGTAGGGTGTAAGAACAGTCCAACTCAATCCTGTCATAGCAAACTGTTCTGTTGATAATCTTTATTAGAGGAAGTTACATTCAATGCCTAGGATCTGTAGGAAGAGTTGAAGCAACTACAACAAGATTACTTCAGTGTTTTGACTGAAGTAAATAATGACGCTTAATTAATTATGTTTTGTATTATCTCTTTGATGAGCAGGTTGTATTTACTTGAACATTGTTTTCTCCTGTCTGTACCCTGTAAAATTTTATTTATTTATTTTTATACATATTACATATATGCTTATATACATATATATATCATGCTTATACTATATATAACATGATAGATAGATTAGATAGATAGATAGATAGATAGATAGATAGATAGATAGATAGATAGATAGATAGAAAGGAAGTTATTGATATATTTTTAGTCTTGATATTCTAGTGCTGCTTTCATAGGCCTGTAATGAAAACCCTATAAATCTGCTGGAGAATTTAATTCACAACATCTGGGAAATTTTTGAAACTTACCCAGCAGTTCTTATTGATGAGGCCAGATCTTTAATTTAGTGGAGGTATTGAAAGAAAGTAAAAGAAGTTGGCTTACATTTGTCCCTCTAAAAGTTTGTATAGGACCCAATTTGTATCAAGTTGTAAAGAGTTCTGGGATGGATTCCTCTCATTTTCCTGTAATATTGCAGTTCTACTCCATCAGAATTTCATTGTAGATGGGAGAGAACAAAGAAAATCAGACTATGATGGCCAAAAGACCACTGAAGAGGAGAAATGCATTTTCATTCTATTTTAGTAGTTCTACTCAATGTAATTATGGCACAGTACAAGAAATAGGGATGGAAATATGTAGAAACCAGTCATGCAGGGGAGACCAGGATTACCTGTCATCCAACCCCACACTGAAATTTCTGGTGTATTTCTTCCTTAGAGACCACACTGTATGCTGCCCTTTCACTTCAGTATCAGTTCAACCAGAATTTTAGAAAGGCCACCTCTGGCCCATTTTCACCACCATAGCAGTTCTAAAATGGCATTTTAATCAGGTCCACCATTTTAGACAATTTACTGGGTTCACATGCAATTATTCTCGATATGAATTTTTACATGTTCTGAAGGTCCGTTGGAGAAATTGGTAACAATATCTACTATTGCAAAGTCTCCTGTAGAATTGTTCTGAAGTACTAATCATATTATTAGCATAGCATGTTTAACTAGAATAAAAAAGTTCCCTTTTATTCCAAAATCAAGGTTATTCAGACACATTAAAGCAGTAATTTAGAGCAGCAAGTAATTTGGCTTTAATAATGGGGTTTGAGATTTTATATGTATCTATAAGTAAACTATACAAATTCCCTATACAGACCTGAGAATGAATGACAGTCTTCAAAGATAACTCTTTAATTTAAAGTAATGTTGCATTTTTGGCTCCTTTTCAAAAAATAATTTCTCTACTAAATCTGAAAATTTTTTTTGGTGGTCAAAATATGTGCATACTTGGAGCAGAAACAATTGTTAGGTTTATACTGGTTAGAAGTCTGACCAATATCCCAAAGTGACATACTAGGAAACATGCAAATGATTTTTCAAGTTATTTTAGAAATAATGGTATTTGACTCAGGAAGTTTATATTAACTACAATCTACAGTGGAGTTACAGTGAGAACTTCACTTTGGCTGATGGATGATAAGAATAAAGTGCTCCTCAAATGAATTGAGCTTTATATATATAAGCCCACAAGCTATGCAAGACAGCTTATTTCATATAAAATTCCTACATAATGCATGGTTTCATCTAACATCAATCCCAATTCCAGCTGGATTCTAGGTTATCAGGTTGGATTTTTCAGCTGGAAAAATACAGTGGTAATATTTGTAAATATTGTCTCCAGTTCAGGCTCTTGGAGCTTAAACCTGATAGGGTACACAGACATAGTGTGGGAGGTAGAGCTTCTTTCTTGGAACTTCAGAGTTTGGTATTTCTGCAGAATACTTGATATTTCTTAAAATTCTAGTTTGCATCAGAATGGGCTACTGCTGTTCACAAAGTAAGCATTGATATTTACGAAACAGAAAACACCTACAAAGAGTTATCATCCAGAGAGGGAAAACCCCAATATAGTGGTGTCAATGTTAAAGTATTTCATTTCAGGTCTCAAAGCACCCCTGAGTGAGGGGTGTTTTCACCCCCAAAATGTCTCAAATTATTAAAATTCCTCTGCTTCTATTAATTTTATAATTTAAATTAATGATGTAGTGAAGCCACTGCCAAACCTGACCCAAAGACATACAAAGAATAAAACATGTAGAAATATTGAAAGAAGGTTTTAGTATTTTTGAATTACATGCTTGGTTTGAGTTTCTTCATCAGAGGAACATGACTTGCTCTCCCAATGCTCTGCTGTTATATAAGTGATAAAAATACTAATATCAGAAGTGATATTGTCCTTTTCCTGTGCTATGAATACATATCTATTCTTCCACTGAAATCTGTGTATTCTTCTACTTAAACCTTGTCTATGATTATATAAAAGAAAATATATGTCTTCACATTGAAAGATTTTTCATGTTTTCCCCTGTATGATTTTTCACAGCTATTTGGCAAGTTTTCCTGCAAATGTTTTCACACTATCTCCTTTGGCATACCATATTTTTCATAAGTATAAGTACAACTATTGAAGTACTCTTTCCCCATATGAAGCTTGAAAGAACTTGCCAATATTCTGAATTTCATGCACCGAGGCTGCTGTGATGCTAACCAGTATTGTCTCACTGTTGCCTTGCACATCTTCCTCCCTCCACCAGTCTTTTTTCTTGGCCAATGTTAGCAGAAAGAACAGTGATTAATGAATTGTCACATTTGAGTGACATAGTACTGACCCACCATTCATAGGTGTCAGTAAAATACAATGTATTAATGATAACAATAATCTGAGAACTTCTAACTCTGGCCATTAGAATTCATTTTATTGGATTCTGCCAGAGGATTCTACTCTTCTTTGCGTAGAAAAATTATTCTACATTATTAGTTTCCCAAAATAGGTTTTTAAAGTGCTATATAAATTATTTGTAACATTTCTTAAAAGAGGAAACTATTTTAAAACTATTGCTTTTAAAAAAATAACATGAGAGAATTTTAGCTCTTACAAGCTTCTTATTCATTGCAAGCTTATAATTTAAAAAAAAAAAAATATGTATGCATTCATATTCAATAACTCTAAGGTACATTTTTGCTTTACTGTTCATTTTTTATCTCTTAACAACAGAAATACATGCTTTATTGTGAGAAAAAGTGCCAGCAATTGCTGCTTTCATGGATCAGTCTTTCTCTAGTACTGTGTTAGAAGGAGCAAGTAGGCAAAAAAATAAGCATGATGGATTGGAAGAGCAACCACAGACAATTTCTTGTCCTTCTTAAAGCATGAAGCTCTTAAAATTCAAATTGTGGCAACTCCAAATGGGTCTTGGATTCCCCGAAATACCACTTAGGATCATGTGAATACCTGTGGTCTTTTGTTGGTTTGTCAGCTTTGTAGTCAGCCAGAAAAATGGCTGGCAGGGGAAGGGGAAGTGCAAGCAGGGACATTCACTTGGGATAAACCCCAAGCAAAATACTGCTTTAAAATTTCAATTTTAAGCTTAAAATTTTGTTTGAGTCAAGAGAAAATCGTATCTAGATTTCCTCCTCAGTTTCTGGAGGACAGTATTGGGAGCCACCCTGTGTCCCCCTCCAGGGGTTTGGCTGTGACCATGGCTGTGACCTCAGAAGGGAAGAGCCAGTCCTGCCCCACTCCCTTGCTGGAGCTGTGGGACAAGGCTTGCTTGGCTCCTGCCATCACCAAAAAATAAACAGCATTTACAATTCTTTCTCTTCAGAGGTGAAAACACTAAAGTTTTAGACTTTTGTAAGAAATTATTTTCAGCTGTCCACTGAACCACCTTGCTGACATAAATGTGTCCACAAAAATGTCTTCTGGGCTAGTAGCAGTATAAACAAGTCCTTCTCCTTATGTCCATTTTTGTTCCCTGCCTCATTTGAGACAGCATAATTTCATGGTGACACAGCAAAAATAATTGAAACACTGAACTCCAAAATAAAATTCTCCCAAGCCAATAACAGTCAGAATGGTCTCATAGAGCATTTACACCAGCCCAAGAACTGGGGTGATGTGGGAACTCAGCCACATCCTATGGCAGTGAAATCCTTTTGTTTTTTATTATTTTTTATAATAAGGTCATTTCTAAACATGGGGCATACATTTAGATTCAGAAATAAGGACTTTTACCTTTTAATTTGAGGCATGCTTTTTGAAACCTTGGCCATAATACAAATTCAGTGAATAATTTAGAGTAATGCCAAACCACTAATTTTCTAGAACAATTTAACTAAACAATAGACTAAAGAGGGACATGAAGAGTGTTTCTTGTAAGATACTTTATATTTTAATTAATTCTCTGTGTGGGAGAGTACTTAATATATACATTTCTTATATCTCTTAGCAGCTATGTGTTGTCTTAAAAAACAAACTGTGGCATAGAATTTCAAAAGCAAGGGCTGCAGATGGAATTTCTGTGTAGTGGTTCTGAGTTGCTGAGTATAATTTTAAAAGGATTAGTTATACAAAAATATTTTGTTAAAGGGGACCATTATACAAAAATAGGTTACCTGTGAAGGAGCCCCAGGAAGACAGCTACCAGGCTTGCTGCTCAGCTGGGGAGTTTGCACCTTGGCTGTGAGGGATGGAAGAGCTCGAGTCATCCATGCAGGCTCACACAAGAGTTTTTTTAGTAATAGTGGTTGCCTTTCTAAATAACACATCTGGGCCTAGAGATGAATGATGTTTGTCACTGCAGGGAGTTGTTTTCTCCCTGTTCAGTTTAGAAGATTGGCTTAATTGAACATTCAAATGTACATTTCCTTCTGCCATGAGGACTGAGGGCTGGGATCTAGAGGGGTTTGTTCAATTTGTCAGTAGACAGCGACATTTTCTTTATTAAGACAAACATAAGGAACTTGTCTACAATTTATGACCACATAATGGAAGTTGTGAATGACTCTCTTGCCTCTTAGTAAATGGAATATGTGGCACAAATATAGCTTTCATTTCTCCCATCTCTACAGTGTTTACTTACAGCTGAGTGAGGACAGGAAAAAGTCATTCAGAACTTGGTTTTCATTCATTTTATGTTTGTTTGGCTTTTTTTTTTTTAATTTATTCCTTTTATTTAAAAACAGTATTTCTATTTAACTGATTTTGCAAGAGAATAGAGAATGTTCCTAAAGAAAAAGTGTCAGCTTGTTTCTCTGTGGGTACCTGCTTATAGAACAGCTGTTTCTGAGTTTCTGTAGCAGAGAGGGCACTCAAACTGAAAGAGCTGCAGGGAGTGATATGGTGGCATCATATTGGAAGGACACTTTTCATTGCTTCCCTGAATCAGTGATTGCATGCAGTGTTGTAAGGCAGAAATAGAATGCATGCAGTAATTAGAAATTTCACATTGCATTGCCCCCTCCTTGGCCTTTTCATTCTTCTGTTTAGCTCAATTTCTCCTTGATAGGTGCTACTGTCCATCAATTTCCATGCCCTCTGTCTTTGTCCATCACCTTCCCTTGCTTTCATTATTTCCTGCACTGCAAAAATCAGGTGATGTCTCACCACAGAAAGAGTTCCCCCATCATTCTGGCTGAGTAAGAAGAGACAGTCTGACAAAGCAGAACACTGAATGGGGCAGAAACTGCAGGGCAACTGGTGCTTTTTTGGGTTTTGGGGTTTTTTTTCCAAATTAAATGAAGAATAGCAGTTGAAAAACTGGAGCAAACCACACAGAATAACAGAAATTCCTTTTGAAGAAATCCAAACTGTGTAATTTGATTGCCAGAAAATATCACTGAGGACACTGGCTTACCAAGTTTAAAATATATGAATAACAAGAATATTAAATTATAGTGCTCAACTGGAAACCATAACAAATATCCATTGAAACATCCACAGAAATTTCCTGAAGAAAATAATAGAAGTGTCTTCTTTCCACAATTTTCTAGTTTTCTGAAGCAAATTTAAAACCTCTAAACTGAAAAGCATTAACAAAAATTTTCAGAATTATTATTATTATTATTATTTTAACAGAAGTGGACGTTCCATTACAGAAAACACATTCCATCTGCAGAAAAACAAGTTTCCCATTGTAAAGCAGGAGTCAGGCACTGTGTGACAGCAGGACCCAATCCTCTGCAGCAGAAATGGGACCATGAGAGCCACTAACCCACTCCAGCACTGTGCTGTTCCCGTGCTCTGGGTGTAGAAAGTTTCCTATGATTTAAATATGTTCTGACTTCTATGCACAACATCCAATATATTGCATATGTTTTTCTAACATACAAGTTTTGCTTTACAACCAAGCAAATTTTAACTCTCTACTTAAATATCTGTGTTCTTTTACCTTTTACAGGAACAGATGTTCACTTCCACCAGTATATACATGAATGAAATTGAGAAAACCCTGTACAGATATACCCCATATCCTATACATTTGTGGAATGTTATAACTGTTTCCTCTATTGCTCATCCATTCCTTTATATACTTCCTAATCAGTGCATAAGAACAGGATTTTTCTCAGTTTAGTGACCAAAAATCATTTCACACACAATTTTATTATTTAATTACTTAAAGCAATAATTTGACAGAAAAATTTAGGGTTTTTTTCTGTAAAAATGTAAATTTATAAGGTTTTGCAGCTGAACTTACTATGCTCATGAGGGTTAGAACATAATTTTATACAAAAGAAAAAATCTAAGGTTTGGGGAGAGCAGTATTTTCCATATTATTGGGTACAGTGGGACTAGGAAAATCAGGAAATTCATGTTTTATGAGTTTAAACAAAAATCAAAGTTACATAGTGATGCTAAACTTCACTCTCTGTTTACTGGTGTACTCCTAGTTAAAGGGTCTAAAATGTTTGACTATAACTTTGAACTTTGTGTTTCTTTAAACTGTTATAAATTAAGCACCTGATTCTGGGAAAATAACTGGCTACAACTTTGTGTGAGCCTCTTTAAATTGTTTTTTCTGAAGACTTTTTATAGTCAAGCACTTTATATACTGGAGAAAAAAATCTGTGCCATATATATTTACTGGTTTTTCTGGAAACTAAAATCTAGTTCAGTGAACTAGGGAAACAATTTATTAATTTCAAGGTTCTTTGCTGTATGAAAAAAGTGGATATTTAAGCTTTCAAATAACTACTTAAATGACTTAGTTTTCTCTTACATAAGTGTTAAAGGATTTTTCAAGTGGGAGCTTGATTCAAAGCTTCTACTGTTGACAAAGGAATCTTCCTTTCTGTTGAAGTCTCAAGCCCTAATATCTCAGATTCCTTAGAAAAAGAAATATTTCATCTGCTCTGACATATACTTTTAGTCCAGAAGGAATGTGCATTTTCCTGAATAAGTTTTCTTAGATGAGTTGCATTTCAGAATGCACAGAAGATATTACTAGTCATTTTTTTGTGGCAATCAGTTCTGGCACAATTGACTAATTCACAGTTTTCCTTAACAGAGTACAGAAATTCTATCTTTGACTACTAGTGGCTTGACAGGACATAAGAAATTGAAAAGCTGTTTCTTGTTTAATTGAAATACAGTTCTGGTTTTATATATTAATAATATTATTTTATGTTAATATAGTTTTTTATATTTCTACAAATCTGAGCTGTCCATGTGTAGCTGGTATGCTCTTTTCTTACATGCACTATTGATGAAAACTCTGGAAAAAATCATTACTTGATCTGGAAGAATTAATATATGCTTTTACATTTATTTGCTTATATTTTCTTTAAAAATTGCCTTTTGATCTCAAGAAATTTCTATGAAATTAAAACCAACCACTTTAATAAGTAAATTAGTGATTCAAAAGTCACAAACAGTACTGGTAGAATTTTAGCAAATATTTTGATGCCACTCAAAACAATAAAGGAAGAGAATATTTCTTTTTGCCTACAAGGACAAATAAAAGTGATGTATAGAAACAAACATCTTAAAACATTAAAATAACACAAAGTTTCTGGAGCAAAAACTACTGCAAACTGGCAGTCAACTCCACTAAAATTACCAGGCACAGGTTTGTCTAGTGAGTTTAGACTAAATATACTAGGGAACAAATTAGAGCTAAAAACACATTAAGTATACATGTTCTTGTATTTCTTTAAATCCTTTAGTACAGCTGGTCTCAAGATGACCTAACCTAACCATTTAGAAACCAAATATTGTGACACTTAGACATAAATGGAAAAACAGCACAATCCTTTCGGGGCTGGGAAGCAACCACAGACTTCATATGAACATCCCCATTAAACAGGCCCAGAGTGGTTATCAACTTCAGCTCCAGAGCAAAGCTGCAGAGATGAAGGATACATTTTCTCCCAATTTTATTGATCAATCATTAAATATGCATAAATGAAGTGTCATGAAAAGCCATTAAGATAAATTTTTTAATCTAGTCAGCCAGTATTTCTCTAACTGCTTGTGTTGAACTCTTTTATTATGACATACCACATGCTAGAGGGCACAAGAGACCATTTTGATTGTGAAGTTAAAGGAACCTATTAGAAATATGAAATCATTATTTCTGGAGTATTGGAGACTTTTTTTATTTTCCTGTGGACAGCTGCTGGCTAAAGAACTGAGGGAAATTTAATTCAGGAAAATATTCTAAGTAATGCAGCCAGAGAGGCTAAATCAGAGTGGTAAATATTGCTAAGCCATCATTACATATTAGTCATCTTTATTTTTTTACTGCATGCTGAAAGTTCTAAAAAGTCATTGCTTGTGATACCTTCTTAAACAAAACAGAAAAATCCATCCTCTAAAACCAGAGAAGTCTGCCAAGGTGGCCTTGAGGGTCTAGTTTAAACCCCTGAAGTAAAGAATTCCACATTTCAAGGATTTAAGTGGAAATAAAATAAAATCCAGGCTCATATTTTCCTCCAAGACTACACTGGTGGAGAAACAGAGAAGTACAAAGAGAGAGGGAAGGGCTCATTATAGAGAAGATAGTATGAGAAAAATATTTACAAAGAATCTGTAAAAACCCAATTAAAAATTGAAGCATCCAGTCATAAATGATTCATGACTGAGGACTTTCTGCACATTAAAGAGTTTATATCTGTGTAGGATTTGGTCCAGGGCATGGTTGTCTTGCTACATATGGGATAGACACATATGGGATATTCTAACAGTCATACTTTATCCTTTTTTTTCTGGAAAGAGGAAGCATAATCTTGTTTGAAATATTTGTCTTTAGAGAAGTGTAATTTGATTAAAATTGCCCAAATATAAATAGAAGGATCCGGGTAATCAACCTTAAGTAGGCAATAAAACTAAAAACACTATTAAAGAAAAAGTAGTTTGTGTTCCTATATTTCATTAGTTTTTGTCTTTTGTATTTATAGTCTGAGAGGAATCCATCAGACCCAAAAGTAATGAGTGTCATTTGGCAAGAAACAAGTTGACTGTGGGTGGACAGTGGAGCAAGAAGTCTAAAAAAGATGTTTGCCATCAAAAGGGGCCTCAGACTGCAACACTAGGAGAAAAAATCTCTCCTGTTACCCAGATAGTGACTTCTGGCAGATGGCAAAATGCACATTGAGTTCAGATGTGTATTCACCATTGATTGTAGCACAGTATGTGTCTCTTTCCATTTAATTATGGCAGCCAAGGGGGTAAAGCACCAAAGCCACAGAGCAGAACAAAGGCACAGTGGCAAAGATGAGCCTCAAATGCATAGTACCTTCAAATATATCAGTCAAAATGGTAACTGGGCAGATCTGTTTATTCTAAGTCCATTTCAAATGAGAATGAGGGATTGCTTATGAGCAGGCCAAACTGAAGGTGCAAACCTGGGATTCAGAAAGTCTGAGTAAGCACCAATTACTCAAGCTGAGATGAAAGGAATCAATCCTGTGTCTTAAAAGGTTTATTCAGGTTAAAACAAAAGATGTACAAAGCACAATTCCTGTTGTAATTTTTTGACAATTAACAACCAGAGATTTGTCAGCTCTCAGTTTCAAAAAAATCCAGATGATATATACAGTGTGCTGCAGACTAAGAAATGAGTTCTCAGGAAAGACCAGGAAAAAAATTGTTGGAATTTATATGTAAGC
Organism: Oenanthe melanoleuca; assembly: GCF_029582105.1. Taxonomy (NCBI): domain Eukaryota; kingdom Metazoa; phylum Chordata; class Aves; order Passeriformes; family Muscicapidae; genus Oenanthe; species Oenanthe melanoleuca. The sequence goes on along the minus strand of NC_079337.1, from coordinate 56,295,779 downwards.
ATATGAGCTAGAGTACAATGAATAGGTAAAGAAGAAGGGGTTTTTTTATACATATGTATATGAATAAGAGCAGAAGTAGAAATCTATGGAATTTACATGTATTGATTAGTTTTATAATCTTTTAAGGTTTCAAATACATTTCAGAATAGATATATATCTATTAAAGAAATACTTGTTAGCAGTGCACTGGTATGGTATTGTCTGTGTGGAGCTGAATGATTCTAATAAATCTGTGAGCCTTTAAAAATTGTAATATAGATTTACCCTGAGTAGTGTTTTTTGGGTACAAGTTTGTTTCATCTTAAAGAAAGCACATTTCTAAATACATGCCACCACTGGATTATTGTACCTGGTCAGGAACATTGTGATGTTCTTGATGGCTCAGACTGACATCTCTGCCACCTGAGCTTAGGAGAGGCAGAGTTTCCCCACTTAGATGAGAATCCAGGCTGCAAGCTCAAAACCAATCTGACATATTGTGGAAATCCAGTAACACAGAAACAATGTGTTGTAATGACCTATTTACTTAGAGTTCATTATTCAGCTGCCAGACCTCCCTGCACTGTCTTGATGGAGCTCCAGATGGAATGTGTATCCCAGCCAAGAGGCAAACTGAGCTGTGACTTCAGCTGTTAACAGGACGTTTTCGTTTGTGAAAGAATTGTTTTTCTCTGTCATTAAAAGGCACCTAAACAAAGAGGCTGTGATTCTGTAAGTGGTGATGTAATGTGGTGTACAAAGTACTTCTGACATAGTGACTTTCCTGATTATAAAGACATGCTGAATTGTTATTTCATCATCTTTTGTCTTTAACCAACCAAATTAAAAACAAAAAAAATGCAGAAAATAGTTTTGAAAAATTCTCTTTTGTTGTGTTTAAAAACATATTCGGGAAAAGAAAGGTACCACCATAAAATTCCCTTGGTTCATGCTGGGAACAAAGATTAAGAACTTGTGTTAGTAACCAATCACAGAGAAATTGCTTTATAGTAAAGAAATTAGTTCACTGATATATTTTAAGCATGGAAGTACTACTTCTAGAACCCGTGGCCTGAAATCATTGTATCAAATAATACCCTGGGCAAGTTCAAGCTTTGTCATCTTTCTGGGAAGAGCACCCTGAAGCTACAATTGATAGAGTCACCTCTAGGCAGGGCAGAATGCACATTTCAAATTTTATCTGATGATAGCTGGCATGGCACAACACTCAAATTAAAAACCAAATGAACAATTAGGAGTCTACAGCAACATTTGAGAGACTCTTTAAAAAGTTACAATCCATGAAAGAAAGGAGCAGAACAAAGTGAGATCTCTTCATTCTTGTATGAATGTTGTTCTACAAATACAAATATTTTTGTAATAATCTGACAAAACTCAGGTGGATAGCTTCTTCTGTGGACCTAATGGGACTCTTTCTCCAAAGTATTTATTTCCTAACTGTATCTGAAAAGACACTCTCTTCCTACTTCTTTCTCTTGCAACACATTTGTAAGCAAGGAACTTAGGATTCCCTTCTGGTAATATTCTTCAAGCAGGCCATCTACACCAATGCACCATGGTGAACTGGTGTTTCCTCATCCAAAAGATGTAACACCAAAGAGGCTGAAGAACTGCTTAAAGTAAATACCATCCAATGGGGAAAAAATGAAAAAATAAAAAAAATAAAAAAAAATTAAAAAAAAAAAATAGTTATTAACCAGCTTATTTAAGATGGGAAATAAAAGACAGACTCTACATGCCAGTGGAGGATCTGGACGAGTGTTAAAATACAGACAGCATTTGCAGTAAACATTTCTCTTTTTTAAGATGTTTATCCAACTCAGAAGTGGGACTTTTATGGTTACTTAGCAAATAGGGGACTGGATGCTTGATGTCCAAGTCAGCCTTCTGTTTTGTAAGTCTATGTTGTGCTTAACATTTTTTTTCTCAGCCTTGAAATTGTTTTCCTCTTAAAGATGGAAATATCCAGCAGAACTCTCATAACATTTATAATGAGCTGTTATGTATCAAAAGGTCTGGAAATCTTAAACAGACTCAAACTTGAAATGTAGCTTGAAATAAAATGCAGCTCAAGTTTATTAGCCAACATGTTAAATTACTCATTTGAAGTAGCATATGATTCTCAACTAAGTGAGGTTTGGGCATTTCTCTTTTAAAGGTCAGAAGAAGGTTACATGGTCTCTTCAAAGAGACCTTTATTAAAATGGTTGGATTGACATTGACAATAACCATGCACTCTGAGTATTTGTATTCTTTATTTATCTGTTTGCATTTTTTTCCCTACTGGTGCATTTAACATTCTCTTGGCATATTAAACCCATTAAAAGTACATATTTTAAACAAAACACATCAAAAGGATCTTTAAAAAGACAAGCCTCTTTAAAAAAATCTCCTAAAATACATTGGACATCATAAAAAGTGTGAAAGAAAATTATATGATGCCAGGAAAAATATTTTATTTCCCTGGGAAATTGAAATCTTCAATTACCTGTTGCTTGTGTTGCTGAAGCACTGAACAATATTCTCAATCTTAATTATAATAAATGACATTATTATGCATTTCCATTGGTCTTATCTTTCCAGGGTTCTAATGGCACTGATTATGCTAATGGCAAATTTTCAGGTGACTTCAGTCAAGGACCAGTATAAAAGCCCATGGTCACTGGCACCTCCTTCATTTGTACATGAACATCTGGGAGATTGTAATGCTCTAATGTCAGTGTGACATGAAAGTGTACAGTGCATATCTAATAACCATGTTCAGGAGTCTGGAATCACATTCTGGAATGTGTGGGGGTGGGGTAGGGGGTGTATGTTTGCAGAGGGTGAGGAATCCCTTACCTATCACAATGCACAGTCCAAATTAAACCAGCTGCATTTAAACCATGACATTTCAGCTAGGTCCTTCATGCTTAATAATACCTTTTTCACAAGTTGATAATAGTGGAAATTCAGGGGAGAATTAGTCCAAGCAATGTATAAGCAGAGTAAGAAACACACAAGAAGAGTTTGTTAAGTAAAGCCCAAGTGGGATATTAGCCTGGACTTCAGAGCCACAAATGTGAACACATACCAAATAGAATATGAAATCATATTTGAATATCATGTTTAAAAATCCCAGACTGGACTGTCTTTCAGTTGCCGAGTCTGTGGGGAAATATACAGTTACATTTCATTACAATGCTAGTCAGCAGGGCTGTGTCTCCAAAAAAGGATTAAGTCCTCTCTCCCTCTTACACACCAGCTCATGGCTAATGAACACATAAAGTGAGTCATTACAAGATGTTACTGTTATTCTGTGGCCTGGCTACCTCAAGACCTTCATGGGTTTTTCTGTTCATGGTAATGGGTGAAGTTCTCTAAGCCAGAAAGAGTATAGAATTTTTCTTCACTGAGGCCATCTTTCACCCACAGATACAGACACTTGCAGTGTTTCCACATATAGATCTGACCATCCATTCCTTTCCCCAAGGCAAAACAAGTCCAGACTTTGCTAGCTTAAGAGCAAATGTAAAACATTCCTCTTTATAAAAATGTTCCCATTTAGGCAATATGCCTGGGGGAAAAAAAAGCAGAACCACTGAAGATCTGGGTGTGGAAACCATCATAGCAAGGGAAACAGAAATATGAGAACTGTAATCATATTGATGTTTATGCTTGGGAGAAATCCTATGAAATGAGAAATAAAGTCACTCAGAATATTACATACTCAATCAAAAATATCCATATCACTAGAAAAGGAAGGAGTTACAGGTTTTGTGAATATCATTCCATTTTAAAGCACATAAATTAAGACAGGATGGACTAAAGAAATAGGAGTTTGGTTTGGTATTGTTGAAATAGAAACAAGCCATTCTTATTTCTCACTGTCCTTGCCTGTTTTCCTTGCATATTACAGTATCTAAAAACTTTAAGATTGAACTAAAGCAAAATCCTTTCACTAGATGTAACAAATGTGCAGCTACTGTATAATTATTTTCTGCTTCCCCCTTTGATGCTCTGATTTCCCTGTAAATGATAGTTTGCTTTTCTTACTTAAGCAATAAAGGAATCCTGCATACTTAATGCATTCTGTGAAACCTCCCATGCAGATCTGTGTTTTTGTGGCTAGATGATGAAAAGGTAGCCTGGAACATATTGTGAATTTATCAGAAACCCAGAGGGGTAATATGAAAACAAAAGTGTGGAATCCAAGGCAGGTGCAAGTGCAATGAACACTGGCTTGCTTTCCAGATAGTTACTTGCTCTTTGTTTAAAACCACAGAACTTGGAAAGGAGTCAAAGAAAATCAGGAGGTGTATTATAGGAAGTTGAAAATAATCTTGACTTCAGTTTGCCTTTTAATCTTCAGCAAGAAAGTGGAGAGGGACTTCAGATCTTCCCCTTATCTTGCCTTCATTTGCAATGATCTTTTCTGAAAACCAAACCCTATATTTCTCCCGAACATTCTATACCCATTACAAAACCATGGACACCTACAAAAGTTTCCATAAAGTGCATTAGCACTGGGCCAGACTACTGGCAGTAAGCTCTCAGCTGAGCAAGAGAATAAACACCTTTAGTGCATCATCCAGCTTTCTTTGAGCTGGGATTCTGGCTGTGGTCAGAAGGGCAAGCTCTGTATACTTCTAGCAGTGCAGGATGTGGTGGGAATGATTGCTTGTCAGTACATCAGCCCTGAATCCATACCCATCTTAGTGCCTAAACAGAACAAAATCATTGCATATGATAAACCTGCTTACTTCCCCAACTCCAAAAAGCCATTTCACTCAAAATTTGTCCATCTGCTCCTGACCATGCCCATCCTCTCCCAGGCACACTGCAGTACTGTTCAGTACATGAATAAATAGAAGGCATACTGATTTGCAATCTCCCTGCTTGTCAAAAGAGCCTGGACAATAACTTACAGACACAAAGCAACACCATTAACATCTAGATGTAGTGCTCACTAAGAGCCACATCCAGTGTGTAGCATTAAAACTAATTTCTATCATTTGCTGACACACCTAAACAATGGCAATAAATTCTACTATAAAATTACACCCCAAAGAAAATTAATTTAAATTATTCCTTTCCTATTTCTTTTTAATCTGATGTCAGATTTTTATATAACATTTATTTCACGTATTCTAGGAGTGCCTTGTTAATACACTCAACTGAGATTGTCTTTGTCTGAAATCACTGAACTTCAGTTGCCTCTTTTCTAGGATTAGGGGTCCTAGTCTACTTATTTATTCTTGACATGGAAGCTATTCCTTATTTTTCAATATCTGTTTTGTCATTCTCCCTATCTTTAGTCTTCTTTCTACACCATCACTGGGGAGACAACGAATTCACTTGGACAAGAGGAGAGTTCCTCTTTGCTTCTCAAGCTTTTCTAATTATTAGTATTTTCTTTATTCTTCTTATTACTGCTGAATATGGAGCTGATTTTCTCACACACTTGTAACTCTACAATCTTTTTCTTTTCTCAACACCTAATTCAAATCCCTCCCCTATAAATGTAGAATGGACCCGGTTTCCTCACATGCAGCTCTTCCATTTGTTGCTGTTAGATTTCTTTTCTGAGCTTACTGCACTAGCACTCAGTATCAAGAGGGTTTCTTCACCCCAGGGTCAACTTGTGGTTTTAATTTTTATGTTTAACTCCATCAACAAACATTGCCATATCCCTACACTACCTCTGATTACTAGCTGTTTAGCTCAGCCTATGTCTGCCATAAATCCTCAAACTATATCCTGGGGGGAAAAAAACTGAGGAAGACCTTTAGAACCACCATGGATAACAGTGAAAGAATTTAATATACCAAGGTTGGGAAAGAAAGGAGATAGGAGCCTTCAGAAAGGGTAACACCTAGTCACTGACAGTAACTAGGAACTAAAAAGCTGCAAAATGCAGCTACATTTTAACTTTGGGTTTTCTTGTGTAAGAATAAGTATACATAAATATATATAAATTTATATTAATTATATAAATAATTATTATATTATATTATATTACATTACATTACATTACATTACATTACATTACATTACATTATATATTATATTATATTATATTATATTATATTATATTATATTATATTATATTATATTATATTATTATGTTGTGTTGTGTTATGTTATGTTATGTTATGTTTGTTATGTTATGTTATGTTATAGTATACATTATTTCTCAATGAAGCCACTAATCTTCGGAGGGATTCTCCATGCAGCTATCAAATGGTGACTATTTTTACAATTCCCTTAAAATAATTCTTTTATCACACTATTGTCCCTATTAAAAATTGAACTGAAATTTAATTTAAATTTTCTTATTAAACCTCTTTTGAAATAGAGGTAAAGATGTAAAACTTAAATGCTTTCTTATAAAAGTGTTGAAATGTATTTTGAATTTGCCTTCTGACATTATATTAATGTAAGCATTCTGAAGAAAAAAAACAGACTGTTACTTTGGAAACCAACATAGACTTATCACTGGGTGTTCAATTCAATACCTATTAGTGCTTATACATATGGTATTAATTCTGCATTAATTCTGTCAAAAATGATATCATACTCTGAACGTCCAAATTATGACATCACTAAAACAACTTTGCTCTTCGTGGGTTTGGAGCTCAAGTGTGCCAGAATTGACTAGAATTTATTCATGCAGCTGATTCTGACAAGCTCTTTTTAATTAGTTCATGCCCTCATAATGAACAAGAGTCCATGTTTTTGAAGATTTGCCAGAATAGTTTCTATTCTCTTCGACTTAAGTGCCAAATGCATGCACTTCTTTATACTATTTATACCTTTGCCTATAATTACTGTTCCCTAAGGTGTGATTGTCCTATTTCATAAGAGTTTGTGCAGCTGCCAACATGAAGATGTAAATAAATTGTAATACCGTTGCTATGAGGTGTAAAAATCCCACAGCTCATATCCAGACCCTTGTATAATAAACTCAAGTAAACATTCCATTTCCTGTTAGCGATTGTGGTTTGTGACTAGATTTTAAAAAGCGGTGCACTAAGTCATCACTCTTTTAATGATTTGCTGAAAACAAAGCCATGAAACGCAAAAGCAAAAAAAAAAAAAAAAAAAAACCAGCTAGCTACATGTAAACATCTATTTTTATGAAGGAGAAATATCTGCATGCAAAGCTGAATACTTTGTTGTTCTCTGATAGTTTTAGGAAACTGGCCTCATTTCTATTTGCTAAGAAAAATTCTGAGATGCTACTGATATGCCAAGAGCAGGGGACAAAGACCTGAATTAAGGTGTTCTGTAGGTCACTTCTTCACTATTTTGAACTTGCTGCAGCTGTTGCAGAGATGGTCTCAACTCCTGGGTATTTTAAGATGGTGTAGTTTCACATGTTATGAGTTTGACACCATGGCCAGAGGTGACCATAGCAAAAAATTTGTTTAAATCCATCTTTCCAAAACTGTGAAAGGCCATAGAGCAGGAGGCCTTCCTTTCATCACCATTTACTCCTATCATACAAGGGGGATCCACTCATAGGCCAATCAAGCTGTTTTTTCCTTTGCTTTAATGAGGAAAACACCCATGCTGTACTGAAGAATATGATTTGATAGTTTTTCCTCAACTCATAGTGATTTTACTCCTCTTTTCTTGTGAAGAATTGTGTTCTGCTCTCTGACCTCTAAACCACCTTGTGCCCAAAGTGTAGACTTATCATTTGGTATGAGATTATTTACACCATGGCAGGCACATCTCTGGAGGAGGCACCAATTCAGTACTGGTGACAGGTACACTGTGAAGATTAAATGAAAAAACATACCAGCACTGACATCTTTTCAACAGAGCAAAGAAATGAAATATTGGGTGCTGGTGGGAATAAGATGAGCACACAAGTCACATGTGTCTGACTTCATGAGTTATGTTGACCATGGAGCAGCAATAAAATCTTCAGGCCACTTCGCACCAGCAGGTGTTTTACATCATGACACAAATAAGCTGGTTTACCCATGCTGCAGGATTTTTCAGCTCTTTGCTGGAGTTGCTTTTCTCAGTGCCTATAAAGCTATATTGCCTAAAGATCACAAATTCACATGCCCCAGCTTCAACTGGAAAATACAGCTAAAAGTAATATTTTTATCTGGGAAGTTGAGGCTCTCATGAGGCTTGGACAGCAGATTGGGAGCTGGGTCATGGCACTGAATTGCAGCTTGGTACTAACTTTCTTCAGGATTATAGTTAACTCAATTTCACCAACTCCCTTCTCTTCTTTCTCTCTTTTGAGCAGGAAGTGCCTATGGTGAGGAACATCTGTGATCACATGCTTCTGCAAGAGCTCTTCACTGGGGCCTCAATTGTACTTGCTGCTGTAGGCAGCAGCCCAACACAAAATATTTTAACCAGCACCTACATAACTTTAACTTTTAAGCTCTGGTATTTTATATACTAGCAAGTCTAGCAAAGATAAAAAAAGACCATATCCTGTTGGAAAAGAGGGAATCCCATCTCTACCATGGTATAATATATTTCTGGTCCTAACGAACTGTGGGTTATTGAAATTTAAACCAGTCATTAGCCCAGGACTGAACATTACATGTCCTGGGAATCAGTCCAATGTAATTTGGGGGTGGGAGGGTGGCTCAGAATTCCAGGTTTGTGAGGAAAGCAAGAAATATTTTCCTGGCAGGTTTGTTTAAAAAAAAAAATGGCAGCTGTTCTTAATTGCTGGGAGGGTCAGATTGTTAAAAACAGTCCCAGTGGAAATGGATTAGTGTATGGGAGGAAGTCAAGGTGCAAGATAAATGAATTTAGTCTCCAGTCTGACGGTTTATTATCTGGATAGTTACTGCATGTACTGCATGTGTGCACACGCAAAACACCCGATGTGGATTGGTGTAAATGTGGATTACTGCTGACATGACTTTGAAATGACAGCATTATTCATGAAAACTAAAGCTGTAAGTGAATTATGCAACTTACAGAAACTGAGTGCGACTAAGCTCTTTCCATCAACACCAACAGCTCTATGCTTCCTTTAGGACATAATATTTTTCATGAAAATTATTCTACAAATGCATAAGCTATTTAAATGGCCATGTGTTTTCTCTCTAGTTTATGTTCCTCTCTCTGGAAAGTCAGATTTTCTCTGAAAGTATATCATGAATCTGTACCCTTCAGAAGGCAGAATGACATAAGACTCACTCTTATACACTGGCTATCTAAAATCAGCATAAAAATACAGGACCTGGCGTTTGTTCACACAGGAATATCATTATATCCCTCCAGATGACACTTCAATTAATGTTGTTTCCATTATCAGACTTGGTTGTACATCACATCTAAGTTTTCAGTTCAGATTTCAGTATCAGCTCTATTGAAAGATGTAGGCTACTGCAGTGCAGAGATCTGACTGAAGAAAAAGATTATATTTGCTTGGAAACAGGAACAGTACTTATATAAAGTAACTGAGGCCTCATTATGATGACATTCAGTTTTTGAGTTATCCTATGCATAAGGACCATCAGGCACAATTAGAGGAGTTGTCTCTTTCAGACAGAGGTAGACCTGTTTAAATGGTGAGTGCTACCAGGAGGTTAATGCATGTGACCAGTGTGATGTCTGCATTTGGACCCAAAACCAGAGCCTGCTAGTAAGATCCTGAAGCATTCAAGATGCTAAATCACTCACCAGCCTCTCTGGGGTGAGGGGAAAGGGCAAATCAGCCCAGTCCTGCTGGACCTGTGCTTCATCCAGAGCCAGGCAGCAGCTCCTGCCTCTTTTGCCACTTTCTGCTCCATTTCTTCTCTGTGTTCATGCCATGTTGGCCCTCAGCCAGGGCTTCCTCATTTTTCCAGCAGCCTTTCATAAGGGGTTTGTTTCTGCTTAAAGTAAAGCAAAAAAAATTAGGAAAGCAACTTTATAATTTTTCCTACTGATTATTCTAATTAATTCTTCCACTTAAAGCCACCTGCAATTCTCTAAGTGACTCAAGTACTTTTTAAACATGTGCTGCTGTTCCACATTTCAGCTTAGAATCACAAATCATATGAAATTATACTTTTCTACTAACAGTTCCACTACCCCCTTTTTCCCATCTGAGTTTTTAGAGCCTAGTACTGATGCCTCCCAGTTTATTGGTTTACTGACAGTGAATTCCTTTGACTATTTTCCTTCAGATCTCTCAGCCTCATTGACGACTCCTAACACAAACACTGTTTACAATTTTTCTCTAATATCCATATTATCCATAACTTGATGAGAAAATGATTAATCCAATTTTCTGACACAGTTCCCAACTGAGACACATACAAGTATACTGTTATTATTTTCAGAATTATTTATGACTCATCATCTTATACCTTACCTTTTACCTCCAGAATTCCCAAAATTCTTGAATTCCCAAATTCCTTAATACCTGGTCCTTTCCTTGAATTGGGCTCTATTTCAGTTTTCTGAAAGCTACCATATTGTTTTAAATAACATCTTGAACCTTGCAATCTAACTGTACTAGGTTTTAAATGGCTTTCTATTTTATATTTTGTTAAGATGCATTCATTCCTCTGTGACTCCTGGGATGCCTAAGAAGCCTCCATGCTGGGTGTAAGGATTTTAATTTCCTCACTTTTGACTTTAGGGTTTTTTTTAACTAACTTTCCCCTTGAAAAAAATTTCATTATCAAAAGTTTAGTGTCACAGTCCCACATTTGATTCAATCACTCCCTTGAGAATGTTGAACTTAATTATGCTGTGGTCACTATTAATTAGTGGCTCAGCGATAGTTACTTTATGAACCAACACTTGTATATTACATAGGACCAAGAAACATTCCCTCATGTGTGCTGTAGAACCAACTGCTATAAAAATTATAGTCTGAAAGGTCAAGAAGTTCTCTCTCTAAATCGTCCACTGGAAAGGATAAATTTCTATGCAGATAATTGAAATGCCCCATTACAACCATTTCTCAGTCTTGGTTGCTCTACTTGTGCCTGCTGACACTTCACACCTCAACATTAATAATATGTTTTTGAAAAGTAGGAAATTCTGTCATAGGTTATTAAAACTGTAACATGTGCTTTCATACTGAATTGAATTCCAATATCAGAATTCTGTGCAGGGAAAAAGGTTTGAAAATGTTGGAAAAAAGTTTAATATTACTGTGAATTTCTCAAGCAACATTATTCAATATTATTTTTATTATTGGACCGTTAATAGCCTGAAAACTGCACTAGTATTCTAATAAACAGAAACATTTTGCTGCATCTATTCTAATAATTCTCCCTAAGCTGACTTCTGTATTCACTGAATTCTTTATATTAATATGATGTAGTGCTATTTCTCCATTATATTGCTCTCCCTACAGCTGATGTATATCATACTCTGTAAGAACTTGCCATGTTATACTAATATGAAAAGAAATTTCATTCACAGATGTTCAAAATACAGACATCTTATATCATCCTTTCCAGATAGTCTTTTTAACCTTGTATATTATTTATTGAAAATATGTCTACTTTTTCTAACTATTATCTCAGATTGTTGTGTTGACAGGGAAAAAATAAAACCTGCTAGTTCTTTACAGTACATTTGTAATGTAACTTTAATTACATTTTAATTGTTTCCTGGAGTTAAAGAGATTAAATTGCTTAGAATTATTTCTGTACTGATGAGTTTCTGTTTCGAAGCATCTGATTTCAGATGCTCTGATGCATCTGATTTCAGTTTAGACACTGGTATATCCAGTGAGAACGTGGCCATGATCCCACTAGGAAGCAGCCAGATGCTCACAAAAAACAGCAAAGATATTATTTTCAAAAGAGATGGCTGAAAGATCAAACACTTAGGGGAGCTAGACTTCAACCAGCCTTGTCCAGTGTGCTGATACACCACCACTCATAATTTAGAGGACTCTGCTTCTCCTGGTACACAGCATCTTTCCTGTCAAATTCAGCTCCTTGTGGTTTCACAAGGCCCAGCAAGTCAGGGCCTCTCACCCCTCAGACATAATTAACATATTCTACAGCCTAGCACAATCTATTTAAATAGAAGAAATTAGGGCAATGATAGAAATGGCCTTAATGATGTCAGGAGAATGTGGTTGATTTATATTCTTATCTCTAGTGGTCCACAATGTTCTAGTTTTTCTCTGTTTTTGTACATTTTTCTACTTTCTCTAAAGTTCTCCATGTATGACAAGCCATATATGTAAAATTACTAGTATAAAACTTCACAGTGAGGTTAAAATACAGGAATTTTGTCTCTTTATGTATAATGTTTGATACCTAGTCAGTGAGAAAGTACAGTGCTGCCTTCTAGATTCTGATAACAAATGTTTTGTTTTGGGAATGTTTATATGTAAGAGGCTCATCCAGCCCAGGATATAGATAGCTATGATTTAAATTTCAGACTGTGAAATTCCTTCCCAGAGTAAAATATACACACACCTCCCAAAATGGAGGGAAAAAAAAAAAAAAAAGAGCAGAGGCTTGGATATTAACATTGGATTTTAACAAGATATCTTCCAAAGACAGAAAGGGAAAGAAGTCCAGTGATGGTGGAAATTCCAATGTCTCAGGTGAAAAAATGCTAATGCTGCTTTTGAACATGGTTTTAAGCTTTGCCAAGGAGGAAATGGAAAATTAAGAGGTTCTTGGAAAACGAAGAGGTTTTGACAGAAGATCAAGACACTGACTCCAAAGAGCCTGAAATTCTACAAAGGCCATTGCCAGCTTGCGTCAGTGAGAACAAGTGGAAACAAACCAAAGAAATTTATCTAGTTACATTGGCAGCTAAACTTAAGAGAGAAAGAAAAATGTGTTTTTTCTTAAATTTTGTAATTACAATGCCTCAGCAGCTTTTCTCTTTCACTGTGGTCCTAATTTTCCATTCCCTTAAAATAATTTTATTCTGTTTTTATTTTCTTTCTCTTAGTTTTTGCGTTATCCAAGGAGCCCAAAAGTCTTTTTATTTTAACTTATGTAACAAAGGGGTTAATATTCCTGATGTTTTCTCTGCTGAGATGCCAAACAGGGTCACCAGATGTGATTCATAAGTTGTTCTTGCATGTGGCTTAGCAAAAGCACAGCTGTGGTTACACACTGGGGGTGGAGGGAAAGGGGAAGAGATCCTGACCCCTTTGGAGTCAACGGGAATTTCACTATTTGCTTCCAAGAGACCAGAATTTCACCCCATGTACTGCATGGGTCTTGTTGTTTGTTTTTCTTTTTTTTGAAAGGATCCTTACTGTCACTATTGCTAGATTTCATAGAGATTAGATGTGAATCAATATTGGATTTAATTATTATTTTAACCACCAATCTACAATATTGGATGACAAGTAAAATATGACTAAAAGCTTTGTCTCATCATGAAACCTTGTTTTGTTAGAGAAAATGGGGAGCTTCACCTTTTTGTTTTTTTCTCAAAGTATTTATTTTCCTGAAAAAATATTTGCATCTGAATATGATCAACAGAGAAAACTAATTTATTCTAGTTTAAGTCTTCACACACCCCCAACCATTCTGTTTTCTGCTTCATAATTTTACAGTGTTTTGAAAAAATAATTCTGCAGAACCCTCACTGAACTTGGTTCCATGTCCATTTCTAAAATATGAAAAACTAAAAATTTAACACAACCAAAGACAACAGAATCTGCTTTTACCAGTGCTTTCACTCTAAGCTGATTCTATGTACATTTTTATTAGCTAAATACACAAAAAAATTAACTTAGCTAGAATTGTGGCTAAAGTAGCTTCAGAAAATATTATAAATACATGCATATATTAACAACATAATTTCAGATGAGAAAATCAGAGCTAAGGCTATGTTAAGAAGAAACTTAAATTTTGAAAAGGACCTTTCCTACATCAATTTCTACCACTTTCCACTTGTGTGTATACTAGTCTATGATGGTCATTTCCTGTGGTCTTAGCTCTTCTGACTCTTCTGTCTACAAAAGGTAAGGCTTTGTCATGAGATCATCTAATCCTCAGGGAAAGTGGGTGCTCCATGATCTCTGTAAGTATTGGACAGGCACACATGAGACTGGAGATGTGATTGCAGAGGATCATATACAGCCTGGATTATTAATTGTGTTCTTGTACTTGAATTCAACTAGATGATAGACTGCAAAGCAGCTAGACACTTTCATCTGCTTTACAGAGTTTATAAACTACTGTGACATTTCTTCAACTTCTGTTGTCTTGGCTTCAACAGGAATTAATAAAATTTATTGACAGCAAAGAACATCTTTTCTCAACAATCAACACTTCCTGCCCAAAATTTAAAGCCTGATGGGAAAAACAGTCCACCTTGGAATGCTGTCATAAAACAAACATCATGTTAGTATCTTTTATATTTACTAATATATGTTCACTAATTTACTTACTTTACATGCAACCATCAGTACAACTTTTTCACCTCAGTACTCAGGATGGTCCTTTTTTCAAACACAGACACAAATGCAATCAACACTCATTAGACAATTGCTGAAGGGCAATCATCTTATCCTTCTCAACCACATCCCAGGTAACTGCAATGACCTGAAAGCAGTTGCTGGCTGCTTCACCAAAAAATGTGAAAACTCTAATATTTCCTTCCAAAGTCTGATTTTCTAAGATCATTGAAGAAATACACGTTTCATACATACGAGATCCTCACTAGTATATTGAACAAGCATATTTGCTGTTCTGACTCCATACCACTAAACTTTCTAACCTTTGGGGGAAAAAAGAAAAGACCAAATTCAAACTCCCTGCTAATCCTGGACCTTAGTTAAATTCCAGGTTGAACACAGGAACTGCTTGAGAAAAGTACATGTTGACCAGGGCCAATTTAACAATATAGATGTCTGAGTTCCAGTATCCAGGAAGTTCCTTGGGTCTGTTTAATTTCATAATAAAGGTGGGACTGGCATTTGCTTATGTACATTCACCTTTTCTGTGACATAATAACATATCAATTTCTCTATTTCAGTAATATTCTGCAGTACAGTGAACACTAGACCCTCCCCAGCAAACTACATAAAACTTACTTCACAATGACCCAAAATCAAGTCACTAGTTAACCAGATGGGATATTTTTAATGTTCTGAAGCTCAATGGATAAAATAATCCTTGGCTCTTACAGAGGACTATTCATCCAAGCATTTTAAGGAACTTGGAGGCACTAAACAAGGAAAAAGTTTCCTTTGGGAGCAGCTGGAAGACTGTGTAAAGAAAGCAGTTCAAATCATTATAAAAGTTATTAACAACAAGGAGGAAACCTGCTTCCAACAGAACTGTTAGACTCTGATGTGTTTCATTCTTGTTACTACACTAGTTTTGTTGCTAAATAACAACTCACACTTCCTTCCTTTTAATAAGTATTTTGTCATCATGCAGGCAAATGTGACTTTGAGCTCTGAAAATGTATTGAGCAATGACAAGAGGACAGTGTAAAAGACTTTGAGATGTTGTACATCAGTGTGGTGTCTGAACTCACCATGGAGACCTGGAGTGCAGAAGGGGGAAATACTGCATTGTCCACTCATCTGGGGCAGAGGAATCTGTTACAGTGCCCAGAAGAGGGATTTCAAAAGGCATTTATATATGTTCTGATGTAAGATTTTATTGCTAAGACATTTTATTCTAGCTCTGGACACTGTCAGCCTCCAGTTCAGTCTAATATTTTGTGGCAGGAAGGACCATGCAAAGACCCTGTCCAGGCAGGCTGAGTTTCCAATGCCTGATCATTGGCCTCAGTGACTGCCTAGACACGTCATCCCTGAAGGAGTTATTGCCTGGTGGTGGGTGGAGGAGCAGGTAATCTCTGAGGACAGGAGGGAAGGTGGCAAATAAGCAGCAGTGGCACATTACATCAACCAAGGAAGGCTTTTGACTCCACTCCCAGTGAGGTCATGCCAGTGGGTAAGTGGAATGAGCCTCAACCCAGGCAGCAGCAGCCAGATTTTATTTTCCGTTGGAGCTTTTACCTCACAAATCCATAGCAAGTCATCTCCTCACCAGGAAGTTTTCCAAGTGGAGGAGCAGAGGGCTGGTTCTCAGTTTAACAAATGCATGTGTCTGGACAACTCCTGTTGGAATGGCTCATTTTCCTTTTCTCCCCTCTTGCTGTTCTGTAGCAATGTCACATTCTGTGTGTGCATATGCATTTATTATGCACAAACCCTTGCTTTTGGTTTGACAGATAGAAAACTTTATAAATTGTAAATGTGTACACACTACCTACCTAAAATTCTCCCAGTTATTTCATTGAAGGGAAATATCTTTTACTGGCTTTCAACACAGCATTTTCTCTTTCCATCTTGAATAGCTTCATAAGGCTATTCAAGAGGCAGCTGGTTTCTACCTTTCCAATGGCAGAAATGAATGAGGTAAAGCAAATTCTACCAGTGCAAGTTATAAACAACTCAAAAATTGTAGTAGTTTGGATGAGATTTCTGGAAAAAAAATTAAAATAATTATATAATATACAAAAAAATAATTGTCCTTATAATTACTGATATATTATTAATAAGAAACCCTAACAAAAATGTGTTCTATGATTTCAAGTTTCATTTAATTTTCAGCAAAATATATAGTCCATGCTTAATCTTTCTTTTGTCCTGTTTTTGTCTATTTATTTATTACTCTTTCAAAGGTATGATATTGTTCATCACTGTTAAAGATTATGGAGTGATTTCAATTTTGATTCTCTCTGTTTTACAATTGTCTTTATAACTCTATAAACTGCTTATTACAACATGAATTTCCCAGGCTTGTTTTGTGGCCAAATTTTTTACAATAATTTTCATCCTCAAATGTTCAGCCTATTTTTTGTAAGATAAGAACAAAATAGATTAACATTACAACATGTACAGCAATTCACAAAGTAGAGCACCACCAGCAATACTTCAGCAAGTTTAGCTATCAAGTTTCACATAGCAAAGAACTAAACAGTGGAAGTTTTGAACACAGGGCAGTGTGAAGCCCAAAGATTAAAAATGAGATAAAGGACTCAGACAATCTCTCAGAGGATCCATTGCTTGGGTAATCATTGGCTGACAAGATCTATGACTGGATCAATTAATTTTCACTTCTTCCCCTGTGGATTTACTAGTGCTACTGTCAGCATCAGTATAACCTTAATTGAAAGGAATTGTTTGGAAGTGTTACATTTGGCTTGAAAAGAGCCATCCTTGGATAATATGACTATATAAGATAACTTCCATGGCTAAAAATACATGTTCTTGAGAGAGAAAATATGAAATATTATGAATAATGGCAGGGTAATGGAATACATTCTAGAAACAGACTTCATAAATGAAGGATAAGGTTTAACAGGATAAAGTTTTATAGCCACCAACAAGCCTTTAAATGGCCTAAATACTTATGAATCATCTAAAATACATTTGGCCAAGCATGAGGGTTCATTTTTAAGCTCTGAAGCTTCCAGTAATTTTGTATGAAATTTCATAATCTGTAACCCAGCTTGCTGAGTCCAACAGGTGTGTTCTCAGTACAGCAGTTTTCCATTACCCACTTTAGGAAGCCCTATAAATATAGTTCAGGTGACTGACAGAGTCACCTGGATACACTTAGATTAAATTGGGAATACTGAGTAAGGATCTATACAGGCCATTAATTATTGTTAGATTGTGTTGTAACCACACCCCTCTCCTAGGGATGACCAAGGATTCTTCTGCAATTTCCAAAAAACATTGGGGGGACTTTTACCCCATATGACTCCTCCATGATGGTAGAAGATATTAATGTGCACTGTGTGAGGCAGAAGTTGTCATGGATGGCCTTTTGAGAGGGTTACCACTGGAGACAGTGGGATTGGAAAGGACAGATATTTGTAATGCTGCATCTCATTTTTCAACCTGTCTACCAGTTTTTCAACCTGAATGACACCATTAAATTTGTTTCAAATCTAGTGCATATGGTCATTCTGAAAATCAGCTCTGCTTATTTAGGGAATCCTGTCATATTTACTGATATACTTACTGGGAAAGGAGCAGAAAAGGCAGAAAGGTCCCATAAAATATCAAGGTGAATTTCAAATGAGTGTACTAACTGAGGAAAATATGACTTAAATTAAAAGATAAAAAGTAAAATGTCTGTAAAGAGAAAACACATTTTGTGTGATACTTCGTTGCTAGTGGTGGTTCAGAGCTCAGGCAGCCTTAGACATTTTTTTTATTATTATTATTTCATTTCTCTGTGTTTTCTCAGATTGTGTAATCTTTAATTCTTATTCAAGTTATCGATCACAAGAGTGATATGAAAGTGGATCAACATAGAAGAATCTGAGCTGTGCAAAAAAAGGGAATTGAGAGTAGGAAGAAATTTATTTTTTTTTTTTTGCAACAGTTGCATGACAAATCATAATCTCTATTATACATAATACCCATAGAGAGTGGCCATAGTAAATATATACAGTTTAAAATTGAATGGAAAAAGTTCCTTAATCTTAGAAACCTTCAAAGAATTAAAAAATTATCCCACTCTATCTTTAAAACATGGTATAAAAATGGACTATCATTATATTTCTCCCTATGAAAACATAAAAATACTTGTCCATTCATAAAACAGTATCATTTAGCTTTAAGCAGGTATGTGAATATAAGTATTTTTGAATGCAAAATCTTGGATTCAAGTCACTACTTTAACTATTTTTTTTTTTTTAGTGGATTGCTCTCAGTGACTTTTGCTGCAGAAAACTAGAGAAAACTTAATAACCTGCATTGGGAAACTGAACCTTGCTCTGTTCCTTTCTATGTGAGTACAAGGTGGTTATTTTCTACAGTTGGTAAGTCTCTGTCTGATCTTGATACAAATCTAATCAAAACCGAAAACATTTCAGAGTTTGTTTTTCCTCGTGCTTCCTTTTCTTCCTTATAGCGTAAAATATTTATTTAAAAATATTTTTAAAACAGCCCCAGAAAATTCTAACCAAATTGGCTCTTAAAATGAACAGATATATCTTAGTGGAATTGAACCACAGCCATAGAAGGAAAAGACAATATCAATAAATTTGCTGGTCTGCAAATAATGCAAGTGTTAAAAGAAATTATCTTCCAAGGTCCTGGGCAAGGTAGAAAAGTACAAAAAACCAAGAAATAGTAAGGGGGGAGGGGCAAGGAAGAGGAGGAGAAGTAGAATAAGGAGAAGGAGGAGGAGGAGGGAATGGTGACCTACATTTAGCTGAGGAAACATTTTCTGTATGTCTGGAATAAGGTGAGAAAAAAAGTAGGGAGTTTCCTACTTATGCCTTAAGTGAATGCAATAATATAGTATAGCAGCACTGAGGCTGAGAACTTCATTTTCACTTCAGGTCTAGAAGAGAGTTACTTTGGAGTGTTATTATTCCCAAATCTCTCAGGAGGGCTGTGGCAGACAGGACTGGGCCTACAATCCTGAATGCCATTATTTGAATCTGTCTTTTCTGTGTCACACTAGTTTGAGTGTATATAGTATATTACCTTTAATTAATTGAGTGTTTATGTGCTAAAAAGTTATTCACTTGTGCAGAGAGTGATTTGCTGGGATTTATGATGGGAACATTTTATAACAGCAGCATGTGTTTCCCTACAATTTGTATAGGTTCATTCATTATAATTTTTCCTGATGTTTTGCCTACCATATTATTAACTTCCCCAAAGCAATGAAACAGCAGCTTGTCTTCTCACAGCAGAGAAACGAGAGGAATAATTATGAATGTGGAAATCCCAGTGAAAACATGCTTCTATTGAAAGGGCCTAGTGGTCCAAATAGAGGCCTGCTGGATTTATGAAGTCTATAAAAAAAGCAAACATACAGAAAAACAGATGCTTTTTTGCTTCCAAAAATCTTGGAAGTCCTACACTTAGGAAAAAAAGGGGGGAAGGGAACAGGAGAGAATGTTACATTTGTCATAGAATCATTGAATCGTTTAGGTTGGAAAAGGCCTCTAAGATCCTCAAGTCTGTTAACCCAGCACTGCCAAGTCCAGCACTAAACCATGTCTCTAAAATGGTTTATGCCACTATTAACAAAAATTTATATTTTACTATAGACTACAAAGTCTGAATAAATCAAAGCTTCAAGTCTTTGCCATGCATAACTGTTTAATCATTTGCAAGTGCTCTTTTCACAATTTAAGAGTTTGTGAGCATAGCATTTGATTTGTTACTCCTTCAGTAGCAAAATCACCTTTGTTTCAAAGAGATTGCTCTTTAGGACTCTTTGCCTGCAAGAATTTACAATAATGGGAAAATGAATAGCATTCACTGATGGTGGTACGGGAAATTTTTTTTCCAGGCTGTCAGTGAGGATGTAGAGGGAAAGCCTGTGAAATCAATTCCAGAAAATGTTGTGGATCACTGGTTATTTTACAAAGATCCAGAGCTGACAGGACCACCACAGTCATTTGTGTTTATTGTTCAAGAGGGTGCTTTTTTGGACCATCCCTACCAAAGCCAATCTCGTTTAAGAAAAAAGTGAAGGGGGGTGAAGAGGACCAGAAAAGCAGGAGGCAGAGTAAGCACTGAGCCCTCTCCAAGGCTGCTGATGATGGCCTTCCCCAGCCCTGCTCCTCACTTAGGCACTTTGTATTATTACATGTGCACTCTTCATTGTTTTTTCTCACAACAACCCGGTCTGCTTCTGCACTCTGTCGTCCGGGTGGCCACTCATAAAAAATGTGATTTACATTCTTGTTTCACTCTCACCACCTTTTCACTTCCTGTTGCTTCTGCAGCCCATGCTTTGCTTGCCTCTTCTGTTCTTTTAATCTAAAAACTGAATTTATGTACATTTAATGTTTATTACTATTACATGTTTGTGCATGCGGCAGAGGAAAAAAAATGAACTGCCTTAGTTTTTGGGGTTTTTTAAAATAATGTATAGGTAATAAATTATTGAAACTATGAAAAAGGAAAAATATAACTGCTAAGGCTGACAAAACAATTCAAAATAAAGGCAAAGATTTTTATCTTAGTTGCTTCCAATCACATTCCAAAAATTTTTCACACCAAAAAATAATTACATCCAAAATATTACACTTGAGCTACAACAACATCCTTTGCAACAGGTAAAAACTTGTTTCAAAGTCATTGAAAAGAAATGCAAGAAATCTAAAGACTGGGAGTGCCACAGGGTGACAGTGGGTTTGACAGATGAAGTCATGGAGTTTGAAAACATGTGCTCACCTTTTGCCAGGACCAAACCTTAAACAGCAAAATTCAAGTCCTTTGAAAGAGTTAAGACAATTTACCCCTACTGAGGATCTCCCCTTATGGATATAAATCTATGCTGTAGCAGAATAAAAGGGTCATTTTGTGCTAATTCAGTCCCACTCATCAGCAAAGCCTGAGCAGAAAGATCTGTCATCAAGTCAAAGCTCTCTGACTGGCTGTACACTTTTTGCTGTAAATCTCACAGATTCTCATAAAAGCAGGCCCATCCTGAGTTCTCATTGGAGACTAGAAGTAACCCTTAGCATTTGTAGAAACAGGCAGCAGATATGGCTGTTTGTTCTTTATTCCCCTGTCTACCTTAAATTCAGATCCTGTTTTCTCTATTAGGGATAAGGAAAGAAAAGTGATTAACTGGAAGAACATATGAACAAGTGAAGAGATTCAGACTTCAAGTATGCACAAAAGATTTGGCTGCTTCCCTGGAATTTATTTAAATTGACCTGATTTTTTTTTTTCCCAGAGGTAAAAAATGATACATCACACCCACAGTCTTCCAGGGGGTGAAGCAATCCCCTTCTGCTCCCCACTCCTCAGAGGCAGTCTGCTCTCTTATCTGAACATTTCTTTTTAAAGGGTAAACAGTTCCAACACCATCAGTCTTGCAGGCACACACCTTTTAGCCACATTGTGCTTTTCTTCTGCCCACAGTACAGCTAAAAGGGAGCACAGCCCCTTCAGGTGCCTGAACAGATTCAGATAGGTGCCAGTGCCAGATCTGCTCCACCCATACCATACATGTGTTTCAATATTCTCACCTCAACATTACTCCTCTGCAAGATGATGAAAGGTTCCATGCCTATTTCCATGCACAGCATTGGGACTTTACCTTAGGATCCATGCCATGAGCTCAGGGTTTGCAGCCAGCAACTTCTGGCTTCTCACCCAGCTCTGACACTGATGTACAGGATGACACTGGGATAGTCACTCTGTGAGAATTTGTCTTACCTTCCTTAGCTGTAAGATAGAGTTCCTTGTTTTTCACAACTCTTTAGTTACTTATTGCTGTGTGAGGGAAGGGGAGATTTATATAAGTGATAACACTTATTCATTTAAATAGGCAGGAATAGGGGAAAATGCTTCAAACCCAGGAATAATAAACTGGTTTTAGTATATCAGTAACAATAGCACTTATGTGACATAACATTAGGGAATTAAAAGATATTTTTAATCAGTTCCTATGCTTATTTTGTAAAATAATTACTAAAGATTCTTGTTTAAACCTACATAATAAATTGATCACTACAGTGAAGTGACTATATTAATTCCCAGGCAGAATAGCTAAAATAGTGGATGTGTCCATTTCCATTACATCAAGTGATTTGGTGGACTTTAGCTTCTACTTGATTTGAGGTACAGAAACACTATAAAGAGAGGTGAATATATAGAGGTGGAAAAGTCTGTTGGTGGAAACCAGGCAAAGGGAAGAAGAGGTTTAAATGTGCCCAGGCAGAGTACATGACAGAGTTTTAAATCAAACAGGTTTCCCTACCCCCCAATGTCTTCTTAGCTTCAGAACAGCCTTGGTAGAAAACGTTAGCACTGCTAAACTACTAGGTTTAAGCTTTAGGCTGTATATTTGTGTGAATTTACACTTCTGGAAAGCAGTGGCATTTAAAAGACTTTTTGCAAATCAAGGTACAGCAAGTACACACATTTACAACCAGAAGCCAGGGAACAAGGGCTCTCACTCACAGTTAATGGTTGTAGTCACTGGGCTGAAAAGCAGAGAAAAGTAAGTCAAGTCTTCAGAGGGATACTGAAAGATTTATAAAATCATGTAGGAAAGAAAGGAAAAACATTCAGAATCTCTCCTTGGAGAAAAAGAAAAAAAGGAAAAATAATCAGAAGCAGCAAGTCCAGTGGTTATCAGGACTAAAATGAACTTTTTCTTCTCTACTTTGAAAAACCTTCAAATATAACAAATATTCCTCAGACTGAAACCTCTTTGATTTCAAATGTTTCCCAGTGTCTTTCTTAAGTGTTTTGTTTTAAATGATGAAGTTTTAATAAATAGTGGACACATAATAAGCTTCTGTGGGATTTGGACTTTATCCCACAAGTGAGAGGAAGACCTCATAACTCAAAGAGTGATGAAGCCGCAAGAGACTTATGAAGGTTTTTCCGCACTAGTGGGATTAATTCCATATTCCACAGATGCCCATTATATAGAGGTCCTCTGTTTATACTGCAAGGAGGTAAAAAGATTTTTTTTTTTTTTTTTATTAGATTAAAATGTCAGGGTTGAATATAAATGTCTTAGTCAGAAGAGTAAAATAACAGCTGCTTTGTGGTGTCACAAAACATCCAGAAAACAGGGACTGGGTTAGTAGAGAGACATGCATTGAAAATTGTTTGTGTGGCAAGGAGGCATCACTGCAGATCACTTGCTCTCTCTAACAGTAAGGAAGGGAGCCCTTTTCTTTTGAAGAGGGTCTGTGAATCAGTTTTCTTCATCGCTTCCAGCACTCAAGCCCCTGTTTGAATTGCTTTCTACTGCCCTTGGGCTTTGCTACTTCATAACATTGTCTCCCCAATACATCGAGATCACTGGCAGAGGAAAAGGTGACCTTAGAGAAAAATGAGCTGCCCCACTTCGACTAAAATGAACCTTTAGTTCAACATTTTGCAGCTCTAGAAAACCACTGAAACTAAGCTGACTATGTCCTGGTAACAAGGAGTGTATTCCATATGAATCAGCGATGCATTTGCCCAGGAAAACCCCCAAATACTGCCTGTTGTTTTTATGTGGGACTATTGCCTTACTGTATTATGCCATTATTTTTTTATGGCTATTCTCCTCTCTGTTCTGAAGTATTTCAAGACTGGATATAACCCTCAGCATAAGAAAAAAAACAGACTTATGAATTTACATAATTTGTTTTCTTGGAGATATTTGTCTTTTAATGAAACACTGTTTATCTTCAATACAGGAAGGCTCTAAAGCACAATTTTAAAAGTAGATTTTGGCTTTGATTTTAAGACCATAAGCTTTCATTAAGAGACTGAGTTAGCTGCAATACTAATTTTAAAATTAAAACCCACATTTTTCACTGTTATTGTAGAATCCTCTGTATTTTTCATGACATTAGGCAAAACATTTTGGTTTATGTGGGGCATAAACATTCAAAGTAACTTCTGACTGTACGTGCATTGCAATGTGTAAGCCTGAAGCAAAGGATCTCTTTGGATTTTATTCAGCATGGAGCAGGCTGCCTGTAAACACTATCATTCTGCCCAGCTTCTAAATACCTGGGAAAAACTGTCCTCATTTATTAAACCCAGCTGCTGCTTATGGCTTCAACTGAAACCTGCAGCTTGAAATATCCAAAGAAGAGGGCCATGCCTGAATTTCAAAAACCAAGCAGTTGTTTCAGAATGAAGTCTTGCCATAACCACAGAGCACAGACCTGCAATGAGGGCTGGAGTCAGGGGCCATCTGGCACAGGGCTGCAGAAACCCAGATCATCCTGCTGGTTAGTGTTGATAGTGCTGGGCAGCTGTGAGAACACACCCTTCTTTAATGCTCTGTCTGATGCTCCTTTCAGAAGAGCCTGTGAGGTGCCCAAGCTGTGGTCTGGTTCCTGTTGCTCCATGGAGAACTGGTGAGCCACAGAGGGCTGGCTCCCTCCTCACTGTGCAGGCAAAAAAAATGAGGGGGAAAAAAAACACAAACCCACAACAAAACAAAACAAAATGAGAAGAGCTGAAAGAAAGTAAATAAAGTCAAGAGAAAAAACTGATAGCAGGGTTCATGTTTTTCAAAGGACAAACATGATTCTGTGCAAGTAAAATTGAAGTATTTTTCAGCCATTATTAGCAATTTTGCTAAAATTACACAAAAATATAATTCCTGCCATAGCCACCACTGTGTGAGAGGCAGTCCTCATGACAGCCTCTCCTATGCATGGCTTGTGACCCATAAGGCAGCCTCTATGAACTGTGCTATCTCACTAAGAGCAGATTGGAAAGCCCCATGCTATGCTGAGAGCTTCAAGCCCCTGCCAAGAGTACTAGAAACCTGGAAAATATCTGGCCCTTCCTGTGATGCCATCTCAGGTGGCAGCTTAGTCTACATCTGCCTCAACCACAAGTCTATAAATCTGAGGCTCTGCTCTGGGTAGGATGCAAGGAAAAGATCCTTTTAAAGGTCCTTTTACCCTCTACTTATGGATCGGTATTTTGAGGACAAGTATTTTTAAATATTTATTTTTAGTACATTAGCATATCTGCTTGCCTACTTAAAATAGCTTAAGAAGTATTTAGGGCACAAAAACACAAATACATCTTTAATGAAGTTCTGGGGTTACCTCCCCATCAATGACAGCAGTGTGGAGAGGTGCTGTGGTAAGTTTCTTACGGGCTCTGATACTCCCTATGTCAAAAAGAACAAAGTTAAAAATAGCAGAACTTCAAAGTGAGACAAACAAAAGAACTCTAGAACATCCGTAAATTTCTTCCACTTATATCTATAAATTTTATCTTTACTTTTGTTTGTGGCCTCATTTGAGGTCACAAAAAATAAGATGTACTATTCTGTCTCAAAGGCAGATGTAAATAATTTACTATTCTGTCTCAAGGACAATAAGTAAATAAGATTTACTATTCTAACTCAAGGAAGCTAACACCAAGTTTAGTGGAGAGGATTTCCTTAAGGATCTGCAGTGTGATGGAGAAAACTGGTTAGGAACCCAATCAGAAATTAGAAACTGGATTGTGTTCTATCTACTTCTGCACTCCTGGTCTCTTCTGGCATATATTTTTTGCATGAGCAGTAATTTCACAGCTTCCTTATTAAGTTGTTCCAAATTTATATTAACACTGTGGAAGCCTCTAGTACTATTTCTTCATGCTTTCCTACTAGGTTGAGACAGGGAGTGGAAAGTTAGGGGCAAAGAAATCCAGCACAATGAAACCATCCCCTCCCAATATGGAAGGATTTCTACCCCTATCTCATCCTATTTCCCCTACACAGAAAAAAACACATTGCACCCCTTTTCTAAAATCTCCTTCACTTAACTGGCACCATGCCTTCACAGGGAAGCAGGGAGGAGGGTGCAGGAAGATGACATCTTGGAGACTGCAGCATCCTCCCCTTGATTGATGTAAGTGCTCCACTGGGGGTATGACTTCAATTCTTTCCTCGAAACATGAATCAAATGAGGCCACAAGCAAATATATTTCCCTGTCAAACATTTCACTTCCTGGAGACAGTTAAGAGCTGATGTGACATACTGTGCACAGTTTATTTTTGCTTTTGGGCCAGCAAATTGCTGTACTGTTTTCCAGGCCCTTAAGCTTGGTTTGTGTCTGCTGAAAGAAGCATTGCAGACACGCTGGCTGCAAGTCCAGCAGGACTTCTAGCACACTGACTGATCCAAAGCATTCAGCTGAGGAAATGAAAGATCAGTAAACCAAATTCAGGCCAGTGGTGCATGTGTTCCTCTTTGCTTAAGACCTCAAAAGTGCAGACCATGGAGCTTCTTCCATGCCTTCATATTTGTTGCATCATCTACTTTGCCTTTTAACAAAACTAGCAGCTGATGCAATTGCCTGGCTTGTGCATACAAAAAATAGAAACCCAGAGAGCACTTTTGTCTCTTTTTTTGTTCCCTGGCCAGCAGGCATTTAAAACTTTTTCAAATTCAAGCATCACAATAATTTCTTGTTGAGAAAAGCAGGACAGCAGGCAGTAAGTCTGGCTTACAAACACAGTGGTAATAAATGGAAGAGCTAGGAGTAAACCATGCTCTATGGATCTGACTGTTCATTCATTGAAGTAAATGAAGCCTAAATTTCATTGTATGAATTTTATTCTAAGTTCCATGTGGTATAGAAGGGGAGAAACACATGCTGGAATCATCAGTGATTTTGCTGATTTGTGGAACAGAGACCATCACCCACCTAACAACAATTTAAAGCAGGTTATTCTATCTACAGATTTTAAACATCCATTGAAACAACAGCAGAGTAGCATAGTTATAATATAAAATAACAAGACAAAGTTGTTGAATGACTGAACACTCTGTCAGGAGTACCTGGATGCTGTAAGAAGCACTCCTCTGTCTGATAGTGGCTGTGATTTTTGTAGGGCATATTGCTGGCAGGACAACATTATAGAAACACTGGAATCTTTCGACTAATGGGACATTATTTTCTTTTTTAATAGGTGTCATCTTCACCATTTGTTTCTATGGTACTGAATGTAGCAAATTAACAGAATACACATTTTTGCAGCATTGAGGTACAACTAGAATACAGCAAATTATTTCTGAACACTGCAATAGAGAATAAAATACAGAGTTCAGAGCTAAAACAAAAATTGAATATTACGTTTTCCTCTGACATCCATGTATTGAAAACAAAGACTGATATAAAACAGTCCAAGAACCATGTGGTCTGGCTTTATTTTTTGAACAGCATCTCTAGATTAGGAATTGTCAGTTAGTCACATTGCTTTGTATGCACAGATATATACTTCTGAATTTTGCCCTCAGTAAATTTTTAGCAAAAAATATCATATGTAAAAGTAGATAATTCAGAACATGCAGACATAAAGAACAGGACTTTATAGAAGATAGTGAAAATATTACTACTTATACCAGTGCTGAGGTGGTTCAGTACCCCGAAGATCTTCAAGAACTTTACAGCTCCTCTCTCATTCAGTCAAGAGTTTGAATGCATAACTAGGTCAGACACACCATAGCACGGAAATTGCTCCTTGGTAATGGTAATGCCAATGCAAATTTTTCAACACAGGAATGCCAACATTCTTCAGACTTCACCTGGGAAAGAGAAGGGGAAGTAATTTGGTCTCTACAGCAGTGCAGCCCTGGGCATCTTTGCAGACTACCTGTCATGCCAGCTGTGGTAGCAGTGGTATTTGTGAAGTGGAAAACTGCTTGACACAGAAAAATATTTCACTGCTGTCATTTCCCCCCTCTCTACCTTCCTGAAGTGCAGAGAAGGAGAAATGTCAGAGGCATTTTGGGATAAGAAACTGCCTGTTTGGCTACTTTGCCTTTTTGTGTTTGACTCTTT
The DNA here is from genome assembly GCF_029582105.1 of Oenanthe melanoleuca. NCBI lineage: Eukaryota > Metazoa > Chordata > Aves > Passeriformes > Muscicapidae > Oenanthe > Oenanthe melanoleuca. The sequence goes on along the minus strand of NC_079337.1, from coordinate 56,267,560 downwards.
TTTTCCTCCCAGTCCTCTCTGTGTTTCTTTCCATTCTCATGTGTTGTTTCAACACAAATGTCCCTAGGTGCTTAGCTGCCTTCAGCTGGTAGCTGTCTAGTTGGAGGAAAAAATAAACTAGCATACAATTTTCTGAATCAATGTTATAACTGTCACACTGCTAATGTTGACCCCCTTGTTGTCTTTGGTGTCCGTACCACAGAGTGCTTTAAAGAATCTCTTTATTGCCTGAAAATACATAGTTTGATCCCTAAGTGCTTCTTAGTAAATCTGAATTCTGATTTCTCTATTTTCTTCCCTATCTTTCACTGTTTTCCCATATTCCAGGGACCATGATCATTTTTTTACTTCATTTAAAATCTAGCAGTGGCCAAAAACGTTGCTCACCCCTGCATCCACATTTTGCTAGTGAGCTAAACATAGATATATGCTGCTTCTGTCCTAAAGGACATTGTAGTATAAGCATCAAGAGAGGTTGATATCAGATTCTGTGTTTTAAATTCCATAGCCAGCCAGGATAATATGATGTCTGGACCAGCAGCAGTACATCTATCTTCACATCTAACACACAAATAATCTATTTAGATATATTTTCCAGAATATGATGATAGACACATTTGTACATGTTTAATATTGTCATAACAGCCTTATCTTTTATCCTAAACTCATTCCTCCAGGTGAATATTTTTTGACATTCAGAAATTATGATTCAGTAACTATTGATGTAAGAGTAGCAATGAGAAATTTAGAAAGCCAACAGGGTATAAACTGTGCCAATAACAAAACAGTGTTCCTGACATCTCTACAATATAATGGGGAAGTACACATAAAACCAAATTAACCTCTTGGAATTTTCATGAGCAGAAAAGGATTTCATTAAGGAAGTCAAGGTTCCCTTCCAGTTCCTCCTTCCAAAAAATTCTGTAAAAAATTTGATCTTCAACCTTTATTTGTAAAATGAATTCTACATCATATTTCTGCATATAGCTCTCTAAGGAGAATCAAGTTTGCACTTCCCTCCCAATCCAAACCATAACAGTGCTTAATTAGGTGATAATTTATGTAGTACTTAACATGAACGTTTGACACTTGCTGAAATAGGCTGCAGGAGTGTACATATGTTATCACCTGACTACATCAAGCAACAGAGCCTATGCACTGGTCAGGTATCTTGGGCTTTATAAGGTATCAAGTAACATTTATAATCCTGTTGTGCCTAAATTTCTAGTAGGTTGGACCTGTCTCCAGTGTCCATTAATATATATGTCTGTATGTAGTTAAAGCACTGGTTATAAGACCTTCAGAACAACAGCAGATAAGGGAAACAGATGTCAAGACAATCTGCAAGAGAGCTGTGTCTCTCTGCTCAGCTTTAAGTGCACAGCTGACAAGCTTTTTTTATTTTTTTGCCCACCTAATATGACTAAAAACATGGAACTGAGCTCTTTTCCTACCAAAGTTTTACCTTGAATAATTACAACTGTACTAATCCAACCTCTTTTAGAAAATGCACAGAGTATTTTCATACATGGCTTTTTTCTCTACCCCTGCTGTCATACTGTTTTTAAGGTTGAAAAGCAACATTTTGATGGAGCTGCTATTTTTTTAGATGGTAGATTCCTTTGAACACAGTTGGCTCATTTTGCTTTGGGCAGTCAAAGCCTGACTCTCAAATTGTGCAAGATTTGATAAGAAAATAGACATGCATTAATGAATTATTTCTGTTGAGTGGCTCTAATAAAAAACATGCAATATTACATCCCTAGTTTGCATCCTTGAAGTCTGAATCAAGGATGCTGAGCCAACCTGAACATATCTAAATTGAGACTTGCACACACTTTTCTAATTATACTCTCCTTCTCTCCACCTAGTAACAATTAATGGCATCTCAGTGCTGTGAAAACAAATTCAGATCTTACATGCACAACATGTTATGCAAGAAAAAGATAAAATTAAATTAACAAGTGCTGTTTAATTGTATTCTACTTTGGTTCACATTTATTTATTAGGTTTCTTACATCAGTTTTGGTATTCCTAGTTATATTTAATAACAATCCCATTGTTCATGAGAATAGTAAAGACAGTGTAATCCTTTGTACTGTTTTTTTTATAAATTTCAGAAATTTCTTTAGAATATCAAGAAAATACAACAACCATCATACTTTCTGTGTTCTGCTAAGTTGTAACAGGGTGGTTACAATCTGGTTAACATTTTCTTGATATTTTTTTTTTTTTACAGAAAGCTATAGATCAGCCTCTAAAAAACTGCTGTTACCATGAAAAGAATCTGAAATATAGTGAAAAAAAAATGAAACCAAGATATTTAGAGTATCAAATTAATGTGATAATATATTTTCAAATAGTTTTAAGTGTGGTCAAAACACCAGAACTTCTCCACTACTCCTCTAACAGAATATTAAGTGTACAAAAGGATTAAAAACTGCTTGTAAGTAATAAATAGCAAATAATTCAATTTTCTTGTAAAAATACCAATTTAAATGTAGTTTAGAATTTTTTACCAGTCTTTGCTAGCTATCTACTTATGGTTAAGCTCCCTGCAGTGTTTTAAGACATATGATACTTAAGTACCTGTATTTTTTGTAGCTTAATTAAAAATGTAATCCAAATGCAAATTAATGTAGATTGTATTGCTGTGTCATAGTTTAACTCCAGCCAGCAGCCAAGCCCTACACAGCCACTCACTCACTCCCATCAACTCTACCCCAACCAAAACCAGCACATACTGCACGAGTTTATGTCATCAATCAGCAATGATGCTGGTTAGGAAATAACTGAACTCATCAGCCATTTTAACAAAGGCAAGCAATACTTAATGAGTTTGCTGATTCTTGACACAAGTTAAACATTTCATAGTAAGTCATCAGTTTCTGAAGAAGGAAAACTATGAACTGAACCTTGTGTTTCCAACTATAGACATCACTGACCTGTCTTTCTCGAACAAAAGAGGAAGAATGAATGGGAGATAACTTTGAGTGCAGTGATCTTGTGACTTTCAGGCACCTGACCTTGATTCTGAAATTCCTGCAACTCCAATTCTGCTCCAGACTGTCCCTAGTAGGGTCTGGTTCTCCAAGACTTTGCAGACAGCAGCATTTTTCACACTGTGCAATATGATGACATACTGTTTTGACTGCAAAACACACCCTAGTTCCATTGGGCTAAGTAATTTTAAAATATATGGGGCAACATTTAATTACTCCCAGCATGTGTCCTTGGATATCCTCTTCTTTACAAATCACAAATTACTGAGAGAACTAGCAAGCTAGAGTTGTAGCACACCACCAAGACACTGTCAAGACCACTTTGGCTTGTTCTTCTCAGTTACTAGCCAAAAGGCAAAAGCAAAATCCAGCTGCTGATGCAATTCAAGGCAGAGCAGAAAGTCCCTGGGTTTTTCAGTTATACTTGAAACTTATTCTAATTTTGTAGAGTATCTGTGAATAGGGAAAGATAGAGGTTTAACTTTTTTCACCACCTATCAGGCTTGTTCAGATCTATTCCCCATACAGACAAGAGAAATTGGGTTATTTCTGGGTCTAGACAAAGAGCCTGAATTTAATACTGAACTTCAGTGTGTTAGAAAAAAAAATAGAAAAAAAATATATTTAAAAAAAAAAAAAAAAAAAAAAAACAGCTACTGGGAAGAGTGTTGAGAAGCAATGGCCCATTTATATTCTGTCTACAACTTAGCATAAGACCACAAAGCATATAATTCCAGGGCACTCAATTCAAAGCAAAATGTTTAAGCTTCTGCACTGAAGAACTTTATGCATGGCCAGAGAAAACAGAGAACAACAACTTTCCACAGTGTTTAGCTGCTTTGCTTGTGCTTCCATGATACAGAGGCCAAGCATACAGTAATTTTAACTGAATCAAGTCCAAGATTTGTCTAAGTGTATCCACTGAAAATGAAACCGACCTTGGGGAGAAAGAATAAATGGCAGAGCAGTGAAAACATCTTGTGCCTTAAGGACAAGCACAGAGAAAGCACCAGCAGCTCATGCCTCCTCTCAAAATAATAACTAGGCTTATTATTCACCAGACAGAAATGACCTTTATTCTTGCACAGTAAGTCTTTGGTGCCAGCAAAGGCAGACAAGGTAACAAAATAAGAATTCTGAGAGGGAACAGGAGTGGGTATTCAGGATCATGCTAGTATGACAGGAAACAAGAGCAAGAGATTCTCTTGCTCCTTCTGAAATGGAAAGGATGATTTATCATAGACAACTAAATAAGAAAAACAGTGTATGTCAACAGAGAGCAATTGGCAGAACTTTTGGCAATAGGGATATTGAATTAATAATGATGGTAATGGCTTTATTTTAGATTCTAAAATTATCTTTGCTGTCCTCAAATTATCGTTTTTAAATATAAAAATCATAAAATGGAATTAAGCACCTATAGTCAAAATTCCCCTCAAGCCTACTTGTATATTCCCAAACTTAAAAAAAAAAACCACAAGGCAACATGTAGAACACTTATTTTCCAACATTTGTCTAACAAGTCTATATTACTCATGCAAAGAATCACCTCCCATGAGTTATGTCTCTCAACTTCACTTTTTTTTGTGCATAAATCTTAAAGGTATCCTACATTTTCTTCTTTCCCCTCCTTTGTCAACCCCTCTTGCTCTCTGCCCTTTTTTCTCATAGGAGGTTCATATAATTTACAGTTCACCTCTTCTCTTCCCTCAAGGGGAGGAACAGGAGGAAAAGAGAGAAGAAACTTCCTGTAATACCTCTTTTCCTGGATTCCTTGGTTTGGCTGGTGAGGGGGCAGGAGCATGGGGGGCAGGTGTCATGAGCCACAGCAGTCAAACCCAGCTGCTAATAAAGGTTCTGATCTGCTGCAAAATTCTGAATACTTGAGCAAATACAAATGTGCTTCATTTTCACAGGTTTTTCTTTCGTGATTAAGTTTTCCCTATGTCCTTTCTCCTAATTATATTTTTTTCAAACCAGGCCAAAGAGTAATTCTGCATGACAGTTTTATCACCTGCATAACATTTCAAATGAAATGTTTTATTGCACTTGATGTTGTTTAAACACTTACCATATACTCTTCAGTCATGCAATTTTCAATGTTCTGGCTATATTAAAAAATATTTAGTAGACAGTTGGGGTGTGTGCTGGTTTTTTCCATTTTTAAGTGTTTAAGTGGTAATAAACATATAGTACATTACAAATATATTTCATATATATATATATATATATATATATAGTTCATGTGTTGCTAAGAATAAATTTTTTGCTTTGCCATAGTTAAGCTTGTCACATTTTCCATTGCAAACTTAATTTTAGGGTTTATAACTTCTCCATAAAATATATCCTTCAGTAGGAAATCTGACATATTAATTCCTCAGCTGAAAAGAAGAGGTGAGGTTTTTCCTTACAAAACCAAATTAATAAAATAATAATTTAGCAAACATTTATAGAAGTCAGAAATGAAGTGACAAAAAGGCCTTTGCAGCTTGAATTCCTTCTCTTAGCTGCTAAAAAGGCTTAACATTAAAAAATTGCAATTCTGAACTGGAATATAAACACAATTTTTCTTATATTCTAACCAAAAATAAGAGCTTTCCAATATCAACTACTACTGATTAGAGTTTGAAGCACTTTTTGACTTCACCACAAAGTAAATGAAATAATATTGGTTCACTGTCTGTCTATATCACTGACAATTTCAGCAGTCATACACAATAGCCCAGACTAATTAAAACTTTTTGATCTTACTAAATTAGAGCTAACACAACAGTGATCGTCTCCATCCCTGATTGTATGCTTTAGGTTCTACTTCTTATATCTTCTTGATAATCTACAATCCATGATAAAAGAGAATTTTTTTTCCTCACCCCTAAAAATTTTATACTAAAAACATACTGCTTGCCACTATTTGTGTTTCTAAATAGGACAACAAAATAGAGTACAAGACAAATCATTCAAAATAAAGGCATAGATGGCATTGAAAACTCAGATAGTTTCTTGATAATTTATAATTAAGTACATTTTTTATAAAGCAGGAATAATGTATGAGTCAAGTATCAGAATTCTAAGCTTATTGCAGCTTTCAGATTCAGGTCTATGTATGATAACTGCTATTTTTATAAAAACTATATTGCCTTATTTTCAATTTCTCATGTATTTACTGCTAGCAGTTTCCCTCAACTACAGTGCTTTCCAGATTAATCTATCTCTGCATTGCCAAATTTTATGACCTTTATTGCAAGTCACCCAACAAGTGTTTTTTCCAAGTTCTTTTTTTTCCTGAGCAGTAAGATTCTTAGCTTTCATTCTTTCCAAACATAACAGTATGGTTCACAACTTGATTAAAATAAAATAAAATAAAATAAAATAAAATAAAATAAAATAAAATAAAATAAAATAAAATAATAAAATAAAATAAAATAAAATAAAATAAAATAAAATAAAATAAAATAAAATAAAATAAAATAAAATAAAATAAAATAAGAAGTTCAAAAATGCCCTGAATTTGAGCCTTTAAAAGACAAAACAAGTCCTATATTTATTATATCAAAAATTCCCCAAACTCATGACATTCCAGACTTGATTGATGATTTGTGAATGCTTTCAGGTTAGCCATGCTCTGCTATGTGTTCCTCAAATTTCTGTCTGACCACTGCATCCACCAGCTACTTGGCCTTTGATCTTTCTTCCATAAATTTCACTCAACATTTTTATGTTTATAACTGAAATGAAATAGCTTTTTCTTTGACTCAGGACTTTGTTGTACCTATATTCTAGCTAAACTTTAAAATGGATCCCAAAGTCTATGGTTGCTCCACTTCACATGGATTACTAATCAGGAGCTCTGGATTTTGTCTCTGTTGTGCTTCATCTGGTGCTTTTTGTCATTTTTACATTACAAAGAAATAGAACATAAATTAACAGAGTTAGAGCCATGTTTTTCTCATGGAGATGAGCCCAGTTTCTCTATTTTGTTAGAATCACATTTTTCTTTAGTTTCTCCATGTGTGACATAATTTCCAACTCACACAATGTGTTTACATTCATTTTTGCTTTTCCTTCTGGCCTCTAACACCAGGAAATTATTTATTAATTTACTAACAAAAGCACAGGTTTTAAAACATGCTCTAAGAAAATGAAACACTTTCTAGGAAGACAAGATTTGCCCATAGTTTAATTTTACACTGTTGGAGGTCATCCTCATATGGGATGTTGAATTTCTAATGAGACCTGACAAACATGAAGTAGAACATCTACCAATTATGCCCTTAATTTCCTTTTTTTCCATTATATGCTCATGGAGCATGTTTAATTTCTAACCAACAATAGTAAATGCATGTTATTCCTGATTTAAAGTCAAATTTCTGAGTGCTGCCAAAGTTGCAGTTCAAACTAGCCATGTGGTCAATAAACAGCATCTTGTTTTAGTATTCTAAAATTTGTTTAGGGAAGCAATTGTATAGGGGAAAAAGCAACATCTTCTGATGGAATTGCCTGAAGGAACCTATCTGGCCATGGGCAAGCACCAAAACAAATGCCATACCACCTGTTGTAGATAATCTCTGTCCTTAATAAATGCAGACTAAATCCAGAATTAACACTTCTGACTTTGCACATGGAATGAAGTCACTGAAATAGCTACATCAGACTTTGCTTCACACAAACATTTGAGCTGCTTCAAGTTACATGACCAAGATCCCTTTGCTGTGGATGATAAATAGGAGCTTCTAGGAGTTGGGATCAAATCACCATCCATCTCCCACTTCTTGGGCTTAAATATACTGCTATCAAAAGAAATACAGGCAAAGTGGGAATTAGCAGCAACATTGTTTTCTCTCTTAAACTCTTGAAATACAGACTTTTGTCTGAATAGTGGAAGTCTACAGCTTGACTACCCATCTAAGCCATAAGAATCCTGATCACATGTGTCTCTGCAAAGCTGTCTACTGAAAAATGGAGATATTTCAGGTACTTCTGGGTGATAGTGTTTGAGAGCAGCAAGTTCAAACTGCTGGCCTGGTGTCAGAATCCCCCAGGCTCCGTTTGGGAGCTGCTTAGAGAATAGCATTCACCAGAGGTTTTTTCCCAGTGGGGCAATCCCTTTTTCAAGGGAGAAAGGAGAAAGTTTGGCCTAAACCATTTTGTAAACTGCCTCTGTCCACCCACACACGCTGCTCTGAAACTAGGAGTGAAACATCGGCGGAGAAATAGGCTTTTTGGATTTGAAATGCCACATCCCAACTCAACAGCTTGTGGAAAAACAGAAAATAAATAACTTAATTAAAAAGCAAACAAAATCGTCGACAATGGAACCACATTGGTTTCCACCAAGTAAAAGAAGGTGCCTGCAACATGATTTTATAAAATCATAATGAGAAAGCTTACTATTATTAATTTTTTTATTGTATTATACACTTAAAAGAGGCATGAAGTATTTAGTCAGCATGACTGCACTTTTATGTCTGCAAGGGATTAATTTAACACAATCCAAACAGCTAAGCGTTGAGGCTGATCTATCACTAATTCTTTACAAACCACAGATTTAGCTTTAAGAATGAGAAGGCAATTTAGTCCCATTCCCTACCCAAAAGCAATTCTTTGGCTTTTAAAGACTGGTGATTAATATACGGAAATATTTGTTCTCTCCTTGTCTCTTTCTTCCCAGCACAACCATCTATCGCAACTATGATGAATTTAGACTAAGGCAAGTCTAAATGAAGTGAGAGGAAAGGTAGAACTTCTTGAAAAATAATTAATTCTAAATTCACTGGGAAAGAGAATCTAGATTTTGTTTCGTATGAAAAGCATTAAAAGAACTTGTGGACATACAGTAGGATGTGAACTGTAATAAATCATACTCTTAACTCTGCTATTTGTCTTCTTTAATTTTCCATTAGTGAACAAATGATTCGTTTTTCCCTTTGGAGAGCTACAAACTACAGAACTTACAAGTATTTAAAAAGAAATAACACTAGAAAAAAAATAAATACTAGAGTTGTTCCACCTTCTCAAATAAAATTTTTATCCAAATATCATACTTATTTTCAGGCAAAAAAAAGCCAACAAAACAACAAAATCTTTGGGTACTTTGGGGTGCCTCTATAGTTTTTAGTCTTGTAAATTCCCACTGACTCAAGTGGAAGTTTCCCTGTAAAAGGACTGGAGGGAAACAGAGGGAGGACCTCTCATTTAAACTTCAAAAATGTTGGTCTTGCACATTCTTCTCCAAAAATGTAATGTGCAATACATTTATTTATATTAGCAACCAAGAAACAATATTTATTTTGGAAGACACTGGTTTCATTACTGTGAGCAGAAATGTGGTATTCACCCACAGCTCTGGGCTGGGCATAGAGGGAAGGTAGTTTCAGGGCATTCTGAACTGGCATTTCCCAGTGGAGTTGTCTGCAGTGTCAGAACATGGAGGCAACACAGCAACCCCTCTGCATAGCCACAATCACCCTGTCAGGCAAACTCTGTCCCACCAGAAAAAAATAGAAATATGGTCCTCCTTCAGGGTTTTGTTCCATAGGAAAAACAGTATCAAAAGGTCTTGTTTGGAGAGTGAACCCTCACTTTTCCTCCTCCTCCATGCCTTGTAGCCTCCTGACCTACAAATTTCTAGACGGAAAAAGTTATGTTTTTCTGAAGTTGAATTTTGATACAAAACATATTAGTACAATACTGCCAATCCCAAGCATTCAGAAACCATGAGTCAGACACCAAAAGTTATGAGACTGGCTGGCACTTCAAATTTAAGAAGAAAGTGTCTTTTGTTTTGTTATTCTTAGTCTACAGTAGGGTCACATTTTTAAGCTTCTGTTGGCAACCATGAAAGCAGACACTGAGCCAATGCATTGTTTTATTATTTTCAATGAAATTACTTTGTTATGTAATACTTGATTTTAGCAGCTCAAGCACTAAGAAAACTAGATGTTGCATGACCAGTTGTAAAAATCATCCAATTTGGCATCAGTTTTCAGTTGTGCAGTTACTGTCTGAACATTTTGGCACCCACAGCTTGATGCTGATTTCAAAATGTCTACTGATTTGAGTTATAAAGACATCATACTATGCTTCTGTTCCTGGTGACATGAAAACAGTTAATAGTCTGTATCCCAAAAACAACAGCAAATCACACCTTTTACTCTTAGAAATGATCCAAAACCACATATCAAATCAATCTTCATGCATACTTCAGAGTGGTTTCAACTGCAAGCCTTATGCCAAGAATACCCTTGTGATTTGGATTCTAGATTGAGTGAAAAATGCCTCACTCAGATCCAAACAAAATCTCAGAGAAATGTTCCCTTCAGACTTGTAATCTTGTGATTTGTGCAAGAATGCTGGGAGTTTGGGTCATAAACCCAGGAAAGACAAGTTTATAGATTTCTGTCATACAATCAAAATCCTAAACAGAAATTCTTGACTAGATTTAGCCACAAATCTGCAATATATAATTTTTATATTACATATATAAATTCCTGGTCTTCTTCTTAACCACTCGCTACAGGGAAATATTTCATGATTCAGAAGCAATCTTGAGAGTCAGATGACTGGATTCACTCCCTTTATATGTCTGAGAAGGCTCACTTTTCCAATCCCATGACATTCCCGTAAGGGAGTGGAAGATAGCCCAGGCGCGACCAACCTCATTTGCAGAGCTGTGTAAGAGAGAATGCCAGCTGTACAGTGATTTTACTGTCACTGTTGATAGGTACAACATGGGCTGTAGGAGTACATCACCATAAGTGATGTGATTCAATACTGGCTCTAATGCTGTTTACTGTGAGCTCCACTAGAGGAACACTACTAGAGGAAATCCACACTGGCCTGGTTTCAGAATAGGAATCCATTACATGCTGCTGTTACAAAAACACTGAATTTTGCAAAAGTGGGAAGCTGCCATGGACAGTGACCATCTTACATCTGTAGCAATTCCTGTGGGACAGCCAGGGTCCAGCTGACAGATCTGTAAGAAATACAGAGCCCAAGAAGTAGATCTGGCAATAGTTGGCTCTTGTATTAATTCAGTGCTGATTGCAATGTCATGCTACTACTACCTGGAAGAAAACCAAACCATGTAATTTCTACTTTTTAATAGCATACATAATGCAAATTTACTTATTACTTTAAATTTCATTTACCCATCTTTTTATCAGCTTATAAACACTAAAGTTGACAGTTAATCACGCATTAAGCTATGGTCTTTCTTTATTTTTGCTCCAGGAGTTATTTACTGATCTAGTTGCTCTTCAGCCTCAAATCAGTCAAGATCTCTCATTTGTCTACACTCCTCCTATATACCTTCCCCCAGTTGTCATCACTTAGGTCAGGCAGGTAAGACAAATGAGAAAGAGGCACACCTTATTCACAAGTTTGAGCCTCTGGGATACATGAGGCTCACAGAGATTCCTATAGGCATTGAGTCCTGGCCTCTCCCTGCCTCATCTCTTCCTTGATGTGTCTGACCCTGCCCCTCCTCCCAACACAGTTCTAGTAGTTCCCCTAACCAAAATCTCCTCTCCTCTCCTCTCCTCTCCTCTCCTCTCCTCTCCTCTCCTCTCCTCTCCTCTCCTCTCCTCTCCTCTCCTCTCCTCTCCTCTCCTCTCCTCTCCTCTCCTCTCCTCTCCTCTCCTCTCCTCTCCTCTCCTCTCCTCTCCTCTCCTCTCCTCTCCTCTCCTCTCCTCTCCTCTCCTCTCCTCTCCTCTCCTCTCCTCTCCTCTCCTCTCCTCTCCATTAGTCTCTTCCTTTGACCTCTGATTTCATTCTATGGTCTGACCACTTTTTTCTGTTTATTTATTTTCCAGCATCAATTTGTGGTTCCAGTGTTCCTTTACCCCATTATTTTCTCCTTCAACCCCTTTAATTAGGTCTCCCTTTACCATCATACCCCATGTAGCCTGGCATCACCCTGTCAGCAGTCTAGACACACCTTTCATGATGGATTCTAGAGGAGGAAGAATTGAAAGAACAAAAGAGAGTTCACAAATAGCAATTCCTCATGGCAATCACTACTCCCAACTCTTCAGTGATTCAGTGATTCAGTGCATCAAAAGTAAATTGAATCTGCTAACCTCTCTGTTTCTCATTGGAATTCAGGTTACTCTACTTAAAAGTCAATATGATTATTTAATTTTATTTTTTTTTAATTGGATTTTGATATTTTGATCTGACTATAGATTCCTCAGGGCCTTTCCAGTCAAGTAATTAACAGGATAACATTCTCCACTTGAAGTCTTTGTAGCTGCAGTCTTATTCCTTGCTCTGAAAAATTACTTTTGGATCAGACTCTAGACAATCTTTTTTGATTATTTATCTAAAACTAAAAGCAGGAAATGATTCATTTGATTTCTGCCAATACTGGAGAGTTGCCACTTTTAGCTCAGGAAGAGTAGGCTTCCTTTGGCAGCCTTTGCTTGCACGATGATGAATGAAGTTCTATGTTTAGTGCTTGCTAAAATTTTATAGAGTCTAAAAAAGCAATCTAAACAAGTTATAGGGAGTGGGTAAGTTTTTTCAGATAACTATACCACAAGTTCTCATGCTGTGTCACATCAATACCTTCAATATACACATAGAGGAGGGACTCTTTCCAAAAAAAGATCTTTAAATACTTGAAAATGCACTATTTGTCATAATAAGCAAATCATTCCCCCAAAGTGAATACACATTAACAGTTACATTACATAGAGGAAAACATAAATGCCTCTCCTTGTCTTAGTGATATAGCACCCAAATTGCATGCAGTCATTTGTCACAAAAAAGCTTAGACCACCATGGAACGGGCAGTTAAACAGCACAATAAAGCCTACTGTAGACCTAACCAGCAAATGCTACCTACTGATGAACAGAAAAGTCTTAGAAGTCTTGACAATATAAATATTTGTCTGTACTAAGAGTTATAATAATTCAATCATGATGCCCTAATTGTGGGGAGGGAATTAGGCAGAAATGATGCATTTATAACTAACGAAAGTATCCAAGTATCCTTTCAAAAATAACCATAAATTTTACATAAATTGGTCTCACTTTACCTAAACTGGTCACACTGGATAGTGCTTGTAATTCAGACAACTTATTTTCAAGGTCTGAATGCAAACAGACATGTTTGAGTAATTCAGGATGTTTTTACAAATATTTTGTTCACAAATTCAGTGTCCTCAACTTCGTTCTCACCTGCCTTTGTTCTCTCCTTGCATACTACCTACCTCTGTGATTTGATGGAGCATTTCTCCCCAGAGTTTCCTTTGATAACTCCCCAACAGGATTCTGGAATGGCATGTTCAAGTGAGCCAGTTTTCACGTAGAGAACACTCCCCTCATTCATGTACCTTCTCTACCTTCGAGTGTTCTCTGGTCTGGACGGGTGCTCTCAGAAGATTTACACCTCTGTGAGGACTGTAACTCCACTTGGTGTTCACTGTGCTTGGGATCAGACTTTAGTCAGGAAGACACTCCTGAACTAAAGGTACTTTTATATACATATATGATTTAAAGAGTATTGGGCATGTATTAGAACAAGAACAACATTATTTTAGCTTTTTAACAGAGTTATAGGTAATTGTTATGTTTGGATGGCAAATTAACATTATTGTTTACTCTCTTCCATTCACAGTAAGCAAATAATTTGCCTCAGGAATATAACTGGTTTAGAATATTAGCCTATTTTTGTTATTTCATGAAAGTAGCCTAAATGTCTATGGCTAGTTAAAGATTTTGCCTTTCCTGACCTCACCTGCAGTTTTTTTACACATGAAGATTTACTTTATGCTTTGCTAATGACACACTTTCCAAAATTAAAATCTCTCCAGGACAAATAATGTACAATGGGAGTGACTCTAATTCTGTAATTATTAATATGAGAGGTTTGCATGTATCATAAAGTAAAATGTAAAGGGGTAAAAATCTAATTTTTAAGAAAACCTTTGGTGGCCACCTTTATGACCCTCAGTCTTTCAGCTCTCTCCCCAATGGAGAAGGCAAGCACTCTCTGCCAATGCATATATAAGACATTTAGAAGTGAACAGGATCCAAAAGGCTTTGTCCTGTTTCCCACAGTGTACATTTTCAGATACTGTGTGGGCTACATGCTGAAAAATCAGAAACACTCACTTCTGTGGTATGCAGACTGAAAAATCATGCAGAGTTGACCAAAGCTGCAGGTGGACTTATGGACATTCCCCACTGATGGAAAAACACAAACAAAATGAATGCAATGAAACCAATTGCTCCCCAAAGACTCTGATTTCCTCTCACCTCTTGACCCCTCTCTTCTCTCTGGCTGCCAGTCACTTTGAGTTTTCTCCTTCCTAATTCAAGCTGCCACAGAAGAGAGTCCTTATGGTCTAGCCATGCATGTTTCTTTCTCATTCTCGAGGTTCCCAAACAGGACCTTCCTCAAGCTGTGTGCTGTGCATCTGCTGTCACTGTGCTCTCAAGGGCAAAGTCCTTCACAGCCCTGTTTCCATCAGAGACCAGCCCATGGATCTCTGAAGATCCAACACTCAGGTATGATCCCATTTTTAGGGTTATCTCAGATTGGTTCCACCTCCTGCTAAAGAAATGGAGAATGACAACCAAAGCTGTATTCAAACCCTACATTTTCTTCCAAACTCTCTCAAGCACACTTCTTGCTTCCTTACAATTTTGGATTTTTTCACTCAAGGTGTTTGTCCACTATCACTTTCCCAGTAGCAGTCCATGATAGACCCATTTGTTTCTCAAAAAGACAGATTGGAAGAAAGGATATATTTTCTTTGCTGCTTTCCTCTTATATCACTGAGAACGAAAGAGAATACACATATCAAAGGTGAGAGAGGAAAGCCCTGAGAAACACCTTTACTGTTCTTCCTCAAATCGAGATTTTCATGCCATTCCTTGATGATACAAACGTATCTACACCAAAAACCTAATCAGGAAGTTCTCTGGTAGCTCTCTGGATCATGAAAGAAGAGAAAGAGAAGAAAGAGAAAGAGAAAGAGAAAGAGAAAGAGAAAGAGAAAGAGAAAGAGAAAGAGAAAGAGAAAGAGAAAGAGAAAGAGAAAGAGAAAGAGAAAGAGAAAGAGAAAGAGAAAGAGAAAGAGAAAGAGAAAGAGAAAGAGAAAGAGAAAGAGAAAGAGAAAGAGAAAGAGAAAGAAAAGAAAGAAAGAAAGAAAGAAAGAAAGAAAGAAAGAAAGAAAGAAAGAAAAGAAAGAAAAGAAAGAAAGAAAGAAATCTGAGCTCACCTGAAAATCTCAGTTGCTCACAACACATTGAAGTGCAAATGAAATTCAGTATTTCAATATTGATTCAATACCAATCAATTCAATACCAGAAATGTTGTGTGCAGAGGTGTGTTAGAGAATGTATTAATAAAAATTAATACCTAGCACATCAGGTAAGTAGATATCAGCAAAGTTTTCATAGATGCACCCTAGTATGCATGGCCATACCCAATGGGATTGCCTGAGGTGTATCAGAAGACAGATTATGTGTGCTCTGTATATCCATCTGTTAAAAACTGAGGAAATCAAATCATTTTTGGTTCCTTCAGGAATATTTTCGTAGGGTATAAAATATTTTCCAGAATAGAGGCTTAAACAGAAAAAAACAGCTCAAACAGCTTATCAGAAACCTCATTCAGCTGCATAGCATTTTGAGAAGCAGCTTCCTTCTACAACCAGCAGCTATAGAAAGATCTGAAAAATAAATAGAAAAAGCATTTTTGCACTGATGATCTTGTCTGAGATTACATCATGTCTCAGTTACCATGAATGCTGGCTACAGCTTTGGTTTCTGCTGCGTCTACTTGGAGATACATTTCTGTTCTGTATCAATATCTGTTATGTGTGTTTGAGCCAGGGAAGATTTGCTTCTTACTTCCATATTTACTGTCGAAACACTGGATCAGGAATCTGAGTTTCAGATTCACTATTTCCTTTGCTGATGGATCTAGCACAACAAAACAAATTTTCTCAGCCTTAACAAAAGGACAGGATAAGGTTAATTCTGTGTGTAATAGGCTATGTAGACATGCATAACCACTGCACCCAGGCATAAATGAACCAGCTGGAAGGGCAAACTGTATCTACAATGTCCTGTATCTGTACACTGAAGTTATCTCTATAAAAGCAAATTCATGTCGTGTTTAGCTACTTTCAACTACAATACACAATTCTTAGCTAGAATAATGATCAAGAGAAGCAGTGACTCCTACTCTTATGTCTTATAAACCTGTAATCTATCCTCTCAAGTTCATTGGGAGTTAGGCAGATACACACAGACTGCTGAATTCTGGATTTCTAATGTTTCCTATTACCTTGCTAATGTATACATTTCCATCAATGGGATGAAAACAAATATTGGGGGAAAGAAGTAGATGTGCAACCCGTAAAACCCATTTTGTGAAGATAGTGGCTATGACATCATATTCTTCTGCAGTCAGCAGATGTTTCAGTAGTGTGAAAAATATTCACTCTAGCTGAGATCAGAGGGTATCTATTTATTGCCTTCTACATATGTGTATCTTTACATGCAAAACAAGTTCTCCCACTGACACGACTGCAAGCTGCCCTGTGAGGTTAATGCTTTTAAACTCATTCCCTGGTATATCTATACTGCTGTTTCACTGGTGAACTTAGACTAGGAAAATGCAGGACAAGGTCAAAAGACAAAGGAAAACTTATGTCTGGGAAAAGATAGACATTACCTCCAGAACAGAACTTCACTAGATGTGAACAGTCAGTTTGGGGAAAATGCTGAAGGACTAATCAATCATATACATGAAGCCTGAACCTATTATTCAACTATGAGGTTTCCAAATTTCTCAAAGCCTGAAAATCTCTTTACTCACTCCTTTTAAAGTAATTTCTGATTATATTTTTTTTCAATTTCTTTCCTGACTAAAGAAACATTTAAACTGAGGAGAACAGTAGGATGATGTAGGGTCAAAGAGTTCTTTTCTACATTATTCTTCAAATGACTAAATTCACCAAAATTCTTTAAGATACTCCAGGTTTATTGAAAGCTGTTCCTCTCTCTGTAGCTCTAAAATGGAGGATATGGATTCCCAGTAAGAATTCCAGTTCCATCAGAGGTATTTTCTCTCTCTCTTTGAAAGGGTGTTTTTACATCTCTAGTAGGGAGATGAATCTCATACTCCTCTGCTGATTTTATATAGAACTCTTTATTGTGAATGACTTAACTTTTGTGTTTCACAGAGTGAATTTTCTTTTTTCATAAATGAGATTTTTATATATTTTTACATTCTTTTTTCAGAAAAACTGTTACAGACTATTGGTATTATAGTAAATTTATCATGACTCAACACCCGCATCGTGGCGAGGTTTGCTCCAATGCAGAAGAAAAAAGCCATCCCTTCCACAAAAAAAAATTTGTGATTTGTAGATTTTTGTTTCATTTTGCAAAAAGGGAAAGTGTAACTCCATCCACATTGAAATTGAGAATGAAGAAGTCTTAATTCTTTGCTGCAATACTTAGCTACGATTCTTCAGGCATCATTTTTATTGGAGAGATTCTGCTTGCAGGGGAGAGTTCCTTACTCAGATTTAAATGGGTTTGTTTATGTAGTCAGGATTAAAAGTAGCACAGCTTCATTTCTCAGACAGCTTCTCCCTCACTCTCTTTCCAGGAGTGTATATTTTTTTCTCCCAATTCAGTGCTTCATTCCTACCAACAAGTCTTCCTCAGAAGAGGTTAAAAAGAGGAACTTTGGCAAGAGTTCCCTTGCTGAGCATGCACTCTATAGAGAGAGAGGCATTGCTGCACAAAACAGCAACAGAAAGGCTACTTTAGCATCAAAATAGGCCTGAATAAAATAATTTGGTTTGGGATCCACTGCCTGCACAGGTATGGATTTCATATATTGTGATAGAAAGATAAAATTGGACAGAAATTCTTTAACAAGCTCCAGCTTGTTCTTTAAATGTAGTTCTGAAGAGTGGGGACATATGGAACTGCTTTGTAGACTCTTCTGGGCTAGACATCTGTTTGCTGGCTGTGATTGCAGTGGAGTGGGTGTTCTCTTAGAGCACTAGACAATTTAAATGAAAGACAGAAATAAAGTCCTTTTCTTCAGTCAATATTGACTGTTACAGTGTCCCAGTCTCTAGGACTGCAGCCCATAACTCTCCTCCCCCTTTCTCAGCTCTGTTCCTGCCTGGTCACGAGCCTGGCTTCTCTTTCCAACAAAAATGTGGAGCTACTTATGCATGTTCAAATAGCCCTTCTCACCTGGGGATTTCAGCAGCTAGCATGGTATCATAGAGGCAATTCATGATTATGGGATTTACTGACTTCAGTGTTTCAGACATTTCCTTGTGAGGTAGCCTCCTCCTTGTAATTAAAAGCCAGCAGTAAGCAGAAACACCTGAGACTTTTGCAGGCAAAGCTCATCCTATGAAAAACTGCTCTTTAATGGCTGCATAAGAATCCACATAACTTCAATATTGCTCTTATCCTCCTGGTGCTGCTGGCACATGATTATACTTCCTCTACCTCCTCCATCAAGTGTAATCACTGTTAAAGTTACTCTGGAGATATGCTTGGCAGCTCTAGGATCCTGATGTGAAGCTGCATTATATATTTTCCAGCAGTAACACCTAGGTGGGTTGGCTCCTAAAATGAATGTAGTGGCAACAGTTGGTTGGATCTGGTGATAAATGCCTCAGAGGCTGCCCTGATGTTTGATTAAACTCCATACTAGATTGATTCTTGAGTCATTTGGGTTTTTAAAATTTTCCTTCTAACTAAAATATGGAAATAGAAGTGTAAAACTTAGAATGCATGTTAAAATGGCCTTTCTCATCTAGAAATTTTAGAGATTAGTATGCCATTCTAGAATCTTCTGCTCATAATTTGATTTAGGTAATGATCCTCAATCAGTCTGAAAAAGATTGCCAGTTGTATTAAAAGCTGGCACACTCTATTGTGCAAATAAGATACAAGAATAAAGAAAATTCACAAGATATTTAAAATGTTGAATTATTCAGTAATTATTTTCATGCTGAAATAGCACTCGCTGTTTTTCTAGCAGAATGTTGAGGTGTTAATATTTCTCTTAAAACTTCAAAGTTAAACTATTTAATCAGGTTTCTCCTGATATGTAAATGTATGTCTGCATGTCTATCTCCTGCTATGAAAAGAATTTCCATTCTAAAGCCACTAATTTCACCCAAAATTATCACTTTTGAAACATAATTTATATCAAGCTACCTCATGTTCTTGTAAGAATGTGTTACATGAAAAAAAGCTGTCTTGAGATAATATTTTAAAAGCTGAAAAATTGAACACTGAACTTAGCAGAATTAAGTTGATTATATAAATAATGTATTGCCCTCTACTTATTTACTTGAATTCTCCTTTTTTCAGAGCATCTGAGCTCACTGAGTACGTATTTGGATGGTATCCATTGAATGTGTAACTATTCAAAATCATATTTAATCCTTCTTTTATTTGCTACTCACTTTTCAATCCAAGATCAAAACATAGTATATCAGTATCCTCAAAAGAATATCCAAGGAGACTCTTATTTTGCTAAAATGAATTTTGAATACTAACTCTATCTTGAGCATGTCTTCAGTATTCCCTGGTTACCCAGGAGCAGCTCAGAACGGGGAAATCTTCCCACCTGCCTTGGTGTCTGAATTCCAAGTGACCTGTGCTGGGTCTGGCTGGGGTGGAAGTTTCCTTCATAGCAGCCTGTATGGTGCTGTTTAGAAGGACTAAAATAGTGTTGATCAAAGCATGCCAAGCCTTTTGCCTGTTGCTGAGCAGTGCTTGCACAGCACCAAGGCTTCCTCTTTTTCCCACTCTCCTCATGCCCTGTCCAGCATCTGGGTTTCAGGAGCACAGTAGACTGAGAGCTGACACCACCAATGCTGAGTCTAGTTGCACAAATGGAATATTGCAGATTGTGCAATGTCATGCTCAACAGTGAGACTGAGATAGCAGAAGGAGGAGGAGGATTTTGTCTTACATTTCCATGGTAGCTATCATCTAGAGAATGTTTGGGCACTGGTCTCTTTGAGGGGTTGGTGAATGATTATATTTGTGTCATTTGTTGGTTTTTTTTTTCCCTTTCCTTCACTTAATAACCTCCCTTTATCATGACTCCCAAGCTTTCTCATTTTTTCTCTACCTATTCTCTCACTCATCCTGTTAGTAGATAGGAACAAAGAGGAAGATTGTGTGGGTGCTTGGCTGCTGGCCAGAGGAAACCCACCACATAAACACACTGGATGACACTAGAGATCTCACAGGACTGCATTTCCACACCTGGCCATGGGCACATTTGCAGTATCTAACCTGTATAATAGCTCAGCCACAGCATGTCCCTCTTTCCTATTCCCTGCTTGACCCCATCAGGGACCCTTGGAGACATCAGTAACTTCCTGTTGATCACCCTTGATTTCCCTTTCCATAGAGTGGAGAACATAATTCAGAATTCATTCACCAAGAACTGGAAGCACTCCAGGTTTCACAGTATAGGCTTCAAATTGGCTCAAGTAGGCTGAGTCTCCCTCGTTAAACTGAAAGCAAGATATTGTAATAAAAAATCCAGGAAAGTGAATAGGTAGTACTATGAGTGCCTTCAAAAACAATTCAGTTTGAAAGAGTACCTCTTACAAATTAAAAAAATATTCAAATTCAAGGAGAGGAAAAAAAAAGGCATTTAATTTCTTAGGGAAAAAACGAGCCTGAATTTGAGGACTTAATTCTATTAGCTGAACCCCTTAATACTCATGAGATCTCTAAATCCAGATATAGCTATCTCATTCCATTAAATATTGGATTCTAGGTGCATAGCATCCACCAAATCTGGCCATCCTCACTACTCTGCAGTGCAGAGACATGGACCATTAGAGATGTACAGCAAGGTATTCTATGTGGCTGATTTGTATCAAAACTTTTCTCTTTTTCTTAAATTTTATTCCAAAAGAATGAAGTGCTTTTTGAGAAATACTGAAGTTTTTGCTACTCTCTAGATCTGACTGGAATATTTGTTAGGTGCCACTTCCATATTTTTGATTTTTTGGAAAGCCACAGCAAATTTTTACTGACAGACCCAATAGTCTGGTATGTAGCTCTTGGATCTGATTCATATCATAGCAATCCCCTCAAAAAATCTAGACATCAAATGTTCCAGTCCATATGAAAGTGTTTTGCAATGTATGGACTTTTACAAACCTTTCACAAACTTTTCACAAACCTTTCAAAGCAAAGTTCCTTTGTTCCCATCTTCATTGTTTTAAAACACAGACTAATATACCAATTTCATCTAAATTTCTTTCCCTGTTTAATGATGAGGCTATAAATCTAAGAGATGTCTAATACAGCATGACTAATTTGCCTCCTAAACTACTCCAATAAATGAACAGTTATAAAAACTATGAACTACTGAAAAGAAATATATTGGCAGAAAGCAAAGCCAAATATTTGAAGTGCTTTTTCATCATGACTAGCTCACCTGAGTCAATGTTGAGTGAAAGATAACACTGTAAAGACAATGTACATCTACTTTTTCCTTTTTTTTTTTTTTTACTTTTAAAGGGGAACTCATATACCATACTCATAGCCCTTTCTTCATGTTGTAAGTGGAACAAGAACACATAAAAGTGGTCTAATGAAGGTTCTTGTCTCTGTCAAAGTATATAATAAAGAAGCAAAGTTTGCAGAAGTAGGTGATATCTTTTATTATGCCAATATTTTCTCTTCTGATGTCTTTAACTGCCATGGCTACAGCAATGTTTATACAACAGAGGAAAGGTTTTGCTTATTGCCTTGATACCTGAGATGTACCAACATTATTGTGGGAAGGGATAGATTCAGTATATGTACAACTATAAATAAATGCTTTAATACAAATTTCCCTGTGGATTTCTGCATGTATATTGCCACTTGCATTTTGCAAAACTGACAAAAGGAAAAAACCCACTAATTTCTAGAAGCAGAGTATAGCAAAGTATCAAAAATTCCCCGTCTCCAAACATTCTCTTCTTTGAGGGTTAGTGAGGTCACAGTTTGGAATATGTACAGTTCCTTGGAATTTTGCATGGAAATGGGGCATAGAAAGACCTCCAGATCAGCAGCTTGTTTAAAAAAATGTTGGATTTCATAGTGCTGGCTCAGAGTACTTACTTAGGAATTGCTGTACAGCAACAGAGCTGGTTTTGGTAAGTAAACCAGGAGGAAAAAAAGAGAACTGAGAACTCAAGCTGATGCTGAACAGCATGAGTGTGAAAGTTCAGTCAGTGCATAGAGTGCTGTTTCTTCATATAAAGAAGAAACCAGCACATGAGGAAACTCTCCTCTTTGCCCATCAAAGCACTTCACATATTCACAGTGTGAATTTGCACAAATATTTATGTAATGAAGTACAGCAGAGCAGTAGCAGTTAATATTTGTTACATTCCAACAGTAAAAAGAAAAGGTAGCATGGACTGAAACCAGTCTCTCATGTGCTCTAATCAACCCCTTATCTTGTTCCTATTTATTTTATTGTAGTGGTTTTCAAAGTGTCCCAAAAATCTTTCGTTTTTGCTTTTCCAAAGTAATCAAGGAAAACAGATAAACAAAAAAAAAATACATGATTACAAGCAGGTAACTTTGGAATTTTGTTGACTCTTTGGTGTTTGTTCATCTTTTTAAAACAGTGTAAAAGAAAGAGGGAAAATGAATGTTCAGTAGTGTAAACAACTTTCAAGAATGACAATAGCTACTAAATTTATTTGAAATAAGTGCTGTGAGATTTGTATACATTAAGAAATTCACTCTCTATCATGGACCTGTGGTTCATTTTTCATTATCAAGCAGTATTAGTGAACCTTTAAGAATCACTATTTCCTGTTCAGTGGTTTTATTTTCAATTTGATCATGAAACACCCATAAAATGCAAAGGTTTATTGGGGAGAGGGGGTTTAGTACTAGCACCTGGCAACTGTATGGAATGCATACTCAACTAATAATTAAAAATTGGCATTCCTGGAATTTTTTTCTTGCTCTACCATTTGTACATGGGGTCAGGGAGAACAGCCTGTGCACAGGTGGTGGATGTGAGAGTGAGCAGGGAAAGGCTCCAGAGCCACTGCTTGGCAAACCACCCCAGAGATGAAGGGAGCTTCAACCAAGGCTCACTACAAACTACAAACTTCAAATTACTGCTTTGAGAGTACTCAGGCTGGTACTGCTGAATCCTCTGAAGAAAAGCAAAACAAGGAAAAATATTCATAATACCTGTATTCCAATGGATAAGTATGCTGAGATTTTAGTCAAATCATCCAAAACCACAAATTCAAAAACAACAAGCACTGTTTCTTGCTATCAGCTCATGTGTTCTGTCTGTGGCACTCTGATAGGGAACAGCTTTTCAGAGCACGGGGACTAGAATAGTTTGGAAGTCATGGGTCCAGAAATAGATTTGGAAAACTTTGGATTCAGCTCTTTAGGAATGCTAAGTAATGTCATCAAGAGGGGATGTTATTCCAGAGGCAGTGAAACACCAGGCTGTGAAAGCTTAAACACAAATATATTGTTGTCAGACCATCTGTAAAATAAGGTTAGAAGCCATAATGTCTGTGATGGGTTGACAGATGTAATTAGGTTTAGATAGTACTTACTTGTAAAAATCCAAGTACTTTAAATAAAGGCTTAGACTAATATACATACCAAAAAGAAAGCTAGAACAACAATTACAGATGGTTCCTTTTACAAGTTCAGAGACCATTTCTAAATTAGATCTCTACTCATTGACAATTTAAGACTAAACATTGCAAAACCTGAGCTACTTCCAGCTTGTTTTTTGTAAATATTTAATACACAAATAGATAGATTGCTGAAAATTTTCTACAAGAAAGAATAATATGAATTAAAAGTAATAAGAAACACAAACAGAAATGGACAATTTTTAAGTTGTTCATAATTTTGAAAATTTTTTTTCCGAAGACGCTGCACTGTGCAACTCACCTATTTTCCAAGTCCCCAGGATCTCAGACTTACCTCTATCACAAACAGAAAACTCAGTTGTTTTCAAAAACCAAGGTGTACACTGACTCTTTCATGCTATGTGCCTTTCTACTCCTGTGGTCAAGTACTTTGCAGTTATTATTGCTTATTTGTTCAAGTGGTGAGGAAATATTAAATATCACAAGTTCTCAGCAGAGACTGGACAATAATTATCAACAGATGGCTGGCAGTAGGGTTTTGAGAGAGAGAAAGAAATTGCCCTTCCTTCCAAAACAACCCTCTATGAGAAGCTGTAAGCAACTAATTAGTGACAGTTTTGGTTAAAATCAGATTTAACTATCTGCTTTCTCACCATGTTTTTTTGTTTTACTTTTACCCTTTTATACTTAGCTGTGATGAGCAATGCTGCATGTCTTAATTTTCTCATAATTATGATATTTGAAAAACCTGACCACTGCTTGTAATTTGCTCTCTTATTAAAAGTGAAACCACTGTTGTAATTAGACATGTACCCTTTTACAACAGTGTCTTAAGCTTCCATACTCATGCATCTTAAACATCTCCACAGAAGACGTGGGAATACACAGCAGGACAGATCCTCCACTGAAGCTACTGACAAAGTTAAGGTAATTTATTCCAGGCTCCCTTTGCATATGATATGGTTTGTTTTCAGAATAAACATGTGGCTAATCAAACACTGGACCTTGAGATATTTGCTTCACAAATCAGCCCTTTCCTAAATATTTTTAAAGAATGACTGATTTGCAAATACTAGGAGAAGGTAAAGACAGCCGAAATTGCCTTCACACTCCATTTTCTTTTGTCTTGTGTACCTGAAGGGCAAATTAATCCATAAGGCTAAATCCCCAAGATCTGCACCAGGTTTTTGCAATGCAATGCAATGGAAAAATAAATAAATAAATATTTATTTTTAAAAGCAGATGTATTTCCCCTTATTTGATCACTCCCAAATCATGATAGCAATTCAGATGTAGTTATTTAAATAAGCTTCTGAAGTGCATTCCTACTGGTTCTCAGCTGCTTAGCCACACAATATCACACAAAGGCTGCTGGAATGAGGAGGAGGAGTTGGCCTTCACCAGCCACAGGTGCTCAGCACTGTGCTTTAGTCACATCAGCAAGGTGCTGACAGAGACCCTGGTGCCACAGGGGAAGCCTGGCTGGAGCCACTGGTACTTGGTGACACCACAGCCCTAAATCCAAAGTGCTTTCATGCCACAGACCGTGTCCAAAGAAGAGTTTCCATCCACCCCAAGGTCTTTTGCATCCTCCACCCATCTCTCCCACCTGGGGAAGAGCTGGAGAACTTTTCATCCAAAGCACCCCAGCCTGTCAGCAAGGCAGCTTCTGGTTTGCATTCTCTGTTGCATTTGCATCACATTATCTGGAATTCTACAATGCTTATTAGCTTCTGATTACAATAGTGAAAAAAAAAAAATTTAAAAATTAAAAACCTAACAAACAACTGTGAAATTTGTTCTTAGTTATGATGAGCTTATTTAATCAAAAATTGACTTTTTTTTTTCAGAGTCCTGATAGGGACATAAGCACTCCCCAGCTCCTGGACTGAAATTCTGCTTACAGATGACTATCACTTTAAGAGACTTTTTTAAATATAATGGATAGATTATGTTTTTATTAAAATCCACTTAAAATTAACATAAAAAAAACCCTAAAGCTCAAGGTCAAGCCTGCACAGCTGGACAAAACTTTCTCCAATTGTTTCTTACATCTAAAAAGTGACCAATAAAAGGAGGTTCCCCTTTCTACCTCACTTTATGAGTCACTTAAAACATAAAATCTGCCTTTTCTAGTAAAAACATTTCATGTCATTCTGCAAAAAGAGTTAAATATCACATCATGATGATGTGCTACCATTTGCTACCAGGGAACTTTAAATGTCTCTGAATTTTCATGTTGGAACTAATATATCACAAATTGAAAAACAAGTGACATCCAGCAAATAAAAATATTCAATTAGCTTTTGTACTTATTTTTTTCCTTGAAGGTCTCATTCATTAATATGCCTATACACAATGGTTATCAAATGACAGTTTGGAGACATTTCTGGAAAAGGCCTATCAATAATATTTTTTGTTAAATTAAATTATTTTAATATGCCACAGAAACATTTGTTTTTACCATTTTCTAAGTATCATAAACTCAAATGAAACATTTATTATTTTTTTAAAAAAATCAACACTTTTACCCTAGCTGATGTAATTAATAAAACTGCTTTCATATTTTCATATAAAAAGCTCAGTTTTAAAATATTCTTTAATCACTTGATTTGGTATTTTTATGTGTGTTTCATTAAAAAAAGGCCTATGCAATGAATTCCTGTCTAAAAATACTAGTGAGCTGGGATGGTGAATGTCATATGACTCAATAAATGTTTGTTGAACCTACAGGAGAGAGTGGAACATGTAAATGTGAGCAGCAGCAGATAAAAACTGCACGTTCTGGACCTCATGCAAGCACCATGGACACATATGCACACATATGCATTCAAACATGGATTTGGACTAAAACTTGCCAAAATCCCTGCCCAGCTCTAACCAGTCAAGCCTGGAAGGCTGTTCTCTTTCACATAAAAGTAGTAATAATGAATAAAACTACTTGGAAGTCCTCCAAAACTTTATACAGCATAATTTCTGTTTCTCTTCCCCACAAATACCCACAGGCTTGCTCCTGCTCTATGGTCCCTGTTCTTCCTGGTTTCTCACCAAGGTAATATATTTGCACCCCTCTGAATGAAAAGCAACATTCTGAATTATAAGAGCAAAGGAAATCTGTGCTCCTAAAGCCTTCTTACCTTTTCATGGGCTACTACATTTCATCACCCAAACAAAGACCCCATTCAGCATAGAATCATCATCCCACACACTGGACATGAGGCTTGGAGCTAGGTCACCTTTTTTTGACTCCATATTTCCCTCATTGCCTCATGTGACCTTAGACAATTAATTCAAGTATATGGTATCTCAGTTTCTCCTTGTGCTAAAGCCTGGAGGAAACACATCCATGCCAGTAGTTTTTAAGGTTAAGGTATAGTTTACACAAAGCAAGAGTTTAGTACCTAAATCCTAAATTGCATCTGAACAAGTTCTACTTTCTTCTAGTCCTGGAGACACCTAAATATTCCAGTTGCACCTCTGTGTAATCTGGAAGCTCCCCAAGTGTGTGGTTGTCTGTCTTCAACACCCTCCAAGCTGAAGAGATGCATGGGTGTTTCCTGCTGCAGCTTGATCAGGCTTCAGGTTCCATCCTCCTGTGCCTCTCAGCCAGTGCATCCTCCTGGGTGGGACAGGAAACTTGCACTGGTATCCACCAAGGCAGAGGAGAGCAGCAGGCAAGTGACAGCAAGACAGGATTTCAGGCTGCCCTTCCCCTCCATGTTTCTTGTTGCATAGCTTTGCTGTCCACTGATGAGATTTCACTACATTTCATACACTCTCAGATATTTCACAGAATCAGAGAATAGTTTATATTGGAAAAGATCTTTAGGATCATTGAGTCCCACCATCTATACAGCATTGCCAATTCCACCACTAAACCACAACTTGGCCTCTTTTAAACACCTCCAAGGGTGGTGACTCAACCTCTTCTCTGGGCAGCCTGTGCCAGCACTTGACAACACCTCCCATGGAAATATTTTTTCCTAATATCCAGTGTAAAACCTTCCCTGGAACAACTAGGGGCCATTTCTTCTCAATCTATCATTTGTTACGTGGGAGAAGAGACAGACCCCCACCTGGCTACAGCCTCATCTCAGTTAGTTGTAGTGACAAGGTTTCCCCTGATGAGCTTCCTTTTCTCTGGGTTAACACCCCCAGCTCCCTCAGCTGCTCTCACAGGACCTGTGCTCCAGACCCTTCCCAGCTCTGTGCCCTTCCCTGCACACACTCCAGCACCTCAATGCCTTTCTTGCCATGAGGGGCCCAAAACTTAACACAGAATTCCACGTGCAGCCTCACCAGTGCCAAATGGGCAGCAGCAACTTAACCATAATCATTAGTACAATCATGAGTCCTAAATGAGGAACTAGAGTTTCTTTAGCTTGTAGTATTGCCACGCTGGTTGATTTAATGTCTTAAAGTAAAATAATTTCCTCAACTGCATGTTGAGCACTAGATAGTGACTCAATATTAAAAGACCAGCAAACCATTTTAAGAGATGTTTGACATTTAAAAAACAAAACTTTTGATAAATTAGTTCAGTCTGTGGACTAAATATAAATTAGAATTCCTTAAAAAATCAAGGCTGACTTAGACCATCCCCAAAGCTGTAAGATAGTTTTCACTACTCCTCCATTACTCCAGTCCCTGTGATTAACTATTTAAAATTAAGGTCATTTACTATGTATGTTAATGTCTTGTGCTAGACAGACTCTTTGTTGCTTTGTCTTATTTCCAGGTGAGCAGGTACTGACTAGATTGTCCTATGTAGCTGAAATGTGAAATGAAGCCAACTGCATTCTTCAACATTAGGTACAATACAACTCCCTTTGAAAACACGACAACCTAAATGACTATAAATGTGTTACAGTCTCCAGGGCTCTGGAATAAATCTTCATGTTTAAAATAGAATTAGCTATTCTTCAAACAGCATGCCTTGAAAAATTATTCTCCTCTAAGCAGGTACAAATGAACTATTAATGAGGCTTCTGTAGGAAAACAAAAAGAATAAATAATGTGAGAATAAACTCACTGCAACAAAACACATATGCTGCTCTGGCATTAAAATTCTTCTGTGAACTTGTGACATATTCTCTTTAGATGCTTACATAAAGAAATATGGAGTGCTGTCCATGATTCTGTTTAACTACCATTAAAAAGCCATTATTCAATAACACAAACAGCTTAGTTTCACCTCCTCTATGGTTGGGGTTGTTCTTGCTGGGTTGTTTTTCTTTTTTAAGTCTGAAAAGAGGACAAGACACAGCTATACTGTGTGGCTGCTGGACAGGAGGTGCCATTGTGGCTACCAGAGTTTTATTTATCCTTAACCCTAAGAAGCAGCCCTTTAACCAATAGCCTTCTCTATTGCCTTTCCACTGGAAATTTAGCACTATACTTTGCTCTATTCCCAAGATGGTTTTTAATGGCTGTTTCTTGTTACAGAGAAAAAGCTTCTTCTGAGTTGGGCATGTTTCCAGTGCACCAAGTAACAGCACTTACCAGGAACTTATACTGCAGGCTTTTGATTCTCAGAGAAGATTCACTAGTACTGGCAAGTCTTTATGGCAGCTTGCTTGTATTGCTTAAATGAATGACTCACTTCTGAAAGAACCAAGTGGGAAAAGAAAAAAAAATGCAAGCGCACATTGGGAAAGAAAAGTGCTTTTGCCACTAGCCATAGCTATCTAATATAATTTCCAATAAATATGTACAGTAATAGGCCTAACATGATCAGCAAAGTGTCATAAAGACACAGCTCCTGAGCAATTGTAAGCACACACACAAATGCACACACACGTGCACACAGATCTAGCAATCACAACCTGTGGCTATCAGAATGAAAAGTGTTAATCATTTTTAATGGTCAATCTGTTAAAAAGATGTTCTAACTGATTACTGGTGTAAAATAAAATAAACATTATGCATACAAATCTTATTTCCCAAAAACTGAATCACTTTTGTCAGGTATTTAACTTAAACCAGCAAAACAGACCATCAAGAAGGCAGCATTGAAATGGATGCCTGCAGCAATGGTCAGTCAATGGCCTCTTTATTTGTTAAAGATGGATTATTTTAAATAAATTACAGAGCACTTGCACTGAATAAACAGAGTCTCAGTGGCTGTGGCATGCTATACATGCTTAATTGAGCCACAGAAATCCTAAATGACTACTGAGCTGTGTAATCGCCTTTGATTTTGCTGATAGGACCTGATTCTTTAGGTAAAAACCAAGCCATTGAGGACTGAAAAGCAACACTACCTTGAGGAAAATAGAAAGTTTAATCTGGAATATATACTTATAATATTTAGGAAACCACAGAGATGGAGTGTTCCAATAACTGAACACAAGGCAGCTTCAGCAGTGAACGATCTGCATGTCATTTTTATTTGAGCTTGATATGTTAAATGTCCCAAATGTTTATGTTGTATAAGCCCACTTAAACATTGCAAAGTGCAACAGATTCATTGGCAAAATAAAAAGTATAGCGTTTTTAGTCTTGCTTGCTGTCTTTTTTTGCATTGATACAGCACATTATGCACACACATGTACCCAGGGGTTTTCTTAAGTAATCGTGTAATTTGATCGCTTTTGGGGAACCTGCTAATGTGATTCACTTGGAGCATTACCTATGGCTTCTGCAGGCTGAAGTAAAACCTGGAAAAGATGCTGTAACCCTTACTAATAATAGTCTTCATTTGGAAATTGTGTATTATTAACTCTTTTCATTCCAGTCTTTGTGTAACTCAGCTAACAAAAAAAAATAAATCTGACATAAGGCTGTACTTGGTACCCAAGACTTACAGGATCAGACCCTTCCCTTGACACAAATGAATCCTGACCTAATGACATATGGAATTCATTCTGACAGAAGCTATGACCTTAAATAATATTACTTCCATTTGTCAATATCTCTGGAAAATAATTTGACATTGAGAAGCAGTTTGAAAACTACCTTGAATAACAGCAATTAAAAGAGAGACTGATTCTGTTGGGCACTTTAATAATGATTGCATACCTGGATATGCTCTAAAAAATTTCAGCACCTACCACTTTCTTAAATAAGAAAGTATAAAAATGCTCAGCTGTGAAATACTTCTTTTTCTAATGAAGCACAGTCATCTACATTTGCAGTTTCCACAATTATACTGAATATTTGGGAAAAAAATAATATGAGTTTAACTGTGTTGATAAAACAAGTGCCTGTCAATGTCCAATTAAAACTGATGTGCATTTAAAATGGAAATTTGATCCATACACAATGTGGCCAAGAAAATTACGACTATAGTATTAGATATTCTAAAGTACTCTGATTAATGCTATGAAATTTTTGAAAATAAGACCAGGCTGCTCATAGTGTCACAAACTGGTCAACCAAAGGTGCTCATCAGTCTTACAAACTTTGTCCAAAGCAGCTGAACTGTTCCTGTGTGACTTTAGAAACTCAGACAAAGAGGCTGTAGAGGAATTTGAAGATGTCCTTGGTGCAATTTTGGTTATTCCCTCGATATTTTTCATGAGATGTAAGAGAAGATCCTTCTGTCATGAATGTCAGCCCTCCCTGGAGGGAAAATGCTTGGCCTGCCTCCTGGGCCTGAGCAGCACACAGCAGGGAGGACACAGAGAGCAAACACAGCTGCCACAGCTCTGTTCAGCATCATCACACTGTTTCCTCAGGGAAAGGAGAAAACCCTTAATGCTCCCCCCACCCCCCCACCCCCCCCAGTTAATTTCTTTAGTGGAACTAACGAGAAAAAAAATCTGGAACTTATTATGTTGACTTGTGAACATAACAATAGGGAAAATCCCCCAAATATATGACAGAAAGCAAGGGCAGAAGGCTCTGCATGTCTTTCTCAGGTTGTTCATACCAACCCAGGACATAATTATATTTGTGTTGGTTTTGGCAGTACACTTTTTTCTCTTTAGCCACAAAGACACATTCTCAGGAGGCCACCAATCATGCAGAAACCATGTGGTAAATTCAGATATAAAATTCAAATAGCCTGGTGCCACCCAGTCATTCCCTGCTCCAGCCTGAGGATTATAGAGCAATGTGGCAATAGGTGTGACCAAGTCTATCAACTTTTTTGTACTATCAGCCCTATGGGAATAATAGTTTTGCCCATCAATGCCAGAGCTGAACTAGACAAGGAAACACTTCTGTTTCTTTGGTGGCCTAAAAGTAGAAAATGTAAGCAATTTGGACTGGTTTCCCATAGGTCCTTTAAAACTTTTTTTTTTTAAATTTAATTTTTCTCTTAAATATGGCTCCATGCTAGCCAGAAACCCTTTTGACTGTGTGTGCTGCTAACTCACAGGCACATCTGGCTGGGTTCAAACATTCAAGTGCTTTTTATGGTTCCCTTTGGCCAGCAAGCACATCTTACATTCATCGAGAGGATTCCTCTGCTCTGTCCAAAAGCCAGATGAGCTGAAATAATAGGGACACTGATAACAAATCTGGTGAGAACAAATTTGCAGAAACAGGGGAGGAGTGATTTTATCTCACCCAAGTCCAGACAGACCTAAAGCCTGCACAAAAGGGAGACCTGAAAGAGTGCCTCATGTGTGTAAAGAAAAATATGTTATAAATGGTTTGCTGAGACTTACCTAAATCAGGAAACAGGCTTGAGCACTAAAATTCTAAGGCACAGTTAATAGAAAATACTCAATATGACACAAGGGAAACAGCTGGATGGGTGAGGAAGTATTTCCTAAGCCCAGGAAAAGAAATACTATAGCCAGTGTGACTGCTGCAGAAAGGGCAGCTGACACAGTGAAAAATAATAGGAAAGTTACAGTCCTGAAGTGACCAGGGACAGAGATCACCAAAGGATTCTGCAGAGAATGGTCTCTAGCAAGCTGAAATAAGGGATCAAAGGGTACTTGGGCACCCATTATCTCTTAAGTTAGAGAACATTGGTGGAGCTGCTGCAGATCTTGGAGTGTCCTAGATCCTGGAAATAGCCCACAAACTCTGTTTAAAAACTGAGAGTTATGAACCAAAAATCAAGTACTATACATAAAAGCAAATGGGATAAATTAATTTTTTTCATGGTGCAGGAATTTCTATTAAACAGATTTTTCTCCTATATTCATAATATTTGTAGCAAATCCTCATCCATATCCAGATAGCTTTTAGTCCAACCCTGTGAAAGAATGCATCTTCCACAAATCAAATCCTAGAACAAATATTTTGAGATATATTAAGAAGGATATGCTACATTTATTTATACAGTGTCCTTCAGGCCAAAACATTTCAAAGTGCTTAACTAATTATTGATCAGCACAGATGCCCTCACAAGTGTATTCACTGAGCAAAAGGTCACAGCTATCCTTATGTGAGGAGCATCTATAATTAATTCCCATGTGGAGGAGGAACACATAAGCTGTCTTCAGAAGTGGGGCAGTTAGTAAATGTTACACTCCCCTCATGCACCCTCTCTGCCTGTGTCAGACTCTGCAGTGGTCACCTTCTTAAGTGGGGAATTAAGCAGCATAAAATTTGTGAAAGATGTGCTAGGATGAGAAGAACAGGAGGAGAGTTTTAAACATTATACCAGACACTGAAGAAAAGCACCACTCATTCAAATCATACAATGAGGAGGTCTTCACTTTGCTATTGCAAAAGGTTGGTATTCAAAATTTTAAAAGTAATCAAAGTTATTTTCATGTTGATGTCTCCAATTCCAGCACTCACCTTCACATATTGCCCATGAAAATCTCTTCTGTATGCTGACACACAGTGCTCCATATATGCTTTTCTGATTGAGACAATCTTGCAGCAATTTTGCTTTGATCTCAAAAGGAAAGCAAAGAAACCACTACAAAACAAAGGCATCCAAACAAGGGAGTTAAAATGAGCCTTCTAGACACAGATCACTCAGGCTCCTGCTAGGGCTGTTTGTGAACAATACCTACAGCTAATTATAATCTTTCTCATATTTTAATAGATCATGACTCTAATTTATCTTTGACTGCCAATTGCTGCCATTCATATTTTTCATCTTCTTTTTTTTATCTCCACTTCTACTTACGATGCTATCAGAGCAACACTGCAGCCTACAGGTCTAAATTAATTAATAATTAGTGTAGATCCTTCTCCCTCCATGTAGGCTGCAGGTAGCATTCTGTTTCAACCTTCAGCAATGCAAATAAGCTGTTGTTGGCAGTATGTCATGAGCTGCTCACCAGTCAT
Organism: Oenanthe melanoleuca; assembly: GCF_029582105.1. NCBI lineage: Eukaryota > Metazoa > Chordata > Aves > Passeriformes > Muscicapidae > Oenanthe > Oenanthe melanoleuca. The sequence goes on along the minus strand of NC_079337.1, from coordinate 56,233,689 downwards.
TTCCTTAATGACTTGCTAATTTTCCTCTCCATGTCCTCCACATGACACATGGAATCTCATATGCTTGTGGAGACCAGCACAACTGAGAATGCAGCCCATCTAGATAGCCCCATGACTGTTTTTGTGCCAGCTCTTCTTTCTCTGTTTTCCTCTTAAGGCATCTGCTTGTAATTTTTAATTTAATCTCTGATGGTAACACATATCTAATTATTTAGATATTTACCTTCTCTATCCACAGCTTCTCCTGCTAATCAGCAGCTGCCTGAATTCTGTCATAAAACAGAGATTAATGTTTTCCTTTTCTGTTGGGCATTTTATTCTTGTTCATCTGATTTATTCAAGTAAATACTATACAGCTCTGAGCCTAATCCTTTTTACTTTATTCATTTTAATTAAGAATAAAAAACTTGTATCCTTGAATTTACCCTCAGAACATTGCCTAATACATGCAGAACACAGTGTAACTTTTCTTGGATTGGAATACTATTTTCAATGAGTTTTAGAAGCTTTAATAGCTGAAAAGTACCATTGTATCCCAGGGTATGGCAATCTCCTTAAATCTCCAGAAATAACAAGAACATTGTTTTTCTTTTGTATCATAACACTGGGATTTACCAGACTAATATAGTAGGACTCTCATTCTGAAAATCATATTTTCCTATCTATTGACTGAAATAACCATGCTGTGCAGCCGCAGACCGAGGAACTGAAGTTTGTTTTGACTGGGTAATACCATATGCTCTGGAGAGAAAGTCCTTAAGGCTGTCCTTGCAGGATTTGTGCCTATGGAGCAGTTGCCTAGAAGTCACTGCCTTGTTGACAGTCAACCTACTGATGACATAGCCTCAGGTACCAGAAAATGGAAGAAGCCTGGGGTCACACCAGCTCAGGGCTGTGCAGGGGATCAGCCCCTTTCAGTGTGCAGAGCCTTGGAATGGAGCTGTCAGCCATATGGGCACTCCAATGTGCACATGTCATATGTGAGGGTTTCATTCTTATAGAGTGCTTTTCCTTGCCCTGGTGACCAAAGTGGAGAATATTAGTAACAATGAATTATTTAAATATGAATAAACATTTTGAAATAAGACCCATGTGCTTGGTCTCCCTTCCTGCATACAATGGCTGGCACAGTCACCTGGAAAAGAAGAAATTCAGATTCAAACCTTCTTTAAAATCTATAGAGACTTTAAAGTGATTGAACTACATGTTATCCCACATTTACATCTGCCTAGTGTACACCTTGTTTTTTGATTTTCACTGGCACTTCTTAGCCTTGGGTCAGCAATGTGTCAGCTACTCATACTACATTGTACCTGAGCTGGCTCTCATTTTGCTAGCTTGATTCCAGGGTTAGAAGAGCAGAGTCGGTTTTGGTGACTTCTGGCAATTTTTTATATAAATCTGAGGCACAGCAGTACCATCAGAGAAGGACATAAATTCACAGCATGTCTGGTAGCAATATTGCAGCATCCTTACCACAGGGAGTCATCCAGACGGTGGTGTTCAAGCAGTAATGGGAACTCAGGGAGACAAAGCAATGAGTTTCCTTGTTGGTGAAAGGAATTAGAAATAGAAAGAACAGTCTGCATAAAAACTGAAGAGTTAAATCATTACAGCTACAATACCAAGAGTATGCACATGCTCAGAGCAACAGAATAAGTCCAAGATGTAAATTTTAAAAAGGAGAAGCAAGGTTTTTTTATGTCCTGTTGGATTGTTTTTCTTAATTCACAGTTTTAAGAACATAAACATCTAATATATGAAATGCATTACTGAATTCCCCCATGCCACTCAGATCACACAACAGTCTCTTACAAGCCAGTATTTGCTACTTAGTGTGATTTTTTAAAAGGCCATCAGTGAAGCAAACCACATTCTGGTACATTTGACTGCTTTTGTAGTTCAGGACATAAGGTACTTTTTTTTTCCTTTTTTTTGAAGGTAATCTAAGGAGATGGAGCACAGCCAGGGAAACAGCCAAGAGAATGGACAAGTAACATAAGAGAAACAGAAAGAGCTGGCAAAGACAAAACACAAAGGAAAAGAGCTGGTGAACAATAAATGAGAGCCAGAAATACAAGGATTTGGAATTGATGTTTATTTTATTTGAGATTAATAGCAAGAAGGAACCTATAACTGTGGTACAAATTGCTCAATGCCCCATGTGGTGCCAATATTATGCCATTCATTATACTTGCAGGTGTATTATTTCTAGTTCCCCAGATAAAAAAAAAAGCAACTGTTTTCCATGTATTCCTTTGTATTTAAAAATGTATTTTTTCACTGCTGTATTGCCAAAAGTTCTTATTCTTCCAAACTCAATAGCAACTAATCATTTTCCTGGCTGCAGACTGGAAGTATGGTTACTATTCTGTACAGGTAATTCTTCCATCTTTATTAAAGGACCATTCTAAAATTCTGATCTGCCTGTATTTCAAGTTCTTTCCTACATGTTTGTTTCCCCTGTGAGAAAGGTCTTTCTATTAAATCTTAGGTCTTTCTATTAAATCTTATTTGTGTTCCTAATTACGAACCTGGTTTCCCTCTGTTGGAATGAAAAGTTTCTTATCAGCAATATTATGCAATTTCTTCTCAAAGAAAATTTAAAAAATAAATCAGCACAACAAAGTGAAATCTAACTTATCAACATCTTTCCCTACTTCTTCTAACCACTGCAAAATTGCTGTGGGCACCTCCACACCAGGACCCTCCTGGTCAAAATGTATTCCAGCTGGCCAAAAGCTCATGGGAATAGTCTACAGTGCTGGCCCGTAAAATCCAGAATACTTAGCAGGCATCTACCCCTTGAGAAAGTATTTATTTTTTTTTTGTTTCTATTGGTGTAGCAACTTTATATTTCTGATGCTATCAGATAAAGCCCAAGGAACCTTTTCTGGGTTTGCAGGCGAGTGTCTCAGCTTTGGTACGAGATCTCAGCAGAACTAATTCCTGAGTTTGGCTTGGTTTTGACTTTTGTAAGTGAAGACATTTAAGATAGTGGTGAATAATGAGAGATCACTCCTTCCTTTGGCAATTAATCCTCCAAACTGAGGAAAAAAAATAAAATTAGGTTTTATGCTTTCCTTTATTTAAAGCATTTTAAAAGAACATGGCCATGACAGTGTGGAGAAGTCCTGGCTCATTCATCTTCTTTTCAAAAGATCTTTAGACAACATCCCAAGGGAAAAAATGTTTTTAATAAACCTCTACTTACTTTACCTTTTCAAGGAAATGATCATTTATGGTTCTACCAATGATCTACTCTAATAGTCACGTCCAAAGAGGATATTTCCATCAGGCTCCATCCTACAAAAGTGTTATAAGGCATTTATGAAGCAAACAAACTGCATAATGAATCTGACACAATGCTTTGGTATGCTGTTATGTGCACCTTACAAGTATCATTTTGGGGGATAAAAAAAGTCCAGAAAATCATTCCCTCTGCTGTTATTCCCTGTGTCTCCCATGTGCACTCACACAGCCATACAGATGCACACATGAATTGACTTGCTTCCATACACCACAGACATCATCATCCTCTTCCACACCCTCCCTCCATGCTGTCCTTGGAAGCTCATTCCTCTGCCATGCCAATTTTATCTCTGATTCATTCACCACTCTAAACAATGTTGTTTTTTCAGAACAGTTTTAGAGCTTACCACAGGTCTGGTTATCTTACATACCACCGGCCCCTTGCTTCCAGATAACTTTATAATTTCACAGAATATTTTCTTTTCTCAGTGCATGAATTTAACACATGTAACAGCAGCTAGAAATCAGAAATAAACCTCACACAGATTGATCTGTCTGCTTTCTGCAGACCACCAGCAAATTCTCTGTATTGGTGAATATTTTGGATTTAGACTTTGTGAGTTACTGCCTAGACAGCACAAGATTTGACAATTCTTCTGTTTGTGTCCATTAGGAAATTTACTCCAAATGAAAAGACCTTCAATCAATACATATAATGAACTATGAGTATGACAAAGTTTTCAGAAAGATAGAAGTTTTGAGGAAAAAGTTGGTGAGAGATCACTTTCATAGCAGTTCTATATGGGCACAGAACCTCATTCAATTTTGCCTTTCCTCCATTCTATGGTGTTACAGTAATCAATACACACAAAAATAAATAAAATTCACTCCTCTTCCCATTTCCAGAAATGCCCATTCTGGCTAACAGAGCAATGAAGAATAGAAGGAAGTTTCAGGTCCTTTGCATAAAGGTGTTTCCTACAAGCCAATTTTGAATCTAATTTCAGTATCAGGCACTCATTTCCCCATTAAAACATGGAAAGAGAAAAAAAAGTTTAAGCTTAACAAATCAATACTACAACTCAAAATCTGGCAGGGCTTGTCTTTCTGCTTCTCAGGAGAGGATTAATTTGTTTCTTCTCATTCTTTGTTCTTTATTATTTCAATTGGAGGATATAAAAGTGCTATTGAGAGTTTTGAAGGATAAACACTTTATGTGGTAACTGCTTAAAATAAGAATAAAATTTATTGAGAGTGCAGACATTTTTATCACATTAATGTGACCTATTAATGATAAAGGAAATTCCCTTCATCTAACGAGCTCTGTGTTTACAAATGTAACAAGAGATGTTTTAATTCTCACCATAAATCTAAGGAAGTTAAAATCATAACCCCAAGGTACTTAATATAGTTGATTCTGTATTTAAAGGGAATGCTGTTAACATTTATATTGTTTTTATTACCTACAACACAGAGATCAGCTATTTCAATATTCATTTCATTTTATAGATAAGGTTTAACAGGTATTTCAAAGAAACCTACCTGTAATAAAAGTGAGGTAAAATCATACCTGCTATAAAAGAAAAGGCTGCAAATTTCTCTATTAACACAACATCAGTAATACATGGAATTGCACATGACCAGAAAGCCACAATCTTATAACCTAGACATATTTCTAAAATCAGACATAATTAATTTGGCTGTATTAATTTAATAGAGACAAATTAAGACAAAGCTCAGTCATTTTTTCTTCCTGACAATGCATTTTGTTGCAGTTCTGTCACTAGTGACTGCCTTTCACACCTTATACTAGCCAAAAATATCTGCTATTGGCTATGTCTCAGTTTCCTTAAAATACTCATTATTAAGCACTTTGCTATGGGAAGTGCTCAAGGGCTCTGGTCATCTCTTCTATGATCAAGACTGTGCCCATCAAGTGATAAAAGTGCAGACAGCATCTCTCAAAAGTTCTGACAGATTTTCATGTGCCTGGATGATCCTAAGGATTCACTCATGTTTAGGGAATTTGACTGGGCTGAGAAGTGCAGGATGAGGCAATGAACAGGTTTCCCAGCTAGAGCAAAGGCAAAATCTTTAAAACTAGAGGCTTTTTGTGGCAGAAGTGGTCAGGTACAGATTCCAGGTTTCTAAGATGAGTATCCACCATTTTGAGACTTCCAGTCTTGTCTCCTAGTGTTTAAATCCATGAATATCTGACAGGTATACCTTTAGCAAGTACTGAGCTACAGTCTCTGCAAATCACTTTTCTTGTTAGTTCAACTAAAGTTTAAAACCAGCTCCTGCATTGTTGTGTGAGTTAAAAGTACAGCTAAAGCTGTAATGCCATCATGTTCCTTCAGGAAACTCTCAGAAACTGGAGCAGACATTTCTTCTGCCAAATAAGAACCACTTCAGAGCCAGGAATCATGCCAGGTCAGTAATGTTCACTGGCATTGATGTATTCTACCAGGAAACACGAAAAGAAAAGAATATAGAAGTCTTAAGAATGTAATATCATATCCCCTCCAAAACTGCTTTGACACTAGATAACACTGGTCATGATTTTAATATATTTCAAGATTCTTTCTCCATTTAAAAATGATAAAATTTCACACTTTTCCGTATGCCACTTCCAACATCATGACCCTTTTTTCTCCAAGAGCTTGTCAGGTTAAATGAATGATACATTTAACCATCCACAGCAATTGAAGTGTATGGCCTGAAACCAAAATTTTCTGAGTTTCAGTTGCAAATATTTGTATAGATTAAAAGGTGAAAAAATTAAGTAGCAGTCAAAGTTTCATAAACAACTGGGAAAATTATTGAAGAGAGCGCTTTATTTTTAATTCAAAGTCCAAATAAAGAGTGAATATACTCTACATTTCTCTATATATCTCAGCCATCTATTAAAAAAAATTAAGTTCAATAGAAACTGGCAGTATAAGAATCACATTCCTTCTGTCCTTTGCTCAGGCACTATGCCACATAAGTTTGATGCCATAAAATTTAATTTTTTTCATTTTGAATGATTTACAGTGGAGCAGAACCTATAAATCAGAATGGTAACAGCGGTTATGAATAGGGATGTATGTTTTTCCAAAATGTCTAAAAGAAATATTTTGAAACATGGTAAAAGAACTGCACAGTTCTCCACCTGGCAGCCATAATTGTAGTTAATAACACTTGTTTAGACATAAGGAAACTCTTTGACACCTAGACTTTTTTTTTTTTTTTTTTTAATAAAATGATCAAACAATCATCATCTAGTTTTAAGAAATCAAAGCAGTCAGTTCTGGCAATATGTTATATGAAGACAGTCTTTCTTTCAGCTATGTTTCCAACTACATCTAATAATTTTGAAAGTACACACCAATTCCTTAGCACAATTCCTTGTTTTAATTATACACCATTTTATTAATCTTATTGCAGCTCTTAGGAGCCATTACCATACTGGCAGTGACAGGCAATATAAAATACATTCTATGAAGAGGCTTTGATAACCTCAACATGTACTATTGATTTTACACCATTTCAGTTGCATGTTTAGATTCTGTAGTCTCTCCTTTGCATATCTCATAGGCAGCAGATGATGAGGTACAAGTGCTTCTTTCTCCACAGCTAGTTGTACCAAGCCTTGGAATATTCCTCTTCTTGTCCATGATGGCATTCAGAAAGCATAACCCCATAAATTAATACAGTTTCTTTGTTCAAGGAAAAACCTTTCTGAAAGAGAATGAAGCCAAACCGGTTAAAGTTTCTCTGTTCACTTGCTAATTCCTTCTGGGCCTGGTTTTCCAGTGTTCTTGATAAACCTAAGGACAAGGGTGCAGGAAAATTGATGAAACTCTTATCTTCTGGTCCTGAACCTTCAACCCAATAGACGTGCTCACTCCTGGAAGTTGTGAAATACTTTGTCACTTTTCCTAGAAGCTTCCTGTGACCAATCCCATTGAGTTCTGGGTAGGAGAACATATAGGTCTTTTGTCAGATGTTAATTTCTATTGTTTCCCCAAGAATCATGAAAGAAGCACATTTACAGGCACTCCTGTGGTGTGGTTTGTGCACTAAGAGAAGGAATTATCCTTGTATTTAAATTCAGACTCTTTTATCACACTTCCCTTGCATGTGTGGCTTTTCCTTTTCCTATTAAACTGCCTTTATCTCAACCCATGAGCTTCCTTGCTTTTACTTTTCTGATTTTCTGCCCCCTCCTGCTGTGAGGGCAGTGAGAAGCCATGTGGGGTTGAGTGGCCAGCTATGGCACCCATCTTTATGTCATACAGGCTGAAAATACTCACTGTGAAGATTAATACTTCTTTTCCCAGATTTGTTAAATACCAGTCACTCAGAGGTTTTAGAATGCACCAATTCAACATAACATGAAACTATAAATCTATTAATTTAGAATAAATGTCTTGCCTTGATTAAAACATAGATAATTTGTAGGCAAATTTCTGTTCAGTTGGGAGCAAAGCAACCTAACCAGACACCAAATCAGAAGTGTGTGTCAGAAGAAATCACTTAGGAATTTACATTAAACCCAGATTATTGTAAATTCATGTGTCTTGCAAAGCCTGAAGCACATTTATCCAGTAGATCCCCACATGAATAGAACTTATCCTGAACAACAATAATGACCTACAATCATAAAAAGATTTTTTTAAGTTGTTGTAAGGGATCTGATCCTTTATGGACTGTTCAGATAAAATTATTGTAGATTTTAAAGGGAGAGGAGGATCTGTGGCATCCCAGCAGCCCAAGTAGGCACAGGGCAACATGAAAGGCTCTCAGATGGTGATGTCACAATTCAGGGTCTGCCCTTATAAACCCAGGAAGCACCAATCCATTTATATCTCATCATCTTAACCCTGAACTTCTAGGTAATGGCCCTACCCTGTATTCCCTCCTTTCCCAAAATGTTGTCCTGCTCCCTCTTAACTTGATTTACTCTACTTATTTCAGCTGCTGACTTTGGCAATTTATTCCAGCTCTAACCAACCACAGAATAAAGACATATGCCTGAGCTGCTCTGGTGTAGAGGGGCAGAGGACTCATTCACAAAGCTCCAGCCCAGGTGAATGAGCTGCTCCTTGTAAATTGGGTTAGAAATATTTAACAAAGACCCTCAGACACCATGGGCCAGGATGCCCATACTTAAGCTCAGGACAAAAAACAAGGCTAAAATGCTATCAGCATTTGATTTAGTATACAGTTTGGATGTTTTATGTAGAAGAAATATCAATCAAAGGGAAAAGCATATTTTGTAACCTCACAACCCAAACAGTGCACTTGCATGCAGCTGGGGGAAGCCCTGCATTTTGTCTCTTGAAAGCCTTCCTAAAATTTTATACATTTTTCACTCAAAAATCAAACACCAAGTGCATGTACATAAAAGTCACAGTCAGATTCCTCAGCTGGGCAAATGAAGTTTGTTTTTCCAATTTGAGCTACAGAAAACTCCTCCTCATATAATTCTCTTCAAAGTCTAAAATTTGTTCCAGTGATAATTGCTGAATTTATGTGTATTTAGAACCCAGTACTTAAATAAAATAGCTACATTGGGTGATTATGTTTAAACACTGTGCCAATTTCTTTGAATAGGAATGTAGTAAATTACTACTGATTACACAAATACTGATTAAAATGTTAAGGCAAATAAATAATGAAGAGGGATGTTATTTATTTGTCCAAATGCTCTTAAAAGTGCAGCCTTGCCAAGCACAACTTCCAAGGAAAGCAGTGGATGGAAATACAGTGTTATGTCAGTGGACAGCCTGGACTGAATCATTGGGACAGCAGTGATTACTGTTTTAATGTTTGCTCCATCTGACTTTCTATTTTCCCTTGTTCTTTCTATAACATTATAAACTGCACTCTTACCAGGAAAATTGTGACATTAACTTTGCACTTGAAGCTCCTGTTGAGCTTACCTGGGTTTTCCTTTTGCACAAGCTAATAGGAAACCAAAGATGCAGCCTGTCAAGTCAAGGGAAACGTTCTCAAATCTTGTACATTGCTTCTCCATGCAGCACCTGCAAGTGCCTTCTAAAACCTTTGGATGCAAATGCAAATCTGTCTCTGGAAACCACTAATGCCTCTCCTAAACACTACCTTCAATCTGGTTTACAAGGAAGGATATTGACAGATGAATATTTTCTGCCTAGGGCTAGGCAGAGACTTATGATTTAGATAGTCTTGAGTAAAAATTGGTTTTAAGCTAACCTGATCCTTGGTAGACTGTGGTAATAGCCTGCAGCATACATAGAGGATAAAACTATTGAAGTTCCACTCAGTTCAGAGTGGAGTCTCAGATGACACCAGCAGTAGAACTTTGGTTATGCTGACAACAAGGACAGGAGGCTGATTTGCAGGAGCTGATGCTGCCTGAGCAAAGCAGTTGAAATGATGATAGTAGTGCAAACAAAAACTGGGATCCTGGGCTGATGCACAGGGGACAAGGGTGTGTTATGCAGTGCCAGCTGTGGAACTGATCCCTGTCAATGTCACAAACCACCATGGCCCATATAGAGCTGCAGGGCTCTGGACAGCATTTCTGTGTTTCTCTCTGTACCAATACCCCAAAGCAAGGTTTCATTGTGCTTTACACCACTCATGCATCTCTTCTCAGGTATATTTAGTCCCATTATGTCCATCCTCTTCCCTTTTAAAAGCAGCCTAAAAAGGAACAAGCTCCAAGCCAGAAGAAATAGGTACAGGCATTTTTATGATCATGTTTCTAATGTGGGGATTTTTTTTAATTAAATTTTGAAACTGAATAATTCATATTCTAATTTCTTTTGGCAATTGAGAAAGAAAAGCTAAACCAGATGAAAACCTGTGGTTTATATACTGATACCAAATCTCATTCACAGATATTTATACAGATTTTTATTAGAAACAGCAAACACCTTAAATGAAAAGAGCTGCCCCTGCCCAACAGCCATAGAACTGTACCAGAGCTGACCTTTAACCCTCACATGTGCTTTATTTGGATATAGATAACAAACCCACAGACACTGCAGAAGCAAAGCCTTTACTGATCACCTAAGAAATCTATAAACACAAATACAGGCTCTAATTATTAGATATGACTATTAAAACCTGGAATTACTTATCTGCTACTTCACATAAAACATACTATTACCTCACAAAATTTCTTCATTTTTGTATTTTATTTTCTCATTTCACCAACTCCACTGGATAAACAAAAATAACCCAAATGTCCCAAAAATAGAACTAAAAATAAAACTAAAATTTAACTGTGAATTAAAGGTCAATCTGTATTTGCTACTTCCCCTTAAATATTTGAGTGATAATGTACATGGATCTCTTATCTGTAATCTGTAGGGAATACAAAGCATTAAGTCCAGTTTCTGCACTAGTTTACATGGTTTTCAGCCCTGGAAGTACTCACCATCCCTGTTTTTTAACTACACCATTACTTAATCAAAATATTTTAAACACAGTCATAGGAATAAACAAAACTAAACTGAAATGTTATGGTGTCTAACTTTTCTGTAGCTCTCTTTGTCTTTCATTTTAAGAAAAACTGCTATGGTACAATGCAGATAACAAAAATATGATGTCATTGGGGAAATGTATGCTTATTTTTAAAGATTCTACTGGGAGTCTCTGTATACGTAGAACTGCTCAAACTGAAACTAAGGTTTTGTCCAGTTGATTTCTTGCAAACCATAAACCAGATTTCACTTCTCTCTGGTGTTATTTGTAGAAATACGTATCAGTGAGATCAGAAAAATATTCTACATTCTGTTTTTTAAACATGCCCCAATAAGCAGTCTGTTATATTTCTAGTAGTGGAGTGTATTAAATTACCTTTTAAGTCCCTGCCAGTTGGGAGCTCCTTCATTCAAAGTAGAACCCCAGTTTAGCTTCAGGCTAAAACTTAGCAATAATCATGTTATTTTAAGGATATAATTTAGACTTTCTATAAATTCAAAGTGTTGAGTTAACCATGTTCTGTTTATTTGAGGAATATTTTCTGACACCTTGCTACACAATTAATCTACACCCTCAGTTTTGACTCTGGTCCTAAGAATAGAGGCCTGACATACATAGCCCATGCCACCTTGGCATAATGTATTCTTTCACTCTTATCCCACTCACAGATAACAGTTTTCTGAAATAAAAATGGTCACACTAAAAATCAGCTGCTCAACACTGCCAGTAGAAACAAAAATGTACAGAAGTGTAAACAAGAGGAAAGAATGGATGAAAGAAATCATTAACAGCCACCCACATCTAAAGTCTCCAACTCTGTTTAAGTGGGTAAGGATTTTGTCTTAGGCTTCACGTGGGCAAGAATTCATCAACATCCAAAGACAAATTAGGATTTGCATCTCAACCTGCCTGGATGATGCTATCAGTAGCTCCTGCAGTCAGGAGTTATGGACTCCTGCCATGTGCATTATCCTTGACTCAAGCATGAAACAAAACCAAACAATTGAAAATCGTCTCAGTAATGTAACAAACTCTAATTCAAATACTACAATGAAAAAATGCAAAAAACAAAGTGAATAGTTGTGGGAATGTTTGGATAATTAATAGAAATCTTGAGGAGCTATTTTTTCTGAGTTACTGTCACTATGATATCACACTTGTGCTTCTCTTTTTTTCTAATAGTGTATCCCAATCAAAACAGCAGAGATTAATCATCCTGTCTTTCCAGTAAATGCCAGTCTTGTTGGTGGTGTTGCAGTAAAGGGCAATACTAACTGATACAGAAACAGTACCAGGGTCTGCCCTCCTCTGGCATTTTCACAAAATCACTTAGCACACAGCATCTTGCTTGCTCTTTGGGATGGTATCAAAAGAGTAAAAATAATTTTCAATAAAGGGTTTCTTTTAATTTAAATAGTAGCTAAAAGTTAATGTTTATTATATAGTGGTAATTTTCATAGATTAATAAACAAATGGGGTCGTTAATCTAGTATCCTCAAAAATCATTGAGACAAATTAAGGAAACTCTCCAGTCAGTAGTAAATTTAATCTCCTCATTCCCTTTAGCTACTTCACTAAACTCTGTTCCCGTTTACTTTGTAGTAACCTTTCTGATATTTCATTTTCATTTCAGCAAGAGCTACTGAGAGACCTGTATGAATAAGAAAACTATTCAAACTAAGTAGCAGTTCAATATTTGTCTGTCAGAAAAAGGAACTAATCAAAGTCATCCCCACTTAGGGCACTCTAGTGCAGAACAGCATGGGCATAATAATGTATAGCAGCTTTTGTACATACATGACAAATGAAGCAAGATCTGATTAATTGTCCAGCAGTTCTAAAATGGTCTGTAATTTCCTTCACATGTCACTCCATTAGTTCTTAGCTCCTGAACTCGCCACTTAGAAAAATTACTTGTGATTTGCTGAGTAATAAATGTGCATTTCTATTGAACAGAAAAGTTTCCATCTCCCAAATCCTGAAATACGTGCAGAGTGCCAGATCCTAGTATTGCTTTCAGATTGGGATTCTGTTTACAAATATTAACATTAACTGAGAAATGCACAGATAAAACTCAGAGAAATTTCCCTGGAAGAACAGTGAAGTAAGAACTTGATCTCATAAGGGTTCCTAGCTTCAAGTTCAGAGAAAGACAAACACAGGCCACTCTTCTGGGATTAGTCTCAGAGGGTCTACATAGGCTCAGCCAAAATGAACCTTGGGCATTTTGAGATGTATGTGTTTCCAAGCCTTAATGACCCTATTCAGCTGTCCTGTCTGTGCTGAAAAAACTCACAGGCTCCTAACTTAGGTTCCTTGTTTAGGTGTTTAGAGCTGAGTGGACAAACAGGGGTCTTGGAGTTCAAGTGAGTTAGTTGCTCAGGGTGGTACAGGTTGGTCTGAACAAGATGAGAAATGGAAACAAGCTGGGAAATCCTGGCTATCCTGCAGCACATCATTAAGGTCAGAAAGAACATAGTCCTGAGGTCTCAGCACCAAATACTGGGCAGAGGTTCTGAGACTTGAGCATGCTTAGTGTAAAAAGGCACTTGAAATATAAACAGTCTTGGTGTTATGGACTTGGGAAATACACTGAATAGACTTTGCTTCTAATAGCTTTGTATCTTATATTGTGGTGCCCAAAACACCAGCACATCAGTATCTTCACCTGAAAGGACAGCTTTCCTAAAAGAATAATGAATAAAATCTGCAATAAAAATAAAAACAAATACATGAAAGTAAAACCAATGGCTTTAACATAAAGCTTTTGTTTAAACAAAAAGTCAGCAAGGACTCCATGAAGTCCAATTCAGGTTTGTTGGTTACTATTTATTTTACACAAAAGATGTTTGAGTACAATTATGGTCAATAGCAAGCTCAAAGAGACATGCTGTGAGCTGTGCCCAGGAAGGGCAGTCCCACTCAGCCTCTTGAATGCTGGAGCCAAGCAAGAGCATTTATTTGTGAAATGTTTTACATGACCTAGGCAATCTGACATTTTAATGATCTAGCAGGTAGATTTTGCTTGAGTTGTGAAAATAGGCTTTTTGGAGAGTGTTTTCAGCAGCCCAGGAACAGCTGCTCCTCAGGCCTGTAGAAAGCTTTTATTCCACAGGCTGGCCTCCTTTCAGTGAGGCCTTCTCTTTAACCTGCAGGGATCATGCAGGAAACATAAAAGTTACTGAGGCCTCACTGACCTTGTCAAGGCCACGTGTGGGAATTTTTAATGTTTGAGTTGCTTCAAAATTATAGCAATTACTAGAAATATTCCAGGAAAAAAAGGACTTTTTTTTTTTTTTTCTTCTGCCAGTTCAGATTTCCCAACTGAAATTGTCATTTTCATCTGCTAGTCCTTTTAAAAGAAATAGAATTATAGACAGTCTTTAGTCACTGGATAACAGATGTTATCAAACTTTGTGGCACTCAGTCATAATTAAGTCAGGCTTAATATGCAGCTGTCAGAAACCATTGACCTTTTCTGATGATGGCAGGGAAAAGGCTTTGATACTCTACCACACATTTAAAGTTTTTTGAAGGAAAAATGTCAAAGGTTTGGGTGTTCTGTCAGGAAATTACCTCTTGCACTCTTAATGACAAATGTTTTTAGCTTAATCTAAGTAAACAATTACATGTTGTTGCTTCAGTTGGGATTTCTAATCCAAAATAACATCTCTCCTATGCTTTCCTACCAAAGAATCAAGATATTGTAGAAGTTATGTAATTTTTAAGGTGACCGTCCATCAGAGCAAAGGAGTGAAATACAACTGACAGCTTTCACATACAAAATGTGGACATAAAGGAAAGGAAATTAAAAGAAAATTTGGTTTAGGCAGAGTTTATTTAACTTTAATACTGTGGGCAGCACAAGGAGAAGATACTCACAAAGCTGTTTGAAAAAAGGCTGGGTAGCTCATCAAGAGCCAGCATCTGAAATTTGTCACCCAACTGATGCTCTATATTGCTCTTAGGTCTCCTACCATAAATTTTGCCAAAAACTGGATGTCAGGTGCCTGCAGGTATCCCTGTTTGCAAAGTCAAGGCACTGACTAGAACTGCCCTGAGGGTACAGGGAGCTAAAAGGTCTCACCCTGTTGTCACAACCTCCCCAAGGAGGCATTCCATGAGCCTGTGAGGACTGTGACGTGGATGAGACAGAGAAGGCAGCACACAGAAACCCTGCCAGTGGCTGCAGCACTGCCCTGGCATCTCTGCAATCCCAGCTTCAGCCTCCTCCCTGACCTAATGGTGTCTTCTGGGCCAAAAGAATTTCAGTACAGCTTCCCAGGCATATAGTCATCCAAAACCCCTGGTATCAACATTACTGAAGGATTTATGCCATGAGATTCCCTTAATATCTGCCTGTGTCATAACTGTATATAAAATATTGGTATCATTTCTTTCCTTCAGTGAAGTGTTGCAAGGATCAATGAGTTAAAGATGAGGAAGATGTAAGGGAGAGTATTAAATGTTTTCAACAGAGACAGGTAACATCATTTTTCAAGCTCTCTCACTTTCAGAAAGCCAGAAGTGTGCACATTCATTACTGAATTTATTTAACAAAACTTCTAAATCCTGCATTGAGGAGTTGCAAAGAACATTTTAAAGGCCTTATTTCAGTATTTTAAATTCATTTAATCTTTTTCAAGTCATTTTTATTACCTTTTAAAAGTGTGTGTCTATCCATTTAGATACCATGCTCCTAAATATCTCATGGATTTACTGGTGCACAAGAAAATGGTGGTGTTTTCATAGCTTGATTCTTTTAAGCAGGTTACTGTATTCTTTAGCTTCAAGGAACAGAAATTTACCTAAGCCCACACAGAAATTCAGGCTTGAAAGGTGTACAAAATCCATGGCAAACAAACAAAAAGCTTATTTGGGAGATGGAGGAACATTATCTTTTCTCAGTGCATCTGCAGTGTAGACTGCAAGACAAATGGCAGTGAGTGAAAGATCAAATAACATTCCTCATTGCCCAAAACAAATAAATAATCTAATACCAAGGATTACAGGTCAGATTGTTTAATATTTATCTCTCCTTCACCATTGGAAGAAATGTACATGGGTAGTGTTTTATGTTTAGCCTCACAAAAAGTTGCCCCAAATGCTGGGTGCTCTGCATAATCCAATTGCAGCTTTGAAATAGCTTTTGCTTTCCTATCCCACAAAGGAAACCAGTGCTTCCCGGTGCTGCCCTGGGAATGCCATCACTGCACCTACCTAAACAACAAAAACAGAATGGAAAATAAACTCACACGGATGAGAGAGGAAGGGAGAGGCAGCAGCCCAAGATAGGAAAATAAAAACGCCCCTCACATGCAGATGTGGCAGGGCTTGAGTTAAAGGGACAGTGCCAGGTGTTTCAGTCATCATTCACCTTCTGTGGTTTGACAGCACATAATATTACTTGGATTCTTGTATTAACAGGGCTTTAATGGGGTTTAAACCTCTCATTGCCACACTGGCAACTTAAAATTTTGAAACATGTTTCTAGTTTTTAGGAAAGACAGTGAAAATCACTTCAATTAAGGAAGTGGTGTTCAGGAGAAAAGCCATGATTCTGCTTCTGATTTGGCTTTTATGCAATAACACGTAGATGTTTCCATTAATTTTTTCCTCTTTTTTTTTTTTTTTGGCTATTAATTCTTACTGTAAAATTTGCACTGTATTTATTATGAAATACCAGGCCTTTCTTCTGTAAGTTATTTTCCAATTGAAATAATAGCTATGGTAATTTCATCTGAAAGCAATTTCCTGCAATGAGATTAGAAAGGGTAGCAGATAATATTTTCTCCAATTAAACATTACTGTATTGCATTTCTTGCTATTTCTCCAATTTCTATATTAATTAACCATGCCAATGTCAATTATCAGTATTTTACATTTGTGTAAATCAGCCTCATCACTGAAATATAATGTTCTTCCCATTAGACCAATTCTGACTTTCTGCAACCAGACACACAAAGGGCTCAGACTGGAAATCACAGGAGCAGTTGCAGAGAAGAGATTTGAGCTGTGCACATTGTCTTGGTGCACAACCAGAGCCTTGGAGCTGCCACACTCCCATTCCCTATCTCTGTCTCCAGAACCTGCAGAGAGAAGAGTTATTAGTCATAACTTTTAACTCCAGGTGAAGACTTGATCACCTTCACCTTCATTATTCCACTGAAAACTGACTTCATTTTA
Organism: Oenanthe melanoleuca; assembly: GCF_029582105.1. Taxonomy (NCBI): domain Eukaryota; kingdom Metazoa; phylum Chordata; class Aves; order Passeriformes; family Muscicapidae; genus Oenanthe; species Oenanthe melanoleuca. Next base: position 56,216,790 of record NC_079337.1, on the reverse strand, counting down.
CCCCTGGTATAGTTTTCTATTGTCCCATACCTGTTCTTTTCCTCAGTTTAGTGCCACTCTCTTCCTAATTTATGGTGCCCAAGAACGTGGATGGACAATTTTTGGCTTCATTCCATATTTTTCCTGTATTTAATTCCCGTATTAAACGTTACTTTCTTTTCCCTCTACTTTTATGGGAGGCTCAAACCTCCACACTGATCTACAAACACAGCAGATGGTGTGGAAATTTGGACCCAAGCCTTTTGAACAGCTTCTACTTCTCTTGTGATCCAAACTAAATGCCCTGATCTGGCAGGAATTCAGAATTCCAAGCGAGAGTGCTGATCCCGCACGTATCGCACTGCGGGGAGCAAAAGGGCCCTTCTGCTTCCATGTCCTGGCTCCCACCTTCAAAGCCAAGCATGTACCTTAGCTGCCAAAGGGAAATTGCAGTCAGAGCTCCCTTTCACTCCTGCTAATCCCTTACTGCTGGAACAGCATCTCACTTTCTGCCCAGGTCAGGTCCCCATGCAGGTGTCCCCTGCTCAGGCTGCACCCCGAGCTGCTCGGGCAGAGAGAAGGGGGAGGACCTGCACAGCCAGGACAGAGCTGCCACAGCCAACAGGGAAGCACTGGATGGAGCTGACCTCACCTCCAGAGGTTGCTTTGATTTTTTTTTTTCTTCATCTGGAGGGCAATGCTGGGGTCTAATATTTATCTGAACATTCAGAGAACACTCAATGCTTTGTCAGGACCTGGTATGAATACTGAATTCTGAAAAACTTCAAGTGTACCATGAAACTGAAAAAATTCAGTTGCATGCTGAGAGGAGTGCCTGGGATGGAGGTTAAGGTTATAGCCAGGAGTGATAGAAACTATAAATCTTGAAAAATTGTTTGACCTACAAATATTCTTCCCTTGATGTCCATTAAATTGTACAGTGCAGGCAGTGCTCAAAAACTCAGAAGTAAATGTGTTACATGCAGACCAGCCTAGACAGTAAGCACTTGAGGGGAATAAAACCCATCAAAGAAGATGATGAAAGGCCTAAATCTAAACTGAGATGTTTCTTACTTAAAATTAGGCATATTCAGAAAGAACTGGTCAATGTTGAAGGGAAGGAAAATTTCTCTAGGGGAAAAATGCCAAAGCTTCTTTGTCTGAGCCTGGCTAACACTGGGAACACAAAACTGTCTGAAGATATCACTGGCCACACTGTGGTCATAAAGGCCCTAGGTTTAAGAAGCAATCACTTCACTCAGACAATCCAAATTTCCACCATCCACAGAAGGAGATGTGATGAGACAACTCTCACAGGGCCTGACTGACCACGTGCTATTGACCTGAACAGGGCAGGAGATTGATGTGATATCTCATGATATGGTGACATCCATCCTCTTCCACTCCACGGCTGTGAGTGAAACTCTAGTGCTGCATCAGGAATTTCTTCTGAGAGCTGCAGTGCTGTTAGGCAGTTTACAAATAGAGGGAAAATTGTGAAGGTTTGTTCCTTTTTCAAAGCCAGCCACAGGCAATTGCTGTGCTTACTGTTGAGAACCTCATGTCAGACTTGTTTTGTCCCAGGCCCCTGATCCACAGGTCCTCTGAAAGGGTCAGGGAGCAGCTCTGCCTTCACACAATGTCTCAGGAAGCAGATGGTACCACTTAATTTCCCCACATCCTTCTGCATTGACTGTGTTAGAGACATGGGTGGGAACTAACAAATAAGACTCAGAGTTTTTAAGCCAGAGCCAATTTTGGCTGAAGAGAAGAAAGTAGCTAGAACAAAATTCAGTTTAGCAATCTTTGACTAGTTCTAGCTTCTATGACAACAGTTATCAACCTGTGGGGGTGTATATCCCCACCTGCTGCTCAAAGTCTATGTAGCACCAGCTACCTTTTCCTGTTACTGTGCCTTAGCTGGGGCCCTTTCTTCCATAAATAAATGTAGACCCTTGACCAATTTGTAGCCTACAAACATAACTGAGGGAAAGCATGGGGGAAGGTCACACAGGACAGGTAAAGATGAATGCCAGTCAGACAAGGGGAAATAATTTATCAGCTAAAGAACACGTAGCCTGCCAAAAGCATTTGAGATTTCCATTTGTCTCTGAGCAATAAAAGGCTTCAACATAGGTTCCCTCTGCCATCACAACTATGTAAGCAGATTTCTACAAAGGTTTTTTGTGTTGTTAGAAACTCATCTACTCATGTGAACAAGCATACAGCAGATACAGGAAGCCCACTGTACATGGAACCCTACAGGTACAGAGCTGCCACTCAGATCCACCCAGAAACTGAGCAGGGTGTGTTAGTTCTTAGAAATGGCATTTGAACAGTGCTCTAGGAATTGTGCTGACTGCTTACCCATTTCCAGAGTGAGACAAGGTGTAAATGTTGATAGGTAAAGCCCCATGAGACTCACATTTCTCCTTTTGCCATGTTACTGGAGCTGTTGATGACAGAAGTAACTCAAAAGGAAGTCTTGCTCCATGTAAAAGAGAAGGTTTATCTAGTCAGAAGGACATCCTTAATTTGCTTCTTGCCCTTGGACCAATATATCTGTCCATTTACTGGGAAGAGACAATGATCTTACAGTGACAGCAGAGAAAGGTGCAGAAAAAAACTAGGATTCATATCTCTTTCTCAGTGATGTTCTGTTACAATTTTCCAAGTAGGACTCAGATTTCTAGGTTTCTCCTGATTACTTGTCCCTGAAAAAAAATTTTAGAAGCAAGAATGAGCAGAAAATTGGCTGCAGTCTGAGAAGTAAAAGGGAGGAACTTTTATAGCCCTCTTCAGTTAAGGTGCAGACAGCAGTTAACCCAAAGTTTCTCTCCCCTGCACATAAGGGGTCATGGGTAATCACTTATGACTAATTGCACACTTGTGTCAGGGAGATGCCTTTTCACATCTGGTTCAGATAATCCCACAGTCCTGAAATGTTCCACCAAATGTTGCAAAAAAATACAACCTGTGCAGTGTAACAGCTGGCGGATGACCCGAGCCTGCAGACTGACACCTAATAACACATTTGTACCCTGCAAGAAGATCTTGTTACAGCATGGTCATTTTACATGATGAAGGATTATCATCCTCAGGATGAGAATTCCACCTTTAAAGTAGAGCCATAAACATTTGAGGAAATGCTAACAAACTGACCAATGCTCTATAAAGGCAAATGCCAAACTTGGGGAGAGGTCAGGACCAAGAAAGGATCCTCATCATGAAGTCTGAGTAGCAGCTTCCCAGGCAGGGGTCTGAACTTTCAACACATCCACAGCTTCAAGCTGTCCCATGAATCTTTTTTGTAAAGAACTCCCTACCCACCTCAAATGCATCCTTTATAAACCCTTCACAAAAAGATTAAGAATAGTTAGATATGACATTCCAGATACACCAAATGGTGACAATGTTTTTGTATTCCCAAGGAACTTGTGTTGCAGATTTTCAAATGGCTTCACCAAGATATCCCATACTTCATTTACAAGCACTGATCACATTTTGCCAGTCCACTCTCAACATGTTTTTAATTATTCATCAATTGTGAGCTAATTAGCTCTCTCTAAAGTGTATGAACTTAGTGCTTCAGAAGTTTGACCCATGTATGATTTCTATATGTATAGCACAAGCAGTGTACTACATGTTTTGTGCCCAGTCACAGCCTGCTGAGTTTCAGTTCACAGCACAACCCTGCATGCATGACATTGAGGAGAAGTCTCTCTGCACCACGAGCACTCTGCCAGGACACGAAATTACTAATGCAGATGCACCCTCTGAGAAAAGGTTAAAAGATTTCCCTAATCTCCAAAGACACAAACAATTAGCCTTCTCAGCTTTAGAACACCTGTCTTCCAAGATAAAACTCTGTTTCTACAGATAGTGTATTCAAACATGTATAAAGATTTTGTAGTTTATCAGAAAGAAAAACTGATGGAAGATATGACAACTGTGGGGTTTTTTAGCTCCAACATCTCAAATGTTCAGTTTAATGACGTGAAATTTGTATATTCAATGAACTATAATCACAGTGGATATCTAAAGCTACAGAAGTAGCTCCAGAAATTTTAGTATATGTGGTTCTGTATTACAGAGACAGTGAGCCACAGAGTTCAATGCTGCTTCCCCTTTATTTGTGTGCTCTAATAGTAAATTCAAGCTGACTTACAAAATTACTTGTTGACAATTCTGCAGCCAAGACTCCCATCCTAGGCCTCAGTGCTTTAAATACTTTAAAAAGAGAATATAACAGCAGATGTATAAAATTCTGTACTGGTCAAGAATTGTGGGTTTTGTGAAAGTGAGAGGAAATAATGTGCAAAGAATCTTGCACATTAATAATGAGTTAATAATAAGGTAATAATAATAATGAGTTTTATTAATGTTGAAATATAGGGAAAGACAAAACCTACATCCAAATCCAGAGAAAAGGTATAGCAGAGAGAAAATAGAAATTAAATAAATCACCAAAAGTGAGAAGAAGTAATATTGCAGCCTTCAGTTCCCTCTACTCTTCCTTTCACAAAACAGTGCTGCTGGTTATACAGATTTTGCTTGTGATTAGGAAGGCACATACATAAAAATATACTTAATCCTGAAAGACAACCTTGTCCAGCTTTAAGTACCCAAATTGCCAAGCTGTTCTTCAGAGCACTGCATCCTTTGTGCCATGAGGTCATCCTGGACATGTTGGCTCATTTACCTCCCTGGAGTTCTTGTAGAAGCACCTCATGTTCAATTTATCTCCCTGACACAGAGACACGTGAGAGTGGCAGAGCAGAGCTCTGGCTGCAGAGCTCCTGGCAGGTCCTCCCTCCAGAGGGGGACAGAGCCAGGTCTGTGCTGACACACATCACACTCCCAGGATGTGTCAGATCCCTCCCCTGCCATGCACTGAGCCTGACTCCAGGCCACCCCAGCTCATGGGCTTACACTCACACAGTCTGGAAAAAAAGACATTTGGATTTGAGTCCAAAATAAAATAAAAAAAAATCAATAAAGTCAGCAAGATTGAAGTGAGCTTTGAAATAAGGTAAGATGTTCTACTCAAGGTTGGTTTTATTACTTAAAGAAAAATTTTAAAAAGAAAAAAAATCAACCAAAAAAAAAAGCATAAAAAACCCACACACACCAAACAGAGGCAAGACTGAGTCCTTTCTATTAAAAAGTATGGAATAAGGGCACAAACTTCTGGTACTATTTTCCATTTTCATGAGAGACCAATTACATCTAAATGCAAAACATTTCTGTTTGCAGTGCCAGATACTGTTTCATGGAAGTAGAAGGCCAGTCCTTCTAACCAGAGGAGAGGGATCAATATCTGGTGAATGATGCTTCCTTTACAAGACCAATAACATGACTCTTGGAAAAAAAAAAAGTGCCTTTTTTTTTATTACTATAATCAAGAGTAAATTCCACCATTTAAAAGACTTAATGCTAGAAGAGCCAAAATCTTTGAAAAAACATTGCACAACATGGACAAAAGTAGATCTCCAACACACAAATGGAAACCTACATTAATGAAACCAGCTGGGAGTTCCATACATCCTCCAGCACATGGGCTGTATGTTCCACAAATTGTGAACTGCAGATGTAGGATAAGTCCTAAAAAGTTTATGTTAGGTGAGAGTCCACTTTATGGGTAGCACTGGCAAGACTCCACAAACCAAGTCAATTTTGCATAGTGAAATACACTCCTAGAAACAAAACCCAGCCCTAAAGCAAAAACCATTTTGTCAGAGCTACACACAAATGTACAAGGTGTTGCTCTCAGTCTATAAACCAAGTTAAAAATATAACAAAAAAATACTTGTAGAAAACAATGAGGAAAATTAGGGGGGAAATTGATGTATTAGTTATATAATGTAACAATAATTCCTGCAGTTGGGACCCTGTTCATAATCTCATCCCTTCAGCAGCTCTGCTAAGGCAGAACATGCTGGCACCTCCAAAGAGCACACGTGTTTATTCACATCATGCTGTGCACCCTGCCTCTTATTCATGCTAGAATATTTTATGTCTCTGGAAAGTAGAGCCTAAAAGGCCATGAAGGGGGCAGCTCTTCAGGCTTTGTATAGCAGAAGGCTGCATGAAGATACACGAGACAGATTATCAGCACCCAGCTATTTCAAAGAGCCCTTTTAGAACTATCATATTGAAATATGTCAGAGGTATAGGTACATCTTTTGCAAAGTCTAACAACACAACATATCACAAGATATACTAAGATTTAAAATGCTATTTCTTTGACTTTTAAAATGTTATTTTCCTTTTCTTCGGAAAGGCAAGGGAAAAAAATAGAAAAACATAAAATTACAGAAAGGTTTTTTGTGTGAAGGGACCTTAAAAATCATCCAGTTTCAACATTCTGCTATAGCAGGGATACCTTCCACTAGATCAGGTTGATCAGAGCTCCATCCAGCCTGGCCTTGAGCACTTGAGCACTTCCAGGGATGCAGCATCCACAGCTTCTCTGCATTACTTGTTCCAATGCCTCACCATCAAAGCAAATAATTTCTTCCTAATTAATATCCAATCTAAGCCTGCCCTCTGTCAGTTTAAAGCCATTGCTTCTGGTCCTATCACTACATGCCCTTGTAAACAGCCCCTCTCCAGTCTTCTCATGAGCTCACTTTAGTATTAGAAGGGACTCAAAGTCCTTGGAGCCTTCTCTTCTCCAGGCTGATCAGACTCAACTCTCTCAGCCTGTCATGCTCCAGCCCTCTCACCACCTCCATGCCCTCCTCTATATTTCCTTCAACAGGTCCATGTCCTTCCTGTGTGAGGACTCCAGACCTCAAAGCAGCACTGCAGGTGGGGTCTCACCAGAGCAGGGGGCAGAATCCCTGCCCTTGCCCTGCTAGATGCACATCTTCTAATGCAGCCTGGGCTATGCTTGGCTTTCTGGGCTGTCAGTGCACATTGCTGGGTCAGGTTGAGCTTCTCATCAGCCAACACCCCCTAAATCAGTCTCCTCAGAGCTGCTGTCTGCCCATTCTGCACCCAGCCTGTGTTTGTGCAGCCCTGACTCGGGTGCAGGACCCCACACTTGGCCTTGTTGAACTCCATGAGGTTCCCATGGACCCAGCTCTCAAGCCTGTCAAGATCTTCTGGATGTCATCCCTACAGTCCAGTGTGTCAATCCCACCACACACCCTGGTGTCATTGCAAACCTGCTAAGGGTGCACTCAATCCCATTGACCATGTTTACAACAACAACAACAAAAATTAATTAAAAAGCTAATGACAGCTTAATACAAAATTATTAAAACTGGGCATCATTTTCTGGAACTATACAAATAAATAATTCCATCACCCATTGTGCTGTGCTAATAAAGCAAAGACAGCATAAACTTGCCTCGAGGAATTCTAGGTTTCAGGGGTGGCAGAGCACCAACACAGCCAGAGTCACATTGCCCTGTTGCATTGGCAAGCAGGGACGATGCTGGTTCAAGTTGCCATTTCCTCAAACTGCTCTAATTTGTGCCCTGGACTGGTCCCACCTCCAGTTCTGGCCTAAGGTTCGGTTTTTTTCGTGTTTGTCTCCCTAAAGTGGAGATCTTGAACCCTTAACCAGCATTACCAGCATTTTAGTTGGAACTAGGAACAGCTCCTTGATCTCACCCATGTTTTCCCAATTTGGATTCACAAAAGGAAATTTTAAAAACCTTTATGAAAACCAGAGACAGGCTGGAAAACTCTTAAAAATGTGCATTAGTCCCAGTGGTGTTCTCTTGTTTTGTCTGCAACCACGATATATAATTACATAAACAGGAAACTCCAGACTGACAAACCTCTCAGCCATAGGCTGCCTTGCTGAGGTAATCAGATAAAATATGGATCCAGGCTCATGCTCATCCTTCAGGTTTTGTTTAGTGGTATTATTAAATAGGTTTAACATTGTTCCTCCACCCTTTGCCCTAAATTTTGGGTACTCTTGGCAGATGGATTGGGTTGCTGTGGGAATATTTGCAGTGGAAGACAGAATTTTTTCCTATATATTCCTGTTGAGACCTTCAATAAATTAAATTGGTGGTTTTGAAGTTTTTCTGCCTACTTGCTACCATAAGTCTCTAAATAGAGCCTCTATAGCTTTTTCTGTATAACCCATCTTAGTGTTTATAAGGTGGTAGAAGTTGTGGAACTTACCTGCAGGCTTGCCAAGGTCAGTGTATGAGCATAGCTCTGCTTTATTAGACTTTGGAAACATTCCCATTTAGAGGTTCATTTTCAAATGTATAAATCTCAGTTGCTAAAATACCATGACCTTCTAGCAGCTTCTAAGCAAAAACCTACACTCACCTCATACATCAGCATAAATCTAACTCATATCACCTTTTATTCCTCCTCCTTCCACAGCTGGTCCAGGACTCAGTGGGAAAATGCTGAGTTTCACATCTCAAGGGAGCACTTTGCTTTGCAGTGGTTGCCACTGTACCAGTGTGGCAAGAGCCATTTTTATCTTTGTGAGTTCTTGCCAGAAAATAAAAAGATCCTAAAATTATTCTGAACTCCCAAAAATAATTGCTATAGCAAACAATCCTGAGCTATAGAAAATGTGGAAAAGAATTGTTCTGCTTCTTCTCCTTACAGCTGAAGGCAATGAGATTAACTTTTCTTATGTGATTTCTGCAGAGCTGCTACACATACATTCGAAGAAACTTTGGGGAAAAAACAAATCTAAGACCAGTTTTATTCCAGCAGGTGCAGGGAGAAACAGTTTGCACCTTCATGCATGATCCAGGACTACTGCCCTCTGTGATGGCTCTTCTCTCTACCCCAAGAAAATCACACCACATTTCATTTCTCCCCACACTTTAAAACTTCTTTTAACTCAGAATCATCCCCAAAGAAGCTCCAGAGCTACTCATAAATCTTCCTGGAGGATGTACAATACAAGCCTTGTCTACTGGTACCAGCCAGCTTGGCTTAGGGGACCCTGATCTGAGCCAATTCCACTAATTCCTTGGATGGTAGCAGTCTCCAGAGGAGGAAAGACTGCAGGCATCTGCATACTTACTCAGAAATTCTCATTATGTAGAGGTCCATGTTGGTGGGTGTTCTTGTCAGGATCATGCTCAGCCAATTCATATCCAATGTGACTGAAAATGTGAAAATTTTACCATGTTGCCTCTTGGGCTTGAAATTTTTCCTCCTAAGTCTTCAAGATGAGGTTAGATCTTACCTCCAATGACAGATTCTTTTATTCAATCAGTTCAAAACTGAATGTTTGCACCTTTTTCACTACCAGTAACAAATAAAAATAGAAAAAAAAAAAAAAAAAAAACAAGAGAAAGGCTCAGAAAAATGGTAGCCAAGCAATACAACTAAAATGTTGGATTTACAACCTCTTTATTGCCACCTATAACCCAACATGTCCTCCTGTCCTTGTGACTGAACCTGTTCATTCTATACTGTAGGCCACATCCACTCATAGGATTGTTCAGTGCAAAATACAGGCTTTCATGATCAATACAACTGTGAAAGAGGGACAAAGGATAAATACATCTATTAACTCTCCAGTGTATAAACCATTTTTATTCTATTTTTCCACAGCATTCTTGTGGATTGCCTGCTTATAATACAAACTAAAAAATGTTGAGAAATAAAAGAGGAAGACATGAGTAGAAGAAACATTTTTAAAAGGAGGTAAAGTAAGACAAAATAAAAGAAATTTGAAGTGCAGAAACCTACAAAGCACAGGAAACCAAGGAAAGGAGAGCAAGGGGGAAAGGGGGTGAGCATTGCACAGGAACACTCACAGCCAGTGTAGACTGATACTTCTAAACCTTTTCATGTGCAGGGAGAGTAACACTAGAAGTGGTAATGAGCTCACTCCATGGCTGGAGCTCTTGCTGCTCAGACTGAGTCCCCAGCTCCTCACTGCAGCCTGGAGCCCACCACCTGCTCCCCCAGCCCACCAGCCCCACGCAGCACAGCCCCTGCTGGGGACCAGAGGAGCCTTGTGCACAGTCACACACACACAAGCAGAGGGGGAAACTTGTATCAAGGCTGTTCAAAGCATTATTTTCTGAAGAGATTTTGTTTTTAAAAAGTCACAGAAATCCGAGTCCCCTGCACTCTTCTGTTTCTTCTGCCTCCAATGAGCACCAGTATACACTCAGTCAGTGTTGTGCTGAGAGGTGCACTCCCACCATCTTGAATGAAAAGATTATTTTAAAGCCCCCCAGAATTCCCTAAAATCAAAATACTCTGACTATTATGCTGTCGGAAACATTAGAGTCAATTGCTAAACAGCAGTATTACGGATATAAAATAAATAGCATACTCTTTTAATTAGTTTACAAAGTGCCATGCACATTCTAGATGCTCATAAAAGATAGTTTCCTACCCAAAGAATCTACTTCATGGCATAATGACACCACACCGAGTAGAAATGAAAGTAAATTAAGAAAGTAAACACCAAGAGAGGCACCATTAAAACACAAGAAAGACATTCTACATTGGATAGGGATAAAGTGGGAGACAGAATAATAGGCCTTCTAGCACTGAATCTACACAGCTATTATAAGAAAGTTTTTAATTTAAAGCCAGTTCGATTCAGCACAGTTAAATCTCACTGAATTACAGATTGGTACAAGCCAGATATTTGTGCCTGTGCTGCTGCTTGTGTAATTTACACTGCAGCCCTAAGTGATTACTGGATCAGCCAGCTGACATATGGGAAATATTTGCACAGAGCTGTGACACGGGGAAGTTTGTGGTTAAAAAAAAAAGGACACACACACACACACACTCACACAAAAAAAAAAAAAAAAAAAAAAAAGGTGCTGTTAGTACAGAGCCTGTGCCACTCCAGCTGAGTGAAGCCAAAGTTTCACTTGGAAGTTTTCCCACCAGAACTTCCATCCTCTCAACAGTGTTAGTTAGAAAAGTCTTTTGCATTCATAATGCTTTGATTTCACAGGAAGAGAGACCTATTGCAGCAGAGTAGCAACTGCATCTCTCTCTAAAACTACCTATTCAAAGTATTACTAACTGAAATATTACTAAATGAAAATTAGAGTTGTCAGGGGAACTCAGATGTTGAGCTCTACTTATGTTTGCAAGGTCTATTGAAGAGAAACCTCAGCTGCTCCCACTAACAGTGCTGGCAACATATTCAGGTTTCTTTTCCTTTTCTGCTAACAGTGCTGCTCTGCCACTGCAGTGCCAGGGAGTGCCAAAGAACAGCAGTGCTGCCTTCTTAGCCAGGCTCAGGTTCCAGCTCATCCCCACCACTGATCACTAATCACCCCAGGTAATTCTTGCCACGAGTCACCTGGAGGTGCAGGTCATCTCTGAGTGAGCATCCTGCAATTTCATTTCTCCCTCCTGCTGCTCCCTGAGCATCTTCAGATGGAGATGTTTGCTGTGCTCAGAGCCTGCCATGCTGCAATTTGCTGCTACACACTTGAACTGATGTCTCAGGCCAGAGGTAGGAGAATTAACACAAATAAACGAGCTAGGCTGTAAAGCCCTTTTAAGCCCACCTGAATGATAATTGCTTATCTAGCAAAGGAGAGAGAGATCACATTCAGATTGTCTTTTCTGGTGTTATTACCCCAGATGCTGGGTTATGTTGCAGAAAAGGCACAATTTTGTACCATGGAATACCAGCTCATTGACATGCTTTGGGCATGTCCTGTCTCATTTATTCAGCTTACCTCAGGAGGACAGGCACAGAGAGGGGCTACCAGCCCTTCAGGCTGCATCTTTGCCAAACAGGGTTTTGTCATTACTGAATTACTTCTAAGATACAGCTTCTCTTCATATAACTAGGTTTTAGTAGGGAGAAAACTGCTCAAAATTCTTCCAATGTTCTTCATGCTTTCTTAAAAAAAAAAAAAAAAACTAAAAAAAAAAAAATAATTTGACACTTCATGCATGAGATGAACCAAACCAATTCATGGAAACGTACATCCCATAACTAGGGAAAGTATTTTGTTACCATTGGTGTTAGTAGCTTATGAGAACTGACAAGATCACAGCCCACAGTGGTGTGGCTGAATGCCTGCAGAAAGAAAAAGGCTTTTGTAAGTTTGTTGGAAAGAGCCTACTTGCAGCCTTGACTTCTGACTGAAATGGAAGAAATATTCTACTTTCAAATGTGAATCAAAAAAATATTGCTAGCATATTTCTCTTCATCAGCCAAATTATTTGTCTTATAAAAACGCTTTTTTGCTAATTCCTCAGAGGATGACAGCTGGGTGGTAGATTTATACAGCTAAGAAAAAATCTTGAGAGGAATCCAAGCATTTTGAGGCATCTGAACTTTTCCAAACTTCCAGACCTTTAGAGCTTCATTCCTCACTGCTAAACACACAGTAGATCCTCTAACCATGTCATTACAGCTTACCATGAATAAAACCACCCAAACCCTACACGTTTAGGAATGTAAATCAATAATATCTTGCAATTTTATCTGAGGTAAGAGTCCACAATGAATTACTTCTGAACATTCAGTGGTAATTACCAAGGATATTCTTTGAGGATTCAGGGAAAATATGGGAGAAGGGGGAAAAAAGATGGCATAAGCCTTGACACTCTCATCCCCTTAATTTTTAGAAAATAAAAACACAGTAATTTTGGTTTTTTACATTTTCCATTGGTTTCCTATCAGTAAGGGAGGAGTCAATGGATAACATCCTGGTGTGAGGCAAAACTCAGTATTCATTAAATACTCAAATTCAAATTTTTCATGCTGGATTCAGAACTTAGGAAAAGCTATAAGTTAGTATTGGCAAGAGAGTTTTCAAAAACAAACCATGGCATCTTTCTATAAACTGAACAATTGGGATTGAGATGCACATATTTACACAAAAGGAAGAGAAATAAAAACTAAGGAAAATATCACTGCATCTCTGACCACACTGAAAGAAATATTATAGATGTGGTAGAACCAAAAGACACCAGGATTTTCAAGTAAGAGCTACCTGCATTTAATCTGAACAAATGCAAGCAAATACATTTGGATCACAGGCAGAGGGAGTAAAGCCTTTTCAGTTGTAGCTCCAAGTTTCTTGAGAAGGGCTTACAGCTTGCAGAAACACCTGTAAAGGAGCTGCAAACCACCTGAGGAGTTGAACAGTGTGCTCACAAGCACAACCTTGTCAGAGAGGGATGCTCAGGTGATTCCTACCTTAGCTAGCAAGACCAGCTGAGCTCTGGAAGCACAGAATTCAGAGCAGGCTGCTCAAGCACAGCTGAGGATCAGCCTCTTCTCTGTGGTGTTTGGCCTCCACACTTTGCTGGCTACTGGTAGCCAAACAGATTGATAATATTAACAAGTTTTGCCAACAGTTGCTTCTTCAGGTTTGCTCAAGCTCAGCTACTGGTATGGATTACACTGCAGGTATGCACAATGAAAGCAGTCAGCACCAAAAATTTTAAAATAATAATAATAATAATGCAAGCAGGGAAAAGCAAGAGAAATCTCTTGGCTAAATGTCTAAGGATTGATAACAGAACCATTTTCTGCATTTTCTTTTCCTGGCTCTGAAGTCAAACAGCAAGGACAGACATACATCAAAAAAGATGTAAATCACATTCCATAACGCTTATATTTTGCATCCTTTAAAATATCCTGCAGTTTTTGCCCCAAATATTAATTCCTGTCCTAAACACTCTGTAATCTTGCTCTGTGCTTTTAACAGCAGCCATGTTTTGACACAGGATCGCTGTATTCCAAGGGTGAGAAAAATCAATGCACTACTGTTTAAGTGGTCTGTAGACTGCTTTGAGAACCAACCAGCAAAAGTGCCCTGCATTTATTTCATTATTTATTGTTATTGTGCAGAGGTGCCTATAAAGTCTGCTGGAATTCAGTCCCCATGTGTATTTGATTGCTGGGCTCTGTACACGGACAGAGGGCACCTCTGTCCAATTAGGAGCTTTCCAAGGAAACATGGCAGAGGTATCCACTCCAGGGATTGTGTTTTATTTACTTTCCTGCTTAAACAGAAATATCAACAGGTTTTCCATTGCAGGACCAGACCTGACCATCCTCATGCACATTGGAAGGCAAAAGAAGTCTTTTTTTTTTAAATATCTGCTACACAAAGAATTAAAATACACAAAAGTTCCTCTTTGTCAATATCAGAAATACACATATTAAGAATGACAGAAACCATGTGCATTTCATAAGAATAACCAATACTTGGGTTCCTTAAAAAATATATATCTTTCATATAATCTGGCCAGGGATACATGATGCTGAGAACATCTCAGATCTCATGGGTTCCAACTACTAAATACTACACCATGAGTTTTGAGTAACTTGTTGAAAATCCCATTTATATCTGTACTAGAGCTAGAAAATTAGCTCGTTTGCCCATATTAAAGACCCAAAATTCAGCTAACCTGATCAGCTTTCTTTTACAGTGATAAACATTTGGAAAAGCAGATTGGATTCCATGTCATTCCATTCCATTTCATTTCAGAAATCAAACCTGTAAATCTTTTTTTTCAATTTGTAAAGTGAGCTGACAAAGAACATTTCATACAACTATGTTTTTCATGGTCTAGTACTCCAGAGAGTAGTGACAACTCTAGTGACAAACTGCTGTCATCTGACTGTCATCACCATCCTCTAGTATCTAAATATTAGCAAACTGCCTGGGAGCTTGCCAAGAGACAGGCCAGCAGAAAAACAACTTGAATGAAGGATTCTAAGATTGCCTACTTGCTATGTAGGGACCCCTTTAAAATGCAGGACTTCTGGAAAGAACTCCTGGACTCTTGCCTTTAGGCTGGATAAACTTGTAAACCATCTGACAGAAAGGAAAAAGCATCAAGAGATAAAAAGGGACATGAAATTTCAAGGTGTTTTAAATCATTTCCTGTTAGATTTTTCCTCTAAAAATACTCTTATGTTCATGGATAGAGATTTTAAAAATAGCTGAGTGGCTTCCTGGCTGAGGGAAACAGAAAGATACAATTCAGGGTTATTGGCTGCATAGCAGACATTACTTTCTGGTTTTCTCTGTGCATTTGCACAGGTAGTTGCCTGTATGTGCACAGCCATAGAATCAGAGGATAGGCTGAGTTGGAAGGGACCCATCAGGGTTATCAAGTCCAACTCCTGGCCCTGTACAGGACACCCCCAAGAATCACACCATGAGCCTGAGAGCATTGCCCAAACACTTCTTGTATTCTGTCAGGCTTGGTGTTGTGACACTTCCCTGAGGAGCTGTTCCAGTGCTAAACCACCCTTTGAGTGAAAAGCTTCTCTGACATCCAATCTAAACCTGCCCCAACTCACCTTCCTGCTGTTCCCTCTAATCCTGTCACTGCTCATGAGCATGAAGACATCAGTGCCTTCCCCTCTGCTTCAGCCCAAGATGTGAAGTTATCTTCAAGTTAATGACAGGCTTGTTCATTTATTTTGGTGCCCAGTGGTCTAAGGAAGACACTGCATATTCCATCAGATCCTACCAGCTCTTCAGACAAATCACTACTTTAAATATTCAGATACTTTGCCACTCCCAAGAGCAGAGCCTGAATCAACTGATTTCTGTTTCATTAGTATCCATGTATTGCTGTATCATATACAGCATTTGTAACAAAAGCAGTGGCTTTTCTTCTGTTTGTTTGGGTTTTTTGTGTTTTTTTTTTAATGTCAGAATACCATTACCAGAGGACTTGGGAAACTGCTGGAGTTCAGTCCCAGGCAATACTCTGGAACAGAAATTGATATATCTTCCATGGGCATTGGAAGAACACAACTGTAGCAAAACCAGGAGAGCAAACTATTTAAAACGGGCTGAAAAAGACAAACCTACGTGACTTCATGTTGTGTTTAATGATACATTTGCATGTCAAGATTACTCTACTAGATGTGGCCACTGCTGGTATTTGAGACATGGTGCAGAATCCATGCAAAATCCCACTGGGAAAGGGGCTCAAATAGCTGCTTTCTCTTTTCTGTGCTGCTTAGACATATTCACTTGGCTTGAAATAATCAAGTAAATTAAACAGATTCTTCATCTCTACCTCTGCCTTAACTCTTCACTCCCAAAGCTATGCCCAAAGCCAATTATATAGAATCCTATAAGGTAAATATCCCTGGTTGTACAAAAACAAACTCACTACATGTTGTTTATTTTTATGAACTTCTAAGAATCACAAGAAAAGTCATATTCTCCAAACACACTCAAGAACAAAAAATGGTTATATGAATGTATTGGCAAAAAGCTGATACAAAAGACTATAATTTAAATCAGTCACAGCATTCATAAGGAAACAGATTTGACTAAAACATGACTTAATCAATGCTTCCCAACTTACATTCTCAAAGTAGCACTGTAATTAATAGAATGTGATGCTAACAAGAAACATTCATCAAAAAAAACCCCACTGGAAACTCACCAATCATCACAGTTAAATATCCTATTTGAACTCCTAATTCCTCAATTTTTACTCAGACAGAAGGAAGGATATGCCTCACTCTCTGAAACAGTTTTGTCAAGGATTATTCAAGAAACGTTTGTTCAAAGGACATTAAGGGTTTTGAGGGAACTTTCACAGCCCTTGTTTCTTTTTTTACCTCTGGAGGGAGACACCTCAAGTCAGATCCCATAGGCAGGGAATACCAGAACCTGGGTTGCAAAGATTTTACTTTGCTGTAGTAAAGCTGTGATGTTACATGAATTTCCTCAGAGCAGGGCTCACAGGGAAAGCATCTGTGGGGTCCCCCACTGGAAAGGAAGAAAAAATAGAAAATCTCCATTTGGAAGGCTCTTGTAGGCTCTAGGATCTCACATCCCAGTGAACGTGTCCAAGTGACCAAACTCACAGCTAGAAACAGTAACTTAATCCCCTCTTCCAAACACATTTCAGACACATGTGGAAGCCACTAAGTGCGTTGCAACAGATAAGTGGCCACATATAACAAAATGAGACTCTTCAAAATAACTGTAACAGACTGAGAAAAACAACAACAGAAACAGGAGCAAATAAAATAAATTAACAGAATGAAAAGAAGGCATATTAGACCAGGCCTAGAAGGTCAGAGTGGAATCCAGTTCACCTTATTTATATAAAATTTTGTTTGGAAAAGGATGTCTGACTTCAGCAGACCCATCAGCTTTTACATGAGCATGAAAAGGGTTTATAGGAAACTAATATCAGTGTCCAGAGCTGGAATGACAAATCCCAGTATCAGAGCAGAAAGCTTTCAGCTGGCAGGGAGACTGAAGGGAGTTCTTGAATGAGTAAATCCTTAAATGAGTAATCTATCTACTTATTACTAATAGGAGTTAGTACAAGAAAGCAGAGAATCAAATCTGTACCTTTCTGAATCCAAATGATTTTCAGTAGAAGCACAGTGCCCAAATCTTTATGGAAATGAAAAGGTGACTCACTGCTTGCATATAAGTTTGTTTCAGAAATTATTATCTTACTTGCAGAGTTACATTTTGAGTAGGTGGTCTCCCATTTCTGAATTAATATTAGCTTCCTTTTTTTAAAGGCAGCTACAGAGCCTGTAAAATGCTAAGGCTTGTTTCACAGTCTTGCCATTCTGTGCTGTTTAAATAGCACAGCTCTAGAAACCAACACATTTTGAACACATTACCCACCCACATTACTAGTCATTCAAGGAGCAGCTGTGTCCCAAAGTCTCCTGCAGCCTGGAGGAGTTTGGAGATCCCAAAGACAGCATGGGACCTACTCACCCACATTGCTCCTCATCTGGTGCACTTGCACAGGAGATGAGGCCACTGTTCCAAACACACCTCATCACCTTGCTTTGCTTCATTCTTTCCACAGGGTGACCTTTCCAGTCACCTGCACGTTTTAGTTTAGAGGTCTTTCTTTGTTTTCTGAATAGCTCATATTTTTAGCTCTCAAGCATGTGCCCTTTGACTCCATATTCCCAAAGGACAGTCAATTTGGTCATACCTACTTGCTTTTCCTAAACCACAAAATAACACTCAGACCCTTATGATACAGTGGTTACTTCTCCAGACATACAGTTTTGTACATCTGTTGCTATTGTGTCAGATCTCTTTGGAGGTGTCTTATTTATCAATGCTCCTTTTCTTTCAGCATAAATAGGAAATATTTCTTCCAGATTTGATCAAATTATGAGGACTTTTTGCTTTTTCCTCTCCTTAGGAATGTTTTTCTGATTAACTGTTGGAAATTGCATAATTAATAAGTGTCTGCTTGTATGATTTTGAGGTAAGGGTGGCACACCACTCTTGGTGTCACCAGAGATAACTTTGGGTATTCCCTGGCCTACAATAGGAGAGCTGTGTCTTTCCAGGGACACATTAGACCTCCAAAACTTCTGTATGATGCCTGCCAGTCCCACAGAGCTGTCACAGACACACCCTAGGGAATCCTTATAATGTGGGTGCATGTGGCTGGGCAGCAGAACTGACCTCTGTCACTTATATCAGGATTTCAATAAGCCATGCAATCAAAATAGGCTCAGGAGCCTTCATCCCAAAGAGTGCACAGCACAAGAATTTATAGATGCTCGACTGAGGTGTAACATAATGTCTGTTTGTACCCTGAAGACTACTGAAGGTGCAAACTGACTGGGAAACAGCAGTCAATACAAACATTCAGAGCAGAGACAGCAGGCTCTTAACCCATAGAAAGATAAGACAGTTCTTGGCAGTGAGTGTGAACCTAAAGGAAAGACAAAGGAAACTCTCATAGAGGCTGGATGGAGAGATTTTAATAATTTAGAGGAAAGACAGCAATCTTCTGTGATTAAAAAGAGTTTGCCACAACAGCCTCCAGATTTAGAAATCTCCCTACAGCTTGTGGATGCTTCAGATTGAAAGATTGATTAACAAT
This sequence comes from Oenanthe melanoleuca, assembly GCF_029582105.1. Taxonomy (NCBI): domain Eukaryota; kingdom Metazoa; phylum Chordata; class Aves; order Passeriformes; family Muscicapidae; genus Oenanthe; species Oenanthe melanoleuca. The sequence goes on along the minus strand of NC_079337.1, from coordinate 56,198,001 downwards.
GATGAGGGGTTTCCACTGTTTTATGTCCTATGTGTTATGTGTAAACACACATATACAGAATGTCTTTTCTTCCTTTCCCTTCAGTTTCTTAAAAATCTCAATAGACAGAGACATATATAACCAAAAAAAATATCTGTTACAAATTAGTTTATAGTAGAACATGAAACTGAACTCAAAAGCCTGAGTACATGGTCAGTAGAATTCCTAAGCCCTAAACTAGAATAACCCATCACCCTATAGTCCCTAATACTGTTTTTTGCATAAGCACACACACACATGTCTAAGACATAGGACTGAAATATCAGGACTCTGTTCTTAGCTATGCCAAAGCTTTTCCACCTGGCACTAAACATTAGTTGCAGATAGCTTAAATCATCACAACTATATTGAAATCATTAATTCTTGTTAGCAATTATGTGCACAATTTTTGGACAACAAATTTATAGTAAGCATACTAAGCTGAACTAAAAAAAAAATCATGTTCTGTGTCCATGTTTGACATAATAAGATGCAATAATTTTTTTGCATTAAATAACACTCATAGGAGTTTTTAAATTATTAGGTTAAAGATTGCTGCCTATCACCCTTGTTCTTTCAAACAAGCTGAGCATCTTTGGCTTGCACTGAGTTCAACCAGAGCTGCACTCCCTTAGTTTGTATGAAAACTTCACACCCATGTAAACATAGGAGTAGCAGAGAAAATAAGGATGAAGAAAGAACCTAAAAGGACAGAACTGTAATATCTATATATTAAAGTAATGTAAATTTGATCTTCTTTGTATTTAAATTGACACTGAGAGGGAAATCTTGTCATATTTTTGAAAACAGCTCTGTTGGTAGCTGTAGAAAAGCTGTCAGAGGTACCTGGCCTTCTGCTGCTGGGTCACTCCTGCAGAAGATTTTTGAGCCAGTTCAGCCTCTCACTAATAACAAACAGATGTACTTAATGCTACTGAATGTAAATATTATTCTAAGGCACTTTTGGCTAGTTTTCCATGAGGCCTTATTTTGAACTGCACATGCTTGTGAATCCCCCTGCCCAAGGGTTCTGCAGGTGGCCTATCTCACAGTGCCATTAGAAAGTTAATTACCTACAAGGGAAGTTTAAACAAGTTGTTCCAAAAGCAGTGGAACTAATAAAGCCTGGTTTCCTAGAGATTTGTGGCTTGCATCATTCCCTGCTCTGTAATGCTGCAGTCCAAGCCCCTTTTCCATTCTCCTTTGATAAATTCCCCTCTCTGTGATCCACACTGCTCTCCTCCACCCCTCCTGCATCCATCAGCTCCAGGTCAAGCAAGAGGCACTGTGCTTGTTTCTGAACACTGAGCATGCCAGTGATCAAGATTCTGCTGAAAATTTTTGTCTATCCATGTACAAATGTCTTTCCTAGCTCTAGTTTTCTCATAATAAAGAGGAACTTCACAATTTTGAGAAAACATTGGCACTTAAATTCAGTAAAAATGGCCAACAAGTTCAAAAATTTCATTAGAATAAAAATATCTAATCATACTTGGTGAATATTTTTGTTAGATATATCCCTTCAGAAATTCAGTCAAAACTGTTCTTCATTTCATATCATCTATATATTCTCACATTGGTTAAAAGGACATTTTATCCCTTAATCTTCTAAATAGTATCAAATCTTTAAGACCATTCAAATCACTGTCTTCTTTATCCCAAAGATAATTAGGCTTACAGAAAGATAACTGCACACCTTCCAAAATTTATCAAGTAACATGTAGTACTAAAATTAAAATGAGAATTTTAATTTTTTACTGCTGCAGGGTACGAGATTACAGTCTGAACCACTCTTGGATACCTGAACTCTTCAAGGACCAAAGTGTTTTATTTCCTTTTGATAAGCCTGTCCCACAGCTCTCATAGCATCTTTTCTTCACTAAGCAATGGTCTAAAAGTGTAATTTTCTTGGACTTTCTACTCAGTCCTCCTTATGACTGTTGTGAATACCATGGGTCTGTAACCTATACAGTGCAGGTTTCCTAGCCCCTCACTCACAGAGAGATTAGACTTTTACAAGAGAGACCTTTCTTAATAGCAAAAATAATAAATGTACCTCCTAAAATAACATCTGTGAATCTGGCCCAACTCACCCAAAGATATTTTTCTATCACCCAGTAACTATAACATGCGTGCACATTACTATCCCTGAGCTCTCTGGGCCCGTTTTGATTAATCTTTCCCCAGGACACAGAGCCTTCCAAGCCATGAATCACTTTGCTTGATTTTGTCTGCACTTTTCCATGTCAGCAGTTTTCCTGCCCCACCACATGATGACAAGAGCAGCATGCAGCGTTTGTTGACTGCCAAGTGTTGTACTCACTGTCACACACGTAGAGAAGGCAGTGGAAACAGATCTGCTTTATTTAAGGATGTGCAGTGACTTTGTAGGCATCTCTAGATTCATCTATCAAAATACCAAACCTCTCTTCCCAAAACAATCCTCAAGATTCCCCACAGACTGTGTGAACATTCGAGGCAATTTTTTTTTATTACAAGTTGGTATGACACAGCCCACAGGAGCTCAAGTGGTCACTACACGCTTGCAACACCCCAGGAGTAACATTCATTTCTGTTTCTGTTCAGATGGCTGATTCCATCTGAAGAGCCTGACCAGAAATTCCCTGTGGCACTCCTGCCCTCCCCAGCACACTCAGATCCCCCTCTTTAATGAGCACAGAGCTGCCCAGCTTCTTCCCAGTGCCCACCAGTTTCATATCAGCCTTGTCCTTTGAGTCTCTCCTTGCCCCTGTTTTGATGTGTTGCTGACTCTGCAGCAAATCTACACCCTTCTTTTGGTGGAGAATATGTTAAATACTTTTTCATTACAATAGTCATTAAAGTTCTATCATGAGTCAAGCCTTTGGTCAGGACTTTGTTTACTCTGCATGAGAGCTTCAATGGAACTTGTTCCAACTGTGCATTCATCTTACAGCTGATGAGAGATATAGGGAGAATTTTGTTTTGACCTTCCCAAAATAAACACTTTCAAGAAAAGAGATACAAAATAAATAGCAAAAAGACTGTAAAATATTGATGAAACTTGGAATGTCTTAGAAGATTACATAGTGTCTTCCCATGTAAAGAGATTAATTTCTTCTCAAAATCCTCTTTAAACTGTAAATTATCAAATAAACATTTATTTCAGTCATTAGAAATTTAAAAACAGAAGGATGAAATTACTAGAGAGAGCTGTTAAAGGAAGAGGAGGTTAAGGTTCTAACTCATTTTAAAACTGGTTCTAGCTGAAATCTCTGGTAGGATATTGTAGAGAAACACACGGGCAGCAGCAGAAGAATCCAACCCTCTGCTCAGGGTCTGGGGTGGGCTGCAAGCCCCAGGCAGAGACATTCACCCTGCATTCACAGGGCCTGCCCCTGCTCAGGCAGTTCATCTGGCTTGTGATCCTGCAGGGAAAGGCAGTGAAGGTGTTTTCCCTTGCAGCTTTTCCCACTTCTTCAAGGGAAAAAGAGAGGCGGAGGCTGGGAGGAGGTGGGAAGAGAAATGAACGCCTAGTTGTTCTCTGCAAGGGCGGCTATGAAGAAATAAACAACTCACATTACTCACAGGAGGGGGTGAAAGCAGTGGAGCCAGTCTGCAGGAGCTGGATTTTCCTGGCTCCAGGAAACCCCTGCTGGAGCAATATATTTGAGCCACCTCACACCCTTCACTCCCTTATCTGAAACAAGCTGGCCACTGGCAAGAAGCGTTTTGCCATGCAAAGAAGCATTTTGCCTTCCCTCCCTGACTGTCCCCAGCTTCACACAGGTGAAGGAACAGAGGATCAAAGAATCCAAGGCACAGGCAGAGACTTCTCAGAAGAGGAAAATAGCCACAGGAGTCACAAGGAGCAGGAAATTCCAGTACCATCCAGGAAAAAGATGGGAATAGGCTACACTGTTTGCAGAGAAGTCCTGGCTGTAAAGTTGCCAGCTTTCCTTTTGACCTGCAACAGAGTTGGTGGTGTGGCAAACACACAGCAGGGAAGCTGCACAGGGACTAAGGAAAGTAAAAACACCACTTCTATTTACTCACCAGGTTTGAGATTTGAATGGCAGCGTGGCAAACTGGAACACAGTGCATCTGCTGTAGTTTCTGCAGACACAAATTGTTTGAACATGTTTAATCCAAAACATTTTACCAATTTTGAGGGGAAACTAAGCGAAGTAAAATACACATCTTCTTAGAGGCTTACATTTTAAATATACAGTTTCATACACATGGAATACTCAGAACTCTACATATCTGCTTTGAAACCCATAGGTTAGATCATGCCAATGCTAGAGCTCTTGTCTTTCAAAAAAAAAAAAAATTTAAAACCTCCAGCTTATTTTATATTCTCCTGCACTCAATATAACTTAAAATTACCTTTTCAACTGTCCCATTTTTTTCAGAAGGATTTCATACTACCATCTATTTCTTTATGCTTGCAGTAACTAACAAAATGGGATTTCAACCAAACTCACAATTTGACATAACCCCCCAGAATTATGGAATATAGTGTGAGTAGTGGAAACTTCTGGGAAACATTGCTCTAATATGCAACCACCAGATGACTGCACAACACATTTATAACTGTATTAGAAGAGTAACTTAAAATCTGAATATAGCCATTGTGATGAATGATGGTATTTGAATTGTCTTAGAAGACAGATTTCTCTTCCACTGAAGATATATCATAGGGGAAAGATTTACAGAATTCACTTTTCATTCCTCAGTTTTTCTTAAAGCAATACAGAAAAACACACAAACTCCAGGTCAGCCCTGAAAAGGCTGCAGCCCAATGGAAAGCAGAGGCAATGCAAACTGAGCAGAGGACCTGCTGGGAGCAATGCTGGGAGCATTTTGCAAGGGCAGGACACTGTGTGACCCACCTGCCCTCAGGTCACCTTGGCCTTGTAAGTTCCTCTAACACCAGCCCCCCACCCATAACCTCATCAGAGACTGCCAAACTAGGAATCCCCCATCCAGCTCTCAGGCAGGAACCAAATGACAGCCTGGTAGGCAAATGGACAAACCCATCTCTCAGTCACTTTCTTCAAACCCATTGTTTGGTACCTTTATTCAAAATAAAGGTGGCTTCTGGCCCCTGCCTTGGATTTGAAAATTTCTCTTCCAAAGAATAGAGCCCAGAAGTCAGGCATAGACAATGCACAGGAACACTGAATCACCTCTTTACATCTGCTTATCATAGATAGATCACTTTGGTGTCCAATTACATTTTTTCAGACACAAATTAGGCATCAAGAACCTCAAGATACATTGGTCTGCAATAAAGTTAGGTCTAATCATCACCAAGACTTTGAAAAATGTGTTAAGTCCCTTATCTCAGAGTTTACTCTTGCAAATTGTCACCTTCAAGCCATTTGAGGCAGGCACATGTCAGAGGACCAAGCTGAATGAATTGAATCAGCTCTGTGTGTGTCTCTGCAGAGCAGCATGAAGCAAACCCTCATCCTGTTAGAGATCCAGAGATTTCAGATCTCCCTTCCTGCATGATCCATTGTCTCTGCTAGTTGCATTACACCATTATCAGTTATCCCAATTCTGACCAGGGCTCTTTCTCTAACATTAGGATCCCATGCAGGAGCTTCCCACTTGCTGGCCAAAATTTCCAAGAGCAGGCTCTGACCCAACTCAGTCTAGCATAATCCACTTCCTAGCAAATGTACAGACTTTATTAGTGGGCCCCAATCTTTCCTCACAATATTGCTGTGCTTCAGCTTACCAGAGTTCATGCTATGATCATCAGCACTGTACTTTCCAGGAGGAAAATTTCCTGGGAGTCATCTTGCAGTCTAGGGCCAGGGATGAGGCAACTTGCAGTAGTAAAAAAGAAAGGCTGAAATGTAGCTCCACTGGAGCTGGCCAGTGACTGAAAACCTGAAACATTCCCAGACAAAATCCTGGCCCTATTAAAGGCAATGAGCAAATTCTCACTGATTTCAGCAAGATCTGGATTTCCCCCAGATGCACTCAGAAAAATGTGTAAAAAATCAGCCACGAGACTGAGTCAAGTATTCATGTTCCTGCTTCTGTAAAGAACCAAAATTCTCTCAACCCCCAGAGCATGAAAACCACCCCCATATCTAGTGTAATTGCTTTTATCTTCAAAAGCATGGCAACTAGTCCAGAAAATGGATCAAGAGGCTTGTTAAATGTTAAACAAGTTACACTCTTCTGTCTCTCCCCGATGTTTCCTCCTGTTTATTTTAAAAGGGAGCTTTATAATCCAAGAACCTAATTCCCATCCTGCAGTGTTCCAGCAAATGAATTATGGGCATTACTAGGCCGATAAAATACTTACAGGATTTCAGAATTAGTTTTACCTTTTCTAAAATCATCAATTCTAAAATAAAGAAAGAGGAATATCCGGTGGAAATGTGTTTTATCAAAAGGAAAAAGACTGCACCTATATTTAGTCCCATTCAATACAGACAGTTTCAAAGGAGGACTGTAAGTAAAACTCTTAGACAACACTGTATAAACACATTATTTAAGCTACATTCTGGATCTGATTAATTGTAAAAGGAGATCAAATGTTAACAACTTAAGAATCTTCACTCCCATCTACACATAAAGAGTACTTTAAAAAGTACCATAATTTCAGAGTAATAAATAAGACCTCTCACCTAAATTATATGGAGATTATCTTTTGGTTGCTTTAAGGTGAATGCACAATACAGAGTTTTTATTGCAGGCTCATTTGGTAGAAGTTGCCCATATATGGCTGCTGGGAGAACCAAAGAGGAAAATTATGTCCTTTGTAAGAACATTTAATTCACATTCCTGTTCTGTTTTCTGTTCAGCAGTTATGCTTATGACAGGTATGCATTCCTGCAGTACTTACAATGTGTTTTTATATGAAAAAGACATTCGTATTCATCCTTAGCTGAGAACATGTCTTGCATTGCTCTGAGTGTTACAGTAATCCTGTTTCTTAAGAGAATAAGCCAGGCCAACTTTCTCAGTATTTAAAGTCCAAATTCAATTTGTATCCTTACCATTTTGCTTCCAGCTATTTTCTCAAATACTGGAAAACTTCCACTAAGCTCTACTTCTTACAAAAATATATTGAATGTTTATTGCCTGATAACAATTACAGCAATTTTCAGTATGATTAGAACTGCCACATCCTGTAGTCACCAATTTAAGAGAAAAGGAAAAACCATCTCCAGTCCAAACCATAACACAGATAGTCCACGCTCACTCCAGATGAGAGAGAGCAGAAACACAAGCATGTGATCCCAAGCTACCAATACAGGCTTTTATGTGCCACATATCACCTTATAAAATTCAGTAATGGAAGTGAATCCTTTATTTGAGGTTTCAGCTATTTTCTTTTTTCTTTCCCTTTTCCAGAAGCAGACATACTGGCCCAGAGTTTCATTTTGAATTAACAGTCAAAGTAGTCAACCTTAAGATGGAAGACTTACAAGGAAAGCAAGCCCAGTATTTTGAGAAAATTACAGCTTTAAACTCCGGCTGAAATCTACTTCCATGAGTTTTCATGGTGCACAATCAGACTTTTGGGAGAAACACCTTTTGCTTAACATAAATGAGTCTGGCATCAACCAGCAACCTACCCCCATTGCAAGAGCTCAGCAGCACCCAGACCCTGAATTTGGATAACTTCAGGCCAGGAAACATGGAAGGAGCAGGGGAACAGGCACACAGCATTGCTTCTGCTCTTGCTTCAGTGTCACATTGGAATCAGCAGCCAGGATTTGTACCAAGGCACCACAGCATTCTGGTATCTCCAAAGCTATGTCATCTCTGTATGCCACTGTATCCACCCTCCTTTAAAAATGGACACCAGAAACCAAACTGGGTCTGATGTATTCTGATGGCTGTAATAAAAAACAAAGATATTCCAGAATTCAAAATGTCCACTTCTCTATAATAACCTATCACATCTTTAGCCCATTTACACAGGTAACACAAAGAAAAAGTTTAACTTTTAAATTTGCTTTTCTTCAGAAAGCTGTAATTGAATGGTTTGACTTGTTAAATCTAAGAATTTTTCACCTCAGAATTCAACTAAAGTTTAAAAAAAAAACTTATTTTCTATTGGAAGCATGAGAGAAAACAAAAAAGACCCAATGTTTTATCTTGAAAATGGTTAAACAAGAAAAATAAAAGTATATTTCTTTAAAATTGCACTACTCAAAGTAACCTTATTCTTTAAATAAGCTCTTTTTTTCCATTATATGCCGTTGTTTTCCAGCAATAAATGGATAAGAATCTACCTAAGGAGATGTAATTCTTATTTCCAGAACTGACAAGGGAAGAACTTAGGTATTTGATTGGTGTCTGAGCTCAAACAAGCGTGACTCAACCAACTTCTATCTCCTGAAATGAGCCTCAGGCCATCAGCCCTGCACTACTGTCCCACCCTCTCCTGTACCCTCCCCAAAACCATCCCATTGCATGGATGTACCACCAGGGTATCACCTCATCTGAAACATGACCTCTCCCTTCAGCACCTCCATTGTCTCCTTTGCTTCCTGAAGTTTCTATTTCTCACCAATTCCCTTTTGGCCCATGGGCATGCACCTTGTTTTCTTTGGATATTAACCTCATGTTTCCTCATAAACATGCAATGAAGAGAAACCTTCAGAAAGAAAGGAATATTATGTGATAAAACTCAGGAATCTGGTCTTTTGCATTCTTTGCCTTATTGCTGGGGAAGGCAATTTGCTGTAGGTCTGAAGAGTCACTGTATTATTCATTGGCCTTGACCAGTTAGGCACATAGAAATATTTCTGTATTGTACCATTTCTGTCTATTTTATGCTTAATATTTAAATTGTATATGACATAGTTAGGATGCTTTGTGTAGAAAACAGATAAGAAGTGCTACAATGATGATGGCAGCATTAGCTGTATGGAAAACTATCCATTAATTTTTCTAAATTAATTTTAATATTTTTCAATACTGTGTCAGAATGACTTACCACTTCAAAACAGTAAGTGAATACTCCTGTGGATAAGCACTTTTTAGATTTCAAGTGCATGAACTTCATAAGAAAAAGGCAGTAAACCTTCCAAAATGTTAGGTAATGTTTCTAAAAACATCTTTGTTGTTAAGGAGCTTAAGCATATACCTTTTGAACTTGCACTTAAGCAATTATGGAAAATATCATAAAGCAAATATGAAGAAATTATAAAGTGTTGGAGTCTAACACCTGAACTAAGTTCAAGCCCTGTGGAATATGTTCATTGTTTTAAACTTAGTTCAGAACTAACAAGTAACACTAGTCAGAGCCAAGATGAAATATGGAAACTGTCTTGTTGAGAGATGAATGCCTAGTACAAGCTTACAGTAACAGGTCTGGACTTTCTGCTTATATAATAGGTCAACCAGACAAAAGCTGTATCTGCAGCTGAAAGGTTCATATTTATGAATCAGGTGCCACCTTCCTCCTTTTCCCCTGGTCCCAGCGCATTTCTAACATAGTGGAGTTTTGTCTGCTGCTGGTTTTCACTGCTGTTACGCTGTAGTGACTTGAAGGATGGAGCTCTAATTCTTTAACCTGATGCAGAAACCTTTGGGAGAGAACCAGCCCTCCAGATTTTTTACTTATTTACTCCATACATGACTCATGGCTAATAACAGCCCTGTTTTATTCTCCCTTCTCAACACTGCTCAGAAAAAAAAAGAGAGCATGTTTCCTGTCCAGCTAAGCCCCCAAAGAATTATGATCTCTTTGGTCTCCTTGAAACTAGGGCAAGGCAAGGAGTCCTTTGACTTTGAGGGTTTGTGAGTCCTGCCACAAAGCCAACAGATCAGCTCTGAAGGCAGAAGCAGTGGTGCTGCATGTGCTGAGCAGTTTATCCAGGACTGGCCTGCCCTGAGACACGTGGCTGGCCCCTGGTCCAGGACAGCCTCAGAGAGCTGTGCTCACAGGCTGGAAGCTCTTGTTCTGCCAGCTGCTGCACAGCCTCACCCCAGGATGTAGGAAAAGCAGGATCCCAGCCTCGGTCAGCAGAAACAGGCTCACCTTGCTCACTCAGCTGCAGCACATTCTCACAAATCCCACCCACTGTGTGCAGGTGCCCAAGTGCCTCTGAATGCACAACCTGCTGCAGCAAAAGGCAGAGCCCTGTCTGCAGCTGGAAATGGCCCCATGTGCCACAGCTTGGCAGCTCTGAGCACAAGAATGCTTGGGTTAGGTGAGATGACTCTCCACCTCGGAGCACTCGCTCTGTCTGTGTCCATCAGGTGGTTGGGTGATGCTCTTAGACAACAGAACTGTTTGAAGACTGGATTTGGACTCACTGATCTTAAGGGGTCCTTTTGAACTAAGGATATTATTAATCCAAGGAGCTGGGACTGGGGTGTCTTCGTGGTTATGGAAGAGATCTTATTCAGTGCTCTAGTCCAGTAAATGAGCTTCATATGATCCTTTCATGACAGAGATGATTGACACAAACGCTGCAAGGTCTGCAAGTTTTAAAGGCTGTTTTTAAAGGGAACAAACTGCTGAGAAGTAGAATCAGCTGGGATGATTGTGTCCCAATATAAATATTTTGCTATTATATGTGGACTGTCATTAACTTCTATTTGAATGAAAGTTTCACAAACAAAGGTTCCACCTCCTACAAAAAAATAAAAATAAAAAGCTATGGGTTAGACAGGGTAAAATTCACATTGTTAGCAACAGAGTTCAATGTGTTAAAAACCATTAATCATGCTGAGGTCAACCAGTGCTTTACATATTTCCTCCCCAAACTCTGTCTTGTGGGTGTCTGTCTCCTAACAGGTTTTGTATTGCTGAGTTGTAAAGCGTTCCTGATGAATTGCTTTTGGCACTCAGTCCAAAGTCTTGAAAGCCCAAGTCCTTGAAAATAAAAAGCAGAACCTTTGTTTAACATCCCTGTTGGACACAGCACTGGAACACACTTTACACTGTATGCATAACAGGAGAGGAGTCCATGGTCTGTGGATTGGTTTGTCTGTGATTCAGGGAGGCACGAGGCTACCAGCAGTGTTAGAAAGCAAAGCCACTGGAGAAATGAGAGCACATTTGAAAGAAAGGCTATTGATATTAATTTTTTTCCTCCTTTACTCTACCCCACTAACTCTGGGACTTGTTACTGCCTCTCTAACTCCCACCATCAGACAGTGATCCAGTACATTCTTCCTGCTGCCCTGTTACTCTCCCTGCCTTTCCTTAACCTCTCACTCTCATTAGTTTCCTCACACTTCTGACAGAAATGTGCCTTGCTCTCCTTCACTGTTTGAAGAAGAAATGCACAAAACCCATTCTGGCTTCCATCCTTTTATCCTGCCTCTTCAACAGTTGCCATGAACAGTCATTCTGAATTCTTCCCCACTGACCTCATTCTTTACTCAGTCCAGTCTGACTTCTCCCTTGAAATTTCATCCTTCCAGATACAGTACATCTCCTACTTGAATCCAGATATTCTTATTCCACCTTTAAAGTCCCTCAGCTTTCATCTTTTGCCATGCTTCTGGTCACATCCAGCCTTCCTCTTCTATTTGTGTCTTGATTTGGCATTCAACATGTCTCCTTCCTTTTCTTTCAATGAAGAATCCAAACACTCCATCTTCTGCTTATGCCCTTTCTCTTTCAGTTTCCATACCATCCATACCACCTTAAAATTACAATCCACACAATTTTTTGAGCAGAATAATTTTATCAGCTGTGTATTAAAGAGTCAAATTCATTACATTCAAAATAATTAGTACTGAATTCTGTCATTCTGTAAACAGCAATGTTCCTAGACTGCAGAGAAAGTGGAACCCCTCTTTTTCTTTTTTTTTTTTTTTTCTCTTTCATTATATAAAATTATTGTCTGAGAACTGCTATGGTATTTTTAAGCAATAAGTATCAAAGCAATATATAATTCACTGTCATATGGAACTGTTATGCTATGCCATACAGTTTTACCTTATCTACACATACTCTGTCATAATTTATTTTGTCCTTCAGAAGACCACTCAGAACTTCCTAAGTTGCCCATAATTAATAACATAAAAGGACAACTTTTCTATTCTCAAAAAAATAAAACTTCAATTTACGTCCCCTTTCAGGTGTAAAAATTATAGTACTAATGTGCCTTGTGGCTGGGGGTTCCAGTGGGTTTATATGCAGGCTAATTTTTCATAAAGCTTGCAACTTGAATTGAAAGATCATTTCTCTTTATGTTTTTACAAAGGTCAATAGGAATCTCTTCCTGGATTTCAGCAGAAGCTTGATCAAACACCTGTTTTCTGTGATATTCAGCTTCATTCATCATTGTTATCTACTATTTATTCTGCACCACTTGACTAAGGTTGTGATTAAAACACAACTAAACTAAACAAGTCAAAGAAAGTTAAGAGACACTAAAAATCAGGACAGCTTTAATTAAATAATAAATGCAAATAACTGTTTATAACATAAGAAATGTATCATCTCCATAAGAATTAACAAACTGCAATGAAGAAAAAATTAATGAAATTCTGCAGTCTTCATTCCAGCAGGAATTTGTCTAAATACAGCGTTATAAGCATTTTTAAAAAACAGTTATGGATTGTTCAATGGGATTACAACTTCAGCTGTGAGTGAAAAAGCATATTGATATAGGGCAGTGGAGATCATCTCTTTCATTCCTGTGATTACGTTCACTTGTAATTCCACCTTTTTTTTGATTATTTCTCCATGCCATGTCTTGTCCTTTTTTACCATTAAATGCTTAGGAATGGAATTTTCTACTCCATGTTTATAAATAACCTAGCATAAGAGAACCTCAGTCCTGGTTATGAGATTCAGAAACAACTATAGTGACTTCATCATTACTCGTGGCCAGCCACAAGAACAGTCCCATTTAACTCTGGTTAAATAGGTCTGAAAGCAATATTGCTGTCAGCCTTTTGTTTTTGTGATAGAAACTGTAAAATAAATAAAAGAATGTTTCAAGAATTATCATTTTCCCTCCCATGTACAAGACAGCATGTTTTCATATAGCCTCTTCTGTCAACAAACTGGATGCACTGATTAATTCTTCATGGAAATCAGTGATCGATGTTCCACCTGGAAATTGCTGAGAAGCACTGCACTGGCCCCTAACCTCAGCTGCCCCACTATCTGCTGGGGGTAAGTGGATGCAGCAAAAAGTTTCTTGGTCCTTGGAGCTTGCCCGTGGTGTGGTTTAAAGCAAGCCCCAGCACATCTGACTGTGTGACCCCAGGGCTGCCTGCCAGCTGGGATCTGCCAGAACATGGTGTGCCTGGGACATTCCCCTGCTCCCACAGCAAGGCTTCTGTCAGGCTGCAGGGAATGTGCTAAGCAATGAGAACACCCAGCTGAGGAGACACAGCAACTTTCCAGACATCTACAGTGTAGAATAAAGGAGCTCAGACTGACACACTCCAAAGCTGTTTGCAAAAGCAAACTCTCTTATTCCTGGATTGAAAGATCACACCAAGCTACACCAGCTGTGGCTCTGGAGGAGAGAAGGGCAATGTTGCCTATGAAGGCATTTCTAATTTAATTTATAGGATAGCTAAGGTAAACAATGCAAAACTGCAATTGTATTTAGCTGAGAGAACTAAAATAAATCCAGACAACAAGGATTTGTGGTTTCAGGGCACCATTCTGTCTTGAAGCAGTATTATCTATCTTGTTCATTATTTTACATGTGCATTTAAAACTGTTCATCCATGGAAAAATCATTTTTATAAAATCAATTTATATAAATAGATGAGATATATTAATGAAATATTTTTGCACCCCAACTATCTTTGCAAGATAAAATACATACTTGGGATGGGCCTAAACCAATACCCATCAGCATGTTAAATTAGGTGTTTCTTAAAAATAACTTTTTTTTAATGAGGCTTAAAAGTGAGGCTCTAACTGCCAAGAGCACTTAAAAGTCCCAACCCATTTCCAGAAAGGACTTAATCAACAGCCTTGACTCACAGCCTCCTGCTCGTTCACTTCGTGTCCCAGGCGTACCCAGGATTGCTCAAGAGCATTGGGTGGTTATTGAATTCCTCTCCCATCGATCATGGTGCTCCAGTGCTGGGTTTCTGAAGCTGTGAATAGTTCTGCAAATCCCTGATGAAATGCAAAAAGCACTTTGGGGGAAAGTTGATAAATGAAAGCTCCATAGAACTTTTTTGTTTAGCACAAGAGCTTAATGGAGCATGATCGTGGTGGGTGGTGAGCACCCTCGATGGAGGCGAGGGGCAAAGCAGAAAACAATCCTGCTGAGGAAAAGGAGGAGGCAGAGACAGTAAACATGCAGCCCTGGGTTTGTAAGAGATGATTTTTGAAACAAGCATATTCCAGTATGCAACACAAATTTTCTATTGCTTTGAAATTGCATCTGCTTTTTATAAGACTCTTATGTAAGAAAAGTCTATTTGCCTGAATATGTGGTTACACATTTTCTACTGACTTTACAAATTGTTCAAATTTCAGTATTTGTTGGCTTCATTATAGACCAGTGTTATTACTGGCAGCCACTATAAGGTATTAAAAAAACTTTTTTTATTGTTACTATAGTGTGGCATTGAGGATCAGAAACTCATCTGAAATAAGTGAAAGCTGAAAGGGCAGGAGTCAATTTACATTGTATTACATTTTAATATCTTACTAAAATAAATAATATTTTCCCAAAAGGTCAAGGTACAAACAGATCTCCCAGATGTGTGATGGTTTCTGAGGTGCCCTCAATAAGAGCCTTCTGTTTCAAACTAAATCCTGCCTGATTATTCTGCTCAGTTGAAGAGGCTCCCTTTGACTTTGTGCTTCAGCTCACTTCCTACCCAAGGCACTTTCTGGACACATGTAGAGTTGATCTTCCCCCCTACTTTCATATTTTCTATTGGGTTTGATCTCATCCTAACTGAACACAGATTTTCCAGCACAATCACCATGAGAATAAGCAGTAAGGAGGAAGTCACAGTGTGATGATCCAAGCTGAAGGGTTGGCCTAGGTCAAATCAACAATAACCAGCCCTGTTCTTGACAAATTGCCCACTGCTGGGTGAGATGCTTCAGTGTCACATTTCTGCCAGTGTGGCACACTCTGACAGGCAGAGGAACCAGCACATTTCAACCAATTGCACATCTAAGTGGCTGCTAATCTAATTTAATTGCTCAGCTAATTGCCCATCTGAGTGGCACCAGGCAATCCTGTGTCAGAAATGCAGGCTCCTTTGTAGCATTGGAAAGGGAACACACACAGCATTTTGAGGAAACTAGAAAATCAGAAAAAACTCTATTCCCAAGTGAGATGGGTTAAATCTGTTCATTGCTCATGTTTTTACTTTGTTTCATCTGTAAACTGAAATACAAAAAAAAAAAATTGGTTTATAAAATCTCCAATTATACACTCAGATAAGTGTTTTCCTTCAAAATGCTAAACTAGAATTGTAGAAGCATGTGGAGCTTTAAGGCAGCAAACCTGTGCCTACATTCATCCTGATAAACTGAGACCACAGAATGCTCCTATATTAATTAACACCAGGAAAATTTCAGGCTGAAAAGAATAAACACATATGTGAATGTTACACAAGCTGTTGATTTTGAAAACTCTACAAAAACATCAATTATTTTTCTGTCTTTGAAAGTAAAGTGCTCAAAGAACATGAGAATTGTTTATAATTCATATGCCCTGAGTATGTACAGGGGTTCCCTAACTTTTCAGTGACACACCAAGTGCAGGGGCTGAACTATTTCACTTCACAAAGTTGCATTGAGTGCTAATGTCAGCAGAAGCCACTGGACATCCCCGAGGGCAAAACTCATCAGGTCTGCTCTCAGGTCAAGACATTCAGAAAAATCAGGTTTAAGGTCAAATGTGGTGGGACAAAAGGAGAGAAAACAAAGCCAAGAAGCCAGCAAAATGAAGCTTTCATCTCAATTTGTGGCAGCACTACATGCAGACTATTAGAAAGCACACATCCAGTTCTCCCCAGTTTTACTGGGGGAGAGGGAAGGTCAGCAGAGGAGTGCACGGCTTTCTGCAGCACTACAGCCTGACTAAATGTCCAGGATCTACTGGTTTCACTAGGTTTGACACAGCAGCTGTAATACTGTCACTTACAGCTTTGCCACGCTCCTGATAAACTGCCACAACATCAGCTCCATTCCTGGGTAAGACACAAGACCCTGGCTGAGCCCACTCTTCATAAACACGGCACAGGAGAAAAGATGGTCACTCACCCATCGGTGTCACACTGCAGTTGTGCAAATGACAGGTCATTTTGGCACCTACTGGCCAGTTCCACATACAGCATTGCTAAATTCCCAAATTCCCAGCTATGAGAATACCAAGGGAAGGCAGATGTTTAAGCCAGACCCAGTACAGTAAAAACTATTTTTCTTTCCTTTTAGTTTTTTCCCACTGGAAGTCAACATGTGATTGGAAACTGTAAAGGGAGGACTGATGGCTGAATATCCTAGGCTAGTCTGAATCAATCAGGTTTACTTTAAAATAATTTGAGAAGATAAGGACAGACAGGATAGGAAAGAAGAAAAACACAGGGACTGGGAAGCAGGATGCTTCTTGGAGAATGGAACATTTACTTTGTAAGCACCAGTGTGGCTAATGGCTCTAAAATAGCTCTTAGGCATTGAGGCATGAAATCCATTGCCAGGTCCAGGTGTTGAAAAAGGACTTGACTGATAAGAAAAGGCTGGCCAGAGCTGAGAGCACTACCAATGATATAAACAGCTGTCATTTGGGGGGAAAAGGATTAATCACCACTGGAAGCTAATCAGAACACCATTGCCCCTAAATACCGTTAGAGGATTATAGTATCAGGATCCACACAGAGAGAGGGTGCTGTTATATTACAAGTCAGTTAAAATACATCATGAAAGTAAAACCTGTGGTTTCGGGATGAAAAGATTAATGAACCTTACAAAATTTTGACACTGAGAGTCAAAAAACATTGTTACTGTCAATCTGTCTTGACAGGCTGGCACAGGTAGAGGAGCAGTAGATGCAGACACAAAGTGATGATTCTGCTTAGGTAGTTGGATTTACAAAATGGAGAAATGATTAAGGTACAGAAATTATAATACTTTTTGAGAGAGGAACCGAGTGCATTAATTGAAGCACTAATCCCTGGATTCTCCAATCTTCTTTGCAAGAGCTTGCACACTCCACACTTCTCTGACTGTGCATCTGAATAGAAAAAGGATCCCACAGTGCAAAGCAAAGCAAAGTTCCAAGAAGTGATCAGTTGAAAGCAGAACAAATTTTCTATCTTTCTGCTCTTCCCAGCCAGTCCTTTGGATTTAGCTACACTGTAGAAAGCTCAAGCAACAAGTCGTACCATATTTTTTGCAAGTAAGAAATGCAAGCAACATACAAGCAAGAAGACATGACAAACATACTTTCCAATTATATTTTTTTAACCAATGAAATTTAATAATTAGCACTAGAGTTACCATATATCACATTATGCAGCAAGGAGAGGTGAGAAATGGGCAAAAAAAATAGATTCTAAAGTGTTGAGAGCTAGTATTACTCCACCTTAGTCAGCCAGACTTGGACATGCAGCAGCTGTTCAGTTGGGACACTGAAGAAGTAAATTTATGATAAGAGATGGAAAATTTTTTCTCAGCTGAAAAGTTTGTGAAAAATCTTCCTAGTGAACATTGCTAGTAAGAGGGATCAAAGTCTTAAAAATATTTCTTTCTTCTCTCTCTTATTATGCTAAGGGCAATTTAGTTTAGCTGTGCCATTAATTGGAAGGTTTTCCTCCATGGATAAGGAAACTGTTTTAGATCCAGCATGGTCATATAATCAGAGTGCAGACATTTTCATACAAATTTGTCCCCTTCCTAGTCCTATTTCTTTATCACTCTCAACCTCCATATTTATTTATTTTTAGAGAGAAGCACTCCATTACCTTTTTTTGCTCTATGTTTTCACTGATTTTTTCCCTGCCCTTTTACCATACTCTTGAAATGAGACATGAACCTAGTAATGTTCAAGATTGAGCTGAACCTTGAAAGTGATGATATCTGAACAGATTTCAAATTAGACAAAAGGAATTCTTCATTCAGTTGCTTAGGAAAAGATATTAATCTGATTAGAGAGGTGTGGAGACTGACTTGTGCTTTCAAAGAGCACAGAATGTTTTTATATGAGTTCAGTATTTGGGATACTGAGTCATTGCAGAAGGATTTTGTACCCTACCACACAGAGGGGTCCAGTGTTGAGAGCACTCATGCAGAGTTCATGTTTTTCATGGGACTCAGAGAATATAGCCTTTTTTTAGGCAATCAGTTTATCAGTTATTATCACCTCTACATGGTTGCTATTAAAAAAAGCATAGCAAAGCTGAAAATTAAATACTATAAGAAACTTATTGAAGTTTGTCCTTATCTGGCAAAATGTGTCTCTTCAGGCTGTTCATCCCACTGAGATGGGGAATATTTTTTTGCTCTCCTCTGAAAATTGCAGTCCCAGTAACATCAAGCATTGTGGTGAGAGTGAGTGGAGCGGATTCAAGAGGAATTACAGCGTGAGGATTTGGCCTGTAAGCAAGGGCAATCATCAGCATCTGCAGAGTAAGAGGTGCTGACTGCATTCCTCAAGTGTTGTTAAACACATTTTTCTTTGTTTTTGACTTTGCTGCAGGGGAAAAAAAGTGCTGGACGTGGACATCAGTGTGTTAGGTGTAGCCTGACCCTGAGCAGAAGAACAACCTCTGTGACAGAAACATCACAATTCCAGTGTCAGACAAGAAGGTGCAGAAACTGCAGATGTGCAGGGAAAGCATAAAGAAAACTAAACAACTCCTCTTGAAGGGCAGCAGTCTCAGGTGCTAAGACTCTTTCTGTAGGCTTCTTGGGAAAATAGAATTTTAAGAACTGGTACTGAAAATCATCTGCATGTAAAGCCAGTGTCAGTCTCTCCTACCCAATAAAAGAACAAGAAAAATTCTTGAGTATGTGCCCTCTAGCTAATTCAGCTAAGGAGCTAGAGGGAGCATCCATTGCACCTCATTTTAGCAGTGCAGAATCAAGGTTCTTGAAACTTTATACCATCAAATGATGAAGCTAAAAGTCCCTGGTAGCCATGGAGCCTGAGGTCAGATATTCCACAGCTGCACTCCAAACACAAAAAGAACTTTTATCTTAAGCCTCCCATGATACTTAGATGCCTTAAGCAAAACTCTCCCCTTTCACATGCACACTAGGTTTCATCTCTACTGTGTGGGCAGTTAGTGGGATTCCCACTTGAGCAGAGCAGGCAGAATAGCACAGACAAGATCTCTTAATTCCTCAGGGAACAAAGTTTTATTTTAACAAGGCTGCCCAGGAAGATGAGAAGGGTGGTATTACTATTATTATTATTATTATTATTATTATTATTATTATTATTATTATTATTGACACATTCAGTTCCCTCCATCATCAAGAATTCATGTACCTATTCCCATTACATACATGGAAGAACAGGAAGATTGTGAAAAGATTCTGTGGCTTCATTCCCCTGCCTCACCAAGATTTTATCTCCTCATTGTATCATTAACAAGCAAACACACCACACTTTTGCTGGATAGGGAAAGGTACTGCCCTGTATGTTAACACATACCTGAGTGTAATAGCTCAGAGATGGGTTAAGAATGACACCAAAAAGCACTTAATAAAGCCTTTACTTCTGGTGATGAAGGCTACATGCAGGTACTAAGAGAATAAATACTGGCATGACAAGGCTAGGGTAAAACATGCATTACTGCTGTATGCTACTTGCTGTGCAGCTGTAGTTTGTGCAAGTAGAAAGAAGCCATATGTCAAGAGAGGGGAGAGAAGGAGTTCAGTAGTTGGCCACAAAGGCAATTTTGCATCTGTATGGGTTGCAGAAACCCCAGAGCCCACTTTTCCTTCCACTAACTATCTGGCCTCTGAACCCTGATCATCTGCTCCCCCTACAGCTATAGTTCTCCTGGCTTGTTTGAGGATTTAATTTCAAATTATACATGTGCAAAACCAGACTGAAATCCCAGTTTACCACTGGTTTGATCACTACTGTCTGAACTATAATTCTAAAATATAGTGACTATAATGTAGTTATGCTTCTTGTTTGCTCTTTGTAGTATAATAAGATACAGAAGCCAGGAACCCACTGTGTCAAGCACTGTGCAAACATATCCCTGTACAATTCTTCCTCCATGAGTTTACAATTTAAATACACAAGGGTTGAACTATGTTAACACTACTGCTACTTCCCTTTTTTTTAACTAGGCTCTGAAAGACCTAAACACCAAGTTGACTGTATATGTTATAAATATTTTCTAAACATTATTTACCCAAAAGGCAGGATAGCAGCTCTGAAAGTATAAGTACAATGTAGAGTCACTTAAGACACACACAGCTTTCCCATGCCTCTCCCTTGCAATCCATTTAACACAAACACTCACTGCTGTTTTCTCCTAATATCTTTATGTTAAGTATTTCCACCAAAAACAGAGCTTCCCTTTACCTTCAAGGCATCACTTGACAATCACTTCATTCCTTTGCCCAGACAGCAATAGCTTCCAACTGCCCCATTTCTGTCTGTGGCTTTTTTTTCCACACAATCATAAATTTTTTATTACATCTAGACATGGCAGAATGCACTTACAAATATTTCTGCTGCAAACTAATTTCTCCTTGATACATTTAATAGAGAGCAGTTTCTGTACTGTGCTGGACTACCTTTTTTTTGTCTTAGATGATGCCCAAAGATGGCAGGTCCTGTAGGGCCTATGGCTGAAATGTCTCTAATGGACAGCTTGACATTTGTTGTAAGAAGGAAACAAAGCTGAAGTTTATGATAAATAGAATGACACCTTCGTTACTGAATTAATTCCATCTTCTTCTTCCCAAATATGTAGCTTGAAAATTAATCCTTCCAGTGTGTTTCCCAGTGCATATTCTCTTTCTACCTTTAAGCACTAAACTGAATGAGCAAGGGACTGGTTCTGGTTTGTATCTCACACAGAACTGAGCAGTTCTGTAATTTGTGATGAATATGTGAAAGTGAACAAGGGAACATACCACCTGAAGTTTCCATTGCAGACCACTGACTAAACTCGTACCCAGACATTAAATATTGATTTCCAGAACAGACTGGAATAGTTTCTTGTTCATGACCCACTAACAGACCTCTTGTAATCTAGCTTTTTTCTTTCAGGAATCATATTTAGACTCAAGGTTTAACTAGTTGATTGAAGATGTGAAAATTTATGATCTTGATGAAGATTCTCACTTATTGTAAAAGTATATATTTTCTTGCCCTATTAGAGAATCTATTGCAGTCACAAATTATTTAGAAGTCATTATAATGAAAGAATTCCTCAGAATTATCTTTCTGTCACATGTGCATTGCTCAGGAAAACTTTCCACGTTTTAAGTAGTTTACCCTCATTGCCATCAGTGGCTTCATCTTCATATATTGAATTTTGAATAACCAATTCTGGTGATTAAAAATATCCAGAAATTTATTTAATGGACACTTATTTGCTGAAGAGCCTATCATTTTAAAGCTATTCGTCATGTGTTAAGTAGTTTATTGCATGTAACTAGCCCATTCAAAATTCAAGGAGCTTTGATTTCACTAATATTAATATTTGTCCTAAGTTACTACTAATGATGGATACCAGTTTGAAACAATCTCTTTTCCTTTATATATATGACCTGCAACCACCCAAGCTGCGAGCCCACTGCAGATGCACCAAAGTATCCATCTTCTAGTTACAGCCATGTCTAGGTTTTCCTCTTCTTTCTATAACTTATCAAAACAGCTGTAGGAGTTTGGAGAGAAATGAACAATCTGATTTTATTGTGTATTCTAAATAGTTGACTACTCAGCCAAAATAAACTTTGGCCTTCTAGTAGCTTAAAGGCAGTATTGGCACATGTAAAACAAAACATACAACAATACATACCACGATGAGTGCCAGATGTTCATGGCCAACAACACACAGCTGTTGGGCTTAGATCACCTGGGCTCATTTTAAAGCCAAAGACACCAGCCACCTTTGTTGAGCTGTCAGATTAACAGAGAGACTGCAAAGACTGGAAGCAAGGGTGGGTCGTCTCAGTTACACCAAGGAATGTCAATTTATGCCTCAACAGCCAGCTGTCATGTAAAACTCCTTGTGATAGACAGAACTAAAAATAACCCATTTGTCTTAAACACACTGTTATGCACTTTGCAAATATCTAATTATAGTTACTCTTCTATCAGAAGCTGAAGGTTTCTTAAGTTAACTGCAAAATCCAACTGACCACAATTCTTTTGTTCTTCTATCCAGAAATATCATTGAGCAGTTCAGAGAGAACTTATTCAGGAAGAGTAAATATCACCATGCCATAAATTACAAGCAAATGGACTGCCAACCCCTGAATTCTATATAATAATAAAATAATAGCTGGGAATTACTATTATCCTACATACTCAAGCACAAGATAAATATTGGGTGATACATATTCCTCATATGGAGTTTCAGTAAAGATTAATAATTACAACAAACTATTAAACTGTTAAAGATGGAGTTAATTACCCTACTCATGAAAGAAACTCTGGCAAAACAAGTCCCCAGAAGAGCACTTCCCTTAAAAAGATATAGCTAAAGGATTTTAAGTCATTTTGATGAAAACCAGTTGTAAGACTAAACACAATATTCCGTTCCCAGTACTGAATTATAGTAAAAGTAATAAATATTTTCCTCAGTTTTCTGAGCATTCAAACAGCAGGATTGTGTATTCTATAAGGATTTAGGAGTTACAGTGTTGGATTAGTGATCAAAAATTCTGCTAGTTTTCACAGATACAAACATAAACAAAATATTTTTAAATTACAATAACCAAGTCAATTATCTATTTTTAAACTTATTTTTGTTGATATTTATCCTATGAATTTCTCCTGTGGAAGACACCTTACAATCTGTTGTGTTTACACTTGTTGTATCAGTTCTTTCTCTGAAATTCAGTTGGGGCCAATTCCACAAGTATGTTTATCTGTGTGTTTTACCTTCTCATCTTCTTACTACTTGACAAAATCATCTTTTGCCCTTTTTAACTACATTAATACATAGAATAAAACTCCTTATGGCAAGATATTCTTGCCCATAGTAAGTAAAGATAAAGATATATTTCTGATTACATAAAGAAACAAAGTTTGAACAAAAGCAATCCTGACTGGCAGTCATCGTTCTACTTAAGACACTTACTGAAGACAAAAATAAAATTCACATGGTGTTAGCTCACTAAAGATTTGGCTCCTAGAGTCCACACATTAAGTTCCTCCTTCTCAATGTCCACATTCACATCCATGATGAATTTCCCCAGGACAGCTCTGTAAATGGTAAAATTATACACCCAAGTTTTTCAATTTTCTGTCTCTTACTTAAGAGGACTTACTCTGGCCTCACTTAGAATCAATACACTCTAATAATTGTCTGATGTGCAAATTAGGTCATGGCAGAAAGTTCAGGATGTATTCAACATTTTCTGAGAAATTTAAATCAGCCTTTTTGGAAAGAATTTATGTAAAGAATCTATGAGGCCCATCTGCTTTCCATAGGGTATGAGAGCCCATGAGATTCTTATAGTTTCATATTCTGCTATTAGTTAAGGGCTTTATTGCTTCCTAAATAAATACAGCAATTCAATCCATAAATTTACCACTGTATAACATATTTGGTATGACAGGCCTGACATTACCCATCTGATCATGTGATTACCAAAAACAGGTGAACAATTCTTCCTTAAAAGATGTGTATTTCTACATGCACTGAAAGAAACATCAAGGAAAAAAAAATTGAAACTATCGTAAGGAAACATAACAAATATCTTAAATATTTTCATTGCTGTAAAATCTCAGGGGTGGTTTCATAGAAATACCCCTTTTTTATTAAGTCTAATAAATTCAATGCTTCCTGAAGTTGTAGCCTCAACTGAAGAATTTAATTGCTATAATAGCACAAAACATTTATTCACACATCTGGTTGGAATTCCTTTTCTCTGACAAATTTAATCAGTGTAATTATCTATTTGACAGACACATAGACAAGGAGAAACCTCAACAAGATGCATGCTTCAATTAACCTTTCCAAAAATTTGTATAATCTAACAGATGGATCAAACTTTATGCAAGTATTTGACCAAAGGCTATAAATCAACAGTGACATGTTTTCTTTCAGCAAAGAAATTAATATTGTTTCACAAAGTTAGGCAAAGGAACTGTTAATCTTATATTGTTCCCTTCCTCATAAAACTATCTACTACATAGAGAATATTAATGATACAGAGTTCTTAACCGTGGCAAAGAAAGGATAGGTTTAATATATGTTATTCTTGTCACATCATTTTCTTTTATTAATGCAAAGAACTTCACAGCTTTACACTACAGTAAATTAATTCACAGTAACACTGATGAACAAACAGTAAAAGTCTCCAGAGGGCAGATCCCACAGTTACCATCTAATGTCACTGCACTCTGTCAAAGCAGAAACACTGCTCTGGTTTCATATTTTTCATTACATTTTAAAAAATGCAAAAAATAGTGATATGAAAATAAAATTTGACCAGGAGAGGCGGCAATATTCTAGGAAAAGTTCCTAAAGGTGATTTGTGCTGTACAGGAGAGAGGCTTATGTCAGTGCTGACCCTCCCTGTCCCAGATGTCACCAGAGTCCTGCCTGTCCCAGGGATGTTCTGCTGCCATGTCTGGAACATTGGCGCTGCCGGGGCTCAGCACACCTGCAGTCAGCTCTCTGGGAGCTGCTCTGGGTGTATCAGCTGAAAGCCTCTCAGTTTAGACCAGCCTGGACCTCCCAAGCTGCCCTCAGAAGGAAAAGCAAACTCGCAGCTCCCCCCCACTAACCAAAGCACACAGCAGCTGAAGAGCCGAGCGTGCGGCAGGTCACTGTCACCTCCCGATGCTCTCCGTGCCCCTGGAGCCCACCCACGCTGACAGCAGCACCCACAGGAGCTCCTGCCATCCCCCCTGAGGGCTGACACACCAGACACACAGCAGATCCCACCAGGGAAGGGGTCCATGATCAAACTGCTCCTGCCTTGTTGATGCTGATCAGCTGGCGCTGGCATCTTCCTACAGACCAGCTCAAGCAGCTTCAAACAAAGGGAAGAATTAAACCTGCGACTCTCTCCTGCTATGAGAGAGAGCACCACAGCTAGGAGGAATGCCAAATCCATTCATTATTTAGTCAACCTTCAAAATGAAGCCTTGCTCAGCAGCAGAGCATGTCACCGTGCTGCTGTCACAGTATGCCTTGAGATCGTACCTTGGAGTGGCAATACTTCTTTCTTACTCTTCCAAGCACAAGTGAGAAGCCATAGGAAGAAAGTTTTGTCTGGCATAAAAATAGAGTCTCTTGGTTATGACCTTCAGCATTCTGCTCTGTGAGAAGTAATAGGAGCTTTGACAAGAATTAAGGAGCTGGCAACATGCAGAGCAATCCAGACAGTATAGTGTAGAATTGGGTGGGAGCAAGAATTTCATTTAAATCTTCCACTTGTTAAATACATCTTTCCATCTGTCTTTGAGTCAGCAGCATCTCCCTCAAGGCTGACACAGAGCTCAAGAGGAAACGAAACTGCTCCAAAATATTTTTGAACTTAACCTATCAAGCCAAAATTTAAAACCATCTGAGGTTCACTCACTCTAAGAGAGAGGGTGGGGGTATTCCTTTCTGAACCATGAGTGGACTTCAAAGGTATACTCTTTTCACTTCAATGTGAAAAGCAGACCTAGTTCTTTAAAGCTACAAAGCCCTAATGCCCTTGATGTCTTAAAGATTATTTCAAATCAAAATTAATACCAGATGGGGAGGGGCAAGAAGGCCAGAAGAAGTGAAAAAAAAAATTAACTTTCTGTTTTATCTGCAGTTATTTTTGGCATTTCATAGAGGTACTTTAATTTCTTTACCCTTTACACTGCTATGACTAACTTATTCCAAACTTAACTGGTAGTGACTATTGGCAATTTTTCTCACTTGTCAGATAATCACAGCAGTTAATTTTTCCAGATTTTTTTATTTAATAGTGCTAGGCAAATACATAAAAATTTATTTGCAAATACTATTCCCTCATCGATTATGTCCTCTGTTTTTTCATTGCACTGGTATTTGCAACCTGTTTCTTTACTTAGGCCCTGGATCCTGCTGGAGATTGTGGACAGAACTTGCTGCTCACACAGAGCAGACAGTGGGATTGTGCATGAATCAAAAGCTATCTCACACAAACCATGAATACATGTGGTCAAACTTTGCATTTAGAGGAAAAACAAACAAAACAAAACAAAAAGATGCACCAAAAAACCAGAAAAAAACCCAGAAAAAACCCTCTTACTTCACAGTGTAGGAAATAGCTATTACAAATTCAACTTGGAAACAGAGAACAAGATAGCACATTTTTAAGTCTTATGCTTTCCATAAGGAAACAAAAAGAATAATGTGCAAAACCAACAAACGATCCTATGGCATGAAAAACTTGCAGTAACCAGCATAAGAAAAAAACCCACAGACTAAAATTAATTTGCACGGATTACTGATGGAACTTTAAGAACATGAACTCATTCCCAGCACAACCTGTTTGTGGTAACTTGGAAAAATCTTGAGGGATATATTTTAAGAAGATGAAAAGGTCCCTTTTTACAATGTTACTAGTTCAATCTAACTGAAAACCCCACAAAAACGTAAGATAATTTGCTTTAAAGTCTACTAAACTTCTCTTGGCAGCCTTGGCTTCACCATAGCTTATTTATTTATGCATGTATATTATATCCAACATATATATTATACTATATTATATTTATTATATTATATAGTATAACAATCAAGAAGCCAAAAGGAAAAA
Organism: Oenanthe melanoleuca; assembly: GCF_029582105.1. Classification (NCBI taxonomy): domain Eukaryota; kingdom Metazoa; phylum Chordata; class Aves; order Passeriformes; family Muscicapidae; genus Oenanthe; species Oenanthe melanoleuca. The sequence goes on along the minus strand of NC_079337.1, from coordinate 56,171,135 downwards.
CATTAAGGCTCCAAAACCAGAAACAGGGAATTTAGCAAAAAAGGAAAAGTTGCCTGTTCCACCATAGCGCTGTCTGTTCATGCCTACACATTTTGACACCATCTCCCATTACTTACTCTTTCCCCTAAAGAAACTCTCACCCAGATATTGGATATTTTCTCCCTCCCTCACCCAGAAAGGTGTGGCACATTCTGCTATTTACTGCCTGAAAGCCTTGCTGTGAGGGCAGGATTCATTTCCTCAGTGGTGGATGTGGTGCTGCACATCCCCATAGTGACTGACTGCTTCAACCACGTGTGCATTTTCACAACACCCCTGTCTCCATCCTCCATCCTCCATCACTCTGCTTGGTCCCAGTCCCTCTGGCCTTCCACAGTTTCATGCCCCACTCACCCAATTCCTCACCCAGCCTTGGTCTCAGCCACACCTACAGAATGAGGTTTCCATCCAAGTCATAACTCCAGCAAAATCAAAACTTAGAAAAGATGGAGTTTAACCCTGACTTCTTTGAATTCCTTCTGATGAGCTTGTCTCCAGCTCCTGTAGACCCACTCAAGAGGGGAAACAACCCCAACAGCCAAAATTTAGCCAAATTTTTAAAACCCTATGCAGGGAATTGGAAGGGGAATTTAACATGGTGAATCATTACAGGAGAAGCTGCAGCAGCTCTGCCAATATTTTTTTATACAAGAAGACACCAGTTTCTAGGAAAAATGAATTTGAACTGAGAAAAAAAAAAGAGCACATAGGGTTAAAAATACCCCCTGGACTAGAGGGAAGCAGTCACAAAGACTACTTATTAGTTAGGTATACCTCATTCTGCACCACTTTAAGGGCTAGTTCTCAGCAAAACATGCCAGTGAGAGAAAAGTAATTTTATAGAAAGCAGACAACTTTAACAATTGTAGTGAAAAGTGGTGTTTATGTGCATTTTGTAGTTCAAAAAGCAAAATGCATTACATATTCTGAATTTACTTATGCTATCTTTTCAGATTTGGGTTGTTTTTTTTTTTAATAACAGTAATATGAAATATACTTCATTATTGGATTTGTTAGGGGCAGGAGTTATGTTTAAACACAGTGTTAAAACTTCTTGTCTCCACTGAAATTGGAAAAAGTATTCTTGGAAACTTTCTCCCATTAAGATACATTTTGACAGTTAAATCAACACACTCGTGCATGTTGAGGAACAACCTCTGTTGATGAGTTGGTCATTCCCAAACACAAATCCAGATTCCCATTACTAAGGCTGTGTTCCTCTGCATCCCTGCCTGCAGGCTCTCCTGGAACTGACAAGCAAAGCTGCATTACAGGATGTGATCTGGGTAATTCAGGCAAACCAGATGTGGCTGCACACCTGGGACCGAATATCTCTCTTCTGCACTATTCCAAGGTTGAACTTTGATCTTGGAGGTCTTTTCCAACCTTAATGATTCTATGATCTCTGAACACCAGCTCCTAAGAGGAGACCATAGAGCCACATGGGGAATACTACACTAATTTAAAACTTTACTGTCCTAAAAACTAATGGTCTGTCCTCTGTCAGCCTCTGAACAGATGCCCCTCCAACCCTCAGCGTATGACCCTGGCACTGTCTCTGCATCTCAGAGTTCACAGTCTGAGTGCAGATGCTCAGGGCCAAGGCTGGTGGCCTTGGATCCAAGTGCTTGAGGCTGGAGGCTTGCCTGCACTCCATGGGTCACTGCTGTCCCCTGGAGCTCCCCTGCTGAGGACAGACTGCAGCTGAGCTCCTCGTACGCGCTCCCACGGCCAGCACCAAAACAGTTTCATTCCTGTAGACTGAAAAGTGCCACAACAGCATAGACATACTGGCCTTTCACTGTGCAGTTTCAGCTCTAGTAGCAAATCTCTGTTACAGGTATGAACAAACCTAACTTTTTCTTTCAATTTATACCAGAATTGCACCTGCAATGTCAGCTTCCAGAGAAAGCACAGCAATCAGGAGCATTCAGACTCTACAGAAAGCCTCCCCACCTCCAAACATCATAGAACAAGGCAGATAAATATTTTCTACTTGCAGCTTTAAGAGCAACCACAATATGTCAAGTAAAAAAATAAAAAATTAGCAGCATGCTGAAAAAAAAAATGGGCTGGGGTTTATTTCAGTTTTATCAAATCCCAGTAAATTTCTAGAACATTTATTCAGCTGTTCTGGATAAAAAGTAATATCTTAAATATTTTGAAGTATCATCAGATGTAAGACTCTCTCATAAATTACAAATTGAAAGGTCAATGACTCTATGAGTGTAAATGGTAACCAATTAGAAATCAAAGGCAGCAGTCCAACTATTATGAAATCCATCTCCTGACTCTATTAAGTAGGAGATTAAGTACCATGTAGCTCCATGGATAAACTCTTAGTCCTTTATGCATCTATTATTTATTGAAATTTAACAAATGTTTTGAAGGCCACATCACTCTAGTATAGAGACAACCTTCAATCAAGGAGCCTCTGCTTTTTATCTATAGTTATAATTAGCACTTAATAATTGCTCATAGTTTTAACATTTTCTAAAAGAGGCACTCTGCAGGTGAGGGGCATAAACCCTCCTTAGGTTGGTGCCAGCCATCTCCTTGGGTTGTGATGTATTGATCTGAAAGAATGGAAAACTTGCAATCTCACTACACAACAGGTATGGATTTCCTGAGCCACTGCTGCATGTCTGTACCAGAACCAGAGGGAAGCTCAGACCTCCTGGAGCTGATCCAAGAGCTCTGTCCACAGCTCTCTTTCCAAGTGCATGATGAAGAGCACTGAACCACAATTCCATTCCATGTCACCATTTAGCACTGAAGTAGGGATTTTTCATTTGGTAACACAGAAGTTCCTGTACAGCCCAGGCATCCTCTGATCCCAGCAGTGATGGCTCAGACAGTGTCACCAAACATGACAGTCATGTCCCTAGCTCTTGCTCCCTACTCAGTGTTGCAAGGCCACCATGTAACTTCTTCACATTGAACATATATATTGGGCATTACTATTCACACTGCACATGAATATACCATTTTGAAGAGCAGGAATTTTTGGACAGACTCCCTTTGCTTTCCCTGGGTATCCACCTTGAGAGCTGGAAACAGAAGGGCTACTCAGCTTTTACCATCTGAATAAGTAATTTTAATGAGAAAATTCAATGTCAACAAGCAACATAGATCACAGAAGAGTGGGCTGTTTTTGTCAAAATCCAACCTAGAGACTTTCATTTCCACCTCTAAGGGTGCATCTGAACCTCTTTACCCTTATCTTTCTGCATCCATGTTTGGCTCCTGAGTCCTACTTACAATGTGAACTCTGTGACAAGGCTATCATTTGTTTCTGCATCTGAACAGCACCAACTTTTGCTAATTCTAGAACAACATTGGTGTTTTAACTTTTTGATAAAGATAAAAAATAGATATTTTTATGTTTCCCCTTGAAAAGAAACAAAACCCTCCAAATCACAAAGAAGAATGTCAAGATTTGATTGACTTGACCAACTGTACATTATTTACATGGCATCCTCACTTATGTGGCATAAACACCATATACATGACAAACTCACATGGCAAATAAAAACTAACAGGCTATTCCTGAGGATGATTCTCCTACATGGCTGTTCTTGATCCAGCAACAAAACTATACAAGAAAGCTTCCAACCAGTTTGGAGTCATTTATGCCATAAAGTTACACTCCCTTTCTCAAGTCACTTATTCACCTTCAGATGGAAGAAGAGAATAGAAAGGTACACTGAAAACTGCAAATGTTCCTTTTATGAAAAAAGTGCCAGGAAACCCAGGGAAGAATGAAAAATGTTTCTTTGCAATGGATTTCAGATAGGGTGAAAGGGGATTCTGTGCATTTCCTCTCTTTCTTTCTCTGCTCCTTAAAAAAACCACTAAACAGGTACATAAAAGGGATAGGTCATTTTGTGCTTAAGGTAATCATATTTCTTCATTGAAATTTATATTTAAAAAGAAAACACAAATGATTTTATATAGAAAGAAGTTAAATATATAAATTTTCAAAACCTGAGGTAAGCCTAGCCCTGCTCAAGTATTCATCTCATTTTAGGCATCTGAAATATCTCCTATATGGAGCACAGTCAGACCTGTCTTTTATTGCCAGATATTCTGTGATAAGACAGCTGATTAAAAAAATATATATATTGAAAATCATTATCTGTTCTGTTTATGCCATTAACAGCAACATGAAAGGGGAAAAAAAAAAGAAAAAAAAAGGATGGTTTGAATATCTAGGAGCCCAGGTTGCAGACTGGCTTTCTGCAGGTGGGACTGATCTCAAGAGGAGGTCAGAGAGTGGCGAGTAGGATGAAAAAAAGTCACTTGTCTTTACAACTTTTGGATGGCTTGAGGACTGCAGGTCATAAAAAGATATACACTTTCCCAGTCAGTGATTCCATGGGTTGTCTTCACCTGAACAGTGACCAGTGGTGCTTCTGTGCTCCAGCTCACTGTCACTTCAGCCATGCTTAAAGAATGCACACCAGGCAACATTGATGCTGCCTTCTAATGCTCCTCGTCCACATTTTTAAGATGGATCATTTTCCTAGTCTAGGTTATAATATAATTGTGCTGTCTTAATGACAGTGAAGTGGAGGGAGGATTTGAAATACTGTAGTCTGATACTGCTGTGAACATCCAAGTGCTAGATTGGCATGCCTATTCTCCAACCCCTTTCCCATTGCCCTACTTCCCACTGCAGCTCTTATTGCACCATGTAAATAAAAGAAGGTGAGTCCAGGCATGCCATTTATGCTCCACAACAAGCAAGAATATTCCAGCGTTCTGCAAGGCTCCTTGGACCTGCTTTATTTATTCTATCAATGTAGTCAACATAGCTTAGAGACAGATATATCTAATATCTATCACTAAATATTGCAGGTATTTCCATGTTTTAACCACATAGTCTAATATGTGCTTCTAGCAGTACTGAAACACATGGCTTAAAAGAGTAAATAGAGAGAGATGAGGAGAGAACCCAACATCTAAAACTTTGTTAGCACCAAGACACTCATTCTATGCCAAGTGTATGGGGACTCACATATATTTACACACACAGACGTACATGTGTGTGTGTGAGCAGTACAATGTCCTGCTAAAGCACAAAGGGATAGAAGAAACAGCTCAGAATGATTGCTGCTGGGGGTGGCTGCACAATAGAAACCACTGCTCCAATGAGTGGAACAGTAAAAGAAAAAAAATATTTTTGAAAAGTGGTTTCAGTAACTTTTTGGTTTTTTACAAAAATAATTAGGGAAAGGAACATATAAGAAAAAGACTAATTTCTTTCATTAATTTAAAAGAATCCCAAGACTGACTAAAGTGATTAAAACACACTTAGGCAAAGCGTTCATCTATCCCCAGGCTTTGCCAGAATGCCTCAGTGACCACTTGCATTAGCCTTCAGCAGCCAGTTGAGTGTCTTCTGAGCAGAAATAGACAGCATGTTTTAATGTTTATGGCTTGCATTATGTAGTCAAATAACCTTGCTGGGATAACTTTTTAAAACTTGGGACTATTTGTTACCTGAAATACACCTTGTCCAGGTCTGTCCTAAATATTTTGCTATAAGAGGGATACCATCAGACTACACACTTGCACAATGGAAGCACTGACAAGAATCCTAGAAAATATTGCTTGCTGCCTCCCATGTCTAAACAAGGAACCAGTCACAGCTACCACTACATCACAGCACACAAGCACAGGACATTCCCACAAATATCCACAGCAGCCCTGCTGGATGGAGTACTGTGGTCAGCCTGAAAAGAGTTCCAAGACATAGACAGCTTAAGTGGTTTGTACACATGCACACAGAGAGAATTTGCAGCTACTTCAACTCAGAGGCCAAGATTCTGCCAATTTCTGTTGAAAATACTGGTCTGCAATGTCCACTTCCAAATAAATGCAAAGACATTGACATCTGAATTTCTTGGTGCATAGGTGACAATTAGACTAATAAGATCCTATGAACAGGCAAAAAACCTGATTCACCAATTCACCAATTTTCATTGCCCAGCACTTCTACCATGCTAGGGGGTTAAGAGTAGAGCAACAATCACAAATACCAGAATTATCATGAGCTGCTTATAAGCACTTCTTTTGAATGGATACTACAGCACCATACTGAGTGCTCCTCAGAGAGTCAGCTAATGAAGTACCTGCACAAGGATCTGGATTCAGACTTTCTCAAAGCTGCATCAAAAACTGTCCAACCCAAATCAGTATGGTTACTGAGTCTGCACTGCAGCACGCTTCTCAACCAAAGAGGAAAAGACTGCCCACAGCAAGAGGATGCAGAAACACCCAACCTGTTGCCACAACTAGAAAAACTACAGTAAGTTTACACCCACCTGAAAAAAATAACAGTAATTTTTAAAAAGTCAGTTGGTGTCTTATCCAAAAGGCAAGGGAAGACATTCAACTGCTGCTGACATGTAAAAATCAAACTAATTGTATCTCAGTCAACTAATTTACACTTCCCCAATTGCAGTATCTGGCTGAAGCTTGTCCAAGCCTGCTCAGCTGCACTTCAGTGTCACAACTACCCGCCACTACCTGTCACCTCAGTCTCTGCTGCTGGGGACCTGGCTGGCACCAGGTGCCTTTGACAGAGGAGAGTGGGAAAAGCCACCTCATCAGTTCAGCAGCTGACCATATGGAAAGAGAGTTATACTCTGAACTTTCAAAGGCTGGTTATTTAGTAAGGGAAATTAGCAGAACCACAGTAAAAATGAAAAAGATAGACAGCACCCTCTTTAAGACTCCTGATTACATTCAAGCTTAATTGGCTCAAACACAAGTTGCACTTTTGAGAATGTATAACCTGTTGAGTACAGGTTTATTTGCATCCCTGAATTTCTGGGTGATAAAACCAGTAAAGAGGTTCAACTGAAAAACTTCCATTTCCTTTCTTACATTAGTGTGTGATTCCTGGGGGATATGATTCGTTTTCTTTTAGTTTATGCTAGGTTGTGAGCTCACTCCATGTTATAAATGGGTTGTCTGTATAATTGTTACCAATTACATGCAAATTGCTCCTAAATGGCACAGACAGCCCATTTGTGCCAAACGTTGGTTTACACTTTGCTCTCTTTCCAAGACAGTGGAGAGATAAAAAAGCAGTTGGATTGATGAGTGGGATGTCAACATTTTTCTCCAGTTTCCATTATGCAGTTAAACATTGCCTCACCATTCTTTGACAAATACTGGAATATTTCCAGAAATCACACTTCATTTTTTCCAAGATGGTGATCAAATACCTCCCCAAATCCGGGTAAGAAGTACCAGCTCATGTTTATCCTCCATGTCAGATCTGCAATTCAGACACTACAAATGGGAACTTGATATGTTTTTCTGCACTATCAGTTGGAATTCAGTTTGCAATGAGACTTGTCAAGCGCCTCCAGATTCTTTTGTTTCTGCTTCATTATGGATCTGAGAAGCATTTGTTCCAAAAACAGCAACTTGCCCAAAGTCAAGTAAATGTTCTATTCACAAAACTGAACCACATTTCAACTTCTATTTTTTCAATTTCCATATCATTATGCTAGAGAAAATATCAGAAAAGCAACTGATCATATGAGAAATATATTTTTTCTTTTTTTTTTCTTTTTAACTTGGGAGTGGCTTTAGTTTATACCCTTCACAATAGGTAGAAAATTTAAGGAACACTGAAATTCCTCAAATAACTTTAGCCTCAAAGGCATTTATTTCAATGGAGCCAGAATTTCTGTGTCAGCAAAGTATGACAGAATGTATTTAGCTTCAAGTGTGTACTTAAACAGCATAGACTTCAAGGGAACTTAAATACATGCTTAATTTTGAGCATATGCTTAAGTGTTTTTGGTGAATAGATTGAACCATAGCATTCACCCCTTTTTTAAAGGAGAGAATGCTTTCCAAAGCAACATTTACTTTTCAGGGCACAGTGTGTGTCTTTTAAATCCTCCTTTGATGTTTCTTGGTCTACTTTGTTTTTAAAAGCTCACCAGAAATCAAAAAGGATTAGTAGGTCATGATCCTCCAAGCTACCTGGTATGGATCAGCCCAGGAAAGGACAGAAATGGAGTTTAGCTAGCAAAGAAAAAATGTTTGCCTGAAGCAGTTTGAATGACTTTTTCTGAGGCACTAATTAATTAAAACTGCTTAGGTATTTATATTTATATCTTCTATTTATAATAATTCTTATTTTAAAGAATACTTTAAATATAAAAGTAGAAAGCAGAATATAGGATATTTAACATCATAACAACCAAATATGATAATGTATGTGTACTAAATATCTTCAACTATGCCAGTGATATTTCATACAACAGGCAGTTTTTTCCACTCATCCTTACAAGAAAAACTTTCATGAATCAAAGTATAGTTACCACATTTTGTTTTTAAAATGGGGACTTGAATTAATATTTTTTTAAAAGCACTGATTGCTAGTATGACATTACAGAGTAGAAGTAGAGGAAGTCTTGAAAGCGATATTAAAAAAAGATCTGGATTCCTACTTCCTCCAGAATTCAGTGCTCTAAATGTGGTATCTGAGCAAACACAAGCACTTGACCTCAAATCTATATTCTTCTCTGAGGTTCATCCACTAGGATAAGGACTGCTGTGTAGCAGTTAAATACAAAACAAACCTGAAATTTGTACCTTCTGAGGTTTGGTTCTGACCAGCCTTTGAAACAAGATTGCTTTCAGTCAATCGGTTATTTCAGCACTTGACATCACCCCCACATAAAACAAGGCAAATGGCCAATTAGCCAACTGGAAGTTTTCCAGTTCAAAATGGTGCCAAAACGAATGAAGATGAAGTGGAGTAGAAAAAAAAAAAAAAAAGAGTTTAAATTGGCTGAACAGTCAGCTCTCTATGGGAAGCTGAAAATAGAAATCAGTTCATGGAACTCAGGAGCTTCACTATCTTCTATTTGGGGAAGATCAAACTTCGGCATTTGCAAGTTAAACAGGGATCCCCAAGGCTTCTAGAGAGTACTTTATAAAAAGAGGTTTTATACAGGACCTGTGTATTTTGCAAATAAAACTGCAGCACATTAAATTCTAATCACATTCTATTCATAGCACCTGAAATCAGAGTATAAATTTGCTTCCTACAGATAATTATCTGGACTGGAGTTTAAATCTTATATGTATGCCATTACCCCTATGCAAACATGGATAACTTTTGGCTTTTTCTTTTCAGCAACATTCAGCTATTTTGACATTTTAAGTGGTTATGAGTTGGTTTTAAATAAAGACTGCCTAAAGAAAGCAGATTATATGTTAAGCAGTAGTATTTGAACTGAGAAAGAATACAGCATTATAAAATAACATCTTTGCTTGGGAAATAATGTGCAAATTCCAGAAAGAAAATTAGTTAATCATGCCAGCTTTGTAAATATAACTTCTATAAAAGTCAATGCTGCTTTAAGTATCTCTATCAGGCCCCTCATACAAACTGTTAAGCTACATCAGAAGTGCATGTAAGTATTCTAAATAGGAATAATTCCCCTGTAGAAAATTTCCCATTATTATAAACTTGTTAGTTATGTTACAGAACAGGACTTTAATCTTCTGTCAAAACATTAGCAGTACAGCCCAAGTTAGATATACCAATGTTTACCTACTAAACAGTACTCTCTACTACAACTTTGTAAAAATGTCAAGGACATCATGAAGCAAAGATATTACATTTTTGCAAAAAAGTAGCAACCATATTCCTGATATAAAATAAATGTAAAAAGGAAAAATACAACTGCAATTTATCTAAATTGGCATTCTCAAAAAAAAAAACAACAAAAAAAAAAGAATAAGTAACTTCAAATATTACTGATATTTTTCTTTACCAAATTTTTATAAATTTTTGCATATCAGGCTGTCAGGTGCACCTGCTGACAGGCAAATTAGCTCTGCATCTAAAAGAAGCTGCCTGATGCAAAAGTGAAAATCCTTTTCTTCCAGTGAAAATCAAGCAGTGATTTAAAGAAAAGGGGGTTTTCAGATGCCTAATGATGCAGATAGATAGCACTGACAATTATCAAATTCCTCAAATGAGCACATTCCACATAATTTCATAGTGACCTTGTATGTGTCTAAATTAAAAAAAAAAAAAAAAAAAAAAGTCTGGTTAAAAAGCAGCTTCACGTGTTTTTATGACTTTTATGACTTTTATGAACTGTCAAAAGAACAATGTATTCAGAGAGACCATGAACTCATAACAGGTTCTGGCACTCACAGCATCTGGTTGAAAGGAAAAATAACTTCACGCTGTTGTTTGTGAAACAGATTCGACTCCACTTCAGAACCACAAAAGACAAGAAGTTGCATGAGTCTCATAATGCTTCAGATCCATATTTTTAAAGCACTGATACTCTACTATGCAGCCAGGCACAATGAACATACTGGTATCCACATCATGGAGATTGACCTTAGCAAGGAGCTGAACTTAGCAACAACCTTTAACTGCAGAGCTGTTACTGCAATGATTAGTTACAACAGCTCTGAGCAGGCAGATCACTTCACCAGTGTGCATCTGTGTAAGATCAGGGCCTGAACACATTTCTTCCCTTCATCTGGCCTCAGCTTCAGGAAAAAACATGTTTCACTTGTCCCAGCCCACTCCCCATGTCAGTGGACATTAAGCATATGTCGCCTCACTTTTGGAGAGCACTGCATTTTTTTACTTCATAACTGTTTGCTGAATTGCCTTTCACCACTTCTCACCTTGGAAAAAACTTTTAAAGTGCATTAATATGGCTCAATTCACCTCCATTATAACATGAATCATGTGAATCAGTTGTAGTGGGACATTACTTACAGAAAGCAACCAGACCCAGAGTCCTTACACAGTCCTTCTCTAACTAGATTTGTGTCTATTCCTCCAGTCACCAGAGTCCTTGCTTTCCCTGCAGAACACTGTCTATTCCCTCTCTCCACACTGCTTAATCCTCCAGAATCATCTCTGACCTTTCTGCTCCGCCTGGAGGAACTTGTGCTGTAGCACGAGCAACAGCAGTGCTGAATCTTCAGCCACGGCTGCAGCAGCACTTCAAAGGCAGTACCACAGCCAAGGATTTAGGCTGCAGCTGGAATTCGAAGGCTCAAGGTGGGGTCCCCATTCGAAGGCTGAGCAAAAAAAGCAAAGCTCATTTGTAAGGATTAAAAGGTGGACAGGTAATGGATCTCAATGGGGCAGGAAGGGGAGGGAAAAGCAGAGAGAGTGGAAGTCAGTATACAACACAAAAAGCTGAGGAGGTTAAGAGGGGCAGCTAAAGGAGGGGCTGAGGGCACAGAAGAGAGGAGATTCCTGGTTAGCGTAAATAATATACATGTATGTTAGGCAGGAAGAATGAGGGCAGTCTGGAAACATAAACAAAAATATCTTCAGAGGAGGCAGGCCTTTAACATAGCAGTTGGTGAAAAGATCAAGAGGAATAAAAAACAGAAGGATGTACAAGCCAAAGACAGCCAGAAAGGCACTGAGAATAAAAAAATGTGATGAGACCAAGACAAAAAATCCATCTGTGAAACAGCTTGGACAGGGACACATATAACATCTTTCATACTGAGGACACCCAAAATATAAGAACAAAAATTTTTTATTATTCAAGGTAATAATGGACTCTGCATATGAAGTTATGAAAAAGCACATTCTTTTGAAAAGTAAAAATACAGAAGTTTTCAAAAGAGAAAAACTTAAATAACTAGGTGTTTAAGACCATGCTACAAATTACTTTGGAAGAGGGACCACGAAGATGATACACATGGACTAGAGAAAAACCATAGCCACCTGCCTGAGCCACGTTGTGCTCAGCTTCTCAGAGGGGGAAGTTCTTGTCAATATTTGAAGATTTGAGGCCACAAACACACCAAGAAATGTAAAGATTTAAAAAAAACTTTCCACCTGCCTTTCCATAACCTTGTGAACTGAATAACTACTTGAGAAAAACTCTGAAAAAGAGTTCTCATCTGGTGGTAGTGGAAGGGAGTTCTCCTTACAGCTGCAGTTAACCATACAGTAAAGCAATGCAGTGGGACACGAACCCCATGGGAAGGAGCAAGACACAGACTAGAATAAATGATTTACTGCAAATCACACCTACCTTAGTGTAGCACAGTTTCTCAGTATCTCAACTTCTTAGAATTTCCCACATCCAAATGCTAAACAATACACACTAGGCCATATCAGAGAGTTATATAACTATGTGTTAAGCTAATAAATAGGATTTTTTGCCATCTGCAATCCTTTTTTAACATAGTTAAAATAATTTAGCTATTTTGTTAAACTACTAATTGTTTAATTGTTCCAACTAATAAGCACTTGCTTGAACAGCTTAATAGCAACGTTCACTTGAAGAACCTAATAATTTTCACTTGTGATATACAAGCTTCCTCCATAACCTCATTACTTTCTGAATCTCAAATGTTTCCTTGTAGTTATTAGAAAGCACATTCTAGAGTTTAAATAGGAAAAGATTTCTAGTTTGGGAATTTAAACAGCTTAATTTTTTTTTCTTTCCTTAGCTTTCTGTTCAGGTGTGCCAGCAAAGAACTGTGTGCACTGCTAGAAAAGCAACAGGGGAGAAGTATGAAGATCACAGAGCACACAGCTTTTTATTTGTTATTTACTCTAAATTCAAAAGAAAAGAGTACAAGGCCAAAAGTCATTCTGTTAGATATTTAAAGTGACTGATGCTAATTGATCTATCAACAGTTTCTAATGCATGTTGAATATATCACTCATCATTTACAGACCAAACTGTTGACTGAGATTCATCCATATTTATAAAGACATATAAGCCTATCTGTTACTGCAAGAAGTAATGCTGATGTGGTAATAAAAATACACAAAAACACTAGCATTTCTTAGAGCATCCATGGAGGCAATTTGAGACTTCAGAAAAGTAACTATTTTTATAATAACAGCTTTATTTCAAGGACTGTTTCTCACTGAATACAATTTATACATTTTGTGCTAAGTGTATATATATTAATGGAACACTTTCAAAATTATCCCTAGATAAAATATATATTATGTGTTTAAAATTATTCCAACAACAGCTTTTCCAAGTAACATTTTGCTGAGTATTTGTTCAAATGACTGGAGAAAAAAAACTTTAAAATGCTTTGGCAAAATTCCCTTCCACGGTGATGTCTTCAAAAGCATTTTGAATGCAGGGCTTCCTCATCCATTTTTATTCTGGTGTCAGTCAGAGAGGAGGAAACATAAACACAGTTATACAGTTTCATTTAAATAGAATTTAAAAGAATATAGACCTTAATATTTCTCATGTTTGGTCACTTTTCTCATGTTTGAATTTCAGCCAGTCAAAAAACTGTCTGCTGCTTCTGAATGGACAATGGTGCAACGTTTCTGAAACCTCTAATTGCATTGTTGTGCTGCTCCCTGTTAAAGCAAAGCCCCTGGTGACCCCAGGGCCTGCTTGGAGGCAGGAGGACTGCAAAGGTATCAAACCAGAGGAGAACAGCGTGGTCACTGAACTGCACACATCGAGCTTCTGGGAGGATTAACGGTTCTGGGCACAGGCTCCTGACTGTAGTTGACAATATCTGCCTTCACCACCCTCTGTCATAAAAGAAAACACAGTAGCAGTCAGAAAATACAAACTTCATGCTAGCAAAGCATTCAACAGATTTTTATGAAAGACAAATGGAAAAATAACAAACAAACCAGTTTTTTTTTCACTACCTTACAGGAAGCTTTATCAGGTACTAATTCTTGTTATAATTCTAGGTTTATTCATGCTAAGCAGATGCAAGAGCCATGGTAGGCTATCACAACACTACAAAAGGAACACTTTTTTTTGCTAAAGAATACAATTTTACTTCCATAAAAATTGTTCGGTATGAGTAATAAAACATAACTTATTTGCAAAAGTTGTGCCATTCATTCTTTAAGAATAACTGCCTAAATTGTAACTGGAAATTGTACCTAAATTTGTCTTTTTGTCTTTACTCCAAGCATTTCATCAGAAAATATGGACAGAATTCAAAGCAAATTTTCAATACAGCCATATTTTTAAAAAGTTTTAATAGGCATACTGGCTAAAGATTACATTAACATTTATTCTCTAATACAGCTCTAACAGATATTACACATTCCCAAAGCATTTGATAAGACTGATGCTCTCTCCCACACGAGGAGACAGAATTGTTCAATTTTGCATCCATTTCCATGTGCAACAGCTATGTTTTGAATGTGAAGGACTGAATACAGTAACAATGGAGCATCTCAAAGCTTCTACAAACTATCTGACTACTAGCAACACTATGTAATTAATTGTACATAGAGTTCTAAAATAACATGTTGAGTATTGCAAGTACATACACACAGAAAAACACAATCTCCCAAAATAACTTACTTTAACAGTTGTTACTTTCATGTAAAAGCAATACAGCTTATAAAGAAGAAACAAACCAAGTTTTCCATCAATACCTGAACTACTGCATTGAGCAGACTTTGCTCTGGCAGTTGGAATTGTGATGTTGGTTATCTTCTTCAGGATATTTCACTAGTTCTGCCCTGACAACATTCTGTTAACCATGTATCAACATGATGGATAGAGGGCAAGTAGAAGAATGTAAAAAAGAAAAGAGAAGGAAAACAATGGAGAGATTAATCAGCAGTTGAAAAGAATGAATGGATAACATAAGATTATGCAGAAGCAAAATGAAAGTGAATTTTCAGGCCTTAGGCAGATACAAGAGCAACACGCCTGGCTGAAAGCAGCACTCTCAGCACCAGGGCTGCTTCTCAAGCTTTTTCCAGGACATGCCCTTTCAAAGCACCAAAGTGAAAGGCTCATACATGCAATTAGCAAAAGCATATTAAAGCTACAGAAGGAACAGAATAAAAAGGCGGGAATTTAGTGGAAGAAAAGATGACAGTGGCCTATTCCTCCTTTAAGTTAAAGATACTTAAATATTAAATACTGCATTATCAGCTTGCAACAAGTGCCTTAGCTGTACACATGCATCTTTTCCATGGCATAACTATCACATTACACCTAAATATATAATCCAAAAGCAGTGACCAAATCAACAACCTCATATGAAAATGCTGTAGGTTTTGATTTTTCTTTGCTTCATTAAAAAATGAAAGGTTCCCATTTTTCCCCTTAAAGACAAACAAACAAAACTGTTCTCTTATTATTAATGCAGGTAACGGATACAGGGTTCTCATTATTAATACAGGGTCAATACAGGGTTCATGCAAAGGGAAGTAAAATTCATGGAACAATTTCAGCAGAGAAGCAGCAGAGAAGATAAGTCTGCCATGAAAGATACCCTAAACCAGTTGAATATTTTTTTCTTAAATACTTCAACTTTCCTACAATATATTTTCAAAATTCAAATGAATTAATAAATAACTAAATTCTATTATTTTAAAGGACACAATATATAAAATGGATTAGGAATATATAAACACTATATGTTAAAGATTACCGCTGTAAATAAAGCCTATATGTCAAACAAGCAACAATAATTGAATACACTGCAAAGGACCTGGATTTATTAGCTGCTGAAGTACTCTTCTTGAGCTTAATTGATCACATTCATATTATCTTATCTAGTGGACAACACTCATGATTTACTGGACTCCTGGCCTGATGTTATCAAGAGAAAGGTTGCCAAATCCCATGTAGGGCAGTAGTAGGAGTTTTAGCATTAAACAGTGTTATCTGACCTCACAAGACCTAGTTTCTTCATACCAATCCTTTGACTAGAGCTGAGGGGCAAAAAAAAAAAAAAAAAGAAAGAAAAAAAGTCCTGCAATCAGTAGGCAATTAATTGTTCCTCAAACATTGGTCTAAATCCCATCCTGTAAACACAGGCAGGTTAGTGACCCATGCTTAGGTACACTTTAGCAAAAAACTGATGATCATAAATTACTTGGATTTTCTAATGGAATTTCATCCAAATAAGAGTTTAAAAACATCATTGCAACATTTCTTTTATTAACTTCATGGTAATTAAAACTTGGGCTTCTTTGCATCAGATTCTACATCAAGTGGATCATTGCCATGGTTCAAATCACTGTCAATAATGAGAAACAACATTTCTTGGTCCAGGTGCTCTGTATTCCAGATCTGACTTATCTGCCAAACATTTTATTGTACAAAGCTGGCACACACACACACTGGCCTGCTGAACTGGCATTTGGTTAGAGAGAAAACTACACATCACTTACAAAAATGCTAGCTCTTGCCAATGCCAAGGAACAAAGCTGTACCCCATACAGTTTTTACACTATGGTTGAAAGTAAAAAATACAGAAAGAAAAACATTTGATTAATAAAGGAGCTATTTCCTCAAATTTTATCAGAGCCTTGCAATTTAAAAGGGAGAGTATTTTGAGTACTGAAAATAAGTCAGAATCTGCAATTTTCTTATTTTGGAACTGTTCCATTTCAAAAAACATGCTCTACTTTCCAGTCACGCATGAAGAGTAATCTAGTTCTTTGTTTCACTACAGTTTTGTCCAAATAAAGGTTTGATTAACAGTCATCTCAGCATGTTAACAGACAACGTTTAGTAGCTCTAGCTGAGATAGTTTAAAAACTTACCACCCCCAAATGTCTGTCCTATTCCTCTGCTGGAGATCACTGCTGCCAAAGGAGAGCTGGTGGAATGTAATGAGTACTTGCACCTCATCCACTTCAGCACAAAGTCTGGCAGCTTCTCTTTAAAACAACTTTCAGCAGTGGTTTAAGCTAAGCTGCTCAACTTCACCCTGATGTGGCCAAAGCACATGATCACCTTCCATTTTCTGATTCTGATGTGGGAGCAATACATTCCAACAAAAGGGCAGTAGCAAATAGCTTGGGCTGCATTCATATCTTAATTGCTGCAGCTGTTTTCTGAAACAATGCAGAGTAAATATAATTCAATCTCTAAGGCTTTTTCTTGGAGTTCATTAACAGAAGTTGTGCAGCTAATTTGAAGGCAATCAAGAACCTCACATATTTTTCACAAGAGCTACTGCAATTCTGCCAGTCATCAAAGCTCAAAAGTCGTGAGCTGAACCCCACAAATTTATACAAGTTAAAATAATGTATTTGGGATTCCTATTACTTATTTCTACCCATCTATAAGTCACATTTAAGACCTTCCTAGACTGTGACAATCATAACAGACTCTAAATAAACACAAGGAATAAGATTTTCAGGCATAAAATCGAATGCTAGAAATAATTTTACACATCTTCTCAACACTAGACAATAAAAAATACACATATAGCATTTGACTGTTGGCATTTTACACAAATTCAGTATTTAATCTTATATTTTGTTACTGCCTACACATATCTGATGTTCTCTGACAAACAGATTCAAGCAAGAACCATCTCAGTTTTCAAAATGAGGAAATCTCACATTACACAAAATATGGAAAACTCAAATATATAATCCAGTGTGTAAATACATATATGTGTATAATACAGTGTATACATTATGTGTATAATACAATGCACATTTGTAAAAACTACAATGGCATTTACTCCTTATTGAAAGATTAAATCCAAGTCAACACTTGTACACTTTAGAGGTGAGTCACATCTATTATTGTATTGTATTTATTGGATTCTTTATAGCACTTATCTAACATCCTTCCATCCACTGATCTAATTTTATAGCCCAGTAGCTAGAGTATTCAATGCCTAAAAATTTTAAGGAACACACATCATATAATTGTCCCACAAATTAAGGAAGACACGTGCCCATTTTAGAGATAGAAGAGGGAAAAACTCTCACCACCACCACACTGAAGGGACCTGCACCTGTCATAAAAGAGTCCATGGTAAAACAGAAACCTAATAATGGCATCATCCTGTAACATAACCTCCTTCCAGCCAAGAGACCAGCTTCTTTTGGGAAGCAGCATCTATACATCTACACTTTCATTAGGCTTTTCTACTGCAGATGAATGAATTTCTCTCAAGAGAATTTATCTTCGTAAGGATATGGAGGTTCAAGTTTTCGCTCTCCAGATAATGAAAAGACTTTCCCGTTTCTATTCTTATGAAGTGATGGGGCTATTTGGTTCCAAACAACAATGAGCCTTAAGATACAGCTAACAGACATTCCAAGTCTCATTGATTTCTGACTTATATTGGGGAAACTCTTACAGCCCTTCAAAATAATGCTCTCAAAAGAAGCAAAGGTTTTACTGATAATAAAGAGGTATTGCTTGTTTGGAGTTAGACATTATGCTTCATTAACAGAACTTTGCAAATTAAGCAGCTCACACTCTTTAGCTACATGCACAGTGTTGCACCACATAGTGACTTCTGCTATATCTGAAAGGCAACAGTGAAGTTTCTTTTCTGCCCAAATTCATTTACTGGCTTTGTTTCTTTTATTGTTTTTTTTGTCAGTGGTGGTGATTTTTCAGAGATATTTTTACCTTTCTCTGATAATTAGAGCCTGGATGTACACCAACAGTAATGTATGCTACAGTATTTAATTTATGCAAATTAATTATTTATAGGCTATTGCTAATGCAACTTGTATCAATTTTCTCTGACCTACATATCACCTATTCCATTGATCTACTCAACAAAATTAAAAGCCTATTACAATACTAATGTAGAAGGAAGCCTGCTTAAATCTGACACCAATTTGATATAGAAAGTTATGTACTTTTGAATTGGGGATATATGGAGCTTCTTATTTTACAAACAACCCAAATTCAGAACCTTTCTTTGGAACAGTAGAATTTTCCATATAATATAACCTTATTATCAGTCTTCTTTAAATTTAAGTTATGTGCACACCATTTTACAATCTTACACCTGAGTTACAGAACACCACTCACAGCACAGAGAGCTCTAGGACTGATATTTCAGTGCTAACTAAACAAGCAAAGAAAAACTGAAGAACTTGGTGTGCTCAAATATTTATAGGCAAATAATCACAGAGCTCAAAATAATAGATGGGTGGTAGTTTGGTAGTAAAAGAACATTTAAAATACATACTTAGTATTTCTCTGCTTATAAACTACAGCTTTTTAAAACTAATCTGCTTGTTAAGTACGCTCTGTAAGTATATTTTACAATTTTACTGTTTGCAATACAGTTTTCTAGTTAACCACTTCAAAACAGATTGCAAACACTGCTGTGGCAAAGCACTTTCAGAAATTACATATTTATTGTATATTTCAAAAAGAAGGAGACCAAGCTGTACATAAGAAATGCTTTGCCAATTATTTTAAATAAACTTACTGACCTATTTTGTGGTACTTGTTTAACACTGGTATTGAAAAGCAGTTCCAGGATATTACAGCACTAGAATAGTAACATTTGGGTTCACTAAGTAAATTTAAATAATTGTAATCTCAAATGTCATTACGCAAGGTTGCCTCAATAGTATAATCTTTCTTTTTGAGGTTTATGAAACTGGGTTGTAGAAAAAATTTTCAATTTAAATCCATAATAATATCATTAATATCTTCCACATTACCTCTGTACGCACACATATTTAATTTTTAAATTAATCTTAAGCGCTATTTTTAAACAAACATCCTTAGAACTAAAGTTTTTTCTTAATTTTTGAACATGTTTTTTCTTGTTTCAGAGAGTTGATCATGATGGATAAATAAGGAATTATATCTTTAAAATGCTGTTGTGAAATTGAATAATTATCTTCAGAACAAGAGAGGAAGATTGATTTAAAGAACAGCTATAAATCCACAACAAGACCACTTTTAATACTAAATAAAATACTAAAAAAATACCCATGCATTTGTGGAAAATCACCTGTGATTGTTCCAATTCTGCTTTGTTTAATTTGATTCCGAGTATATCAGCAGCAATTCTCTGAAAACACAGGAAGACCTATGGAAAAAAAATTGCATTTAAATGATTAAAAACAGACATCCTTGAGGTTCTTTCAAATATATCAAACCATTCTTGAACAGTAAACAATGATATACAAAATTATGACCTGTGCAAACAAAACAGATCTGAAAATAACCTCATCTGGCACTTTCAATTTTGTTTATAAATTTGAGAAAATAACTCAACAATGGTACAAGGAATGAACAGTATGCTGGATTGTTAAGCAACACTTCTACTCTGCCTCCAGAGACCTAAGTTTAAACAAGATTTTACACAACCCACCTCTCAAATACTACTCTCTGTGCTAGAAGATATGAATAAGGGTATTCACTAATGTTTAGCACAAAAATGTATTACCAGTATATTGTGAAATAAGAGATGTACGTTTCTGAAAAGAACTGTGTATCAACATCACCAAAATCTTTACTACATCTGTCCAAAAAATAGCAGTATGAAAGAGTTCTGAAGAATCTTACAAAACATACACTGAATAGAAGTATCTCAGTATAAGCAGGATGTTGTACAGCCTGCAGCAGCAGCCTGGCTAAGTTAGACTTTGGACATGGTTTAACACATACAATACTGGGTGGCAATACTGTCTTCAATACCTTTAATTCATCTCAAGACACTCCACCTATCTTACTGTTTTTAGGTAAAACTGCATTTTAAATGTGATAAAGAATATGATATGTTCAAGAGGAGTAGCCTAAATAAGCACTGCTGCTGAACACTGTATTGCCAAGCTACACAGTATATTTTATCTACAGGGCTGTTTGTCTGAGCTCACCATCTAAATTCCTAACAAACATTGGTTTGCATCATGCAGCTGTCACCCACAAAAAAAAAAATATCTCTGTACATGCTCCATGCTCCCAGTCATTTTCAGTGAAAATTAAGAAAAATAGTAACTACAGAATCTCTTCTAACATCCAAGATGGAAACCAGCAACAAATTAGTGGCACAACCAACAAATGTGGCAGCTTCCAAATCAATTGCTCTTTCTCTCAATTACTTGGTGTAATATTGATCTGTTCTACCAACATCTCCACAAGAAGAAAGGGCACACTGAACAGAGATTCTGAGGCTCAGAGACCTAGTTTAACCCTCACCAAGCTCTCAGGTGCTCTGAGCTGCACCACCTGCCCTTGAGGACACTGTGAGAAAAACATGAAGCACATGTGCAATGCCTCAGCTATGTGATCTGATGGACAGTAACACAGTTAGTTATAATAAATACTCAATTAATTTCTTTTGCCCCTGAGATATCTTTCTGAATTTTCTTTGTAAACAAAATCATCTTTTGCAATCAAGTCTGTTGAAAAGATCTGACATAAATAAATCATTTAACCGAGCAAGACTCCTCTAGTCGATATTCACAGTAGCAACGGACGGCCTCTTCTTAAATCACTGTCTGGGATACACACTCCATCTTCTGAATGATCAGTGTGCAGCAACAGTGAAAGGGCTAATTCAAATATATATTGAAACTAAAAATGAACTATGAAACTACTTCTTTTGTTAGTAGATATTTAGGCAGAGATTTCCTGTTAATGTTTTCTAGGCGTGCTCAAATTTACTTTTGTTTTGAAACAGTAAGCTATGAAAAGTACTATCAGTATCTATAGTGGAATGCTAATTAATTATAATGACTTAAAAACTGAAATAAAGATTCTGTCATAATTAGTAATGACAATGTATCAGTCATAAAATGAACTTGGTGGTCTCCTTGAGAAAACAATACATTTTATCAAATGCACATTTTACAAAGTGTAGTATTAAGAGTTTTTTCTTCTGTTTCTAGCATAAAAACCCATATTTTCACACTCTAAACAAAAAAACAGTACACAAAAGGATTTAACACAAACTATAAGGAGAATCAGGACTCACTGAATTTGTAATAGCAGTATTGTCAGACTTTACAGAAAAACTACTATCTTACAAAATCAGGCAGTTCACTGCACAAGATTAATCAAAAATCTTAATAAGTGATTCCATTTATGGACTATACTTCCATGTACTTGAACATGGTCTTACTAGTCAATAACAAAAATAAAGTAAACTTTCTTGTCAGTAGAAATATTAAAGAGACAGATCCAAGACTGTTTTATGGGAATGACAAACTCATTAGGCATGAGACAGAAATCAAGCAAAGCAACACAATATGATTTAATTTGACTGATAGTGTCAACTGAAAAAGAACCTTTTCTTTCATACACTTCCAACTAAAACAAATAACCCAGTTAGCTCAGAGTCAAAAGATTGTTCAAAAATGTACTCTGCAAAGCATCTGGTACAAATGCCAGAATGTTCAAATTTCAATGGACCTGCAAGGGGAATGTCTCTCATGGCTCAGGACTCATATTAAAACCTTTTATTGCAGCAGGGTCTTGTCACATTATTTACTAATTGTTGGAAATTTCTATATTGATGGTTTATAGACGGGACTCCACCTGGAATGAAGAAATATATTTAACTACAGGCTGACAGCAAACAGAGACTTAGCTGGTCTCAGTTCTCACGCTGATGTATAAGCCAGACCATTTCCATTAAAATCTGTACCTCAAACTGAAAATCAGATGAGAAACCACTGTAATTTAATAAGAATAATATGCACTCATACAAAGATCTACTTTTCATGCAACTAAGGAAGGCAAAAAAGGGCCTGCAGCACCCTGAGTTCTCAACAGTTTGTTACATGAAGTATAATAAACTGCTGGATCTTGAATAAAAAAAAAACCAGACACCTACAAGTTTGGGGTTTTTTCTTACTTACAGAATCTCCTGTCTTGGCTGACACAAAATGGCTACTGAGATTGTTTTCCAGACAAAATCGCTGGTGCTTGTCAGCTTTCACTGTGCGAATATGCTCCAAGTCAACTAAAAATAAGTTGAAGAAATGAAAAATTATTACACTGGAGCCCATTTAGTTACCCACCTTAGAAATTATTCATTGGAAACACATCAGATATAATCTCTTCCTTTGCAGCTGTTTGCAAATATAAGTTTTTTTCTCTCTGTAATCATTTACTAAAAGAAAATCAGTTAATTACATCAGACTAATTTTATTTGCAAAACTAAAATGAAATCATTATTAAAATTTTATGGCCAAATGCTACAAATTCATATTTCAAAATACACATTTATTTCTGGATACACTCAAATACTCTGTAATAACTACTGCTAGCTACATACTAAAACAAGACAGAACTAATATTCAATATTCTGTTTGCAAGCAAGATCCATATTGGAGATTCCAGTGTAACCTGAAGACTTTTACAAAATAAATTCACCAAGCACATCTGAATCGACATATTTTTCCAATGTAAAAATGTAAATAATTTATACAGAATTTTATTGCAGAACATGGCAAAGCAAAAACATTCACTATAATAAAAAAAATTGACTGAGTAAAAGCAGTGATGCTTAGTTACTTACATATGTGGCTTTCAATTCCACAAAGGTGTGGTTCAGAAAATTTTAAAAAGTAAAATGCACATTTCAAGACACACACATATATTCATTTTTATCACTTTACAACCATTGGAAGCAGTGTAAAGCTTTGAAATGGTATTTTATGCTGAAAAGCACTGGTTGCTTCCAAAATCTCACAGAACTCAAGTCTTGTGCAGATTTTATTGTGTACATTCCAGTTTCTCCAATCTGATCCTAAGGTAATTGGAAACTATATTGAACAGTTTCTCTTTTTTTATTGCACTACGGTTCCTATAAGGGTGTTGACTCAATGTAGTCAAATTATAAGGCAAATATATTCAGAAGGATTTAAGCACAAGCAGGCTCTTTGAGTTAATACAGGAAAAAAAAACTTCAACTGATTTCCTGAGGAAGGGACCCAACTGACTTGTAAAAACTTGTAAATTTGCAAATCTAGTAAGCCTGTATAATAGTGTTATTTGATTATCAGCAGAAAAAATGCTCTCCTACTACATAAAAGGCTTTATTTTTAAATGATATTGGAGGTCTTTAATTTGTAGGCTCTGGAGATTTTCTCTTGGAGATTTTTAGCCTAACAGGGGATTCCTACACCCCATTTATACTGCTTACCTTGGTTAATGTGGAGTTTTTGACACGTATTACTGCTCCTTGCACATCAGTAAGGCCTTGTTTGTAAGAACAGGACTAAAATCATCCAGTTACCACAGACATTAATTTGTGAAGGACTAAAATACTAAGCTATTAACACTAATGTTTCTAGTATAGCCCTTCCATAATACTAAATCATATACATCCACTACATAGTAAAGTTTCAGAAAAAAGGGAAGAACAAATACATTTATTAAAATAAAGCCTGAAGTCAATAACAATTCTGCTTAAAATTCATGCATTTAATTTTTTTCTCTGAAAAATAACTACTAAGATAAAAGACAGACTCTCTTGAAATGCCTTTAAGAATAAAATACAGCATACTGCCTAAAACATTTCATCATTAACTATTATTTTTATGCTTCACATATTAACTTTAAGTGCAACTTGGAAAAAACAACCGTGAGATTACTCTTTGGGGAAAAATAAAAACGTATTTTCTTTATTTTCATTTCATTAACTTCTAAAGAAACTTCACCCCCACCTCCAGATTTCACTTATTGTATTTCTTTGATTATACCTGAACTCCAAAAACCTACACAAAATTACAATACAACTAAATAGAGAGACAGACAGACAGACAGACAGACAGATAGCATTTACACTATATTTCTTTAAAATACCACTACATGCTTACATAAATACATAAAAACAAGTTCACTAGTAAGAAAATCTCTTTCCCAGGAAGGAAAGAATAGACTTTACAAAGAAAATAACAGGCTAAAAGGTTGATGAATTTCCAGGAAGAAAATGCCACAGGCATATTGGAAATCATATTCTCAAATGCTTATTTTCTATGAAGAAACATCAATAATACTATATGGTCAGTGGAGTGTGCACTTTACTACAGAAGAGAAATTAAAGCACAGAAGATCATAGAAACAAACATACTGAAAGTGAAAAATCAAAGTGTAATTACATTTTCGAACTTTGAGTACTTTTCAGTCCTTCTACCCAGTCACAATATTTCACTTTCTGCCTCCTGAATTTTGGGCTGTCTGCTCTGAGCTGTACAGGCACTGCCATGCCAGGGAACTGCCAGGTGACAGTCCATGTGTGCATTCAGAATCCACAGCAAATGCCAGGTGATTTATGTTACACTAGCTCTTGGTGGAAAAGGGCACATTTTTAGTACAAGAAGAGTTTAAAGTGTTAATAAATATTTAGCTACCCAAAATTGCAGTATGAAGTCAGTGAAGGGCAATGATCCTAAGTCCAACTCCTTTGCATTGCCCACAGGCCAAGGGCATAATCACAGAGTTACAGAATATCAGCTACAGACAGTGAACAGTTACCCCCCAGTCCTTTTTCTTTAACATCTGACATTGGTCAGCTCAACAGGCAGAATTCTTAGCACACCGGGAGATAAGTCTTGTCCAGCTTTTATTTAGACATCACAGCAAAAAGACTTTAAGGAGAGCTTTGGAGGAGAAAAATGATTTTCTAAAAAAGATGTTTATAAGGAATGCAGGGACTTTATAGAAAGAAAACTAACAGCTGGCCAATGTGGGCTCATATGATGAGCCAATTAACAGCAGGAATAGGTGTCTTGGGATGAAGAATGATATGAGAATGCACTTAAGCCATGAAAAGTTTAACGGCAAAGACAAATAAGTTTTGAATAGAAAGAAAGAGAGTAAGATACATAAATACAGTTTGATTTTATAAACCAGGAAAATGATCTTGCAGAATATTCTAAATGACTAGATAACATAGCAATGGCCAAGAAAAAGGAATTATTGAAAGTTAGATACAAAATGAGAACATTTTAACTCTGGTAATGGCTATGCTAGGCATATCTAACAAAGGTCTCAAAGAAGGAATCTACAAGATTTGGCCACACATCAAACACAAACATTTAGAGAAAGGCCCAAAGTGAAGTTCACGTGCCAGATGGTACAGTCATCCTCCTCATCTTCAGGGAATGAGAAAGAGGGTAACAGCAGGGCAAAATGAATAGCTTCATTTCTACCAAGCAGAATATAAACCGATGGCTAGAGATTCACAATGGGATGTATAAAGGAAGACAAAAGAACACAAGACACAAGTCTGAACAGTAAAAAGAGATTTAACTATTTGCAAACAGTGGCTCCCTACAGCCCACAAATGTTACAAACCAGTATTTTTGGTCAAGGGCTTGAATACAAACTCTCTAATCTGCATTAAAGTATGTTTTCTGATCATGGAAAGCTAAGGCAAGCCAAAGATGGGTAAACTTTGGAGAATGCAGTAAGGGTATTTCTGTGATCTATCATTTCAAAAATTCTAAGTGTCTTAAAAATGGAATCAACAGGCAGAAAGGGCAGTTAAAAGTATAAATTTCCAAAGCAATAAATAAAATGTCAAAGGAGTACATTGCTAACTCCCTGGCTAGAATGGAACCACTTAATATATTAGCATTAAATTGAATACTTAAATAAACCACATGAAAACTTTTATCAGGAGAAGCAGAAAGACATCATAAGCAATGGGGGAAAGAGAGGGAGATGTAGGTCATAGTACTGTTCCCCTGACTAGCCTGATGAGGACAGAAAAAGGGGGTCTCATCAGCCTTCAAAGTACATTCAAAGTCCCTTTCAAAGAAAAGACATTTACTATATAGGCTGTTGCAGTTTTGCTCATTTTTATGCCTGAAAGACACACTATAAGTCTCAAGTGACAACTACAAAAAATACATGCTTGCCAAATATTCTCCAAAATTTATCTCTGTTGCCTTGCTTATCCTCTGAAGAAGCCATCTAAAATAACACCAAACTTTCATATTTAAGTTTCTCCAGTATGAAAAGTCATTTCAATTACACTAGCAAGATAAACTGCAGTTCCATAACAGGTCAATCCACATCTGTATGTACAGGTATCCCATAAAGATACCACAACAACAGACACAGATTAGAAACTGGGAATTCAGACACAGCTCTCAGCAAGGCAAACACATCCAAGTGAAAATCTCCCCTCAAAGACTAAGCAAGCATAGATCAACATCTGCTGTAGCAAAAGTAGGTAAGACTTACTAAAATGCTTGCTTCTCATGAATTCCAGGGAGTTCCATTTTGATTTATAGGTGAGATTAAACAGAGATCTAGTGAGGTGAAAAGAGAAAACAGAATCTAGAAGAAAAGTATTGAACTCCCACAGAAATCCCAAGGATACTCCCTCTAAGGCATTCCTGAAGACTTCTTGGAAGAAAACCAACACTATCCCAGCCAAAACCAGCACAAGAAAGGGGAAAAAATTAAAAAAAAATAAAAAAATAAAAAAAAAAGTAAGAACAAACGAACAACACTGCAGAATTTAGGTAAGGAAAAAGATGTAAACACTACCATGGCCATTTCTGTGGAGAGAAAGTGACATTTCAAAGATAAGAAATAGTAATTTTAAGAGATTTGATTAGGTTACATCTTCAGGTGATCTATAAAAGGATTTTCAATAATTACCTTTCAAATTTCTATTAGATATCAATTATTTGTAGTGAACATCTCATGGACAATGCCAAATCAAAATGGAAAAGAAAATCATATTTTAAAATAACTGCAAGGCAAGATATCTATCCTATGATTAAAAAATTCTGAGGAAACTCTCAAGACAGCATAAATTGTTCTTCAAAGTCAAAAGTCTATATGACTTTACTTGAGAAATTAAGAGTAAGTCTCTGAAATTTTAGTTTATTGCACTGTGGCAAGGGAATGAAAAACCTTAAAAAGTACTAGATAAAACACAAATTAGTGCTTTACAATCTACCCACACCCAGCCATTCAACAGCAATTCCATCTTGGTTAAACAGTTCTGCTGCTTTTGACTCTGAAACCACTAATGGTAAATAAATTAACATCAAAATTGTTTCTTTCCACTATTTAGATGTTTGTGTCATTCCATAAGTTAAAAAATGGCCTGCAATGAGCCACACAGCACCACCATACACAGACTATCATTTCCATTCCACTACATTCTATCTGGTGTAGCAGCTTAAACACTACCTTAACTCAACTGCTTCTCTAAAATCCAGAAGCTAGGACCAATATAATTAGCTCACCAGAGTTTGCTGGTGAGGAATGAAGTATGGCATCAGATCCCAGAACTGTCTTAAAATTAAGGCAATAATAAAATACATTTAACAATTTACCCAATACTGGTACAGAGACAAAGCCAGGAAGTATTTTAAAATATGTATCATCAGTCAGAAGAATGATAAATGTTCTGGTTTTATAATCTTTCAAAACCATGTAAGCAAATAACTGCACGCACTCTAAAAAAACAACAGAGCATCATTTGTGCAGAATATAAAGGCTGCTACTCATTTTATCTCTCTTTCCCTCAGGACTGCCAGTCTCTTCTTTAATAACATCACTGGAGAAAAGCTCCACATAAAATTAGAGGGGGTTTTTAAGTATGAAAACATCCATTTTGTATGAATCTTCCTTTCAGGTAATTCTGGAAGAAACACAAAAAGGTAACTTGTACAGGCCCTTCCAAGCAGCTGAGAAACTAATGACTAGTGACAATCCAGGCTGCTGAGGATAGTACAGACAAGGCTGAGTGTTTAATAGTTTGTTGGCACTTCCCCTAGATTGTGAGATTACACTTGCAAACTGTAAGCTGTTTTCAATGATTACACCAGTGATAACTAACCTATCCACTTTCTAAACCATATAAATGGAAAGAAACATGAGAGACAGTTTAGAGTTTCAGTAAAGGGACGCCCCTCCACCCAAATCTGACAATCTTTTGCTTTCAGACCTTGAATTGTAAAAAGAGCAAGGGATTCCATTGTAAAGGGGCATTTCTTTTTAAGATTAACTTTTTTTAAATTGATAACCATATTTTCCATTAAAACTGGCAATAACATATAAATGAAGTTACAACTCTCTATTTTTAGTTGTCTTACATATTATAACTATTTCTTATTTCAATATAACTAAGGCTAGTTTTAAAGTTATGAGTAAACATCTTTATTAATCTATGGTACCACACAAAAATATATTCTTTTATAGTATGCTGTGAAAAATGAAATATAAATCTTTCTGCAAAGTATTTGCAGCTGTGCACACAAGGTATACAATTACATAATGTTTAAATAATGAGCTATCACGATTAGCCCACACAGACATGACAAGTAAAATGCTTTAATAATTTATTAATTTGATTTACATGTGCTTAAAATTATGTACACATTTTCTCTTCTGAAAATACTCCAGGGTCATAAAAAAGTGGTCTGTATATGACAATGTCTTTTTCATCCTATTTTTTGGTATAATTTGTGGCTGATTTCTTAAGAACAAAGCTAGCTTGGGCACCTGAAAACCTAGCAGACTGAGGACTGTTATACAGCACTGTCCTCATGCTGCTCAACAAGTACACTCAGTTTAATTCCAGAACGTGACGGTTCTGCTTCCTCCATAAGTAAACAAACGTGTATGAAAAAGGGAATTAAAGAGAGATTTTCCAAGAGGTGCCAAATATCCACTACACTAAAAAATAAACCAGGAATCAAGCAGAATGCTGACAACAACATTCTAGACAATATGATTTACTTTCCAGTTTATCAGACCTCTGTCTCGTAGCATGTCAACAGAGAATAGCTTAGCATGGGCCATTGCTCTGGCCAGAAGGAAACCCCTTTAAAGCCTCTTCTGCTATAAGCAATATTACCTGTATTAACCCTAATTCTACCATCAATGCAAAGAAAAAAGTGAAATTAAAAAAGTACAACAAAAAAACCCCTCCCTAGTTATTTACTGCACAGCTTACCAGCAACCTACTGCTTCCTCACTAAAACATGGACCTATTTTATGATGTCTTAGATTTTAAAGAGTATTTCAGTAAGTTACTTAGAACTTCAAGCAACTGCACTTTCATTTTCTATTTAGACAAAATGGTTCTTTCTATGTAAATAAAAAAAATAATCTAGTATCTAATTATAATTATTCAATATAACCAGATTTATACAGAAATAAAAATAACTCAATTTGCCAATGAACTGTACCAGGTCTGCAGCACTACCAGACTAAGTGTATCAGATAGCTTTTTGAAAATCTATTTTGATTTGGTACTTCTAAATTACTACCGCACACATTCTCAAATATTCAATCCCAAATGTCAGAGTGCAAACTGCAGCTTTTCATAGTTAATTTTCTGTTAATACTTACAATCTTTTTCTCACACTAAAATTGTATAACTGCCAAGAAAAGAAAACTCTTTTATGGAAGTCCTAAAAACTATGCCCCTACTCTGATTTAAGGAAGCTCAAAACGAAATATAAATATAGTTCCAGTACAGATTTTCTCAGTAATTTTTTTAGGTTATCAAGAAAACATCTAGAGTGTTGATCTGGTTATACTCATGTCAGACAAACTACATGTCACATTAACTACCTCCAGGAAGTTATTCCAAACACAAAATAAACTGTTTATGCCACTTCTCAGATAGATAGCATGACAGATTGTTATTAATTGAAGACAGATGAAATACATTAATTTGATTGCAAGCATGTGTTTACTTTCTCACTGTCATGTACACTCTACTGCTGATGCTTTTCTATGAGGACATAGTAACAAATCAAATGTATTAGAAGACTTGCTAAGGCAGAACAATAGCTGGTGCTGCACTTTAATACTTAAAAAACTACACTTAACATTTCCAGCTACAACAGGAAATCACTGGTTTCAGAAAGTAAAAAAAAAAGCTTTAAAACTCTCTTGTACAAAACTGTAACACATCCTCCTCTAAAAAAATCAGAACTATCAGCAAATATGCTCCTCAATTACATTAAAGAAAAATACAGCTTTCTAAAAGACAAATCTATGATCTGAATGCCTTCCAAGAGACAAATTCCTACAGATACATGACATGAAAATGTATGCCTAATATGGGAAAGGAAAGGTGAACAGTTCCTAGGTCTCTGGTTAAAAACAGAAAGACATCATGCCTGTGAATGAGGTTTGCCTGGTTTTATGCACAACTCTCATATAGGCCTCCACTTATTGTGCAAAGCTTATGTGGAATTATCTTTCTTATCCAAAAATGTCATACAAAGACACAAAATCTGAGCTTCTTGGAATATTTCACACACTAAAATAAAATTGACAAGGCTGACAGTTTTTTCTAACACAGGAAATAATAAAAAAGAATGTGTTTACCATGACAAGTTCTCTGATTGGCATTTATGAAAGTAGTTGCAGTTATTACATTAACTTCTTTTTATCAAAAATATCCCATATTAAATGAGACTTTCAAATACTGTTACACAATAAACAATTACAGCACTTCTGCTAAAGCTCTAAAACACAGTTGTTCTTGAGCATCCTGGGTTAATGAGGTTAACACTTGCAAGATTTAAAATAGGTTTCAACAGAAAACAAGAAGAGCAGCCAGAAGTAAATGCCTCCATCTCAGCACACCAAGTGCAGCTAACTAAAGAGGACACAGTGTGAAAGGATTCTTGCCTAATAACAAGCATGTTTAATGTCTGGGAGATGGCAGGTCATTTTTAAGATGATGTTAACCTTTGCAAATACAAATAGCAGGCATCTTTTCATACGAAAGTAAAATTTCTTACAAAGGAAAAAACAATACACCCAAGTTTCTTTTCAAAACTAGGATGACAGATGACTGGCTTACACAGCTTGTGTAGAGACAGTTTAAGAGAAAATAAGAATAACCTTTTTTTTTTTTCCCAGCTAGACATTTCCCATTTTCATTTTTAATAAATTCTTGGCAGAAATTCTTACAACCATTTCTCATTTGACTGAACAGACTAAGACTACACTGACAGCTGGAATCTGATCCCTCCTGTTAGGTACCTGTACCACTTATCCCTACCCCTAGTGCTGACATTTTTGGAAACAAGTATTCAGAAAAGATTATACTATTAAACTAATACAAATTTGAGTCACCTTAAGTATTATTTTAGGATTAAAACATAACTGGAACTACTCCACTTTTTTTTTTTTTTTTTTTTAAAGGGTATCATAAGGCCACAGAAAGCAAGAGAGGTGGATGAAAGGCATCGTTGACTGTCTTCTCCCCACCCTGAAGCTCAAGTGGCCAAGAACACTGAAGATCTGTGAAGCCAGAATGCATTAACTGAGGCACAAGGAGTTTAGATGTGGTGCACACACCTCTGTGCAGATGATTTTATGACATATCTCTGTGTACAGACCTAAACACGTCCTTAGGATAAGCTTAACAAATCAAGGGGGGGCTATGAATGAAAGAACATTAAACACTTGTGTGAATTCTGATATGGAGAATGACCAGCCTGACTTCAGCAAACTAATGCTACTCTCTCAAAAGTATCATCTCACAAGACTTTAATGCTACACCTTTGGTTAATTAGTTTTTACTTTCCACACAGAAACATACCCTAATACTGCAAGCGCCTCCTGGACAGAAGACAATTTGTTTACTGTTGCTTTTTTATCCAGTCTGTCAGATTCTCATATGGCCCCAGTGCCAATTTACAAACCCTTTACAATTAGTAATAGATCATTTGCTGACTAATTTGCTTCCCGGTAAATAAGGCAAATACCATTCTTGTTTTTACAAAGAGAAAAAGAAATACATATGAAAAAATAAATTTAATGACTCGTTAAGATCATAGGAAATGCCACTGAACAATCAGTTTACTGCTTTGTGCACTAAATCATCTTTCATCTTCTTTTACACCTGTGTTCAGGCTTCCTAATCTTTATGCCAATGAGAAATTTAAGTTATTAAGTTAATTTAAAGTGTTAATCTAGACTCAAATATCTTTACGAGTAGCCTAGGACAGGAGAACACACCCCAGCTGAATTTTTCTTGCTGTATCAGTTCAATTATAAAAATCATAGGGCAGGCACAGTGACCAGCACAGGTCTGGTACACAGTTGAAAATGTTTACTGAATGATGCTGAGAAAGCAAAGCAAAGAAAAATAAGATGTGTTCACACAAACCATAATCCCCAATACCCAATACCATGAAGATTAATTTCTGTCCCTACACTAAAACACCGGCATGAGACAAGGATAAGTGTAATAAAATTATAAATTATACAGCAATAGCATTAGTGCAACCATCTCTGAGAAACAGAAATTCTGTTAATGAAGAACCGTAACTCAAATACAGTAGAGCATGAAAATATGTAGTAATTCTTTTGTATCTCTGAAACTCTAGTTGCTGCATTTCTTATCACATTCTTAAAATTTTCTGTAATACTTATGGTATTTCACTTTTTGGATACAGCATCCTTCATAAGGATAGTAATTAAGCACACACATAGAAAAAAACCAAGTTTTTAGTGACACATCATTTTCTAATTGCTAACATTTTAGCAATGCCATCAACAAAAAAAGTTATACCACTTAGACTGAAAATTTTCGCTCACCAGGGTAAGACTACCCTTTATAGAGCAGCATATAAGAAACACAGAAATATTTGATTCAATCTTTTCAGAGTATGTTTAAAACTGCAATGGCAACAATATATTTTTTAAATGTTCATATACACTCCTATGGACAAATTCATTTCCATGTACCTAACTTCAAAAACCACACTTTTCTTTAGATTAGACATTACCAGGGTTGATAATAGTTTCCAAAGTTCCCTGTAATGAACTTCAATGACTGCCTAGCAGAAAAAACAAAAAACGCCTCTTCTCTGATTCAACAGGAATCTACTTTTATCAGAATTATTGAAAGTTTAAAAAAAGCTTAAATTGATTTAGCTGAGCGACTAGAGAAAAACTGCTGGACTCAATAGCTTTTTTCAAAAATAAATTTCCTCCTTATATTATTAAAGGTATGTTTTAGGACAGAGGTTAAAAAAAGGTAAAAAACAAAAAGCCTATTTTCCTATTAACCTAAATAGAGCTATCCGTTGTTTTGGTTGAATTCAACAATTCCATAAGATCAACAAAGTGTAAAAAAAAGATATTATAGTAATGCAATTTCTGAAATTCCAAGTTGAATGAATATTATTTTAAGTGTTCTTTAGTGCATTATTGAAGACATGAAGTTGCAATGTACTAAACATTCAGAAGATGGTGCTAGTCCAATATATCCACAAGCCATGGGTGGTTCAGCTTTTCTTCATCTCTTTCAAGTATTTTCTCTAATTTTCATGTATCTACTACATCATCACTGAATTTGTCAATATCAGGACAAGGTATAGTCATCATTAGTTAAGTACTAAGAGGACTACTAAATGATATCATTCTAAAATTCACAAAGATTTACAGGATTGATAGGCATAAAAGATAAAGCTCACTATAATGTCATAAA
Organism: Oenanthe melanoleuca; assembly: GCF_029582105.1. Taxonomy (NCBI): domain Eukaryota; kingdom Metazoa; phylum Chordata; class Aves; order Passeriformes; family Muscicapidae; genus Oenanthe; species Oenanthe melanoleuca. The sequence goes on along the minus strand of NC_079337.1, from coordinate 56,136,917 downwards.
CTCAGGGTCTTGGGATCTTCATGAAAACTTAAACAACATTTCTTACATCCTGCCTTCAGTCACTCACATCTGTCTCCTTCTACAGTCACAGTTTCAAGACCCACTGATGCCAGCAGCAATGTCTGGAAAGTCTCACCTGTCCCACTCCTGGCTCTTCATCCCCACCTTCATGCCACAGTGTAACTATCCTCTCCTCACCTACTTAGGAGGTCGTGCAACTCCTGTGAGCTTACAAAGCTCAGTGAGCTGATACATGTTAAAAACAGCCATTTCTTTTTGACTGCTCTGTTTAACCCAGATCAAGTCTCAGATCTGATTTCCCATGGAGCAGTGGTGGTGAGTTCAAGCTGCAAACGGGCTTCACTACAAGGCCAACCAATTGAACTGCAGCCTCCAGCTTGCAAGGGCTGAATTCCTTCTCAGCATTGAAAAGGGCTGGCAAGTTACCAATGCCATTTCAGTACTGCATATGAAAAACCAATTTTTTTATGTTATTAAAGGCAGATATCTATTTATTAAGATATGAGATGCAGTCTGTAACTATAGACAGAAATCAAAACTAATTCCATCTGACCTTCCTCCACCAAAGCCCTTCAAAATCTTGGAACCAATTTCCAGTTTTGCCTATAATTCAAATATTATATAGCCTCTTCCAGACTAAGTACAGTTGGACAAGTACTTTCTTCCAAAAAATAATAAATCTGGACATATTAAAACATCAAGCAAAAAGTCTTATTCTTACCTAGCAGTTCCTAAAACAGTGTTTTCCAAATAATGCATAGGAACATATCTCAGAGTAATATATTTCATGAAGCCATGGAAATGAACTATTAATACCAAACTTACTTCTATAAAAATAACAATTCCTCAGAGGACCCATGCCAGCATTCTTGATGGCCACTGCTGCATCCATCTACACAGTCTGTTTCCACAGGTATGCTTCTGCTGACTTCAGGCCAACAGCTATGCTGGCTGTCCTCTCCAGTGTGATGCTTTTATCCAATACTCTGAATTACTTGCTCCTACCAGAGCCAGCCCAGGTCATCTCCAGGGCCCTTCTATGCCTGATCCCTTTGTGGTTCCAGCAGATGTAATAAGGAGTTGGAGACACTTAGTGCTTCTCCTACATATCCCTCTGGGAACTCTCCCACAACAAAAATTATAAATGAACGTGAAATCATTCACTGGGATATAAAAGCAAGCCTTAAATGTCCAAAGATCAGGCCAAGTCAGTATTACTGTTATTACAATAAACCTCCAGCATTAAGTAATTTCAAACATCAGTTCTTCTTCCAAAATTTTTCAGTGCAGAGACAAGATTGGCACATATCTGAGAGAATTACTCAGTTACTAGGCAATTTATTACTGCTTAACTGTTCCATGTGTATCAAATCCTGTTTAACAGCAGCCCAGTTTTTCTTCCATTTGGAAGCTTTTGTAATTATTACTAAACCAAACTGATTTCAACCGGTAGTTAAAAAATTAATAGTGCAACTAAACTTTTTATTATATGACTTTTTATAAGAAAAAAAGTGAGGCTGCTTAGTAAATAAATATAACGCACTTCAATTAACTACAAAAGGAGAAATTAAACCCAAGCACATTCAGATCAATGACAATAAATCTATCAGCTAATTCTTAAACTAAGCCACACCACTTCAAAAACTACAAAGAACTGAATTCAAACTATTTATATTTAACAATATGGTGATTTCAGAGAAGCGACTAGAAATGGAACAGTACAAACCTCTTACACATTTGCCAACTCCCATATTTCATTATAATAATCTAGTCACCCAGGCAAAACCATCCACCTGAATTTTAATCAATACATCAATTGGTTCATCACTGTCTTGAAGAACTGTTCTTGCCTCCAAGCAGAGTGAGCATATAGCTCATTTCTCCCTGACATAAATTTCTATCGTGATATGAACGAATTTCATAACAGAAAGTTATTATTGACTCAGATATTGAGGAAAAGCTACAAAAACCTTTTCCCAAACAACTTTAAAACATCAAATAGTGGACACATTAAGACAGATTATAGTAATATTGCAACTTTACTGCATTAACCAGTCTCAGATGAGCAGAAGGAACCAAGTCATCAGGCTAGCTATAAGGGACTGAACAAAAATCATTAACAACCTTGTCCAAGACTTTAAAAGCTATATAATGCATAAAGGAACCAAGGGAATAAGAAAAGTACTTTATACACAATTTGATACAAATGAGGGCCCATACTCTTCTCAGAGCTAACCCAGCCACCTGCCTATACAAAGCAATCCAATTCCCTCTTTCTGCTTCTCACACACACAAACAGAAAAAAAAAAAAAAAAAAAAAACAAACAACCAAACCAACCTCACACCAAAAAGACTTTCATCAAGAAAGTAGATGGTTCAGCAGAAGAGGCAGGTCTGAAATCAGTTAGAAAAATGACTGTTTCTTTAGCAGTTTAAGCTACCATAATTGCAAATCAAAGGGATGGTCCTGGCTTTTCCTGGACTACTGGCTGAGCACTTCCAAAGGTTCTCATGTGATAGCACCACTGCAGAAGAAAAGGAATCCACATGTTCATCCAAAGAAGAACTCCTTTGAAAATACCATGGGTAAAGTGCTCTAAATTAGGATAGTAAAGAAACTTTTTTTACTATTAAAAAAATAGTAAATGGTTAATGGTTTAATGTTTAATGGTTAAACATTTGTTTAGGCCATCACTGACCACTCTTTGATAAATTTATGTCAACATCAAAATTCAATTTAAAACATATTAATAAAAATATATTAAACAACACATCAGATTCTTAGAACTTTTCAGTGTAACAATTTTTTTTAACACAGTCTAGGCAAGAAACAGGGTTTTCAGAAGAGTCTGTGAGATTCACATGGTTGAACTGGTTACGAGAAGACACTTTAAAAGAAAGACCTAGAAGGCCTAAAATTAAATCACAAGGGACTACTGAGAACTCAGTACTTTTCTTTGTTCCCCAGACTTCTTAATTACTTTATCCAAAGACAATTGAATAGAAAAATAAATAAGATTCCAGAGCAGGCATTAGAATCCAGACCACAATCTCTCACCTGCACTGTTCCAACAAACCAGCTACAAAGTAATGCACATAAATATAGCTCACCTAAGACACTGAGATCAAAATTGCAAGGATGTGTGGAGGTGTTTTGTTCACTGTCCTAGAGAGTTTTTTGGAGCTTGGAGTTGGGGGGAAGGAGTTGTAGCAACTCAAGAGAGTAAATTTGGTTGTTTTAAAAAATCTGGTAGTTGAGTCTGGCATAGTCCATGTCAGCAATTTCCTTTAAAGAGCATTCAGCAGCAGGTACTGAGGCAGGAAAATAAGAAACAGTACAACTACAGTGATCACTCCTTGATGCACACCCCATTTTGAGGCAGCCCAAGTTCCTCAGCCAGTTCCATCACCAGGCTGCCAGGAATACAGCTGAAATGTTTTATAGCCACTGGTGGGCCAACCCTCCACAAGTCTCTGCAGTTTCTTTCTGCAGCCACGTGCACTTCTGGTTTCTACAATCAATAGGACTTCCACAATTTACTTCTGCACAATGTGGAAAAGTAATTTAATCTGTTTATTTTAAGCTTGTTGCTTCATAAAAGGTCATGAGATTTCCTTGGGTTTGTATTGAAAAGATGCTATGTAATTGTTCTCTACCCTCTTTTCATGGTTTTGTAGACTTTTTCTGACTTCTAAGAAACTCAATCTTATTTTGTCCCTCCTCATATAAAAGCTTTTTCATTCCTCATTGCTCTCCTGTGTAAACTAGGATCACCTAAATTTTCCTCAATTCTCAAGGATAATTCTGAGATTCATACCCACAATTCTAATCCTGGTCTTATCAGAGCTTTGCAGTTTGGCACCAGGGATACACTGTGTTAGAAGGAAATTACTCACCTGGAATTTTGCTTGTCCTACTTGTTTCTTCTTTTCATTTCAGAAATGGCAATAGGAAATTTGTAGGGAATTCAAACTAAACATAAAAATGAGACATCCAACAAACTGGTAGTGCTAAACAACCTTTTTGGATTCCTGCTTTCTAATAATATGAAGTCACAACATACTCAGACACGTAAGGAGAAAACAATGACCAAGTAACTTTAAAAGAATTTACACTGCAATCCAACTCGTCTTCACCAGCTGCCCATGCAAAGCAAACAAGGGCATATTGCAAAGACAGATGTGCTAAATGACTGCCACACCAAATCTTTCAATGCAAGATATTTGGCTGCACACCACAGGCCACACTGCTGGGAGCAAAAGTGATACTGAAGGTATTTCCACAAGTGTGGAAACCCCAACACAGCAAAGAAATAAGTACCAAGACCAGCGACAGCACCAGTTATGACAGGCTGTAATCTATTATGATTAAAAGCCAACAGACACCCCAATAACCACAATTAAGAAAAAAAAAAACTGTATCTTTGAAGAAACTTTAGTAGCATCTCTGCTGCCACACAAAACATTCAATGACTACAGCCATCTACCTGACATGCTCCCCAACTGTCTGAAGACAATTCCACATCCAGGTGTATGCTCTGAATGAGCACTGACACAGAAAGCTCCAGCTCAGTGAGCTCAGTATGGCCCTTCCAAAGGGTAACCTTGTGGGACAAGTCACACCTGCTCCGAGTGCCACCAGACACCTGGGAAGGCCTTGCAGCAACCATGTATCGCTTATGGAATAGACCAGGCAGGACAGGATCAAAAAAAATTGCTCAAACAAATTCCAGAGATATGTATACATGGATATTAGGTCACAGAACATTTTACAGTCTAGACCCACAACCCCCAGTATCAGTAAAGACAAAATGTTCTTGAAGGAACTACTTTTTGTTTTTTCTCTTTCAGAAGGCGGATTGAACAAGGAATAGTCTAAATCTTGACACTTAAATATTCAACATCTGATAAACTCTCTGTCTGTTTCCATCCAACTGATTTTAATCAGATTTAGTAACCTAGACTAAAAAAAAGAAATCCCATGATTACCTCAAAATACTTAAATCATGAGCAGGACTATAATGCCTGCAAAATACGGCACAAGGGAAGTATTATGTTTAGTCTTGGAACTTGGGAATTTCAATGAACAAGATCCCTCATTAGAATCAAATGGGGACAGATGTACTTACAGATGTGGGTGGGCATGGGTGGACATCAGCCACTCTAACCTCTCTAACGAGCAATTTCCTCAGATTCAAAGAAAAATTTCATAAAAAGTTAAAGAGAAATGGCAACTTGCCTCCTATTACCACTGGCCTAACTGCTTGGGCTGTTGGTTCTATAAAAAAGGCTTTTTCAAAGAAAATTATCGTTAAAACCATTTGGCTGAAAGTGAAGAGCTATTGAAAAGTACAGTCAAACTGGCAGCTTGCTCTTAAAATTCCCCCCACCACTTTTATAAGTATCGTTTTGCTTGTGGCTTTTAACAGCTGTTCACACACGTCTAAGCTAGATGTGAACTTTTATTTTCCCAAAACTAAATGGCAAGCTTTAAACAGCATCTGATTTAATTTTTTTTTAATTAAAAGCGGAGGTTAAAAGGACTGTGGAAATGGATGATGCAGCTGTGCTGATGCTAGGGAAAAGAATTCCAGAACAAGAAGTGAGGTAGAGTAAACATACAAAATAAATTTCCTTATGCTAAGTGCACACCACACTCAAGTGATTTTATTAGCTAAAGAGAAGTTAACTCTATGTTTCTTCAGAAACATTTTCCAAAATTAAACTAAATTGTATTTTGCAAATATAATAGAATTGTGATGTCTGCTACACTTTTCCCTCAGACCAATCCTAAAATTAATTTCACAATGAAGTGGCTTCACAGGTTCCAATGTTATTCACAAATTCATTTAGAAACACAGAAAACTCAGGCATTTAAGTCAGGACTAGGTCATTAATATTGCCATATATTTACTGGTTTGGTTATCAAAAGAATTGAACTTCCCCTGCATTTAGATGTCTTCTTGGAAGAATAAAACATTTAGAGTCACATTTGCAATGGTACTGAGAGACTGAAAGATGAAAGAATGCTTTCCTAGGGGCACTTTTTAAAGTGCCAAAGCAACTACTGGGCAACTAGGCAATGGTTTAAGTGCATTTGAAAACCCCACCAGACAGCAGTCTGTATTTTTAAGCACCAGCATATTCACAAAAATTCTGCCTTCTTGGCCTAATTACTTAATACATAGGACTAAATACTAAATTCTAACCAAAAAAAAACCACAGAAAAAATAAAAATGCCACAGCTTATTTTTACCTGTACACATTAAGTACAAAAGCACACTATGACAATATAACAATTCTGGATATCAACACATATTTAAAGGTCTATTCTACTAAAGTTCTTACTAAAACCAGCTCTAAGGCAGAAAACTCCTAGGATTATCAAGGAAATGCCACATTAATTCATGTGGATTATGTACCCTGTAGACTGTAACAGCTCCAAAAGCAATCTTCTTCAGTATACCAGTAGAGCTACTCCTTAAACCAAAATAATTTAGTAGTTCATCCATCAAGTTTATTCAAAGAAGCTGATACAACTTCTAAAAGATCTCTAATGGAGAAAAACAGTCTGCAACAAGAAAAGTAAGCCATGCTTTTCAAATCATAACTATTAAAAAAGAAAAAGAAAATAAAAAAAACAAAAACCTGGCACTTTGGGCTGATGAAGCAACACTTCCTGATCATCTATGGGTGAAAAGAAAACCAACAACATTAAGAGCATTCCCTTTGCACCAAGCACAAGGGACAAGGTGTAAAGGGTATAAAGATGAAAAAGTGGAAGAAGAGAGACAAGTAATCCATCCTGGACAGCAGAGCCGACAGAGAGAGGCACATGGAAAATCACAGTGATGCAGTCATTTGTTTGCCTCCCTTGTCCACCCACATACAACAGGCTCACTATAAATATGAAAACCTGAGCTAATTAAAATCTGAAATCCAGAACATTCTAGTCAGGTCCAATAAAAAATATTGCAAACAGGATCCTTCCCTGGGTTTCCTCTGGAACAATATCCTCTGGGATATTGTCTTTGATGATACAAAGCCTTGATTTCTGTTGGGTTACTTCCTTGCTAAACCCAGGGCACAAATCAAGTCAAACAAATGAAACTCCAGGCACAGGTGAAACATTTTATGCAGGTGCATATAAATTACATTTGTGCACTTTAACAAACCAAAAGTAGAAAATAAAAATTTACCATAGGCAAACACAATGATATGGCAAATCTAGTATTAACATTTCTGACCGTCTATAACAAAAACCCCACACTTTAAGAACTGACATTAATATACTGTACACCACTTGCAGATAAAATGATTCAGAGTGCACCAGTTCATATGTTTTGCATTAGACAGAGAAGAAAGCAAACCTAGTTTCCAGAACTGTGAAATTATTATAAGTCACTTTTTGTTTTAGGTCCTAATAGTACTGTCCTCAGAACTACAAATAAACTAATTATAAGAGTATCACTCAGTGGAAAGACAGAAGGACCTATCAAAGACCAATATACATTTTGCTGAAATATACAGTTTCTTAGTATTCCTCAAGTGAGCTGGAGAAAAAATTGGCCCAGCAACTTCAGAAATGGATACACACGACAGACATCCACGCATGCTATAACGGATGGCATACAACAGAAAATGCCTTGCTACTACAAGACATTTCTTTGTCCAAAGGATATCAGATATCCTTTCTTTTCCCAACTGTCAGTTTGTATGAGTCTAAATGTATGAGAATGTAGCTCCCAAAAGATAAACAGAAATTTTCCTGTCCTGAAAATTCTTTGCTGAAAATGTTCCCCTTCGATTAAACAACTACAAATGCATGCGGTTTTGGAACTTAATAAATAAGACATAACACAGTGAAAGTAATCGAATTCAAATAAAAAGAAAGCATTCAAATGAAAAGTAAACCAGTTCCATCAGAAAAGCAATATAATCTGTCTAGGCCATGGAAGTAGTTTCATTGCACGTTTGCTCAGTATTCCTCCTACACGTTGGTTTCCTAATCACAGACTTTATCAAGAACCTGACTTTGTTCACTAAAGGCAGCAGGGCTTAGGATCTTAGCAGTCTACTGCTTTAGAGAAAAACTGATGGCCTTTCAAAATTATCTGCTCTAGTTCAGTCTGAATTATTGGACATGAAGCAACAGTTAGAGAACAAGATACTACGACCTGTGCTGTGCAGACCAAGCCTGATTATGAAACGAGGCTTGTGGCTAAAATGTCTGAAACCAATCTTGGTCACACTGATGTCAAAATTCAAAGAGTACCACTTGACAATGGAACTATACACTCAGTTTTAAACTTATGAATTTTCAGTTCCCTTTCAAAGCAGATCAGATCTCAAAGCTTATCCTCACATACCTGTCAATGTGACAAAGAGTTGGGTACTATTCCATGTTAACATCACAATTAAAATAATTCTTCTATGTAAGAGATAAGGGGAGTTAACAGTTGTTTTGGTGACTGTGAAACAGCTTCAATTTTAGAGAAACAATGTACAAGATATTTTTCTGTCCAGTTTGCTTTCTAGTGTCCTGCTTCCATTATTAGTTCGTTGCCATGCTCTAAGCTTAAAAGTATGAAGGAAACTGAAGTCTTGTTTCAGTGCTTTTGAAGGCAATGAGACTGCTTGGAACAAGTGAGGGTAAGTGTCTATGGTGGGACTGTGATGTTCCTATAGTACTCTTTCATGAATAGTAATTACTCTGCAAGTGTGTAAAGCAGACAGGCCCAGTTGCATAAGGCTCAATGCAAGTTTTATGAACTGCAGAAAAGCATGATTAGTATGGGGGAAAAAACATGTTTCACACTTTTATTGTAAAGAACATGAGAATCTCACACAAACTGCCAGAACAGATGTTCATAAATTGGGCCCTTAATCTGAAGCACTTTCCAGGTTTTAAGCTATATCCACTGGTCTGTAGAACATATTCCTCTCTTTTTAATATAATTCTTCTGTTTAGTTTTTTTAATAAATAAGTTTATGACTTTAGTAGTGTTGCCAGCTGTTCAATTTTGATTTACTGTCAGAGTCTGCTTTAATATATAGTGGCTTTGTGGCTTACCCATATAGATTACATTTTAAGCTTCAAGATATCACTATAAAGCAGCTGGAAAAAGTGCTGGCTGTGCTCAGAAACCAGCATTATTGCCCCAGTGATCAACCACTGAAACATGCAACTAGAGCAGTAATCATTCTCTAATAAACTTTTGTATACACCATTCCCAAAATAAAACTGCAAAACTTACACTGTAAAAGCAGGTCATCTTAACACATGTACTTTAAGAAGTCAACCCAATAAAATTGCTAAATTATTGATTAGGCAGTATATTAGCTGGCAATAGAGATCTCTACAATGACTGCTCTTTTTCTTCCTTTATATTGTTTCCTTTACTTCTACTGTGCAGCTTGAGACAATTTTAAAAATAAAAGATTTTAGAACTGCTTTATATAGTGCTTTCTAAAAATTTTCTATAAGCAGTACTGAATATTACTGGGAAAGAACTGTCAGTACTCTTCACTGCAATGGATTAAATTCAAAAACTCTGGAAATTCTCTATAGCTGAATTAGTTCAGAACCATCAGTCAGAACTACTAGGGCTCTTTTATTACACTGAAAATTACTTTTTCTGCTCAAAAAGATTCTTTTTTCATGTAAAATGAACTCTGTAAGAAAATTCTAAGAGAACCAAAGAATTTGATTCAGAAAGATCAGAATGGTGCCTTGTGAGAGGGATTTTTTTGCTTGTCTTACACTGTTATTTTCTCCCAAGTTTAGATTTGCCAATTAAACAGCATCCATGCTGCATTACCCTCACAAAGTCCTATCATACCTAAGGGGAAGGTAGATCTACATCATGGAAGATATAACAGGAAAAATAAAACAAAAAACTAAACCAGCCATTCTACCCATAGCATCAGGAGCAAAGCCTGCAGGAGAATGAAGAATGAAGAGAAGCATAAAATTGCACATGGCATGAGACATTGCAGTGGCATCTCCAAAATAAAATATGCCTAGCTTTTCCATAATGCTTTTAAAGGGAGATTAGGAAGTAGATTCCAAAATGCCACCATTTTCTGTGTTATGAGCAGAACATAAAAATATTTTTTAAACAGTTCAACTTAACAGCAGACCAACAACACCTATACACTGCTTTATTCTGCATGTCTACACCAAACTACTTTCCAAAGTCTCCTGTAAATGTATGAAATAAGGTTTTAGGAACTGAAGGTCTCTCTTTCTGTCCATAGTATCAAAAGTGTGCTATCTGTACAAATGTTGGTTTTTCCAGCCTTCATGTTAAATTATCTACCACAAAAAAAGATATGCTTGGTTGCAAAATCCAAGAATTTAAAGCTGCCCTCAATACACATCATTATTATATCCCTGGATTTTTCCAAAGCAAGCCTTTCCCAAGACATTTTACTGCTTTGTGTTCCATTCAACAATTTAGGCTGTAGCTTTTCTTGAATTACTTCTCATTTAGCATATGAAACAAAAAGCAATAGTTCTGATGGCAGTGTTAAATGGTATGACCTAGGTATGACTGAGTTCTCCAGCTAAAGTCAGAAAGAGTTAATGTTATTCCTCTTTCTGTACATGCATTTCAAAACCTTAATGAATTCTACCATCATATACTAGTATTATACCAGTATGATCTATTCTTGTTATCACACATAATTAGGTAAACATATTGGACAATATTTACAACCAAAGAAAATCCTCATAGTATACAGATTAAAGAAGGTAATCCAGAAGATTAGACTAGGGCTAGCATGAAAACACCAGAGTACACTTGAGTATCTCACTAAATGGGCTCTAAATTTACACCCATGTCAAAACCAAAAATTTTTATATTAAGCACTCTTTCTGAAAAAAAACCTACAGTTAAAAACCCAAAAGTATGTCATGAAAATTTCATGGGGAACTCAGTAATTTTGAAATAGAAACTATGTGCATAAAGACCTCCTCTTTTACAACCTTATTTTAAATAAATAAATTAAATTACTAATTTACCATTCATCATCACTTTACTCTACCTTCCTTAACCAGCACATTTCAGTAAGTCTTAATTGATTTTTAACTGAATTTAATGTTAAGTCTTAGATGTCTCCTTTGAAAACAAGCATATTTTGAAGTTGTTATCTGAACCACAATGGCTGCAAGCACAGAGTGTAAATAACTACAATAACAATAATACTCTCTGCATTTAACCAACAGGTTTACCTCAGTCATCTGTTTGATATTGGCTTAGTAGTTAGTCCCATGGTAATATCTTCATTAATTCATTGATTAATCCCCATATTAGCATAGACTATCATTCATTCTCTAAATTGAACTGGAATAATAATGCATTCTTGCAATAAGTGTCTTAATTTTTTTTTTTATTTTTTTTTTTGGTATATTGAAATCAGCAAAAAAAGCTGAAGTTTTCCCTGCTGATTAGGAATAATTTTCTCTTCCACACTTTCTGCTAATAGAGAGTATTAAATATATCCAACTACTACACCCACTTCAGTTGAAGTTGCAGAGTAACATAAACACTGAATAACTGTTACTATATTTATGTCTGACTCTGAAACTCTGAAACTTTAAAAAAATATTAGTTTACTGACTTATCTAGCTTTTAAATGGAAAATAATGCTATTTGTCTTTTTGTCCATTTTGTCCAAAATCCCAATACTAATGCTCTATTCACACCCAAAATTTGGTTATCCTCTCTCATCAACTTCCTTCAATAATAATATATGAGAATATATTTCCACAGTAGCTAATGGAGACATTCCTACAAATCAATGTGCTGCAGTGATACAGAAATAAAAGCTTACTTCACTGTAATGATGCTTCCAGACTTCCCTCAAGTCAGGTGGTTAGTTGCAGTTAATGATCTGTGACATACCACACAAGTAGTCCTAAAAAGACTTATTATCCACTGCATGTGCAACAATATTTGCTTTATGGATGGCTAAATGAATGAAGACATTCAATGTAACTGTAAAAGTAAAATCAAAAGAAAACTTACAAGTAACATGTTTTCTTTGAGTAAAAGAGCTGTGAACATTTTCCATTAATACTTAACCTTTTGCTGGAGCAGTGCAACCACATATAATGCTTGAATCCATAAAGCCCAAGAGCTGCTCAGGGTTAACACTGATTAACTACCCCCTATCAAATGTTATAACTTTTAAAAATTTCAGAGTTTCCCTCTATTAATGAAATCAAAATTGCATTTATGTCATGTGGCAAAGGTGGGAGTAGGACTACTGGCAAAGAAAAGAAATTTTACCCTGTTTTAAAAATAGGAGTTTTTTTCAATCCAATAAAACAGACATGAATTTGACTGGGTTTTAAAACTACGTATATTATGCTCCACTGACTTCTATTAATATACTAATAGAAAAGAATAGCAAATTAAGCTAAAATAAGCTCCAATCAACAGCACAATATCTCCCATGACTCTCAGACTGTGCAGACATTCACACATTTTCTGTTTATAATTTTTTTCATTTACTAGACTCAGCTTTTGTCCACCATATGTCCACCACAGATTAACTATTCCCTTAGGTACAATTAAGGGCTTTCCATTTGTTGTAAGAAGACCTAAGTACGAAGGACGCAGCCAGAAAAAACATTTCTACCTAAACCAAAAACAGAAGCACATTCAGCCTGAACTATAGTTTATGCAGCATCTTTTTTATTGGGCATATGTCTACATTGCTAAATAAACCACAGACAAAATCCATGGAAACAGTAAGAGATCTCTCAGAATTTCATTTGTGTATTATTATAAAAATATGATACATATACTGTTCTAACTTTCGTATTTAAACAGTTTACTTTTATTTGCATTTTTAAATGACATCTCTACAGGTTTTTCTCAATTTAAGCATAACTGTTAGGGAATGAGAATATATTATTTACTGGCACTTCTGTAGCACTGGTGTTTGAGTTCCAACTATACTAACAACTGTCTACCAGGTCCCTGAACTTGGTTGTGGTTCTTGGTTAGTCACAGCAGGCAAAATCAAGTGCACAGAACAAAAATCTCAAGTGTAGCCTCAAGATTTTACATATAGGAAGAAGAAACCAGTTTATTCATTGTCACTAAAATTAAAAAAAAAGGGTAACATAAGAACTGCTTATTAGTTGGAATAGTTCATGACTATTCTCACTTTCTTCTTAAAGCACTGTATGACCCAAATGAGAGAACATTATTTTCTGCAAATAGTTCCCACAGATCTAAACTGCCCTGGTTCAAATGAATGCAAATTCATTAATTTTCATAGAACTTCACCTGTTTATGTCAGGGCTCTGTCTAACTGTACAAATCTCAAATTCAGACAAGCAGTACAACAGTAACATATCTTCTGTGTGCAAGCTGTGTATATTGTTCAGCTTGAACCCTGTAAGGAATCCCAGACTGCAGCAGACCACAAATGAAAAAGCAAACTCACTACTAACCGATGCTATCTGGGCTTAATGCAGGCATTTAATAAGGATTGTTAATTGTCTTTTGAGCAGCATGAGAGAAAGGATTCACCGTCAAAAATATCCTGTATACATGCTTCAATAATGGCTGCAGCACTCTAAGATAAAGTCCAAAAGTCTAAAACTTTGCCTTTAATCAGATTACTTATCAGCTTCTGTGTCCACTGCCTTCTCATCCAAGAGATCATTTTGTGCACGATTCTGAAAGAAGGCTCAAAGTGAAACATGGGCGATTTGCAACCCTTTGCAACAGATACATTTATCACAGCAAGTCACATGAAGACTGGAGCCCGAATGGAATACATACACACAGATCCTTGTAATCTTTCCTGCCAGGTGTTTTCCCTTCACAGACAATACAATATGGCAAGGTAAATACTACACAAGAGCAATAAACTTTCCTTCTTTTGTTCTGTATAATGTTCTGTAAGCTCAGATCCTTTCCAAAGAACAGCACTTGAGGCTCAAGCTCTGTCTGCTAATCACAGTTTAGCAGATTTGTCCACAAGGCAATTTAACAGACATAATTAAATAGATATCTTCAGTATGGATGGTACCCAGCAGTATTAATGTTAAGCTAAGTGTGATTTAGGATCAAAATCTTGAAGAGAATGCTTTCTCAGACAAGCAAAGTAATTTTCTTACTCAAAAATGTGTGTGCTCTTAGGTTGCTCCCATTGCTAAAGTAATACAGAGCACACTGAGACACTGGGTTGGATATACAATATTAAGGTGAATAAAATATCATTTTCACCTGTGGTGTTGCCTTTCATTAATTTAAGTTTCTTGTTAAAAGTAATTTTTAATAAAGTTACCTGACCACTGAAACAAAAAATCCATAAGAATGCAATTTTCTATTTCTATAAGAATGCTATTTTTCTATTACAAGCTGGTTGAGACAAATATTCTCTATGTATTTTAAAATAGGGTATCATTCTACATACATTCAAATGAGTTGGTAAATTGACTGTAGCACAGGACAAGGTTTTCTTTTTAAGGGAGTCTCTGCATATAAGTAGTTTAGCCTCCAATCCCAAGAGCATGTGTAAGGCTCAAGTGACCAGACCTTCTGTTGGGCATACAGGAACTTTAGTTTAATCAGGCATAAGACTCTAAAGAACAGGGGTCTTTGCACTAGCTGCTCTACACAAGTGAAGGACCTTAAAAGGGCAAGCCCAAGGGAAGCAAGAGCAGAAAACTGAGGGAGTTTGGGATGTACAAGAGAATGAATGAATAGCTCTGAATTTAAATAAAACAGATTATCAAAGTGAGTATTAATAAAGAAACTTTCTGAGTACAACAGGGGAGACTAACTATATGATGCAGCAACAGAGTCTAAAAGCAGACTAGGCAAGTCCTGTGACCAGCCAGATTCACATTGGTACACAGTACACCAAATGTTAATTTGTATCTGCGCTGGAAAATGTTTCTTTCTGTGCTCAGATAAGATAGGTAAAAACATTTTATGTTGTATGTAAGGGCAAGTTAAAGGGTACACTAAAATGTAACCTTTAAACTTCACAATGTAACAGCATACCACTTCCTGTTCAGAGATAGCACTCCAAGATCAATTAATCATGGCTAAGACGAACAAACGGTCAACATTCTTAATTAGTGTTGATGCATTCTCCTCTGTGCCCTCATCTGTCATGAAGATTGTTTAAAAATCTGAGTTATTAGTCTTTTTTGAGGAGTGGATCTGGTTAATATCTCTAAGAACAGAAATCATTCATCTAGCCACTATACACCAGTACCTGATAATTCCTACCCCTTATATAAGCTACAGATAACCACCGCCCTAAGACCATCTTGGTAGCTATAAATCAAAATGAGTATAGCTCCCATGCAACCTGGGTTAATTTTTGTTTACAATATATCCACTGAAAATGCTGGTATGACACTTGAGGAGACTGCTTATAGATTAGTGCAGAAGAAAATATATAAAGCAGTCAAGGTAGAAAGGAAGAAAACACATCAGTCATACAAAACATGGTAAACCCCCTCTAATTCACACTTAATGACCAGAAGATCCATCGTGATCACTGAACTTTATCAATACCTAATTTAAGCAAAGATCCTAAGTGCACTAAACACAATTCATTCACTTGATAACTATAGTTTCATTTATACCATACAAATCAAAATATTTGATAGCAACATATATACAAAAGTTTTGAGATTTTACATAGAAACTCTGAAACATAAGTTAAAATTAAGAGCAAGGTTAACTCCCCAATTAGCAGTGCAAAGCAAGTGGTACTAGCAACACAGATATAGGCACACTTCAAATATACTTTATATTTTCATTAGAATAAAATAACACAATGTAAGTTACCAAGAAAGTCAAATTTGAGAATCAGTATCAGCTGTAAAGTTCAAGATTATTAAGATTTTATGACTTATAATTAATAGGAAAAAATAGTTCTACATTAAATTTTGTAATTCCGTCTGTTGTTCAGAAAAAGAAAAGAAAAAAGAAAATAAAAGGAAAAAACACAAAATCCAAACAAACAACAAAGAAACCAATAAAAAAGGAAAATAAAAAACAGAGGTGGCAAGGTCCAGAATTCCAGAGTCTAGGTGTCAATTCATACCACTCTATTACTTTCAAATAAATCTCTGATGGGTGAGGTACCAGCAACTGACTGGAGCTTTTTAAGTAGAAATTATCTTTCTTTCCAATGTTTCATGAGTAAATCTTAACGTCTTACAATCACAACAGGACATTTTAATAGCTTGACACCACTCTGAAGTTAATTATCATGCTTTAAACAGACACAGCATCTTACTGTGTTCATGCTGCTAATCTATTGCAATGCACAATAAACCAGAACAGTGAAAACAAGCACTGATGCATTTAAATGAGCTCTGAACAATTTCTTCAAGATTCATGGAATACTAGAGAAATCCCCAAAACTTAACATTTAACAGAATGACTACAAATTGATACTAGGAGCCACTAATAAATTATCTATAAAACTGCATGACTTAACAGTAGTTAACAATTATGCATCATATACTGCTATGCATCAAATAATTTGCTTTCAATGACAAAATTGCCCAGGGAAATTATTTTCATTTAATAGAATTCAAGTGTACGGTTTCAAGTTTTCTTTATCATATTGTATAGAAAAATATTTTTCTTTTCTTCCAAGCTATAGCTTTATCCCTAGAGAGAATCCAGGTCCCACAAAATGGAAAAAATACACATGTAATTCAGATAGTATTAGTAAGAGAAAACAGACAAAGGACAGTCCAAGTTAAGTAACTAACTTTAGCTAAAGTTTCAAAACAGAGGCTGAGCTTTCAAATTCTAATCAAGGTATTTAAAGACTGGTCCAAAGCTTTACAGTTGCTATAACTGCATTCTTGGCAAATTTTAAAAGCTTTTATTAGAAAGAAAGTCAAGTGTGAGAATAACTTGCCTGTGCACATTGACATTTCTAGTCTTTCAGTGAGCTTACCTGGATATTTTCCTAAAAGACATGTAGAGCTCAAAAAATCCAAGTACAACCCTGAGATAGAAACCACTCACTGGAGTATTTCTCCTGAATGATGCATGAGGTCAAGTAAGTTCATCAATTCATCAAATGGCTTTTCCTGGCTCTTAACCTATTATTGCTCTTGCATTGCATATGAGTGTTTTATCACTTACTAAGTAAAGAAGTTGAACAGAGTGATTCCTCCTTAATAATTTGTTAGTACCAGTAATTTTATTTCTTCATAGTATGTGAGAGTCAACACCATGCTTCTATATAAACAACTTGTTTTCAATTTATGTAAACAGGAGCCTCGCTACACTTTCCTCTCATAAACTATCAATTTTTTTGCACTGTGGTGGAAAACCTCCTAGATATTCTTATCCTACTACAGAATTAAATAAAGAAGTCTAATTTTTATCATCCTGAAATAAAGCAAAAAAAATCCCTCTGTAAACAGCATCTCCTGCATGCTCAACACGTGCAACAGCAAGAAACACCCTTAGCATCACATGAAATCAATATTTTGCTGCTTTTCTTTATACACAGCCTCTGAAGGAAAACAAGGCAGCAAGCACAGTTCCTACAGCTGCTATTCATAAAATGAAAGCCCTGACACTAGTCAGTCAGCCTGTATCTGAAAACTCACCTAGGAAACCAGATTCTATTTCCAGATGCTCCCAAGAAAACACTTGGATATTAAGATTTGTAGGCATGTGTATGTGGAAAAAAAAGGGAAACAAAATGCCTCAAAATCAAAACAATGTATCATTTTCCACATCTATTGTCCCAGTTCAGCAAAGGAATTTTTTTTATGCTATATTATTTATCTTACTGCAAATACTTCATAAGATTTGCACAACTCCAGCTAGGAAGTCCAATTTTGGGGCAAAATAGAAACCAGTGAAAAATATTTTTCATTTGAATTTCAACAGAATCTGTATTATTGACTCTGGTCTGCTAGAGTATAACATTGTCAGTGTTATATTTTCAGAAGTGCTATTTATATATTGTAACTCTATGGCTTTTTCTGTTTCCTTCACAGGAAATTAGTCTTTCATAATTAATGTCATAAAATGTTACTGCATCACTGTAGCAAATACTACAAATAATGGTTCTGAATGGAAGTGTTGTCTCTACATTGTTTTCAAATGATTTTAAACAATTCTAACTTGCTGGATAAGGTCCTTTTCTCAGGTTTGTTCATGACATGGTCACTGTAACATAGAAACAAATTATTTGGAAAGTGCAAAAACCCCAAATATTTTTCTGTTGTTCAAATAAATGCATTTATACTGTTTTAAAATTATGTATCTGCTTCTACCACTTGTTTCTAAAATTTGTATGTTTCTTTTACCATCTTCAACAGAAAAAAGGGTAAGAAAGTCAGGATCAATAAATCAGATATGCTAATAAGGATGTTTGTGTAAGATTTTTTAGTTGGAAATGGGGAAATTTGGAATCCATCTAATTAGGAAACTATCTAAGTGATGATTATATAATATGTCATATTTTGCTGGTCAAAAGAAAACTACTAAATCACACTTATGTGATCACAAAAAGGAGGTTTAAAAAAATCCCAAAAAAACCACAAAGTAAGTCACCTGATGTGCACAACTACAGGTAACATAAAAAAAAAGATCTGATAAGCAACTCCTAAGTATTATGCCTAATGCATAGTACAGCTTTTTAAACATATACTGGTGGTTAATCCAGCAGTCTCTTAACATACAGAACCATGAAATGTACCTTTCCCTACATCCAGAAATGCTCCTCAGCTTTCCATTCCAGACACTTGCCATGGTTATATCCTGGGGCCCTATCAAATTAAAAAGGGCGAGTGATCTCTCTACTGCTGCATGCTGCTCCCCAAGCAAAGAGGACACAGGGAGAGAGGCTGCAGGCTAGGCAAAGCATGATGCAGCAAGTCCTGCAACATAACCTATCTGCCCAGAGCCATAATCCTGAAGTATACCCCAATATGTCATCTGTACACAGTAAAAACACACAAGACAGTATTTAGCTACATTTTGCTAAATATATATCCCTTATATTGTTTCTTTAATAGCAAATCACATCCAGAGTATTTCAATTAATATGTAAATATGAGTAACTTACTTTTATTTCCAACCAAGGCCACAAGTGGCTGTTTTTCTGATTCTTCATTCACTTTTTTTACCACATTGTACCAGTCTTCCAAATTTTCAAAACTCTGGCCATTGGTAATATCATAAACCAAGAGAATACCCTAAATAAAAAGACACATTTAAAATGTTACAGATTTAAAATAATTTAATATGGTAAGATTTGCATCAGTCTAAATTATTATTGTCATAAAATAGAGCATTAACAAATAATGGCATCATATCTTCTAAGGGTCAGTTAAAGGAATTATAAATTTCTATACTATATATGTTATCAATCACAGTACCTCTCCTGCATTTCATGTGTTCCAAATTCACGTTTCAGAAAAAAAAATGGCAGCACAGTCAAGAGCATAATTTGTTATGTCATAAATATTACAAATCATATATGATAAACTTAAAGCAGCATTTCACACTAATAGGAAGATAAAAATTACACCAGAGAAGGACTTTCATTCTAAGTAATATTAGTTGCAGTTTCAATGTTCCCTTTTTTGGAAAAAAAAAATTAAAAAAAAAAAAAATGCAGTTCAGTTTTACATTTCTGCACATTGTCAGTCATGTTTCTGCTCTCTTTTGGGGATAAAGGCCAGATTCCATTCCTTCAGAGCCGTAAAAGATAAGTAAAAAGTACTGCCAAGCTTTAAACTTTCAAAAGAGAACCTAAAAGACATGGTGAGAACTCAAAAAGGATTCCCATATATTTCAGAAGTTTTGGGCCAAGCTACAGGTGACAAATACTCAAAGCAGACACTGCTGACAAAGCAGCACAAATATCCAATATTATAAAGCATATTATAAATATTATAATATATCCAATATTATAAAGCATAGCCTATTAACAGTTCAAATGTCATTCCCTTCCCCTCCAAAACTGTAAGATCACCTCTCAGATCTTATTGAGTCTTCTGCCCCTGCTTTCCACTACACTCTACTAAGGTCAGTATCTTGAAAATAAGGAATAAAGTCAGAATTGGCTTCAGTCTCTCTTGTTCTCATGGAGTTTGCACCTGCCAAAAAACCCTACATCTGCATACTGTTTCTCACATGAAATATTCACAAATATTCTGAAAAAACAGTATGATCCATACAAAAATAGCTGGTCAATGACCTACTGTCAATATAAAAGAGTTTTCCAGTTTTCTCAGGCATTTTTCAAGGCCCAGTTTCAACCAATAGTTAAAAGGAGTGCCTTAGATCTTAAGGAGTGCCTTAGATCATAAAACAGAGTGTACACTTACTTCATAATTTCACATTTGACAACAAATTAGTATAGACTGCAAGACTATTTGAGAAGAGTTTAGATTTTATGATGACACAGTGTAAAAATAATAAGATGCAATTCAATAAATACCATGACAAGTTCAAAGGAAGCAATAATCAAGGGCACAATAGAAAGCGTCTGGCTTTGTTGCAGGTTCCACAGAATAGGACCAAGGAGTTACAGCTCGCATCTGAATACGTGGAGTTTATTTTGCAAATATCACACTGGCATAAAACATTCCAGGTGAAATAATGTATTCATCTTCAGACATTTGAATGTCAAAAAAGGGTACACTAGAAGAAACCAGTAACAGTGTCATAGGTTTGGAAACCATGACTGACATGAAAAAAGTGGGAAAAAAAAAAACCTGACTGCTTCAACAAAAGCATGACTTATGGCAGGCATGATGATGCTGGTACAAGTTTTAAGAGAAGGTAACAGGAGTTCTCTTTGCCTATGCTTTTATACATAACCTGCAGAAGTCACTAAATTGGGAAAACCAGCCAATGTGCCCGAGTGCAGGTTTACCACAAAGGCGTATGCAGACATGCTCAAGGAATGGGTGAACAGGAACCTTTCAACATTCAACAAGGATAAGTGCAAAATCCTGCAGCTGGGAAGGAATGAACAATACAGGCTGAGGGGAGCAATGCATGACTGGCTGGGGAGCAGCTGGAAATGACCTGCAGGTCTTGTCACACGGCAGGCCAAATCCAAGCCAGCGACATTCCCTGGCAGCAAGGATGGCCAGTGTGATCCTGGGCTGCATTGCATTAGCAGTACAGCCACCAGCCCAGGGAACTTTTCTACTCAGCACTTGTTGGATCCTATCTAAAAGAATACATCCAGTCAGAACACATCTTTGGGCCCCTCAAGACATCAGAAAAGTGGAGTAACTTCAGCAGAGGGGCAGCAAGATGATCAGAAGCTGGAGCACTTGTTTTATGAAGAAGAGATGAGCAAACCCAAAGTCCTCAGCATGGAGAGGAAGCAGCTCTAGGAGGAACTAAAAGCAGCCCTTCCATTCCCGTGAGGAAGCAATGAAGGAGATGGAGTCATTACACATGGATAGCTTTGACAGAGGGCAAAAAAAGATCCTATTGAGTTCCCTCTAACTCCTACTTTCTTATGACAGCAATACCAATCTATCTAGTTTCCTCCAATGTTATCAACTCCTTGGCAAACTTGAGTTTTTGTTCCTCATATTTACATTATTAACATATTTACATATTTACATAATTAACATTAATTTCTGAGGAACAGCTTTCATCAGTTCCTTCAAGGAAATTAATAATTATGACACCAATCTTTCCCCTTGCTATCTTTCCTTCTCTACCAATCAAATCCAATATTAAACATCCAATTCCCTCTTCAAATTTTGGTACAATTTATTCCTTAATATCTTGCATCTGTAACTTAATCTTAGTTAACTTTTCCTGACTATTCTTATAACTAAACAAATGCCTGGGCACGTAATTGTCTCACAATCTAAGTTTTGCTCTAGGAAGGGCATACTTGTGTTATTAAATGCTCAGTGGAAAAGAAACTCAATCTAAAGGATAGGTATGGTACAGGTTAAAAAAAAATGCCAGCCATAATGCTGAAAGTTGTAAATGAGAAAAGGGCACATGGCAATGCTTCTTTCACCAGCTCAGTTCTCTCACCAGCTTGCAGAACAGCAGATTATCTAAACCATCTTCAGCACCAATCAGAGTTCGATGGAGAAAAAATAAGAAAGTGTGAGCATTTAAGGTTAGCCAACTCTTTCTAATTCTCCATCAAAATTCTACTCTGCTTCATGTCCTCTAGACAACTGCAGCCTACCTACCCCTTTGGATGAAAGGGTATTCACAGTGGATTTACCATCAAAGAAATCACAACAAAGTTGGCAACTCAAGCTGACTTAACTTCCTTTTGGTCCCTTTCTCTGTGATCTGAAACACTGCTTCTAAAGACATTCTTTTCTTACCCTTTTTTTTTTATTTTTTTTTTTTTTTGTCTTGTCAATATTTGCTGCACTTAAGAAACAAAGATGGCAGTTATAACACCACAGAGATGAAAAAAAAAAAAAAAAGGGAGAATGGCATCCAGGTCATAAAGAACACTTTGTGCTTAGATTTTCACCATAACAGTACTCCACAAGCAATTTACTTACACACAATAGTATTATACAGATAACTGATGAAGGACTAGTCACAACGCCATGGCTAAAATTTATTTCACCTTTTTCTTTCATTTAACAGAGAAATCCCATAACTTACAGTATATGGAGTACAGACCAAGTAGACAGCATAAAAGCTGTTGTTTCCCAATTATGTGTGAGGAATTAAGGAGGAAAATTAACACTGGTGTTTTTACACAACAGTACTGTATTTTTCTGCCATGAAAAAGGTTTGAAACACATGGTAGACGACATGCCAAGAACAGCACATTGATTCTCTAGTCTCCAGCAACATGGCGAATAGTCCCTGCTTGCATAATTACACTCTAGTAAGAGAGACATTTTGCCCACATTAGTGCATATGTGAGTGCTTTTTGTTTTGGAATTATAGAGCATTTTCAAAAATAGGTCACTGGAAACTGAGAATATTGCAGAAATTATTTGCTGCTCCCTGGAGAACGTAGAGTCTGCAGTACTCCCATTAACGAGCCAATTTATGATGTAACATATGCCAGATCTTAAAGATAATTTAAACTAGATATGTGGGTAGGGACAGCAATTACAGGTAAGATATGGGAGTGCTTCTGAAAGATTTACCATGCAAACAGCAGCAGCATTATTTCAAAACTGAAGTGCTAGTATGGAAGTGTTGTAGCCAAGCAATATATTCATACTGATAATCAAAATTTAAAACGTGTCAAGTTTATGTCAAGATCTGTCACAATAAAAGAAAGCTAGAAAAAACTATAATTAAAAACATATGTTTTCTTCTTCATTTATCCTCAGCTACCCTCATCCTATGACTGATGTTTGAATGAAGGAACTAAACTTTTGTGTTTTCCTAAATATTATAAGTCAGGCCAAAATTCTAGAGTATTTTTTTCTGAATATTTCATAGAATATTAATTTAGTAAAGAGCAACTTTATTGTTGTAGAAATGTGCAGATGAAAACAGTTTTTGCAAATGAAAGCACCCTACAGTCCACACATACCTAACCACTGCTGACTTTGCTGATACATATGAGGATGTAGTCACTCAGATACGTGTGATTAAGTTGCCATAACTGACTGATTTACTCTCTATCAGTACAGCTGTGGCAACTGACTGCACAATTACTCTCAGCATCTTTGAATTCTGAGATAAATGTGGTAGTTTAAAACAGTTTTGAGTTGGTGTTGATTATTAACACTTTTCATTTATAAAGAACGGAATGCTCTTCTTTTCCCCACACCTTGCAGAGTCCTTCTATCCCACCACTGAAATTCAGCTACCAAGATAGGATGCAGCAACTACATTGTTCTAAATGAGCAGTGTCAGAAGAAAAAATGAAAAATGCTCAGGGAGGACGCAACTGCTTCAAGACAGAAGTGAATTGCAATTTCTCCAACTGCAACCAGCACAAGTTCTCATGTTCAAATCTGCCATTTTTATTTTAAAACATGACACAAGAAATAGGGGATCTCAATCAAAACATAGCATCTTAACAGTAACCTAACCAAAAGATCTATCCTACAGAATTGATTCATCTCTCATTAGAGAGAAAGAAACCTCCAACCTTTTTGCAGTGAATTATAGATGGATGGTCCACTTACTCTTGCTGATATCCTGATCAAATTTCAACCAAGATCAGGTGAACTGTAGACCATAATCTTTTCAGTTGCTGGAGATTCTCTAAACTTTCATCCCCAGCTGGCCATAGGATTTTAGAAGTAGGCCTACCATACACATAGATTTCTGAGCACAGAAATAAGAACCCAGCAGCTTATTATTTCTGAATCTCACAATGATCAAATAGATGGAAATCTACACAGGGCTATGGGCATCTGCAAATACTTAATAAAGGCACAACACATACCATAGGTATGCTACAAACAATTCCACACAGGTACTTTAACTCTGAATTATTTATATTTGAAGAATACACAGACAAACACAACTTCTGTGACAGATCCAAATAATCTGCTTTATCTATATCTGTACAGCTTGTGTACTCTATAAACAAGAAGTTTAAAATCCCAGCTGCACCACACATGCTGACCAAGTGCAACACACCACAGGCACATACACTGTTTTTTGTAGCAAACTTCACTCAAGTTACTTCAATATTTTATAGGCTCTCTTGCACTAGGGAACCCCAAACGGAGCACAGAACTCCAAGTGTAGCCTCAAAAATGTCAGAGAGCATATTAATTCTCCTTGATTTAAACACTTCCTTCTCACTAACACAGCTCAGTAGTCAATTAGCTTTTACTGCTCCAAGGATGCATTGCAAATTCCCCTTCAACTGTTTTTTACCTCAATAAGACATCCATCCAAGAGCTTTATCCTCCAAAGCCATTTCACAGAATGACTGAGGTTGGAAGGGAGCTCTAGAACTCATTTGGTTCAATGCTTCTGTTCAAGCAGTGTCACTCAAAGCCAGCTGCCCAGGACCGTGTCCAGTCGGCTTTTGAGTTTCTCTGAGGATGGTGATTCAACAACCTCTCTGGTCATCTTCTTAGTTGCCAGTTCTTAGTCATCCCCACAGTAGAAAACATGTCCACTGGTGTTCAGAAGGAATCCCCTGTGTTTCAGTTTGTGCCCATTGCTCTGGTCCTATCAACAGACACTACATAAAAAAGCCTGGTTCTCTCTTCCTTGCATCCTTCCTGCATGGTTTATATGTATTGACTACACTTCTGTTCTCCAGGCAGAACAGTCACAACTCTCTCAGCCTTTCCTCACTGGAAAGATGCTCCAGACAATTAATTACCTTTGTGGCCCCCCACTGCACATTCTCCAGTTGATTCCCAGCTGCATAAGATTATTCTGTACAGGTGCAGGACTTGGCATCTGTCATCAGCCAAACCTCTCAAGGTTCCTGTTGAGCTGGTCATGGTCGCTTTTAGTATCAGCCTTACCCTCCAGCACAGTGACCATTTCCCCCCAATTTGGTACTATTCATTAAACTTACAATGTTTGATTCCATTGTTAAAAGAATTAGTAAAAGACACAACCCCAGTACCGACCCTTAAGAAACAAAACTTACAATCAGTCAGACATTGAGCTATAGACCTTTAAACCCAGCCGCCCATTCAGATTTTCAGTAAATTTGCAGTCCAATTATTCCACCTGTATCTCTACATATTGTAATAATATTATAGGAGACCATGTCAAAGGCCCTGCTGAAGTGAAGATAAATTACATCCACTGCTCTCCTCTCCACAGAGCTAACCATCTAACCACAGACAGCAATCAAGTTGACTGTACATTTCACCCTCGCCAGCTTCATGCTACCTCTTCCCAATTACTTATCGCTGTTTTACTGTCCATTCACAGGAATTTTTATCCATATTTAAAAGGATTTTCCTTTATAAGACTCCTACTAGTTCTACTTTACCTTTCCTCTTTTTCTTATAAAAAGCTACAGATGTTCAACCTGAAATAAGCTTATGCCTAGAAATAAGCTGAAAGCAGTGCCTTTCCAAACTATTCATGGCATTTCATGAATAGATGAAAAAGAGACAGTTTTATGCACCTTTAACAGGCACTGTTACAAAGCT
Source organism: Oenanthe melanoleuca (assembly GCF_029582105.1). Taxonomy (NCBI): domain Eukaryota; kingdom Metazoa; phylum Chordata; class Aves; order Passeriformes; family Muscicapidae; genus Oenanthe; species Oenanthe melanoleuca. Next base: position 56,110,807 of record NC_079337.1, on the reverse strand, counting down.
AATAGAAAAGTGTGCCAGAACCCAACATGGTTGATAAGAAGACTCTTATAGACACTGTCAATACATGCCAACACTGGGAGAGAAAAATCACTAGTCCATTTAAAAAATTAGGGTTAAAATGAGGACTGGAGGAAGATTAAAGACAAAGAGATTGGACATAGGGGTTTTTTGTTAATGTGTTCTGAATGACTAAAAGAAATCAAATTTTAGTCTTATTGATATCAACTGTTTATGCAGTTTTAGGCCCTTGTATTAACTTTTTGACCTGCTATTTTTGGTAAGAAACTCCTAAGTTTATCACCAAATTCAATACAGACAAAGCTAATAGCCTTGTATTTCCTTCATTAAATTTACTTGAGACATATGGCAACAATTTGTGATTAATCAAATTCCCTCTGTCATGGAAGCCACTTTCTCCTATTGCTTGGTAGATCTGTAACAGGTCAGCTAATCGGTTTTTATTAAAAAAAGAAAAGAATATGCTATAAAACAGATGCAACAGCTAAAAACACCAACTTTTTTTTGAAAGTGAATAAAATGTTACATTGACAAGTTTCTCTTTATCTAATTAACTAATAAATCCCGATCTCTTTCATTAGCCATTCATGTGTTGTATAACATTATCTAATAGCACATTATGCATATTGTTCTCATTACAAACTCCAAATTAAGGAACAGAGTACATTCTAGGACCACTCAAGCTAATAAGTTTGGCATTTATAATACATCCTCCTAAATCATCTCATGACTCAAGATAGTATTATAATGCTTAGTTCCGAATTCTACCATCCACTTTAAGTTGCTTAGTTAACCTGAACACAAACTTAATTTTCACTGGACAGGAGTTCTGCAAAAATATTTAGCTACCTGGTTGTCTCCTTTTGTTTGCCCTCTTATAACCCCAGTTGCATGTATGAGTTTAATGGTGTAGGATTGCTCTTAATTTCCTCCTTCTACCTTTTCCCCCCAGGAGGCAGCTGTTCTGAAAGCAGCCACTCTATCTACCATGTGGATATCCAAACAGCCTTTACTATTTACTGTGATTACTTTTCTTAACTCAAGACACAAAGCCTGGAAACAACCATCTGTTCTTGGGAGTTATTCAGTTCTATAAATGCACACACTTGCTTTGCTTCTTATGTCAGCTCTAAAAAATTATCTACACACCAAAATTAAAGTAGAGTATTAATATCAATTAAATTTAGATTGAACAGACAGTCAACATTTTTGAGATTTATGAAACAATCAACTAAAAGCTATATACAATGCATGTATGTACAACTTTAAGAACAAAGTTTCAATTAATTTTACATCATTGCTATAGATAAAATTATCAGCATTTATACTGTACCTGAGCTCCATAAATATATTTATCCAGCATTTTGCCTCCTATCGTTTGTCCCCCTACATCCCACACTTGAAGAGTAACATTCAAATTTCCTGGAAAAAAAATTATACAGATATTGTGTAACCTGAAATATTTAGATACAAATATATTTAACAACAATAGCTTTTAAGAAGTAGACAAGAGATAGGAACTAAATTTCAAAACAAAAATGATTGCATCATCTGGGAAAAAAGTCATTTGTGTCCAGCTAAGTCATTAAGATACAGTAAAACTACAGCTAGATATTAACATATTAACAGAAAACAATTGGAATTCCATAAAGTATAACACTCCTGACTAGAAATTATGTAAGATATATCCACTGATAAAACATGTAAAACTGCACAAAGAATGTTCTACTGTGTGGTACTTGGAACTGTAAGGTAACACAATTAATGCCAACTTATCCACATTATATTATACTGTGCGTCCCTTCCTCACCCCCTCTCCAAATCTTCCTTACAGATCATGAAGCAAGAACAATCTTAATGAGAACTTCATTTTGGTAGTGGTGCTGATAGTAGAGTACAGTTACAGAATTATATAGCTGACAGAGTAAAAAAATGGAAATACTGACACACATCTAAGTTGAGGATACAAACTATGATTACTCCCTCCACTCACCACCTTAAGGCATGAAGCTAAATTGGATATGATTTCATCTTCAAAGAATCTTCACCAAGAATAGACCTTCCTTTCTACTCTACTTTTTAAGCTATGTTGAAATTGTTAACAGGCTTAAAAAAATCTAACCTAAAGTATCAGTGTAAATACAGAATATTTAATATCCTACAAATCATACATATTCTGCAAGACAACTCAGTAACTTACAGATCAAAAATACACACAGAAAGGCATGGCACCATATACATACAAACATATTAAAGTATAATTTCTCACATTTTGCATGGTAAGAACTGTTTTCAGAACTGTACTGATTACCTGGGAGCAACAAACTCTAAGAGAGTAAGGACTGACAAATTTTTTCCTAATCAACATACAACTTACATGACATGTTAATACAAATTCTACACACAAATAATCACAACTGCCTATTAATTTTACTCCTAGATTTAAAAAAATGCAACAAATTTCACATTGCAACAATTGCAAATCAAGTGAAAATGAATACACTATTTTGGCTTGCTAAGAAAGACATATTCTTACTTCAACTATTTTATGTAGTTGACAATCTGATTTTACACCACGTGATCCATTCAGCTGTAAATTCATAACTGATATGTTTGCATTGGTTCCACAAGTGAATGTGCTCCAAAGAAATGTATCACAGCACCATGTCAAAATAACCATAGGATTATAACTATATGGCTGAATTTATGCTATTCAGGGTATTACACATACTACATTATATTTTTATAATGCACCTTGCTTTCATCTGGTTAAAAAAGTAGATTTCCAAAACTGCTACCTTGGTCTCAAAAACACAGAGATGGATGTGAAACAGTACTATTAAGCTACACTGAGTTTTATGTAATACCAAAAGAACTTCTACACAGAGCTTAGAAAACACATCATAAACACCCCAGTTCAAAAAAGGCAACCTTTTCTAAGAAACAAAAAGCTTACTTGTTTTGATAGTTCATATACTGTGTATTATTTCATTAATTATTTTAAAAGCTTAGAACATAAATTATTGCAAACAATGCAGAAAAGTCTTCCATAAGCATCTGGCATGGATAAACTAGTGCATCCACAGTCTGAAAAGATTATACATCCTCAGTGGGTAAACTAACTATGTAGGCTCAAAGGCTCACCATGCTACAGTATTCTACCCCTATATATACTAGTCACTGTGCCATTCATGTTACCTATTTGGAAAAAAAAACAAAAACCCTTTATAAATATTATCACTTTCAAACTCAGTAATTTTCAGATGCCTAATTTTGTGTTCAAGTGCTCTAAAAAATTTCAATTTGATTTTTCCTCCTAAGGAAATATTTATGCATAGCATACTGGCCTTAGTATCTGGATAATCTGCATGAATGACCTGAGAAATTTTAGTGCAGTAAGTTAAATAGTCTAATTGTAATTGTCCAACTAAAAAAATCTCCTATTACAAATTATTTACTTTTCTTCATTAATAACAGAAAAAAAGAAACGAGGGGAAAAAAAAAAAAGATTGGTATGTTCATTTGTTCATTTAAGGTGAATTCCTTCTTAATTAGCACCTCACTAACCATGAAATTCTGCTGATCATGTCCTGAGCAAAATGCTTCATTTTTCCTTTTTTTTCAATTAGTTTCAGTAATATTTGCTTTGTGCTCAGATTTATTCTGGGGAAGAAAGAAGGATATAAGGAGTATTCTGACAAAAGGAAAAGCTGCAGGCAATTTACCTAGCAAGTATTTCATTAACAACTGGGATAGCAGCACATGAAGCTTTCTGCAAAAAGTTTGAAATCTTTTATTTTTTCAATTTAACAGGAACATAAAAACTAGAGACTTATGACAAAACAAAAAGAAACCACACATAATAAGACAGTTCTTAGAAATAGTCTTAACACTCCAACAAAAATAACAGAAGAATCCCATCAAAATAACACATAATACACTATTAAGGAATAAAAAAAACCCAGCACTTCTTTACTCTGTAGAAAATGCACACAAAGTGCAAAACTGAAATATGTGAGGCAGCACAGTGCAGGTGTGTAGATTGCTTCTGGTATGAACTGAAGCCACTGGGCTGCTGCAGCAGTGACCCTGCAGGAGGACACTTGGTGTACTGGTTAACCTTACTTTAAAGTGCTGCACAGTCAAGATGGAACTAAAAACACAAGTCTGACCACTTTTTACACCAAGGACTTTAAAAAAAAAAATCCTTTTAACAGAAGAATCCTGTTTACTGAACTGCACCCACAACCTCCCAAAAAGTATACAACTATGGCTCTTAAGAGGCTCTATCAGCAGACCCTCTGACTAACAGATATACTATTTAAGCACTAAAACCTACACCATGGTTGCATCCAGACTATACAACATTCTGCACCAATAAATGCAATGAAACAGATTTGCACTTTAAAAAAAAGTATTTTGAACAAACAGCATGAAGTGAATTTGTCATGTTGAACACTAGACTCATTTGAACAACACTGAACACAGGCAAAATTTATAAAAGTATTTCTGATTTGTATTAAACTGTATTGTTTTACCATGCAAAATATTTACAATTTTCACTGCAAAAATGCATTAGTTACTAAAACAATTGGAAACAAATGCCACTTTTATCTTAGAATATAATTTTATTTTATATAAAATAAAATAAAATAAAATAAAATAAAATAAAATAAAATAAAATAAAATAAAATAAAATAAAATAAAATAAAATAAAATAAAATAAAATAAAATAAAATAAAATCAGAAAAACAGTACTTTATTTTGTAAGCTATAATATGTTTCAGTGAAGCCTAATGTAAACTTCTATGCAATTCTAGAAATCTTTGATTTCTGGAATCTTTGCTTACATTGAAGACTCAAAAAATCAATTATGGAACCATAGTTTTTCATCAATTCTCCTGCTGAATAAGAGAAATTGAGTCTTTTTTCCTACTGATGCACACATAATTTCTGTGCAGTGGTATCAACTGACCTTTCAAGTAAACATAGCAGCTCTGTAAACCCAACACTAATCAAGAAATTAGAAAAATCCACTTACTAAAGTAATGCTTCCCATTCCAGTATTTAGAAATGTTACCTCCCTCCCTCTCACTCCCCACGACTAGTCCAGTTTACCTATAAAATAGAGAGCCATATATACCTAAACACATATATAGGCATAGGCAAAACCAGAATGACAACCTACAGAAAAATGTTTCTTGCTGAAAATGAATACAAATGCTACTGTTTTGAGGAAAACAGATGGACTGACTTTTTGGTGCTATTTTTGCCTGCATTCTGATTTTATTACAAAATAAACTATGAATGAATGAAATTCACACACAAAATAAACCATGAACAAAAATGAATGAAGCAATAGTTGATAATTTTCCAAATTTTTTCCTCAACAAGGATATTTAGAATCCCAGTAATGTTTCTGTATGCTTAACAGCTAGAAAAAAATCTTGCAAAATACAAGTTCTCAGCATGCACACTGCATGATTTGTGTACACACTGCAAGTATTGCTGTTAAGTACTAAACACACTGGTATTTTTAGAGGCATGAGTAGGACAATAAAAAAATTATCCTGTTGATTTTTATGGAGAAATAAGCACTGGAATTTGGTACTTTATCACTCACCAGATACTAAAAACATACAGCAAAATAGCCAAACCAAAATAGCAAACACAGGAATAGTCTGAAAATATTATTCTATTTCACTTAAGAAAATATATTAACATAACCAAGAAATTATTTGCAATACAATATTTTTAAAATAAGTTCAAGAACTGCATATATTTTCTTATAACTTCAGGTTGCAGATAAAATGCTTAATTTCTGGGTTTGCTTCCCTCCTTACCCTTCACAAGGAGAAGATAGAACTACATCAACTTTATTAAATCTCCCTACAGCTTTTAATAATTCCACAAACTTTTTTCTAACTTCTGATTTCTGAATCCAGAAGTAAATGTTTTTAATTAAAAACTTACATACTTTGAATATGAGCCCACACAAATCAGTGAAAAGACATATTTTAAACCCCAATTGTTCAGAGACAACCTTAACCAGCAATGAGTCTTTTTCAATTATTTCTTTGCATTTTCCATGCAGCGTGCTGCAACTGGCATCTAAATAGTTTCTTTGCCGTTGTGAAGTGAAACATCTTGAATGCTCAAACTGTATTTTTATGAGTGCCAAGGGACCCTAAATTTTAGTGGTCTATTAAATGCCAGCAATTTCATGCTGCCTTGCATAAAACAGCATTCACGTATTAGAGCACTGCAAGTCCATAGCTGCATTATGCTTCTCTCACACAACTCAAATATGAGTTGTGTATTTCATTAAAAAATGTATCTATTTCTTTCAAAACACATACTTTTTCAATTAGTAAGTTTAAAGTTCAATTTCATTGTTTTGTATTACACTATCTATATGGAAAGTGATTGCACTCAAGCAGGGATAAAAAAATTCATCAATACAGATAGTATTCCTTTTATTTGAATTCAGTGTTTTACTTAGAGATGTAACTTGCAAGTGCCTAACTTTTTGACATCTGGCAAGAACATATGAACAAAATATTCTCCAAACAACCTAATTTACTTTGCCATAAAAATTACTGCACTAACCTTATCTAGTACACATCACTCTGAAGAATCTGTCTTCCTGCCACCCAAACTTTCAGTGTTAGTTTTTGTTTTCTTACCTGGTAATAATATCCTTCTCAAGAAGAAGTCCAGTCCTATGGTTTGTTTGTACTGTTTTCCAAACTTTTCTTGAGCAAAACGTGTAGCTAAGGATGTCTAAAACAGAACAGTATCAAATTAAGTTGTCATTTTTAACAGCAATAAACTTTATGTTTGAAAGTATGAAATACAGTTAAGCACTTTTTAAATCAATGAATGCTAACAGTGTTCATGGATTTGGATTGACAAGCAGTCCAGTCAGTTTCAACATAATAACAGGAGGTGGCAAAGGCTACTAATTTATGCAAAAAGAAGCAAGGTGCATATTTGCTTTGATTTCAAAACAAACTCTAACAGTCCTATTACAAAATATTACACAGATTTGAAAGAGGTATCATTAGTATGCTCAAACAGATACAAATCTAGATGGCATTATCTGCACCTGAAGATCTTAGTATGTTTAAAAACCATCCATTTCCAAAACATTTCCCCTGGTAAACACCATGATCCCAGACCAACTTTCTGGGAGGGAAGAGAGATCTGCACAGTGCAGAACCCACAGGGGGCTCCTAAGTGTGGCAAGATTTCTGCCACTATACATCAGTTTCAGGATCACTAAGATGGGAAGAATACCTCTTTGCACACAGAAAAAAAAAAAAAGTTAAACTCATATTAAGAATACACATTTACAGAATCACTCCTTTCAGCAGAACATTGAAAATTTATTTCTTCAATTGGATTTATGAAAGCAAACCAATACACTGTTGACCTAATAATAAGTTTTACTATATACAGCTAAAAGGATACACAACAAACTAGGCAAACTACCGAAGCAAGGAATTTATATTTTGTTAGTAGTAATTTAGTAGCAAATTAAGATCTCCTTTCAAGACAAAAAAATAGGGGTGGGGGTAGAAAGGGAAAGAAACAAAGAAAGAAGGCCCACAAAAAAAGTAAAGGAGAAAATAGTGGTACAATCAATAATAATACAAAAGTGTGCATTGTGAAAAAAATAATACTAAATATTAAAAACTATAAAATACAACCAACATCAAATTAGTGTACACTTAAAAATCTCTTGTTGACATGACATTTGTAAATAAAAATACAAATTAACTACAGAAAAAGTAATAGAAATATTTATTTATCTATTTAGAGAAGGAAAAATAGTAAGAGGCTCACAAAACCCTTATATCTAAGAAAAGACAAAACAGGCCAGAAGGGTTTTTTCCTGCTAGTTTTCCATTCATCAAGACCTGAAGAGATGAGTCACACCAACCATTATCAGAAATTGCCGTTAAGAACAAATTTAGTAAAAAAAATTTATGAAAAAAAAATTACCAATAGTTCTGAAATATGAGAATAGGCAAGATCCATTAATAGAAAGTTATAATAAAAAACTAAATTAAGCTAATGTCAATGTATACTTTTTTTTTTCCATTAAAACATGATCACAGAGCTTCAGCATTAATGCTCTAGTATGAATAGGCAAACATTTATTCAACTATTAGACTTGCTACTAAGAAATAAAACAAGATTTACTGTTTTCATGTTTCTATATCATACTTATATTCCTATCACTGCCATATATATAATGAATGATCAGAAGATATGTTTAGGAAACAGTCCAGTAAGACAGTGTTAGCCTATGGCAACACCTTCATTTACTTCCCTGAACTCAAGCCCCAAGAGGATTAAAAATAAAAAAACAAATGGGGAAAAAGTAAGTAAATTAGAAATAGTATGAGTATGCTTATATTTTTATATCCCTGTGGAAAGGGGGAAGACCACAGAGGATGAATCATGAGAAGATTCTTCTGCCTTCAGCTATGTGACAGTAATACTAACACACACAAAATAAAATTCAATACAGATTCAGACTACAGTATTGAAAGAGACAGAAAAACTGATTCATTTAATCCCAATAGTCAGCATGTCATGGTTACAACATCTTTAATCTATCATGACCTTAAAGATGTAGATGACAATAAGACAACTGCAGGAATACACCACAGACTTCTTGAAATTTTCCTTTTTGGAAAAGTAACTAGTGCCTAGAGTACAGATTCAAGTATCACCTGACTATATCATGGTATTCTATATTCTCCAACACACTCATTTAGATCCTCATTAAATAAGTAACCACTCTCTTCTTGTTTTAAAGGCTCAGTAAATATTAGTTCATCATTCTGTGACACTCAATATTAGCTAAGGACTTCTAGGGCTGTTAGTAAAAAGAAACTACACACATTCAATCAACAGCCAACCCATAAGAGCAGCAAGTAATCAACAGCCTGGCAAAGTCCTCTTAAACAGTTTTTCTCCACTGTACTCTTGAAGGCAAAGGAATTTATAGCACAAAATCATTGACTAACTCCTTTTTAAATTTTTTCCTAATAAATGGTAGAGCTCAAGGAAGGTGTTGGGTTACCAGTCTAGGGTCCTCTATTTATTCACAAAACAAGCATTTATCCACAAAATGCTAAGAGCAACAGTTCAAACTTCTTTAGAACAATAAACAAAGAAGTTATGTCAATGCATATTCGAGTGCCTCTACAATGCAAATAGTCCCTGCAAATCCCAGAAGTGTTCACTGACGTGCTTGCCAGAAAAGATTTTGCTCAACAGTTTTACCTGAGGATATGTTGAATACAATCAATATAAGAATTAATGAAGTTAAATAATGGTTCAGTAGGACTGTAGTTGTAAAAATAAATTAGTGATCAGTGACCATTTCTAGAAAGGTTGCATTCCATACAATTCCACCCCTTAATGTCAAGGTCAGAGAACAGTATGATAGCATGGAATGCCTTTGCTCCTTTGCAGCTCTTCTAAAACAGCTTCACCACCAGCTTGCATAGCAGAACTCCCAGCAAAAATTCCATCAGTTTGGAAGGTTCATACACCTGTCTTAAATACTCCAAAGTGAATGTTAACATCCTATTCTAAATATCAATAGTCTATTGAAGGTGTTAAAAAACCCTGCTAAAAACAAGAAAATATCTTTAGGCTCTAATTTACAGCAAACAAGATAAAAGTAAAAAAAATAAATAAATTTTTAAAAAAATAAAAAGTTCAAAATACAATAGGATATTTGGGAAGTTGTTTTTTTTTAAGGAAGCAAAGATGAAATTTAACCTTATATGTAAAGCATGACAGTTCCTTACTTTTATTTTTTTATGTCAATAATTCAGTATAAACTACTGACATACTGTTCCTGAAGACCTTCATAATAAGAGGAAAAAAAACCAAACAATATCTATGAAATAAACTAAAAAGTCAATAAATTGAACAAGCAAAGATAGCCATCTCTGGCAATGACTACTCACCAGGGCAACCAGAAACTTGTAGAGAAAACCCCACCAATGACAACTCTTTGAGTAAAGTCCTATAGAATTAAGTTTTTGAGAAAGCAGAGCCAAAATGTAGTATCACAGTTGTAAGAAAGAAAACAAAATTCAATTAGGAGCAAGAACATAGTTCTGAAGCCATGAATTTCCATTCACACACAAACTTTAGCCACTAATTGAAAATCTACTTTCCAAAAACCACGTGTCTATCCCTTCCCTCACTCCCTTCTAGAACATCAATGCCATATCCAAGCATCCCTCGGTCACGTCCTATCCTATTGGCACGGATTTTAGGACAAACAAAACTAAAACAAACACTAGGCTAAATAATGAAATGCTTTAACTACCATAAAAACACACAACTGTCCAAGCTAATGTCCTTCCATCCCACTGCTAACTACTAATGCAATTTTGTTGCACTGAAAAAGAGAAAATTACCATAACTTCTTGACATCTGACATAGATCTATTTGATGCAGCTGGGCCAATCTGCATAGCACACTGCACTCAATTTTCCATTTGCAAGATTCAACAGTGACAACAATATTTTTGTCACCATCAATGAAGTCCAAATGTAACAAGACAATTAAGAATTGAAGCAACACTTGAAAAATTGGTATCCTAAAAAATCCTAAAGCAAGCAGGACACTACTCTTTATGTCAGCCTATGTTTAGCTCCTGCAAACTCCCATACCAGATTGAGCATTCATTCTTTCATTTCCATTACCCATAGTTACCAGCAGGAAAAGATAGGATGTTTCTGCTACTATACTCTAGTTCCAGCTACAAGAGACAGCAAATAAACAGAACCTTGGCACACCTATTTTTCGTGATCTCCCTTCACATTAACAGCTCTGAGATTTGCTTCCAGAGGCCCAAAACCTTTTTCAACACTAGCAAATCATAATATTCTACTTCAAATCTGCACCCTTGTATATTTCAGTATAAGCCACTCTATGCACAAAAAGAGTAGAAATATCTGGATCATAACATCTTTTTGTTGGTTTTTTTTTTCAATCCATACTAGTAATGCTGGTTTATTTTAATGGAAAATCATTTTGGCTCAGAAAGAGTGGGTTGATTTAAAACCTAGACATGTAAGGCTGCTGTGTATATATGTCCTTCCTATACTCAAAGAGCCAGCTGTTATTAATAATTGCTGCTTTTTTTCATCCCACATTGTCCCCACTTCTGATCGCTTTTCAGATTGTTTTCCTATTTTATCTAGTTCATTAAAATAATTTTCTATTATCTTCAGACTAACCAGTCTTGCTTCCCTCAATTTTGGTTTTCCACACTTCACCATTACCTTACCATTTCTATTTTACCCTAAGAGTTTTACAGATACTACTTTGTCTCACTTCTCTTATGCCTTCTTCCACTTTTAGTCTTCTCTACTTGAGTTTGCTCCAGCACTGCTTATTGCTCTCCTTAAAATTCTAAGTATCCAATTATCCATTCAACCACTTCAAAACAAATTAACAGAAGCACAACATCCCTCCCTTGCCTCATGGATAGAGCAATTCCTAGCTAGTGTACAAACATTACCTTTAGCTTGAACAGACACTGATTTGTTTTTAAGCTGCTACCAATCCTTGCACAGAACCCAATGCTTCTAGCAATGGGTGAGGAAAACAGCAAGTTTCCACCTGACCCACAACAACAATTTAGGTTGTTTTTTTTAAAAGAGGGGGAAAAGAAGCCAAGCATGAACACCTCACACTAAACACAGGATACAGTATTTCAATATATCCCATCATTTTCTACACACCTCCTGCCTCATGATCCCAGAGTGACAGGAAGAGAAAAACCAACACTTTGTACAGTAAGAGAGAGATAAGTATGCATGTGTGGAAAGACCAGCTGTGAACCAGATGTGAGAGCCAAGCAATTTAGAGTTGAAAACACATAGACATACACAGGTTTCAACAAGTAAGCGGAACGAGTAGACAACAAAAGAGAAGAACCTCAACAATTTAGTCTTCTGAGGTGCTTGAAATAGCTCTAGGTACATTTTATCCTTCCATTCCATGACCCAATTGCTTCTTTATTTTTACAAGACCTTACAATAAATCTGTGTGCTGCCAGGCCACTGGGATGGTGGGAAGGAGCCTCTATTACAGCATCATCTAGGGGGAACAGGAGGAAAAGCAGCCCACCAGAGCATTGCTGCTGCTTATGCCAAATAACCTGCTGTGGAAGCACGAGATTCCTAGAGTCAGCAGGAGATGCAGAGTGGCAGCTCCTGTGAGACATAGGAACCAAAAGGAATATACATCAAAACTCAAGAATGTTTGAAAATCCATGTTTGGCAGGTCTTGCCACAAGCTGCTCAACAGCAGCAGTGAAAGGATTCTTCAGTTTGAATGGAAAACTCCAGGGAAATGCTACCCATGAAGCAGCACTTCAGCTGTCAATGCTGTGCATTTATTATGTTCTCATCACACAGCTGGTTGGAATTGCCCATCTACTGACTCAGATGAACACAATACCACTTCAGACTGGGTTTAAAATCGCTGGAGACAAAAAAAGTGTTTTGTTTCTTTATAAAGTTCTGAATAAGTAAGTGAACAAAACCACATGTACTTTCACCAAGAGTTTATATCTATTAATGTAAGGCAGTTCATTTAAACCAGCTCTACGAACATTTCCACTTTTCCTATGAACAGTGAAGCAAGAAGAATTTATTTTCGAAAGTTAACAACAGAGGGGAAAACTTCAGGCATACAACAAATTTATTATTTTCACGTGTATCTCACAAAATTATTCAGGCTACATGTGACAATAGACATGTTCAAGTGTATAGTTAAGATCAGTGACTACTTTAAACAGTTAAGAAAGCAGCCTCTCTTTTGCCTTCTTTGGTTTCTCCTTGTCAAAATTTCTCTTTTACAAATAGAAATGTGTTGTATTATTGTTTGATTGATTTGATTATTTTTTGATTACTACTGATAAATAAACTTTTATAAATAGGATCTCATTGTTCTGATTACAGATAGGGGGAAAAAAAAAAAAAAGTTACAAACGAAAACTAAATAGACACAGCAATGACTTTCCAAACTCTGTTATTACAGTAACTCCGCTAGATGCAAACTTCTGAACAGCTCTGTATCCGAACCGAAGGGCGCCTGCAGACCCAGCTAAGCCTCGTCCCTTTCCACGCGAACCCAGGTGCTCGGCCCCGACCGCAGCCCTGCCCGCCCGGGGCACTGCAGCCACCGAGAAGGACTCCGGGCGATTCCAGCGACTCCAGCCGGGCAGCTCCTGCCTCGATCGGCAGCGCAGGGGATCAGAGGGAAACTCCGTCAGCACCACAGCAATTACGTTACTCGCCGCTCCTTTTCTTACGGCTCAAGAAAATTGGATTACAGGCGTGCACGTCTGCTTGTTGACCATAGCTGCCCGGGTGCGAAGCCCTGTCACAGGGTTTGGCTGCGGGCACGGCGCGGACAGCGGCGGGAAGAGCCGCGCCCCCCGTGCGGGCCTGGGGCCGAGGGGGAGCAGCCAGCCAGGTATCGCGACAGCGGCTGCGCGACAGACTACCCCCTCCTCGGCAGCAGAGCCAGGGGCAGCGGGAGGGCGAAGGCCGGGAAGGGGCTCGGGGCACCGCGGCGAGGGAGAGGAGCTGCCAGCGGGGCCAGCACTGACCTTGCCAGTGGTGCCGTCCCCCAGCACCACCAGCTTGAGCTGGTGGTCCGGACTCTCCTCCTCCTCCGAGTCCGACATGATCTCTACGGCCCCGGCGAGAAGGAAGAGGCTGAGAGCAGCCGGGAGGAGCCGGGTGCGGGAGCGAGGACGGAACAGGGGGAAGAGCGAGCGCCGCGCTCACGAAGCCGGCAGCAACGAACGAGCCAGCGCCGCCATCTTCCTTCGGCGCGCCCTCCGTCGCTATGGTCCGCGCGGGGCGAAACCAACAACAGCGCAGAGGGAAGGGGGGAAGCGCTAAATAGCGGGCGGGAGCTAAAGCAACAAGTCCAGCCGCTGCTTCGGGACACGCTCAGCTCTGCCCCCACAGGGTCGGGAGATGGTTCGGCCCGGCTGCCGGCCGCACGCCGCGGTGGCTCGGGCCCCGCAGTGACGCCCCGCGCGGTAACCAAGCAACGGGGAACGGGGCCGGCCGTGTGCGGCTGAGCGGGGGGCAGCGGAGGTTTGCTATGGCAACTGCACTTGGCAACTAAATAAATAGTTATGGCAGCCAAGTCATACTGTCGCTGAATGATTTGGGTTGGAAGGGACCTTACACATCATCTCGTTCCAGCACCCTTGCCATGGGCAGGGTCACCTTCCACTAGACCAGGTTGTTCAAAGCCCGGTCCAGGCTGGCCTTGAACACTGCCAGGGATGGGGCAGCCGCAGCTTCTCTGGGCAACTGTGCCAGTGCCTCACCACCTTCACAGGGAAGAATTTCTTAGTGATATCTAATCTAACCCTGCACTCTTTCAGTTTAAACCCATCTCCCCTTCTTCTGTCCCTACATGAGGTCCCTTTTAGTGGGGTACACAATGGCCTGTACAATTAAGGTCACGCTGCAGCCTTCTTTTCTACTGACTGAACAATCCCACTTCTAGGGACTCCACCACTTTATTACAGTCTCAGAACTTTTCTATCCATATAAGCAATCAGTAAGAAAACTTGTCAAGGTAGGCCTAGCTGAATTTTAGACCATTACTTTATCACATACTATGGTCGGGGAGATCAGGCTATAACCTACTCTTTTGCATCAGCCTTCCCTGAATTTGAAAACTACCAGTGTCCCTTCAGCCTGTCATCTTTCCCATAGACTAAACAACTCCTCTTCAGTCAGTCTTTCCCTCGGTTGTCTTTTCTAGACTTCTGATTATTCTTGTTGCTTTCCTTTGGCCCCTCTCCACTTTCTTGCAGTACTGTGCCAAAAGCTGGATACAGTACTTCTGTTGAGGCCCTGGGAATACTGAGTAGAGTGGAAGTATTACTTCATGTGTCTTGCATACGAGGCTTCTGTTTATATATCCCAGTGTGATGTTTGTTTTCTTGACGGTGTGACAATTCTGACTCACACCAATCCTGATTTACTAAAAAAGCCTCTGGATGCTCTCCTGTTATTGGCATTTCATAAATGTTGAAGTTGTATTTCTGTTTAATTGTAGTACTTTTCCCCCCACTGAATTTAATCCTATGTTTCAGCTACTTGCAACATTTGTCAATATAATTTTGTTTATAACATGGTCCTCCAAAATGCATACCAACCATCCCAACTGGCTTATATCTGGAAGCCTAAGAACCATACTGTCTATTCAAAAGTCATTAATAATGATATTCAATAGTACCAAATCTCTTCAAGCATCTATTTGACATATTTTTCCGGTATGAGTGACAACAATTCTTTGGGCATTGTTTATATGACAGTTTGAACAGAGACATCTGGAACTCTTTAAATTATAGTTATATTTTAATGAATTCAATAACAAGCTAAAATTTTTTAGGACAACTTTATATAATGCCTGAATAGCAATCATACCTGTTTCAGTCTCTTTCAGGTTTTCTTTATGAAATGTATGTCTGAAATTTCCAGTATTACAAATACACTGTTTTACTCAATCCTCAGCAGGATCAAGAAGGTTCTTTATTCCTTATCAATCATGTATTCACATGTTTGCACAAATGAAGCTAAATCCTTTTCCAATGACATTCTGGGGGGGGGAATAAAAAAAAAAAGGAGGGAGGCAGATACACCATTAAATTGCATTAAAGTACATTAAATTCTAATGGAAAACAAGACACACATCTTTGTGACTCCATACTTTGAATCAAATTAAACATGTTGCTCATTATTTTCCACTTTATCTTTTAGCCTGGTTGTACTGCAAGTTCTCTTAACTTGGCACTTCAACAGGATCAGCATCAGGGCTCAGATGAACAGCATTTCTGGGAAGGAAGAGCAAGAGGGCCAAACATGGAACTTTCCTTTATGATTTCTGACATACTGAATAGTTGTACAATTGGAATTAGACATTTAAAAGTTCCACATCTCACTCCAGGGAAGACACATGATTGATAAACCACTGTTGGCAGAACTGCTCATATTTCTGAAATTCTGCCTTGGTCACATTAAGAAAAAAATATAAAATATTAATTTAAAGCTTTCTGATGCTTTTGAGGAGAAGCAAGTCCTATTTAACCCACAAAACGAGCAACTGCATGTGCAAAAGCAGGATGATGAGAGAGCAAGGTGCTCCAGGTGTCTAGACTATGTGTATTTTCATATGAAATACCACAAGGAAATGCATGTGTTATAATAAACATCCCAAAATTTAATTTACTTCTCTTTCATCTTCAATGTGGTATTCATAGGCTTAAATTTATCTTGAGCTTGTGTATCTTATCTGTTTAAATAAGCAGTTAAATATTAAAGCATCATTTTGGAAATACAATGAATACTTGGTATGGATAAACATGCATGCTTGCCATTGACTACCAAGAAAAATGAATGGAAACTACCCCAGGAGATGGCATAGTAACACAATTGGACAACTCAGGTCCCAAAAACCTCCTTGCTCAAGTCTATAATACTACAATAATACTATCAAACAATAATACTACCAAAGAGTGTTGTTTACCATTATTTAACTTTAGTAGCATAACAGAGCAAACAATCTGACTGTAAATCTTTACATATCTTGCTTGTGGATGTTCAGCAAGCACATTAACAGTGTAGTGTGGTAATTTTGCAGAGTGGTACAAGTTTTTGCTACTAACACATCCCCTCTGAGAGGCTTTCAAATTGAACTATTTTTTGTCATTGCCATCTTTACTAAATATGAATAACATTTTATAGATTAAAGGAAGCTAGTCTCAAAGTGTTTGATACTTCACAGTTAAAGGAAATATATGAAGTGTGTTGAAAAGCACTGGAATTAACAAACAGAACACTGCAGTAAAAAAAATCATTGATGGCAGTATAGAAATAATTTGAAACTCTTACACATTTTTTAAATAGTAAGAAAAATACTTGAGCAGTTACTTTGAACAGAGTTTTCACTGAAAAGTGCCTGGGTCACCCAGTGATACAGAAAATAAATATATATTGTTAAACAAATATATATTATTTTACATTCTGTCTATATTTTTATATTTGCTCTTTTGGGTTTTTATTATACTTTCCATATGCTTTATGTTATTTCTTTATGATGGAAATTCACTGCTAATCCACTGGTAATTGAGAACATTATGAATAATAACTGAGATGACAACAATTTTAAAATTCTTGTATTTCATTAAGGCTACAAACTAGAAGATAATTGCATCCTCATTCTCTGTCAAGTTTTGTCCCATTACTTTACTTGACCATTTTCTACTGAGTTAAATTGACTTCTTAATATGTGAAACAGATTGTATGAATAGTTTTCTATATCTGTACTACAAAAAAGTGAGGGAAAAGCTATGTGACTCCATTTCAATTCCCTTCATTTCAATAATTCTTGATCAGTAGAGCTGTGAGTGCTTGAAAACACCTCTCAGGAGTCTGTGGAAGGTTGCTGAGAAAAGTAAATCCAGAAGACTTAGATTTAACCTACACAGATGTTCACTTTCACTTGAGTATTTCGAAGAGTCTGTAAGATCGATCGTTGCTGCTGCTCAATGCCATTACATTTATCAGCTGGGCAGTGAGTTTAATAAATGTTTTCACTTGGTTTGGTTCTTCAGAATATCACTGAAGTTGTCTCAGTTCAACTATTTAAAGGCTTGGTAACTGTCCCTAAGTAGAATCACTGCAACTGCTGGATTAGTTTTTGGGAGACAGAGGTAGTAGAGTTTGACAGGATGGGCCAGAGATGTTTAGGAGTGGAGACAGGCAGCAGTGGAGGAGTCATAGCTTATACATAGGTAGGAAAGGAGGCTGGAAAGGGAAATCTGTGGAAATTTCTGAGGGTCAGAGACAAGTGTGGGAGTTTTTAGTATTCACTCTTCACAGTCACATTTTTATGCAACATCTTCATCCATCTCAAGAGAGAGAGCCAGGTACCCAGCTCACTTCATCTGGGTTTAAAGGAACTTTCCTTCCTGGCCCCTGTGAATTTTTGTGCTGCTCTTGGATGCCACTTGTTCTTTTCTTCACATTTTCCCCTACAAACCCCAGTTAAATTTGTTAGTGCAAGCCATTGATTTTCATTTCTGCTCATGTTTTGAGCTGACAGTCAGAAATACTCTCTTTTTTTCTCCTGTCATTTTGTCCCAGTTTAATTAGAAAATCATTTTTGGTAATCAGTTTCGGTTTGAAGAAGAAATAGCAGTTCCAGTTTTGGTTCCTTTGCCCCCTTGTTCTTAAGTTACCCTCACTAAGCAATTGTGTCGTACACAGCCAACCATGTTTGCAAATGCAAACTGTACAAATGCAAAATAGACCTCTGAATTTGGGAGGGGTTTTTTTAGAATATGGTATAAGGTTGCATTTCTTAATGCAAGTGTCTACAAAAGCACCAAAAATCATTGCCTACATAGGAAATAGATGTGTGCTTCTCCAAGCTCTGAGAAAAGGTGTGATTCAAGCTGAACGAGGCAGAATCTGCACTGAGAGAAAAAGGAATAGCATGTGTGAGAGCCTTCAACCTTTTTGCCATCCTCTTCAGGAATGCAGGGTCATTAGCTACCAAGTCATCTGTGCTGTCCTTACAGCACTTGATGGAAACAACACATTTCTCAGAGAGATTGACATGAGCTGTGTCCTCTGTTACCAATACAAGACATTCTTTTAACTTTTGTTCTGCTTTTTCTGCCTATGCTTATGCAATAATACTCATTCTTTTCTGAGTTTCTTTCATACCAATTTTTCTATTTCAAGTCTCTGTAGCTGGTATCTGTGGTGCTCCTCTTCTTCAAGGTGGAAATTGACATTACGTTTGTTTGAATGAGGAAAGTGTCCTTGAAAAGAAAAGCAAAATTGTTGAAACAAAAGTGGAGTGTGCATTTAAAAAGAAAATATATTTACTTCCATTATAATGTCGGGTTTGCCACTCATCTCTAGAGCAGAGAGCAGCTGTTGGTTTTAACTGCACTACAGATTCCCAAATAAAACCCAAATTGTTTCTACATCATCAGTATCATCTCTAATGTCTTTACCAGACAGTGTTTTCTTCTGCACTGCTTGATGACTGTGCCTTGGGTGAAACTCGGTGATTAATGTGCCTGACTAGACAGACAACTGAGTGGAAATGGTAAATAATGATTTGTTTTTATACATGTAAAAAACAGTTCCTACTCAAGCTGGAAATCCTTGCTTTTGGAAGGGCAATCTTCCATCTTGCTTCCTGCTACCCTAAGGTCACTTAAGGAGTAACTGTTTTTAATGCTTTTGATTACAGTGATGTAAATGTCTCTGGCCCAGACGCTGCAGTGAACAAGACTTTCCACACTGGAATATGGTTAAGCTGAAGGCCACAACTTTTATGAACTACATTGCCTAATAAAACAGGGAAGAACCACTAGCCAGCTGTTCTCCACAAACTACTCAGTAAAACAGGGCAAGTGAGGTTCACCAAGCACAAGACTGTTGAGGCCAAGCTAAATGTTTAAGAGAAAGCTGACCGCATCCTCCCTCTGGCAAAAGTGACCATGGTATGTGGTTCCACTGAAACTATCTTCTCCTACATTGTCTGTGCTGGGGAGGGGAGATAAATGTCAGCAGTAACTTTTTAATTTGTGTAAGGCGCTACCTTTTTCCTTTTTCCCTGCATTGTGGAAAAGGAAATAGCTCACTGACACCTGGCTAGTATTTAAGACATGAGCAGTAATTCTAGCCACAGCTAACATGAAAAACCCACACTGGAAACCTTCTCTCCAGTTGTGTGAATGAACAAACAAGTTCTCTTGTCTTTCCACTAGCTGAATTGACTAATAAATCCACAGCACATTTTCAGTGTGGTAAACACATTTTCTCACTAAAGCACACTATGTAACTCATAGTGTGAAGTCCAGTAACAGCCAGGCTAACAACAACAGTAACAGAAAAGAAGGGGTCAAAAAGACCTACAGAATAAGAACTAATTTACAAAGTACATCTAACTTCTACTGAAATGGTCATGCAAATTTGGAATTTCCCACATGAACACAGAGGGTCACTGTTTCTTGTCCCCAAACCACAATGCTTGTTGGAGTAATGGAAAAAGCTGTCTTTCTCACAGTCTTGATCTGTTATCAGTTTAAAAAAAAAGCCCTTTTTTTTCTCTCTTTTATAACAACACAGGAAATCTAGAATTATTTTCTAGCCTGTGTGCTGCTTTGGAAGGACCCACCTGAATCACTGGTGTCCTGTTGTTGAATTCCTGAAGGAAAGCATTGAGTTCCATCACAAAAGCAGGAGAGCCATTTGCCCTCACCACTCTTCTTGGAAGTTTGTTCTAGGACCTGGTGATTTCATTCCATATTATGGATTTACCCTTCCAATTCTTTCCCCAGTCCTACTCATGGTGGAGTGTGCAAGCAGCTGCATGGGACTTGGTTGCCAACTGGGGTAAGCCACAACATGCCACCTGACAGAGAAGCTTCCACCCAATCACTTTTTCCCTCTCCCTGAGCAGTAGCAGGGAGAGAATCAGAAGGACAAAAGCAAGAGATGAAGGCTGAGATAATCAGAGTTTAATAATTGAAACAAGGCTACACATACAAGCAAATTTTTTAGATGCTTCCTGGAAGGCAGACCCTCAACATGCCTATTTGGGAAGACAAGGGCAATAATCTCAAATGTCCACTTTCCTCCCCCTTTTCCCCAGCTTTTGTACTGTGCACAATAATTTCATTTGACTTTTTCACACAGAAATCACATTTCCAGTAGATCTAGTAGCCATGTCATTCCTTCTCTTAAACTATTAGCTATTAAATCTCATCTTCTCCTGAAGATTTAGTTACTAGTTTCCAAGTGTATGACTTTACACTCTATATGGCTGAATCTTACCCTACATCAAGGGTTTCAGGCCTCAGTTATCCAGTTCTCTTGGCCCAGTACCTTGAGCCTCTGCTGTAGCTTCCCAAAATCCTCTTACCAGTTAATCAGCCTGATCCTGCTTTTTGTGGACAGCTCTTTAAGAAATGCATTACACAATGTTGCACCTGAAACTTATTGCTCAGGTAGCCCGTCCCCTGCAACCTGATACTTCTTTCAGTAACATCCATCATAATTTTCTCTTTATCTAATTCTCCCTTTTTCACCTTCTCTACTGATTTCCAGTTTTCTACCTTAATGTGTAGCTACTCTCTGTGACAATCCACACAGATGATATCTTCCTGAGGTAGATTGACCTTGGCTAACTACTGGGTGCCCACCAAAGCCACTCTATCACTCCCTTCCTCAGCTGCCCAGGGGAGAAAAATTCTATGTAAGTTTAATGAGATAAGGGCAGGGAGAGATCTCTCACCAGCTACCATCATGGGCAAAATCAGCTTGACTTGGGAAAATTAGTTTTGTTTATTACCAATCAAATCAGAGTAGGAAAAAAGATAAATAAACCCAAAACTTCAGACACCTTTCTGTCACCCCTACCTTTTTCCCAGGCTTATCTTCACTCCCAAATTCCCTTGTTCCTTCCCTCGAGGGGTGAAGGAGGAGAAGGAATAGGGGCTGTGGTCAGCTCATCACACATAGTCTCTCCCTGTCCTTGCTCTTCAGGGAGGACTCCTCACACTCTTTCCCTGTTTCATCGTGGGTTTCTCAAGGCTCACAGCCTCCTTCAGGGATCTGTCTGTTCCATCATGGGGTTCTCTAGGGGCTGCTGGTGGATCTCTGCTCCACCAAGGTGCTCAAAAGAGCACCTGCCTCTCTGCAGTCTGCACTACAGACTGCAGGGGGATAATCTCTCCTCTGCTGCCTGAAGCACCTCCTTCACCTCCTTCTTCATTGATCTTGCTGTCTGCACCATTTGTTCTTCTCACATATTCTTAATTCTCTCTTCAGGTGCACTTGTGCAGGTTTTTTCCCCTCTCCTTAACTCCTGGAAGCACTGCCACTATTGCTGTTGGCTTGACCTTGGCCAGTGGCAGGTCCATCCTGGAGCCAGCTGGTATTGGCTCTGCTGGACACGAGGGAAGCTTCTGGCAGCTTCTCCCAGAAGCCATCCCTGTTTGTCCACTCCTACCCCCTGCTACCAAAACCTAGACAAGCAAGCACAATATACTGTCACATCTAAATTGCCCAAGTCTAAAAAAATCTTTCAGCAAATCAACTGTCATGTTAATATGACACGTGAAGTAAACCTGTGTTGCAATGTATCCTGTTTTTCATTTGCCTGGAGGTCCTTATTAATGTTCTTTTTCACTCTGAGCTATATGTCAAAAGAAATTCCTTGGAAATATTTCAGTTAAAGCCTTTACATAATCTATCAGTCTGTGACGACTGTGTGAAGAATTCAGAAGAAGACAAACTCAATTTTCTAAATAAATTATTAATTGCAAATTATTTTAAATATCATTTCATATTAATGTGATAGTGAATATATCCCTTTCAGCACTTTTATGATCAGCTTTCACAGCAATGATTATTCATTATTGATCTTCATCCAAGCAACCACATACACAAGTTGAATGAATCTCGATGTTAGAAACTCTGCAATCCCCTTTCTGCAAGTCTAGACATCCTGCTCAGTCATATATATTGTTATCCTCAAAGGCAAGAAAAGAGCTAAGGGTTTCCTACTTTGACCTTTCCAAATATACATTTATCTTCAACATTAAACTACAGATGTCACAGTCATGACAGTGCAGCTCTGTGCTCATTGTAGCACATGGCACCCATGCTTTCAGAGTGCTCAGAGCTAATTAGCTCCCCAGACTCCTAGATATTATTATACTGATTGCTGTAGAGCCTGTACTTCTCTGCTCCTTCACTGTGCAACTTCATCTATAAGCTCATGGCAGGTGAAAGGTACTGATGATCCAGTTCAGTTGGCTGTCATAGTGTATGAAATTATCTCATTGTTCTTTGATAGTCCCCTATGAATGTGGCAATTTCTTTTCTTTTTCCCCAGATTGCAATTTGAGGTTTTTAAGGAACAAATATGATTTATTGGCTATACCTTTGTACATCACTGAGTGAACTAAGATCCTCATGTCTGACTACAGATTTTAGCTGCTGTGAATATTCAAGCAATGCAGCCAGGTGTATAGCTCAGTCTGGAGTTATTGGGTGCACACTTTCATGGAAACTTTCATGGGAGACGTAAGTTCGCACTGACTGCAAACGCCCAAGACTGATTTTCTTGAGCAGACAACTATTTCAGTCCAAAACTAATTTGAACTATCTGTGAAGTGTCATTTAGTATCCTCCAACTCAGCTATGTCCTGTTGGAGTCTATATAAGATAGAGTATATCTATATAAGGTAGAGGATGAAGCCTAGTATTTCCTTCACAAGCCATCCATCAGCCATCAGCTGTGCCATTTCATTGCCACGTCAGCAAATGAAGGCAAAGCTCTAACTATCCTAATGTGCTTTGCCAGAAAATTATCCCCATCTGAATAGCTTAATGTAATTTCTTAATCAGCTTTGAAATGTCTTCTGTGCCCAATAGGCATGCGTATCACTACCTGCTGTGGCAGAGGGCTCTGACTGTGCTTAGGAGCCAACAGCTGCTCAGGGTGTCACCACCCACACCCTCTCCATGGCTTGTGCCACCATAGGCAGCAATGGATGTGAACCCACACCTCACCCACACCACAGCCTCACCTGAGCTCCTCTTCATCAGCCACCTAAGCCATGATGTGAGCAGTCGGGCTGGGCACAAGTCCCTCCAGCTGCTCCAGCTGCTGTGACATCCATCAGACTGCAGAGCTGATATCCTGGCTGGGAGCTGGCTGCCTGTTCATGAGCTGGCCTGTCACAGCTGGAATAAACATGCTTTCTTAGACATTATTTATATCATTTAGCACAGTGAAGTTCACAGCTCAGTGTCAATGTGTCTCATCTGGAATGACAAAGAACTACTATTTCTGATAGTTTTTCTGTTCCTCTTTCTTATTGCACGTGACAAACTAAAATCAGAACTATCTCCAAATTTTCCATAAGGGACTATGACCAGCAGAATTACATCTCTGGGATAACTGGTTTTCAAACCCCTATTTTGTATCCATTTTCTTCTGATGTGGTATCAAAAGTTGTGACTCACTCGAAGTGATTTTCCTCCATGCTAGCTTATGTGCTTCCAAACTAATTTCTTCCCAGGAAACTTTACATCTTGGGGGCAATTCTATTACTGCTGCCAAAACTGTAGGTGTTTCTGATGGAGATGAAGTGCTTTATGGCATGATTATCTCAGACCTATGTTGAGCCAAACCATAGAGATGTATTAGCAATGTGATAAATATAGAAAATGCTAAGGAAGAGAGAGTTAGGAGAAGTAAACCAGGAAAAGCTGAAAGAAAACTCTGACAGAATTTGCATATCTAATACTGTACTCAAGTAGACCAAGAGGAAACGTTGCAATTAAGGTTTTGAGAACATGCAATTATTACTAGTGAAAGATTAGGTATTATTTTCTGTTTTCTGAGAATTCCACTACATATACTTTAGCATCTTATAATAGATCAGTTTTTGTTGTTTTTACCTTACTTTACTTAGGTAAAATCCTTGCCACTTAATAACACACTCAAACTCATATTCAATATATGAAATGAATTGAAAGCTTACTCAGCTTATTGCAAAGACTTAATGAAGTACTATAAAAATATCTAGACTGCTATGAGAATTGAGATTCAGACTTATTAGATGTGATGTCTCTAATCCTTCTCATCATTCAACACAATTTGAAATGTTTGGAGTCATTTTTTATTCTTACTTGTAACTAGAATACATGTTTTTCAAAGGAAATATGATATTTGAGTCGCTAGTGTTCCTTTTAAATGGACAAATGTGCACACACAGACACAGACAGAGACACAGACAGTATGTATCTGTGACTGCTGGAGCACATCAAGTGAAGTGGCTGGATTTTAGATCTCTGCTGGCAAACACAAACCTGTTGGATGCTGTGCAATTCTGTCACTTCACTTTGCTTCTTCGATGGCAGTTGTAGTCTTCCGAAAAAAAAAATGGTCTCATAAATTTCTGAGCTGTTTGGCTGAGTTCCTGCAATCCTGTGCCTATGCAAAACTGACTTCTACTCGAGCTTTGTTATCCAGTAAAATATTACGAAAGCTCTCCACTGATCTCACTCTGTCATGCAAGAACTTTTCCAAGATATTGCCTGCTAGATTTCAGCTTTAACTGGTAGGCGTTAGTATGTTTTCATTTTCCTGAATCAGGCAATGTCTGTCTCAAGAGCAAAACAAGGATCCTTGAGCCAGGCTCTTGCACTGCACATGCAAGGAAATTTTTTTGAGATCAAAGGAGAAAATCTGGCTGGTCTGAAGGGTGATATCACTGCTAATCCTGTTTTATTTTCTGCCTAGTGAGAATAAAGATGAGAAAACTTTATACACTGTAAACATAACAGAGGGCATGAGCCTGTCAACCCATCATTGACACGAGACATGCAGACCTGGATCCTGACAAGGATATTTTGTGAGCAAAGGCAATAATGAGGTTTTGAAAAGCACACATTCAAGAGTAATGGATGCTTCCATGTGCTCCTACAAGTTGTGATTTAAAAGGCTGGAGGCTTCAGTTTGAACCACTAAAATTCAAAATGACAGAAACTTACAAAATTTTATTGCCCTGCATTAAATAAAATTTACATTTACAAGCTGTCAGTTTGAAATGCTGAATAAGTCATAGTTTAGAACACTGAAAACTAGTTTGAATTACTCTTCCAGTCTATTGCTTCCTACTCACAATCTTTCTCAGATATCCAGAATAATCCATCCATCACACACTTTTCCTATTTCTCCTAATTCATCTTTGGCCCCAAAAGTATCTTGGCTTTGAAAGAAGGTCAGGGAATGAAATGCATCTTGCTGCCATTAAAAAAAAAAAGATAAAAACAAACCAACAAACCTAGGCATAAGGAAAAGCTCCCTTTCTGCTTGCTTAATGTGCTAATATAAGAACTTTAAGGGCAATGTACCATCTACAGCTTGGTTGCTCTGGCTGTCTGGATTTTTTTTTTTTTTTTTTTTTTTTTTTGTTAATTTACAGACTCAATTATGTAGACTCTTAAATTCACAGCATTAGTGGGTGGGAAGGTTAATGAAAAAACACAGAGTAGGAAACTTCTGTTTTATATGTATCTTGGGTAACATTTTTAGAAGAACGAGGATCAAAGATTGTAATTTAAAGAAAGTCTCAAGACAGGAATAAATGTACATGACTTTAAGGCACCCCTAAAAATTATGGGATGGCTAATATCCCCATGATTCTGTGGTCTGTTCTAAAACAAAAATATTAAGCCAAATGTTTGGCTCTATATAATGAAAACAGATTATCTAATGGTTTCCAGTGGGAAATATGAGAAAGAGCATTCATAAAGACTCTGTAATAGCTATGAATTATAAAGACTTCCTCATTTTCAGTATGAACTGAAACCCCAATAGAAAATGTTAGATATTTTTTCACATGCCCTCAAAAGGAACTGCGCATGAACATTTTTAATTAACATTATTCGCAACACCTTACTCAAGTTGTTCATTATTAATTTGACATGTTTTGAAGTCCTGACCATAAAGTTTTCTTCACTTACTCTAATAAAACCATTCTTACATGATTTTAATACTTTTAAAGGGTTACAGTGATTTGCAATCTATACTTATTTTAATGAAGAAAGAAAACAGTGTTTAAGTAATCAAGGTCATAACATTAAAAAAAGTCAGGAAACATAGAATAAACTTTGGCATGCCATTAGGCCTTCTCTGTAAGAAAAAAACAAGTAAAAAAGAAGGTACAATTTGACAGCACTTTTGTATTTCCAAGATACCCATTTTGTTGCCATTTTGCTCTTCTCTTTTCAGCTGCACGAAATGTTTTGACATTTATTACTGGGTATAAAACCTAAAATCTATCAACTTCACTTCACCTCCATCTGTCCTCACTGGCCTGATGTCTGTGCCTAGCAGTTCAAATGATTAAGATACAGTAAAATGTCTTTGTCTTTCCTCATTTGAATGATTTTCTTTAGGTTTTCTCTTTCATGCAGTTTTAGTTATTGAAGCCAAAACTGCATGGAGAGTCTGCAGAGGTTTGTCTTTGGTTACAGCATTGGTAGCAAAGGCAGAAAATATGCAGTGAAGTATTGACATAACCTTCATGATTGTGTCTGCACAGGATAAATAAATTCTACTACTTTCTTCCTAGAAAATGGTTAACATAACTAGAAGAAAAGTGACACTGGAGAGACCTGAGAGTACCAGAGAGCTGTACCATGACAGAGACAGAAAAACCTGCTCATCTTCATGAAGATCTCCCAGGCTCAAAAATGTTTTTAAACTTTGTTCTTTAGCTAGAAGCTAAAATGTTGAAATTCAGCCTTTTAAATAAAGCGGGCACTTGGCACCTCCCTTTGAAAGCGTGTGTTTAACTGTCTCAGCTACACCTTTTATGTTCACAACTGCACGTTTTCGTTGAAATTGGTTTTGTAACTAACAGCTGGAACTAGAACACAAGATGGCAGTGTCAGACGCCACGTACCAGCAGGGGCTGTGGGACGGTCCAGCGGATCTCCTGAGAGAGGAGACAAGCAAGAAGCGCTGAGATCTTCGTCCTTTCTTTAATACCACTGTGGAACAATTGATAGGAAGCGAGGAGACCTTTCTGTTCCAACAATACCTAGAAAATACTCTGCAGAAGGAATAACGCTGCAGAATAGGTTCTGCTCCACACAATTCACTGAGATCTCCAGGTCTAAGGTGGTGTGTTAAGACCTAAAGTAATATGTTTCTTACAAAGTTATCAAGGAAAAGGGACCTTCTGTCTCTGGCACATTGCTTTTCTTTCCTTATCCTACCAGAGAATTAACATATAGGGTTTTTTTCTCTCTCTTTTATTCCACCCCCCCCCGCCTCCGAATTTATATATCACCAGTCAATAAATACATATAGTAAGAGATAATCTTTGTCCACAACATATAGAAAAATTTATTTACTAGTTCTTGAATGTCATGGCGTTCTTCCTGGTTTTAGGAAGCTCACTATAATCAATGAGGGTGTGCATATGAAGGTCAGAGTGGAGAAGGTGTGAACGTGATCTAAACTGTGGCAAAAGCCTCAGACTAAAACTGCCCGAAGTGAAAAGCCTCGCAGAAACTTTAGGGGAAAATAATTTTAAAGACCCTTAAATCAAACCTGTATGTCCAAAGCAGAGGAAAGTCATTAGCGATTGCTGTTCTGCTGAATTTGAGGGATTCTTGCAGGCGTGTCCTTCGTGACTTCCTTGGTACTACCGAGCACCTGAGCCGCAGTCCCGCTCCCACTGAGGGACGTGGGTCTATTCCTTTGCATGATGCAGTTCGGGCCCCCAGTCTTGGAGCCAGGGGTGTGTTTGGCCCCCTAAGGAAGGGCTGTTTCAGCCCAGCCTGCCTTGCCCAGGCGAGGAGCCCCGCTCCAGCGGTCGGGCTGTACCTGCTGACATGCAGTTGCTGTTTTTTTAGTATGTACTGGGCTGGTGATTTTTTTTCCATCATCTTTACCTCAAATTCGTGGGCTGAGAAAGTATTTTGTTTAAGTCTTGGGAAAAGTGCAATAACACCTCAGACTTGCCTTGGAAGTTTAACTAGAAAGAAACCTTCTCATCAAAATACCTCCTCGGGAGCCGAGAAACCTCAGACTGGCAATCCCTCTAGTCTTTATTTTAAAGTATATGGACGGCTAAATCCTTGCACTTGCTGGGTTAAAAAAGCAGCGAGAGCCCATTTCCTGCAGCTCAGCTGTCCAAGGCGGGGGTCGGTGTGTTTGCCCTTTGCGGGGTCGTTTTGCTGCCGTGGAAGGTGCAGCCGGGCCGGGGCGGTGCCGGGGGAGGCCAGGCCGGATTCAGCACTTTCCCCACGATGACAGTTCCCTCTCGCCACCCCGAGCCGCAGCCCGGCGGTGCCCCCCGTCCGCATCCCCGTCTCGCATCCTCGCCCCGCAGCGGCCGGCAGCCGCTGTGTCAGTGCCCCGCGGAGAAACGAGCTCTTGGTGGGTTTGGTACAAGCACTCGGGGGAAACAGCCTGGGGGCTCATCTCGCCAGGTACTGACGTGCCCCGATGTGTGATCTTCGCTCCGGTAATCACCAGCCCCCTGTCTGTCCCACTGGAAACACGCGTGCCTGCGTGGCCCTGTCTGGGCTTCTCTGTCACTCTGGCTACTCGTGGGTGCGCCACGGAACATTGCAATGCCGGGTAGAGTGGCACAACCTCAGGATCTGGCTCGGCTCCCTGTCTGCCCGCCCTTGCAACTGCGACTGGGGTATCCACAGTCAGTAATTTCTGACCAAGGAAATGTTTCATGTGACTCTTCAAACGTAAATGCAGCAGAAATACCCAGGGTTTAAAAAGCAGACGATGCCTGCCGCTCTGTAGAAACGTGAACTTTCTGCCTTGCAGCACTTGGGCAGGAACGTTGTGCCATCGACATTGCGCTGGAGCTTCCGTCGTGCGGGAATTAAAGTCAAACAACGGCAACTTCATTCGTTTATTCGCACTAATAAAACCAGAACCAAAACCAAACACAATTAACCGACCAAACAAAAAAACAAATAAAAAACAACCCCGAAGAAATCACCCAGGGTGAATCCTCACACTTCCTTTTTTCCAAGCGAGACCCATTACAGGGGCGCATCTGTCCGCAGAGCGTGCGGGTGCCCCGACGGCCGCGCCGTGCCGGGCGACTGGCGCTGGGGCTGGGACAGAGGCACGGAGCTGCCCATTCTGCTTCCACTGGCCGCACCGGACCCCACAGAGACACCTCACATCGTGTGCATCTAGTTCTGGGAACTGCGGAGGTAAATACCCCAGAAAACGCAGTGGGAGCAGTGGGAAGGCACTGCGCGCCCTGTCTGCTGCTGAACCTCCCCGTCACGCTTTGCTGCCTTTCCCACAGAGGACAGTTCGAGGCCGTGGGTCGTGGAGGATCGAAGCACGCGGGTTTCCCTAGCCGCGACGGTGATAAGAGCGGCGGGAAGGGAACCACCCGCAGGGACGGCCCTGGCTCCCGGATCGAGCCGCTTTCCATCTGGGATTCCTCTGAGCGCCTCGGGAGCGAGCAGAGCCCGGCTGCCTCGAAGGGAGCCGGAGCGGGGAGAGGAGAGCCCGGCTGGGTCCCCGCCGGCCCGGCGCACTCGCCCTCGGCCGCGGAGCTGCCGAACAGGGGCTTGCGATGGCGAGCAGCGGGCTCCAGTGCTCTGGGGAAGGGCCGGGGGTGGGTGGCATCCCAGGTGCCCCGCTCAGAGGAGAAGGACTCGCTGCAAATGTCATCAGGACCTCGCCGCCGAGCCCGGCGCGTTTCAGCCACATATGGTGGGTGGATTTAGGTGTCAAAAGCCGGCGAATTAGAAATGGTAATTGTCCGTCATTATGGGTGAAACGCGATCTATCACAACAACTGGAACATGTCTGGGCGCTAGCAAAAATAATTTGAATGATTAGCGATCATTATGGATGTCAAGCCGCGTCCATTAAGTTGTATGAAGAAATTATCCTTGACGTGCGAAATCAAACTACAAATACACAGGCTTGGCATTGAGAAGACCCTCCCTGCCGGGCCGCGGGAGGCCGGGAGCAGCCCCGCGGGGCTGGCAGGGCCCGGGGAGGCGCTGGGACTGCTGCGCTGCGGGGCCGGGCCGCCGGCAGCTCCCGCCCGCTGTCCGCCACGGACGGAGAGAGCTCTGCCGCCAGCTTGCACGGCCCTGCTCATGGCCAGGGGACAGGGGACAAGCGCTCGATCAGGCTCAGAAGGTTTTGCCGAGCGTGGGGGGCGAGAAGCAGCGAGCCGGCCGGGATGTGGCAGCGATGGGAAGCTGTCCCAAGCAGCCAGCAGGCACCTCCCGGAGGTGCGGGAGAATAAAAATGGGAGAGCTTCTGGAAAATGCCTTCTGCCAGGCACGCGCTGCATCTCCCGCAGTGCTCCCGTCCTTGGATGAGGGGATGTCCGGGGACCCGCTCCCTCGGTCCGGAGTGCAGCGGCCCCGGCCCCTCCGCGTTCTCCAGCCCTCGGCCGCCGCCCCCGGTTAACCCCCTCCACGCCTGCCTGGCCGAGGGCTTTGCCACCCCACTGAAAACAACATTCTTCCCCAGGGGAGATCGGTTTACAAGCAGTTTCTATGTTGCAAATCTTGCATATATTATTTTCCAAAATAAAAATGCCGGTGTTTTCCTTTTAAAGTTCTCCCCGTACAGAGAGCTTGAGTTAGATTTTCTCTTGCACCTTCGTTTCCGTTCCTTTTTAGTGAAATAATTTGTTCGCAAAAACGAAGTGGTTATTTCAGTATCTTTTGGAGGTATTTTGGGTAAAGCTATGCTATTGTGTTCCCACGAGCCATGACCTGACACGGACACCTAAACATAACTTCCCAGTGGCAAAAAGCAAAATCTCTCCTCGAAGACCAAGGAAACCCATCTGCTTCTTCCAGGGTTTGTTTTTGTTTTTGTTTTTTTTTTTTTAATCCGGGAAGTTAGCAAAATTTCTGTCAAATTAAAGGAACCTTCACATTTGCTCGACAAAATCACAGTCTGCACCTCTGCAGAGTGGGGTTTATAACCAGCGAATGAGCACGTGTGTTCTTTTCTTGTTCTAGTCTCCTGGAAAATGTAGTACGTCCATAGAAGTTCCCCCCTTTGCCAGCACTTTTAATTCTTAACTCTCAAAATAAAGACAACAGCGATTCTTCTATTATTATTTTTTTATTATTATTAATAATAATAAGCTAAATAGAGACTGTTTGTCTTATGCGGTCATTTTGAAGTACTGTGCCACCGTGCAGCACAGAGTGGCAATGTCGCCACCTCGGTAAATCTGTGCACGACACGAAGGAAAATGTCCCCGTGGCTTCTCGGAGGTGCCTTCAGGGCTGCGCACCCCGCCATCCCCCTGCCGCCCGGTATCGCCTAAAATCGAGTGTCTACAGGCAAGTGCCAAACGCGACCTGTCCTTCCCTTTCGCCTCCTGAACAGAGCCCGGCACAAACCCCGCCACCGCGTCCTAGCTCTGCCGACAGCCGGCAGAACCGCCTTCCTCCCTCCCCTTCCAGCCTACCCAGCTTTATTCGTACAGTTTGCAAATCTGTATTATTCCCCAACAAGCCAAAAATAATATTAGTCCTCTCCACGAGCATTTCATCCCGAATTATCACTCGAGTCCTTTGCGACACAAAGCGTTTCTCTGGCCACTTTAAGCGCGGCGCAGATCCGTGGGCAAAGTGATTTACCCCGACCGGGAGACAAGCTGCGGGGTTTTCGCCGTCAGACGACTTTAACGGAGAGCGGATCACCGGTGCGAGCGGGGTCTTCAGACCGCAGGAGCCGACAGGCAGAGTCGGGCTCTGAAGCAGTGGTGTTTTTCAGAGCCGTCACCGCCTGCAGGATTTGCTTTCCCCACAGAGCAATTTAGGAAACAACGCCGTAACCCGCGCCCCCGCCCCGAGCAGCGGCTCCTGTCCCGCGAGTGCTCGCCCAGCGCCGGCCCCGCTCTGGCGGACAGCCCCGGCCGCCGGCGCCCCTGCTCGCCCGCTGACACCCTCCAGACCCGGAAGGCTGAAAATCAGATCCGTCTCTTCCTTTCCACCCGTTTTATGGTTTTCTACCTTTCTTGTTCGGAATGGGAGCACTGTTTTACTTGTCAATCGGCCGTGCATGAAAAGGCTGCGTGTGGCCTTCCTAGCTCCCATGCTTCTTTTCTTTTTTCCTTATATTTTAATAAAGAAAAAATGTTTAAAATGCCTACAAGAATTATATTATTATTATTATTATTATTATTATTATTATTATTATTATTATTATTATTATTATTATTATTATTATTATTATTATCTGTGTCCCTACTCTGGTGGGAAGGACATAGTTCACCAGTTCTGGTGGCTACTTGCACCACGCTGTAGACATCAGGTAGTCCCTGCGCCTTCTGCGCCCCTTTCTGTCTCTCCCAGCGCCGAGCCACTGCTGCGGGAGAGACTTCCCTGGCTAGTTTCTGTTTCAGCAGAGGATGTGTCGCTGGCTGCCATCCATGTCCTTCGGGAGCCCAAGCCGTGGCCTCTTTACTACCGAGTCAGATTTTAGGCAAGAAGCCACAGGGGCACCCGAGAACCACAAAACGGCTTAACCTGCAGCGCTGCAGCCACCACTCGCCACTCTGACTTTTTTCGAGGATCACCCTGACTATCGCCAGAATCTCTTAGGATGCCAAACACTTCTAGCGGCTCTGGAATGGGGTAACAGGCCTGGGGAAACTCCGGGGCAGGAGCCGGGGATGGTTCTTCAGCCACCCCAAGGACCTCGGACCAATGAGACAAACCCCTCATCCTCTGCCAGGGTTTTCCACTGTGGGCCGTAGGACATATCTAGGAGGGAGCCAGGGAGGTGTCTGCGCCTGTGGGTGGAGGAGAGCAGCCCTCGTCCCTGGCCCGCCCCAGGCACCGAGACACCCCCTCCCGGGCCGGCCCGGCCGTGAACTCGCGCTCTCTCTCTCTGCTCCATCCCTCCCTTAAAAAAAAACAACGAGCAAAACCCGAAACAAAACCAAAAAAACACACACCACAAATATTAACCGTGTTCTAGGAAAATGGCAAGCCCCACCTGCGGGTAATAGTCCGCCCTTTCCCGCGGTCCCTGGGCAGAGAACCGGCCAGGCGCGGTGCGGGGCAGGGCGGCTGCCCGGGCGCAGAGGGGGCGGGGGTCCCGGGGGTCCCTGGCAGCCCCAGGGGGCCGGGAACCTCCCTGCTAGCCCACCGGCGTCTCTGCTCGCCCCCGGAGGAGGGAGCGCTGCCCTGTCCCGCAGCGGTGCGGTGTCCCGGCACTGACAGCCGTGACAAGCGGCTGGAAATGAGTTATTTGCTCCCTGGTTCGCCTTGCTCCCCGGTTAATCACGTTGTTCCCCGCAGCAGCGGACAACGCGAAGGAACAGTCCGCTTTCCTGCGGCTGTCGGAAAGGTTGGGAGAGGTAATATCCCCGATTATGTGGCCGGGACTAAAAGACCTGCCCTTTATTTTTCTCATCACCTTGAGCAAAGCCAAGCTGCTAGATGGAGACACTACTGGCAGCGCCCTGGATCTCCAGAGCCGCGGGGTCTGGCTTTCCTGCCGTCCGGGGGAGCACCCGTGTCCTTGTGTTGGGAGCCTGGCAAGGAGCGGCTGCCCCGGCGGTTTGGGGCTGCAGACCCGGGAGAGCCGCTGGAACGGCGGCCGGGATTCCCCGAGCTCGGGGAGCGTCGCCGTCCCACTGACAGGAGAAGCGGAGCGGAAAAAGCCTGCCAAGGCCTGCCGGGGAGAGGCCCTTAACCCCGGGCCACCTTTGGCCCCTGCTCCCGGGAGCCCCTGGGGCTGGGCAGGTGCTGCTCTGCCGGGGAGGCTGCCTGAGCCCCGCTATCCTCTGCTGCTCTCCTCCTCCCGGGAAAGTGTCGCTGATTTCTACCTGAATGTGTCTGTGTGTGTACGTGCGGAGGGGGCAAAATCAGCGTGGTTTCCTGTTTTATTACCCTGCGAGCGAGCGGGAGGTAGCTAAATATAGGCAGCCTCCCGGCTGCAGAGCTGGACTCTGCGCCTGTGCGACTGTTTAATACACAAACACAAGCGCCAATGGAGACATATGCAAAGATATACACAATTTACATTACATTTCAACAATCGAATTTCTTGGAGCTGCGGTATTTCCCCCCTCTCCCCCTTGTCTTTGCAAGAATTTTTTTTTAAGACTAGAGCTTGCCCACAGTCAGATGGAAACTTATTCCCACGGCCCCTGTACGATTCGGGGTTTGTGAGAGAGGCCGAAATTGGGACACAACGTCGGGTAGATAATTTTTACGTAGTAGCAGCGTATGTGCTGATGAGCTGAATGCGTGTGTGAGGGTGTGTGAAGAGAGCATGTTAGACACCAGGTTTTGCTGATGACTTCAGCGCCGAAAATACCCAGTAATTCCTTTGGCCCCTGTACATTTACATGAGTTACTGGGGATTTTGCCATTAAGAAAATATAAAGCACACATGGAGTTTGCTTTATATTTCAAAAATCAAAATTATAAAGAAAAACAGGAATAGAAACGCCTCAAATTCCAGAAAAAAATCCATTAAATTATCGATTAAATTTTCCTAAGATCAAATACTGACTTTTCTCAAATATCGGATTTTGTCAACGTCAAAAGAAGACTGTCGATGCATAAATGTTCGATATTAAAACACCAGTACTAAAATTCCGGGCAACTTCACTCGAATCAGCTTTTCTAGCAACTTCGATCTCGAGTATAATGCACCTTAGTTTTACCTAGTCGATAGGAAAATAGTTTGACGCTTTATTCTGAGTCTGTTAGCCAGTATTACAACCCAATGAATCTCTAATAACCATCGCTTCGCTTTTGTATCAGGAGGTTCAAGCACACACCAAAATAATACAACACGGTGACCTAAAGGAAAAAAAAAATTAGGCTTAGAAATAGCCCGCTCCTCGAACAGGGGGCCCGATAGGAAACAGCCGGCTTTGCCGAAAGCCACCGCCGCCGGGGACAAAACCTCTGCCGGTGTTAGCTGTACCATCGAACCCGGCATGGGAGTCCGCGGCTCGGTGTCTTGTACAGGGCTGCAGGCAGAGAAGCGTCCCCAAGGAAAAAGCAAACTGCGGGATAGCAGTGGCACCTCTTTACCTCAAGTGCATGAGAGTCCAGATTCTGCAGTCAAAAAGTTTCGTTTTTCCAAGAAGGAAAGTGTTGGGAATGGCGGAAGGAAATAGTTACAAAAAAAAAAAAAAAAAAAAAAAAAAAAAAAAAAACATAAGAAAGAGACAAGAGCTTCGGGATGGGGCCAAATAAATGTCAGTCCTCCCGTATCTGCCAAGGGACTGCTACATCTGGAGCATTCCTTTCGGCAGCAGGACCGCCGACACGCTCGGCAGAGCAAAACCAAACCCAAAGCATTTCCCCCGGTGTCACTACGGCTGTCAGCTTTGGGAACAGAGAGCTCGTCCCCTGCCCGAGCTGGGGCTGCAGCAGCCCATGGACAGCCACTGCCGCCGAGTGCTGCTGGAGGTGCCAGCCCGAGGACATCTAACCTGCGGAGTGCCCGAGCCTGGGGAAAGCGAAATGACAGCAAGGGAGGACCGGAGCGAGGGGCTGACAGGAGAAACAGCCCGGCTGCATCTTGGGGCGGCTCGCAAGCATAGCGGCCGGGAAGCGATGGGGCAGCAGGGGCTTCCTGCAAGCCACTCCGTGCCCGAGAGCCGCAGCGAAAGCCCGTGCGAGCCAGCGGGAAAGGAAAAGCCGGCTGTGATGAAAAATCAGCGGCGCCCCAGGCAACGCGACCGCCTGTGAGCGTGGTCCGGACAGGGCTCCATCGGCAGAGAAATAACTACAGCCATCACCGGGTCCGGACCCTCCGAACGCCACTGCCCAGCGCCGGTGCCCCGGGTGAAGCTGCCCACGGCCCGGCAGCCTGCCCTCCCCATCGGGCAGCGCCGGCCTCGGCAGAGACGCCCGAGGACAGCAGCCGGCGGCGGGGAAGAGCTGCCAGCACCGCGCCGAGGGCCCAGGCTCGCAGCAGAGGCTTGGAGGAGATTCAGTCCAAGGCGGAGGCTGCCCCAAGCGGCTATCGCGGCTCAGTCGGGACACAGATGGCCTGGGCAATTTCGTCGAGGTCGCCGAAGCCCCCTCTTGCATCCCAATCCTGAGCCCCGAGCAGTTTCGTCGGGGCGCCGAAGCCCCCGGTCTCTCTGCCCGGCTCCAGCAGAGAGGAAACAATCCACCGACCCTCGCGCCTCCCCAGGATCCGCCAAGGTTTTAAACGGGCACGGCCCGCGGTGGAGGGGCTGCAGTCTGCACGGTGAGGCCACTGTCGACCGGGAAAAGCAGTTCGAGGTCCCAGCAGCTCCTCCGACTGCACCGCATCCTCACCACCACCAGCACCCGTAAATTGAGCCAGTGATCCCGGCTCTCCGGCAGAGAGGATCGATCCATCCGGGACAGGCGCTACCAAAGAAGTGATTAAGGGGCCCGGTCAGAGCTCCTGGGTCCCCTTCGCCTCCCACAGAGGGAAAGGGCATCAGCGCTGACCAGTGCAGCCGGACAAGGCGGCCCAGATCTCTGCCAGGCCCCACGATCCTCATCGTGCAAGCGGGAAAAGGAGGGACGTGGTCTGAGCTACGGCGGGGAAAAAATATCAGTGGGGAAATCCGTGTCCACTCTCAGGAATGACACAAGCAGCAGAGGAAAGTGTTAAACTAAAGTTTATAAATTAAAAAAAAAAAAACAACAAAACAACAACGAAACAAGTACAGCGGGTAGCTTACAAACATTCACAATTCATTTGAAGTAAATAATCTAGTTGAGTGCACAGTGCCATTAAAAGAAAAATGGAGGGTGGGAAAAAAAGGAGGGAAAAAAAAAAGCAATGAGTTACGTTGGAAGAAAGAGACTGTAATTACATTGCTGAGCAGATCAGAAATCCCCACCCCTGGAGGAGAGCTCTGCAGAAGAATTGTAAAAGGCACTGATGGTATTAAATTTTCCTGTTACATCGATTTCTTAAAAAGCCTGACTAGAAATATTCACATTGAATATAAAAATAACAACAACTTTAATACATCTGGAAAGTGCGAAAAATCCATAACTCCTCCCTCCCCGAACACGGAAAGATCTCAGGAAGAAAAGGAAAACAAGAAGTCAGAAGTTTCGATATAAGTCTCACCCTTTTGTGACATATTTATCCTTTGCCAGGGATCATGGAGTACAGGAATAACATGGGCAACAAGAGCAGGGGGACCTGAAAGAGGCTTCCATACATTCAGCAGCATACAAGGCACACTCAGTTTGCAACAAGTTGGAAGACCAAGGACTCAGACGACAAAAATAATCTTCCTTACAATCCACTGAGGGAGTCCTTGATCTCCTCTTTTGAGCTGCATTTGGTTTTGTGGGTTGTACTTTTTCTTTCTCTCCTTTGTTTTCTCTCTTTTTCTCCACACAAGATCGAGTCTCTACCGATCCAAAGCAAAATAAAACAAACAAACAAAAGCTCTACACCAAATACAATGACAACATGGATACCATGAACAAGTTGTGCCGAATCGCGAGAGTCCTCGACTGGCGGGATGGGGACGGGGTGAGGGTCAGGGTGGGGGTGGCCAAGAAGTCCTATGTTGAAAGAGGAGCGGGTGAGGAACCATCCAAAAATATTAATAATAAAAATAACAATAAAATAATAATAAATACTGTCCGAGGCACTGAGAGCTGCAGCTGGGGCTCTGGACTTGAGAAGCTGAACGGATGGATTGATGGATGGCGGGATGGCAGAGGGAAGATGGGTTTCCTGGCTGCCAGTGAGTATGGTGGGGGTGTCGGGGCCGGGGGGTGTGTATGTGTGCCTCTCACTGGGTGCCGGCGGCTGCGGCGCAGGTGGACAGAGCCCACCCGGGAAGGCAGTAGTAGGGGTAGTAGTAGGATGGCTGGAGGGAGAGCAGCGAGGGCGGCCGCAGCACCTCGCCAGGGTGGTACTGTCTCTGGTCGTCGCGCACCAGCACCTTGACGGCCACCTTCTTGGCGGCGGGGGCGGCGGCCAGGAGGTCGGCGGCCATCTGCCGCCGCTTGGTCTTGTAGCGCCGGTTCTGAAACCAGATCTTGACCTGCGTCTCGGTGAGCTTCAGCGAGGCGGCCAGGTCGGCCCGCTCGGGCCCCGACAAGTAGCGCTGGTGGTTGAAGCGCCGCTCCAGCTCGAAGACCTGCGCGTGGGAAAAGGCTGCGCGAGAGCGCTTCTTCCGCGGTTTCGGAGCCGCCGCCGCCTCCTCCTCCCCCGGCAGCAGATTCCCGCACTTGCCCGCTCCGTCCTCTTCCTCCGGAGGGCTGCGATCTGCGGGCAGGGCGAGAGCACGGCGGTCAGGGCAGGCAGGCACGGGGACAGCGGCATCCCGCTCCTGGCGGGGCCCGCACCCGCGCACGGGCGGCCAGGCGCGCTCCCCGCGGCCGGTCCGCAGCGACGGGGCGAGCGGAGAGCCCGCCAAGCCGCTGCCCGCCCCGTCGCCGGGACGGCCGCCGCCGCCAGCCGCGGCTTCTCGCTCTCCTTTAAGCGCCGAGAGCCCTGGCGGGCTGCGGGCTCGGCCTGGCCAAAGGCCCTCCCCGATCCGCCCTCCCTCGCCCCGCGGGACGCGTTTCGGGCTTTTTCTTCCCCCCGGCACAACCGAGCCTGTCGCACAACCCCGGGGAGCCGGCGGAAAGCCACGATCATCTCCCGCTCCCAGCCCTCCCGCTCTCCCCGCGCGGGTGCGGAGGAGCCGCCATCGGGGCCGCCCCTACCTGAGACGGCGGCCGACATCTCGCTGTCGCTGAGGCCGGTGGCGTCCCGCTCCGCCGCCTCCGGGGGCTGCGCCTCCTCCTCCGCCGGCCGCCCCCCGCCCGTGGCTTCTGCGGGGCGGGCGCTGCCACCCGCGCCCTCCTCCTCGGAGCGCCGCTCGCCCTCGGGGTCCTCGCTGAGCGCGGAGTCCGAGTCCCAGCCCGCCGGCGTCCGCAGGGCCGGGGCGCGGGCGGCGGGCGCGGGGAGCGGCGGGTCCTCGGCGGCGCCGCACAGCCGCCAGCCGCCGGCAGCCCCCGGGGGCGGCGGCCGCCCCGCCGCGTGGCGGGCGCGCTCCTCCTTCTTGTTGAGGATGGCTTGGATGGAAAAAGGCGTCAGGGCGCTGCCGCCGCGGACGGACATGGCCCGGCGACGGGCAAGTCCCGAGG
Source organism: Oenanthe melanoleuca (assembly GCF_029582105.1). Taxonomy (NCBI): domain Eukaryota; kingdom Metazoa; phylum Chordata; class Aves; order Passeriformes; family Muscicapidae; genus Oenanthe; species Oenanthe melanoleuca. The sequence continues at coordinate 56,071,004 of NC_079337.1, read as the reverse complement.
ACGAGCAGCGGTCCGCGCCGCGCCTTCAGCTGGGCGACCGCATCGCCGGCCGCCGCCGCGCCGGTGCCGGGCCCTGTTCTGCCGCCGGGAGGGCGGGCGCCAGCGGGAGCAGCCTCTCTGCGCCACTGCCGGCCCGCCCGCCCATAGGGCCGGGGCCGCCGGGGCCACCGCGCTGCCCGGGAGCCGCCGCGGGTCCCTGGCGGCACGGGCGCTGCCTCCGCCCCGCTCTGTCCCGCCCCCGCCCGCCCTCCGCTTTTTCTGCCGGCGGCGCTGCCATCCCTCACGGCCGCTGACAGCGCCGGCCCCGCGCCCTCCCATTGGCCGGCGCCCGCGCGGCCCGCCCGCCCATTGGCTCCCGCCGCGCGCCGATGCGGCTCCGCGGGGCGCGCGCCGCCTCTTAACCCCTTGCGGCCCGCGGGGCGCCCGCGGCCGGGGAGACCCTCGAAGGGACGGGCCCCCTCCACGGCGGAGAGCGGCGGCTTCCACCTGGAGAGTGTGTTCAGAGGTGTTTCGGGTGTTTGTCCCCTCGCCGCGCCTCAGAGGAGCCCTGCAGCCTGGCGCCGGGGAAAGGTCCGGTCCCGACTGGAAAAGTGGCGGGGACGGGACCAACGCCGCAGTCTGGCGTGCAGCGCTGCGTGCCGCTGGGGAAGAGCATCGGAACTCGCCTTTCCTGAGTCTGTCGGGGGAGAGTCGGCAGTGCCGGTTCGGGGCTGTGCGTGCGGCAGGGTGAGCGCCCAAGCCCCGCGCTGTCCGGGAAAACTCAAATCAGCCTCGGCCGGTTTTGAAAAATGCGCTTTTCACCATTGCGTTTGTTTAAAAACATGGTCGGGTTTATATTAAACACTGACTTCTGTCCATAGGGCTTATAAAGCCCGTATTAGGAAAGCAATTTCTCGTATATTGAGCTCTTTTCCCTAAACTGTGCTTTCCCTAAAAGAAGACGGCCCTACACAGACACAGGAAGATTTTGGAAACTATTACACGTACGTGAATTGTGTATATGCCACTCGTTGCCAAAACAATAGTAAGCATCATGCTTTTCTCTTTTTCAAATATTATTGGCATTCTTTGAGCTAATAAAAATACCGGCAATGGTGTCAATCAGGTACACGAGAAATGAAACGCCCGTGCTTCGCTAACATGGGTGTTTGGTGCTGGGAGAATGCGGCAACTTAAGGAGATAAAGCATATAAAAAAGACAGCCGCAAACCCGCTTTGCTCCATGAACTAAATTCCCAGGGTGTCACCGGGCTTCTCCACAGGCGTACGGCCACCGCCAGCACCTCCCTACTCGGTCTCACAGAGATGAACGTCTGTCTGCAGTAGACTACGAAGCGACGATAATTGATTATCAACGACTCTGGCACGAATTAAATGTTTTTAATCATAATTTTTACCCCCCAAATAAATCAATAAAATAAATAATCCCACTTTCATACCCAGCACGAAGCTGGAGAGCACCTCTGCATGACTAAGCGGGAACTGTATTTATCTTTCTGAACAAACTCAGACCATTTTAATAACCTTGCTTGGACTCACCTTCTACCTAAGTTTTTCCCGGGAAAGCCATCGCTTTGCCACCAAAGACTTCGGTGTCACGATACACTAAGAAAATATCCAAAGGGAATTTTTAAGAGCTTGAGATAATCAAAAAGCATCTAGGGAAGCTGCGAGAAATCCACTTACGAGAAGATACGTAGGGGGCTAGGAAGGGTGCCCTGCACGAATATTTTAAAGGCTCCTTAACAGACAAGAGATGAAATTTGGGATGTCAGAAGAGTGGCCTCATCAGTGGCCTCAGACGTGGGAGCAGAGGAAGGGCTCCGCTCTTCCAAGGGGAAAATAGTCTGGAGGTGCGGGTCGTGGGACTCGTGGTTTGGGTTGACGGCCGGAAAGGGGCTCGGGGCACGGCGGAGACGGGGAGCTCCGGCCGGGGAGTCTTTTGTCGTCCGCTCAGGTGCGGCAGAGCGAGGCCAAGCGGGGGCTGCCGGGGGCCGGAGAGAGCCGGGAGGAGGACGAGCCTCTCCCGTTACAGGGACTTCCAGCCCACGAAGATCCCGATTTACAAAGTTTCATGCCCAAGCTGTTGAAAATACCTGCATATGGTTTACAGTGACTGTAATTCTTTGCTAATTTACTCAGCTCTTCCCCCCCAATACATACCTCCTTTTCTCCTTAATTTTTTTTTTCTCCTCCTGCCTACTCGGGCAGTCTCTGCACCCTCTTTCTGATCAGAAAACCTCTGTTTGGAGGAGGAAATGCCTGGGGAAGGGGCCGGGAGGAGAGCGAGCGGCAGCGGGGGTAAGGCGCAGAGGAGCGGCCGAGGGAGGCCGGGCAGGGCCGGCGTGCCGGGGCCGTGGCTGCCGGGGGCCAGCTGGGTGGTCCCGGCTCGCCCGGCCCCCATCCCCGCCGAGGAGAGGCAGCGGGAGGGAGGGAGAGAGGGAAGGAGGGAGGGATGGATGGGGAGAGCGGCGGCCCGGCTGAGCGCTGCGCTGGCAGCCGCTCCCGGAGCGCTCCGCTGGGGCGGCACGGAGGGCACGGACTGCCCGGGGCAGGGCACAGGGACACAGGGCCCTTCCCAGCGTGCCAGGGAGAGACCGGGCGCAGACTCTCCTCGCTGAAAAAGGCTCGGAGTGGACATGATGGACGCAGTCCAGAGGCAGGGCAGCGCCTGAAACGGGGATGTCTGAGGGGGAACGATTCCCACCTTGCCTCCACCCTTGACAAGGGCTCCACACCTCCCATTAATCGCAGTCTGGATGCGGGCGCAAGCCTTAATACACCGTGATATGTCATAAACACACGGATCCGCCGTTTCACAGACGTGTGCCACATTTCAGCCGGGAAAGCCCGAACCCGCCGTGCCCCACCGCTGCCCCTCCCCGCTCCCACCGGAGAGCCCCGACTCGCAGTCCCGGGCCCGGCTCGCTGCGCTCTCCGTCCTCTCGCAGCGCTGCCGGTGGCCGGGCTGCCCCACCTAGAGGCGGCCTGGCCATACTGTCCTCGGGGCTGCCCTCGGGGCTGCGCTCGGCCCCGCACTGCCCGGCCCAGTACTGCCCGACCCCGCACTGCCCGGCCCGGGACCGCGCTCAGTCCCGCACTGTTCGGCCCAGTACTGCCCGGTCCCGCACTGCCCGGTCCAGTACTGCCCGGTCCAGTACTGCCCGGTCCAGTACTGCTCGTCCCGCACTGCCCGGTCCCGCACTGCCCGTCCCGCACTGCCCGGCCCGGGACCGCGCTCAGTCCCGCACTGTTCGGCCCAGTACTGCCCGGTCCCGCACTGCCGGTCCAGTACTGCCCGTCCCGCACTGCCTGTCCCGCACTGCCCATCCCGCACTGCCCGGTCCCGCACTGCCCGGTCCCGCACTGCCCAGCCCAGTACTGCCCGGTCCCGCACTGCCCGGTCCCGCACTGCCCGGTCCCGCACTGCCCGGTCCCGCACTGTCCGTCCCGCACTGCTCGGTCCCGCACTGCCTGTCCCGCACTGCCCGTCCCGCACTGCCCATCCCGCACTGTCCGTCCCGCACTGCTCGGTCCCGCATTGCCCGGTCCCGCCCGTCGGGGCCGCGGTGACAGCGGTGCTGGGGCGGTCAGGGCACGGCCAAGGCTCGGGCCCTCTGCCCGGTAACAGTGACAAACCACGACGTGAGCCGGACACAGCGATGAGAGCCCGCCCGGCTTCTCTCAGCCACCTGAGCCGCTTTTTGCCAGCCCTCTCACAGAAGCACTGCGTATACGTGTGGTGATGAAATGGGGTAAGATATGTTCTGCTCATGGGCAGCTTGTGAAACCTTTATATCACATGTGAAAGCACAAGGAAAGGTGGGTGCAAAACCTTAGAAAAGCTTTTGTAAAAAGTACAGACTTTCTGCATAATACATAATGTATAAAAAGACCCAGATGATTCCCTGAGTCGAGTACGTCGCACTGGGAAAATGAAACGTTATAACTTTTCCTTCAGGGTAGGATTTGCCCAGTATGGGAAAATAATTAGTGGTGTGATCTCCATGTGCCAGTTCTGGGGCAGAGCCAAGCTAGCACAGCACCGCTTCTGCCTCCCAAACTCTTCTCAGCTCCGAGGCAGGCCAAGGAGTTTCATGGCCAAGGGCTACCACACACTGCAGCCCTCTTGGCAGCACCTCCCAGAGCCTGCATGCTGGTAAGGTATTACTTTTGTCACACCTTATTAGAAGTGATATTTTTCCTATATTCAAGGTGTTTCCCCAAACTAGTTTGCCCCAATATACTCAAAGCAATGCAAATCCTTGCTGGGTCTCCTGCTGGGTCTTTCAGGGACTTAGGTGGAAGATGACAGTGGTACTTCTATAAGGAATTTGAATCCTTTATTGGTAATGGGGAAGATTTCTTTAATGGCTTTTTCCTCAGCTGTGCTTCTTTCGGGCTGTGCAACAAAGTTGTACAAACATATCCTGGACAGCTTGCTGATTTTGCAGGAAAATCGTAGGTCATCTGCTTCAGAACAGGTTATGACTCTATTTCTCGAATAATAACAATTTATTTCCAACAAATGTAACTATAACTACACAGTAGGTGACAGCTGTACATCTCTAAACAACATCCTGTTAAGATTTCTCCTTGCATTTCATGGGGGACCTCATATAAGTAATTGCTGCAACACTCAGTCTTCAAATTGCTTTTTGCAGCTGACATCAAGGTCCTGTGTTGTTGCTGAGATGTCAGCTGTAAGATGCTTCTGGACTTGAGTGAGAGAAGGATTTACCTTCTACAATTAAGAGAAAAATTTGAATGATTTTTAGAATTTAACTGAATATGTGCAAATATAATGCTGACAATGAGAATTTTATTCTCACTAATCTAACAATCTTTTAGCAAATTAGCTCAGTAGGTTTTAATAGCTGCTTTACAATCCCCTTAATTCCTTATATGAGGTAAAACCCATGTCCTTTAGGGCTGGGAGGCTCAAACAAAAACACTTCTACAGGAATTTACAACCAAACTGAAAAGAATGCTTGAATTTTGCTGGTTGTATATATACAGTGACACAATTTCTCCCAGTTTTATTGCTCAGAGATGTCATTTCTGGGAAAACCAACCCAAATCTCCCTCTTGTTGCTTCATCTTTACACTAACAAGTGAAGTCTTGGCATGCAGATTACCAAGCATGAAAATAAACCTACCAACATTTTATTTCACTGCATGGTGGTTTCTCCTGAATTAGTCCGTCTTGCAAGACCTTGAATAGGAAAAGACATGTGGGCTGTCTAACCACATCATGCTCTCAGGAAGGAGTGAAGCTGCATGGTTGTGTCTGGTGCTTGGTGCCAGGAGGCAACAAGTTCTGTACACACTGAGAGAGTCCTGTCCCACAATTGACTTCAGGCACCACCAGCTTTTGAAATAAATCTTCTCTTCGACTGTCTCCTTATTTCTATGCTAGGTTTCCTACTAAAGAAGTAAATGGCTACATGTTCCTTTTTTTTCTGACATAGTTACCTGTAGGATACCAATACAATCTGGATAAGACTAACTTGTTTTACTAACAAAAACCAAATCAGCACATACAAATGGCCAGGTACTTCTCACAGTCATTAAGTAAAGCTTTTGTAGACCCTGTATTTAGCTTTTAATCTGTTTTATTTGCCCTGATAGAAAAATTGAAGTAGAAACATCATGTGTGTGTGAGTCATCCATATAGTATATCTACTTGTTCTGAATTTTTCCTTATTATTTAGTAGAACATTCTAATGACTATTCACCATATTACAGTAGGTGCATGTGCTGTATGCAAGTCCCTAGGCTTTTAAGAACACAGATTAATCATTTGATGTTTATTTGGTACAACATCATATGAAGTCCAGGTTTCCTTTACCACAGCTCTTCCACCTATATAGAAATAATAACCTTTCCTACTTTTCACTTGGAGTAGCTGAGCTCACTTTTCACATATGGTAGACTAACTTGATAACTAAATCAATGGCTGCATTGGAGCAACATTTAAATATTTTTATTGTTCCTGATGCTTAGGTAAATCAAGTGAGCCTCTCAGGATACTGGCACTGCTTACATTTCTAAAGTGATTTTACCTCTTTGTCTAAGAGTCACCTCTTTATTGATAGCAAGTCAATAGTCATTTTATATGAATGTTTCTATATCTTTATTATTCATATCAGGAGTGGCCATCACCAAAGGTAAAATCTGGGTGCCTTTTTCATCACCAATTACTGAAAAATTTCAGAATTTGAGACCAAGGGCTGGTTTGTTTCCCATCCTCCTCACACTGAATAGGAAGCCTAAACTGTGGAGATAGGATGTGGCCCTTGTGTGTGTTTTGGGCAGTCTCCTGCATGCAGTGCTGCCATTGGGATGCTGCTTTGAGGAGCAGGCCTGCCTCAGGAGCTCAAGTGTCTCAAACACAGTGTGTTGTGGAGATGAGAACTGTGGAATATCCATTTTGGACCCAGGCCTATGTGGCTGCCTTGCTGTGCTGGAAGGGCAGGCAGAGGTGTGAGAGCACCAGCAGCTGCATGAGCGCTGGGTCTGGTGCCAGCAGTGCCCATTGTGCTGCCCACAGAGAAGGAAGCCAGGCAGTTTAGACCAAGTTTCACTCCATGTGAGACTGTTCTTTGAGAGGACCCCTGCCTCCTCGAGAGCACTGTGACACCTCTGGTGGAGAGAAAGCCCCAGCTCTGAGTGTGTGTGATGGGGGTCCATGCCTGCAGCTGCCTTGCAAGCTCACAGTGCTGGCCTGCCCAATAACCTGTGGTGGAGCAGCCAAGCCAAGCAGTTTGAGCATGGAGAGCTTGGATCCAGGGCTGAGTTTATGAAGTTGGGGCAATTAGCAGGTTCACTGTGTGAGTTGTTTCCACTGGCAATGATTTTGTATGTACAGTGACTGTACATTTCATCTGAAAACAGCCTCTACATTAAATCACTAATTCTTTTGGCTTGCTCAGGGAGAATGCAAATACTTACACAAACTTCACAAATAAATTAGTGGCTCTGTTTTGTTCAGTACACCTGCAGATTTAATTGGCTGCCTGAAAATTACAAGTCAAAAAATCAAACATGACACAAGTTGTCTGCAGGCAATACAGGTATTGTTTGTATTTTCTGAGTGTTTCTTAAAGGAAAATGACTTTGAACATGTTGGATGACTACAAATAAGCACCCAGTCTTTTCCTTATGATGCTAAATTCTGTCCTCTCAGAATTTCTTTCTTCCTTAATATTTTTTTTGCCTAACTTAAGATATTCTGAATTTTAGGTTGTCTCCTGAGTAGGCTCTCAGGGTATTCCTGTCATAGAAGTAGCTATTTCTAGAATTTATTCTAGACATGCTTTGGGATTTACCCAACATAAAAAAAAATATTAAGGCAGGTAACAGATGACAAAAAACCCAGTGTAATATGACAAAAGCAGTTTGTACCCTACCCATTACATGGCCAAGTGTAAGTGAGATGGTTGGAAAAGTATCCAGTACTAAAGGATTCCTGTGACTTAGTGAAAAACTGTTGTGATGGGAGATGGACAGAAATGTAGATGGACAAAACCTCAGTTATGATTCCTTGGAAAACCAAGAAAATCCTTTTGTTTCTCCAGGTTTGTCACAACTAAAGGATACAGAAAAATGCCTGCAAGTGAAACAGAGTAGAGGAGTGCTGTCTGGAAGGAATATTTCCAAGATGGCAAACTGTGATATCCTGCACTGTAGAGGAGGTTATTTTTGGCAGGACAAATGAGATCTTTCTGCTCTCCCTGTTTTGGAAGGAGGATAGTCTGTGGTGTGACCTTCTGGTGCTTTATAGTATCATCTGTATTTTATGAGAGCTGATTAACAGCCCCACGCTTTTGTCCATGTACTCTTAAGTTTCCAACCCTGTACAGGACATAGGAAACTGCTGCCTGTAGGAAGCATTAAAACACAGGTTTTGGTCAAAAATAATGCTATTAACTCTCTGGAGGACTTCAGATGTGTCTGTATTCCTTTCACACACCTCTTTGTGCAACACCTCTGTCTTTTGCACCAGGTATGCTCCCTCACCAGGAAATACAACTCAATAAAATGAATTGTTATGCTTCATAGCTCCAAAAAGGTGTCTGCAGTATAGTCTTCTGCAAAACAAGCAACAAAGCTGTTGTAGTCCAAGATCTTTGTTCTGTTGTGATGATTTGGTCTGGCTGACTGAACATTCCAAACACAGATGGTATTTATGTCTATGGATATCCCTACCTCTGATTTAACCCATAATTATCATGCAGGGAATAAAAATCTCCCACAGGGAAAGGACATTTACACACAATAATATTTCTTTCACAGGGTTTAATTTATCTGTTTTAGTGTCTCCTAACAACCCTCTGCAAGCAGAAGATCTGAATGTTGAGCCTGAATCCCTGTGAGCTGCTGGCAGGCTCTGGAAGAGCAGCAGCATGCTGGAGGGAAGAGTGGACACCCTGCAGGAGAACTTCCACCTTCCAGCCCAAATGCCTTCTTCCTTGGCCTGCAGACAGCCAGGTGCACCACTGCAGCTCCTGGGGCTGCTCTCTTCATGAAGCAGGTCTGGGCAGCTCAGGTACCTGCTTTGGTATAAGATAACAGCTGCTTTTACAGAGGATATATTAAATAACAGAACACCTGGATAATGAGATAGTGACATCCTTTCAGTGAGGAGGAGGCAAGTTTACAGCTGTGGAGCTGAAAAGACAAGTCAATGTCATGGCAGGGATCTGTGCCTTGTTTTGTTCCAATAGCCCCAGCCCTTTGTGGTAGTGGTACTTGTGAGCACTGTACTGCCATGCTCTTGCATTTAATAAACTGGTTTTGCAGAAACTGTTGATTCTGAGACTCATGACAAGACCAACTGATGAATATGAGTTGTTACTGGCTGTAGCTCACTTAGATGCTTATCCCTTGTCATGTGCCCCAGCATCTGGGCCCCAGCTGACAGAAGAATCCCCTGTGCATTTTCTCCAAGAGGCAGAGAAGGTTCAATAATTTCCTTGAAGAACAGGCTTTTTCTCCCCATCTTCTGGTTCAGCTGCTTTTTGGTGTTGAGCCTGTCCCAGTTCTTTTTTTCTGCATCCTGGAAGCCCAAAAGGTGATTCCAGTCACATGAGAGTTAACTGAAAGAAATGAGGAATAAGGATGACTAAGGAAAAGGGGATTATGATAGCTTTACTTGATATTTGCACAACTTCTCTCATCATATTGACTTGCAGAAGCTAGTACAAATAAGGTAAAGGCCACCTAGATAAAAGCTAACCTGGTTCAATGTCAGTACATCCATGTACTTTCTCCATCCACAAAAGTCCTTAGTCATGCCAAGAAGGCTGAGAGGAGGCAAGACTGGGGCTGAAGAAAGGACTTTTTAAGAAACAAAATGTGGACAATGGCAAAGGGAGAGGTCACACTATATGTAATTCAAGGGTTTGCAACAAACTGGTGAGGGGAGGGGAAAGGGAATGGAATGGAATGGAATTGATGGCTTCTATTAAAACACCAAATCTAGCTCATTACACTTGAGGAAAAAAAAAGTTAAATGCACTGTTCCTGAAGAAGTTTGATGTGCCTATAAAGATAGACCCAAGTTATATGGAATTTAATATTGCATCTGGAATCCAAACACTATGCACGGTATGCTGCATAGCATTCTCATGGGTGCAGAGTTGAAGAAAAGTGTTTCTGCTGGAAGTGGTGAATCCTGCCTGTCTGTGCAGAGCAGCAGCTCAGGAGGAGCTGGTGGACGGGTGGCTCAGGATATTCAGGAGTGGTGGCCCCAGGACCAGGGCACAGCAGCCCTGCCTTGCTCCTCCCTCGAGCACTCGTGGGTGTCCTGTAACCTGCCCAGGCTCTGGGAGCTGCAGCGGCAGAGAGGGATGAGGGATGCGGGATGAGGGATGAGGGATGAGGGATGAGGGATGAGGAATAGGATGAGGAATAGGATGAGGAATAGGATGAGGGATAGGATGAGGAATAGGATGAGGGATGAAGGATGAGGGATGAGGGATGCTGCCTGTGCCTGCCCGTGTGCACCGTGCCCGCCGTGTACCTGGCAGGCTCCCGTTGCCATCTAGTGGCTATTGTAGGACTCTCCGTGTCTGGAAAACAGTCTTTTTTCCAACCAAATTGTATCCCAGGGATTGTTTTTCTAGAGAAGATTCGCACGATTTGCCCCCAGAAGCTCCTGAGTGACTTGCCAGAAGCTCCTGAGTGACTTGCTCAGAAGCACAGGGTCTGATGTTTGGAGTGGTGAGTGGGCGTCCCTTTCTGTAGCACCCAGAGTTTGGCCTTACTTTGCAATTAGACAGGTTATTCACCTGCCTTCTAGGTGAGCATTTTACAGAAGGAGAAGGCTGGGAAAATCTCAAAAGCAGCTGAAAGAGATCACAGCCCTGCTGGGCTGGCTCCCTTACTGGCAAATGGAAGCTCAGCAGGGCCAGGGTCTTCACCTCTCACTTTTGATGATTCTGGACACATTATTGGGATAGGCTGGAAGTTTTTTGTCAGTATATTTTAGTATTTTTACCCTTGCTAGATCCCAACTGACCAAGACACAATATTCTAGCAGTTGGGCCAGCACAAAGCATATATTGGTTCAATGGGTATGTTGCCCTGGCTCCAGACCACTCCTCTCCCCTGGTCCCTGAGGATTGAAGACATGATGCAGATGGACAGTTTAGGACTGATGCCCTTGAGTAAAAACAAAAGTAATTGGACCTCTTTTCCTTTTAAAACTGCCAGTCACTTTCCTTTTTTTTTTTTTTTTTCCCTGAAGGAAAGAGATGATAAAAGCTGAGAAAGGTGAAAAAAAGAGGGAGAAAAGGAATGAGATCTGTGAAGCACGCCCTCTATTCACTAGTGTCTTTAAACAATCCCATTATCTCAAGAGATCAAGAGGAAAAATCTTAAGAAAATTATTAGGAGAACTGACTTGGAAAAGTGGAGTACCTCCCTTGCCTATTATACTACTTTCTTGAAAGGGAGACCACTATGAAGGAATGGAAGAATTTTCCTTCTCTGTCTCATAGAGTGCATCAATATAGAGCATACCCACATCCTTTACTGTGGTAGCATCTACGTGTCTTTGTGTTCACTTGTGATGGATTATTCAGTTTTGGGTTATTGCCACAGTGGTGTATAATCATCATAGCAAATAATAACCAATTGTACTTTAAGTGCTTATCACTTACACACTGAGCCTATTGTTGTTTCAAGAAGAAAAACTTCCCCAGTTCTGGAAATACAACAAAACTGTATGAACATCCATCATGACAGCATTTTGGACAGTGTTTTGTTCATGCAAGGAAAATGAAGCTCACAATATGTCTGTAACAGCAAAGCTTTGAGCATGTGTTACACAGCACAGCTGTCCTTCTTTCTTGGATGCACTTGAAGAGGATCCTTGTGTCTGCCAGCTCCAGGCTAAGCAAACCAATGTATTCCTGCAAAGCATTACTGCAGGGTAAAAATCTGAAGCTGTTGTATGAACCTCCCCCCATCATAGATGTTTTATAATGAAAAAAACTCCCCACCTTCTTCTTTTTTTTTTTTTTTTTTTTTTTTAATGCAGGACTCCGTCCTTTAATACTTTTATTTCAAAACAGAAGAAACCTTGCTTTATGCTTCTGCCTAAATGGAATTGAAAGTTTCATGGTGTTCTGCTGTCTTCCCCCTCTACCCAGTGGAGAACAGGTAAGGAAAATATATGAGCCGCTGAAAGCTGAGAACAAATACAGCTTTGATTCTTGAAAACAGAAAAGTAACAAGCAAAATGATCAAGCAAAATGAAGCTCTTAAGGGGGTGGGACCCTTCTACAAAGAGGTATGGTCATGCTGGGATAAAAGCCAAAAATTGCAACAGAGAATTTCAGGTTAGAAAAAAATACTTGAAACTGAATCAGTAGCAAGAGTTGAGCGACATGGGGGCAGTGTGTGTTTTGCCATCACTGGTATCTGTGGGATCTGGTTTGACATCCCATGCTTGGAACACCTGGAGCAACCTGCCCAGTCTTTTCCTCCCCCCATGAGAGTGGCTGTCCTGTGGCTGACTTCCAGAGGTGCTGGTGCCAAACCTTCATAAAGAAATGGACCAAGTTCTCACAGCCTCCAGCCCTCTCTGGGGGTCCTGTTCCACCCAGCACTGGCAGCAGGCTGTGGAAAGGGCACAACCTCCAGAGCCTCCCTGGGCTCAGTGATCCTTCATGTTTATATCTGGTGGCTCCTCTTCCCCACTTTCATACCAGTCTCTGTCCCCAGGCCCTTCTCTGATCCAGAAAAGGAGGTGGCAACTTACTGGGAGTGAATGATGGGCCACATAGAGTTCTAAGTTCAAAATTAGTTGAAAGCAGTTTTATCATAATTCTTTTTTTTTTTTTTTTTAAGCGGCCTTATATTGCCTATTTACTTAGCCTGAAAAACCCTGGATAAATAGAATTAAATAAGCACTATATTACTGAGCAATTCTTAGCTCTTGTTTATATAAAAAGAGTGGAGTGAACCTATCATTGTCTGAAAGGAAAGTCACATTCCAAATCTCTGCTTGCTTTGGGCACCAAAGCGGGAATGACTATTTAATTTTAACATTTTCAAGTTTATATACTGGAACTGATGCTGGAGTATCATGAATGTGATCACAGAGCATTTTTCTTTCATGTATTCCTCTTTATTCATTCATTTTAATGTATGTTGACTTATATAAATCATTGCACAGCATGTGTAATATGTTACAATGAAATCTAGAAAAGAAAAAGACATCATTGGAGGGCTGAGTTCTCCAGCTGACAGTAGGACTGATAGCTTTGATACTCTTCTGTTATTCATTCTCAGTTACATCCTCAGCACACGTTCAGAGGTACAGCCAGTGCCTGTGCTGTCTGGCTGTGTGATCAGCAAAGGGGCTGTGTTTAAAAACACAGCTCAGTTTTGGTCTATTAATGTGGTTTGTAAGGGTTCACATTATTTTGAAATATGTTATACAGATTTTTCTACTTTAGCTGTATTGCCACCAGCTCTTTAAGCTGGATAAGAGATGCACTTTTTGTATGGCTTAGCTGGAGCCACATGTAAACATTGTCCTTCCCCAAATGGAGCTCACCAGGACTGCAGCAGGTACCTGATCTCTAAACTGAACTGACAGAAAGGTTTATGTTTCCACAGTGGAAAGCATAGTTATTTTCAGTGTATTTGGTGTCATCAGGGCTCCGAGACAGCTCTCTTACATTTCAGGGGACCTGAGCTTGCTGAGATGTTGACGGTGAGGGCAGGAATGCATGCCTTTCAGTTGCCAGTATAATTTGTTGTCAACCCTAAACAAATACACAAAATAAAAAATAAAACCTCATCCTTGGTGATGCATAATCCATCCTTTCCAGAAGCATCTTTGTTTTGTCACTCGAAAGGATAAACCCCAAATTACCCCACTGTTCATTTAGACACTGATTATTGATATAGAGGGACCATAAATGTGTGGCATTTATGTAATGGAATGTAATGGTGAGCCTGGTTGATCAAAGGCACTCAAACCCATGGTACAATGGGAAACTGATTTCACAGCCCCTCTCTGCCACATGGACATCTTTGTGCAGGCAGCAGTATTTATCCAGTTTCATCAACAGCTGGTTTAATAAAATGATCACATAAAAAACTGATCTGCAGTTTTGCTTTTGTAGAGGTAATTTCAAGCTCCCTGATGCAGCAGTCTGTGACTGTACAACTGAACACTGGCATGGAGAAAGGCACTAGCCAAGGGGCAGACAAGGGAAGGTGAAAAGTGCCTTGCAGTCACAGCCTGACCATGCAACTCCACCCCTTTGACAGTCAGCGCCAAAAATCTATTGCAGCCCAAGTTACGGCCATTTCAAATAATATTTTTCTTCCCCAGTTGTTTGGCAAGAGTGTTATGTTCCTAGCTTTAAATACAGCTATCCAGGGACTCCCAGCAAGACATTTATTTTCATTATGTTTTTCTTTTGGACTTTATTCACAAAACCAGCAAAGATAACTAAAAAGCTGAGATTTGAAAGTGGATGGGGGTTTAAATGACAAATACCCTTTCAAGGAATTTTTATGAAATACCTTGAAGCAGAGACTAGAATGAAGATAGAATTTCCTTGGTGTTTAAACTTTCATGTTTTAGAAGAAAAAAACCCACCCTGTTTGAAACAGGCCCCAGATTTTTGAGGAGATTATGGAAGTAATGGAGTGTGACATACATAGCTGGGACAAGGAATATACTGGAAGAAGTGAGCTATCTTTAAGAAGTTGCCAAGTCCTGCAGAAGGCTGACATGGGCAATTTCCTCCAAACTGAAGCTACAAGCAAATGAAGTCAATGGAAGGCTGTTGAAATTGAAGGTATGAGTCTTCTGAGCTCTATACAAAATGAATGAGCAGGCAATTATGAGGATACCGGAGTTACCAAGTTTGGAGGAGGTGTGTGCTGTATGAATTTGCAGTCACCTTTGTCAAGGTCCTATTAAATCTTAAAACTGAAAATTTTAATGGGAAGAGAATAAAAGTATACCAGTTACTTTCACTCTTTACAATATAAACAAATACAGTTTCAAGGAAATCAAATGCTGCTTTGGAAGGATCTGTAAAGGCACTCAGTGCATCCCAGATTCAGGACAGCAACTGTCTCTTTTCAGACCAGTGATGCTCAGTGCTGCAGAGGTGCCCTTCCAAAAGTAAGGGAGAAGCAGAAGTGTCTGTGGTGGCAAATGATCTTTTCCTATGCAGAACCTGATACATTTATCAGACTTAGGCCACTTTTAGGTGTCAACACCCAAGCTGGTGTTGGACTTGCATCACAGTGGACATCTGCTGATTGTCACTAGGACCAGGGGCACCTGCAGCTCTTGTTGCCAAGTGTTATGGAACAAATTTTTACTGAGTTTCTGGAGAGATTAAAGCAGCTCAGGATCTTATGCAGTCTCTGAAGGACTGGGGCCAGAGATTGTTCTGTATAGGATAGTCTTGGAACGTTGGTTGAGAGAGAAGAAACTGTAGATGTGTATTGGGGATGGATGTCACAGATTAACCCCCGCCTCCCTGAGGAGAGAAGTAGATGTGTTACTGGAGAAGCTGTTGGAATAGAAAACTGAGGCACTCAGAGATCTGCCAACATCAGCAAAAACCTTACCCCAGCTGCTGAGTGCACCTACTGACTTTGGATCACACTCTAGAGGGAAATTTCACCAACTAAAGACTTGCAAGCTTGCCAGACCCCACCTAAAAACGAAAACTGCAATCTTGTAACTGGTGAGCCTCTAGCTGGTTTAAAAAACCACCACAAAAAAAAAAAACAACTGAAAAGAATCTATTAATGTGATTTAAAATCTGAAGACAGTTAAGAGGTGTAAATAGCCTTTAAGTAGAATGCATTAGAAATACAAACAGATCCTGAGAAGCAGCCAACGGGCAGCTGAGGTATGGCAAGCAGGACTCAAGGTCCTGTCCTGTAAAACTCTGGGAGGAGTTGAACTCAGTCTTCCACTAGCACATCTCTGCACACTCAGTATTTTAATATTCAGAGAAATGAAGTTGTTCCAAGAGAAGGAACTGGAAGAACAAACAGCCACTAAACCATAAAAACCAGCCAAGTGGTTTAGAAATTTACTGGGATTGAAGCCTAGCCATGTTATTGCACCAAATGGCCCTGAGCAAATCTCACCACAAAACATTTTCAGGACATTCTGTTTCATCACAGTGTAGGACAGTATTTTCTCCTGACCTCTCTAAATTTGCATGGGCTGGGAAGATATCATTGCTTTATACGTATCTGAAGATTCAAGCTGAAGTACAAACCTAACTTTTGAAGAAGATGGGTGTGTGTGACTGTGGCAAAAGATAGCCTTCCTCACTTTCTCCCTCTCCCACTTTGCAAGTGTCTTTATGATTTGTCCCAAGATGAAAACCAGGTGAGAATTGCAAGAGGAACTGTCACATAAAGAGATAAAGTCCTAAAGTAGCTCCAGAGGAGCTTGTTGTATTGTAATTGTGCATTCTGCAAAACCAAAGACTGCAAAAAGCTCTTCCAGCTCTTCCTGCTTATACATAAACACTTTAGACCTGCTTGTCTAGGCATGGGCAATATTTGCATATTGTATCAGCAATAAATCCAATCATAACCATCCACATAACCAGTGTCAGAATTCTTGTGCCTGAGTCTTCTCTCTACTACCCTGCTGTAATGTGACTCCTGCTGCACTTAAATAAAATTGATTCTTCTTCCCCTCCCTGTCTTGTGCTCAGAAGGGCTCTGGGGGACAGAAGGTACAAAAGAATTGGCAGCTGTGAACATTCAGTCATAGAATCATGAAGGCTGGAAAAGATCTCCAAGACACATTCCATAGACAAGATGCTCCCAAATGTTATTCCTAAATATTATCCATCACTAGGCCACCTCCTAGGAGCTTATCTTTGAGAGACTGACACTGATCCTGAGAGCCCTGTTTATCTACTGAGATATCAGACAAGAGCCAGTCAAAAGGTTCTGACACAAGTCAGAGCTTTGCCAATCATTATAATCCATCAGAAGAGCTCTGCCTGTGAAACAGGCAAATATGAACTGTCCCAAGGCAGGACAGGTACTACCAGCAGAGAGAAAAAATGATAATAATGTAATAGATAGTCCAGTGGCAAGGTGTCCTTAGGAACCTCCTGAGCAACCTCACTACTGAATTCAGGTGTAAGGGAACAAATGGAGCAGGTGCAGGTCTGGAATCCTACAAGGTCTGGAAGGCACCCATAGGAAAACGAGCAGCTCGGCCTGTTTAGCCTTACAGAACAAAGGCTGAGACAAAATACACAACTTTGGCCTATGCATACTGCAGGGGGCAAAGGGGAAAAATGGAA
Source organism: Oenanthe melanoleuca (assembly GCF_029582105.1). Lineage (NCBI taxonomy): Eukaryota > Metazoa > Chordata > Aves > Passeriformes > Muscicapidae > Oenanthe > Oenanthe melanoleuca. The sequence continues at coordinate 56,054,172 of NC_079337.1, read as the reverse complement.
AGATTTAACTTTTTCTATGACTCTGCATGAACATCAGTATTAGAAACATACAGGAATGTATCAATCAGTATGCTAGCAAGGTATGTAGTAATATGGCAGCAGAATTAAGGTAGAAAGTAAAATGAATCAATTTTCAGTGCTATTTTCTTCTTTCAGACTAATTTGCTTAGAAAACTATTATAGGAGTTCTTTTATAGTGTGTTAAGGCAGGCAAACAGTTACACACTTTCCCTACTCTTTACATGTCGAAAACATAAGCACCTGTGAACATTTTTTAAAGACATTAACCAGGTAAAGCTTATACACATGACTCCAACCAGACACATTTGTAAAGACAAGTTCCACATAAAACAATTAAAGGAAAATAAAATATGGCAACTCAGATTTTTGGCAAACATTTTATATTTTTTATATAAAAATCTCAGTAAGAAACCTAGCAGAATATCTGACCGAAACATCTGCCTTACAACAAGTTCAAAAAAAAACTCACAAAAAAAAGAGAAATAAAGAAAAAAAAGTAAAATTCCAACCCCCAAAATATTTTTTAATTATAAATCAGAATATCAACAAAACACTTAAAATAATCTCAGATTGTTTGGCAATTCTTCACATCATAACAAGAGACACATTTGATCATAAGAAAAGTTTAACTTTATATACAACTTCACTTGAACATTTGCTCTTACCAGAGTTAATATACATTAAAAAAAGATTCTGGCAATAATACCAGCTTCTATTTTTAATACCTGTGTATAAAATGTAACATAAAATGCTGAAGCTCTATAGTTAGGAGAAGTGACATTTGATTTCGATGGGTCCCTCTTTGTTGAAAAAGATAAATACTGAAAGAACAAGCATTTAGTTGCAAAATAAAACTGTTTCATTTTAGGGTGGTATTGGTTGACTGTGAATAAATCTAACCTAGTACTATATATTTCTTGAAGTTGGTAATAAATTTACAAGTGAAAATATAATCTAGTAAGATTACATTTTAAATGTCATACTTCCTCACAAATGTGAACAGAAAGGAGCCAAGTCCCTTTCACTATGCTATACTACTTTAATGCATGCGAGAAAAATATTTTACCAACTGTCTGAGCATATTTTGGAGAACTTCAGATTTTAGACAGCCCTGGGGGAGCAGAGGGGAAGTTTCCTACTGACATCTGCATAGAATGTAAAATATATAATTAAAAAACCCTAAGGTATATACTAAAGTTTACAGACCAATGCTTTCCATATAATAAATAAAATGTCCATCATTGATTAAATTCATACACTGAGTAAAATACAACCTATTTTTACAAGTTTATGTACAAAGTGTATTAGTTGGCACATGAGTGCCTCATGGGTTGGAAGCATCTGCATTAGCATGTCACATTGGGAAACTCCAACTTTCCAAGTCAGTGATAAAATATATAACTACTTTGTTTTTCATTCAGATACAAAGTAAACTTATTTTTCATCTGAAATAAATGTACATAATATTCTGTATAAACAATAGTTTATAAAGCTGTTTAAAATGTAACTTAAAAGTACTGCATTGTTTAACTTAGAGCTCTGAAACAAGCACGTGCAAATCCCTTTGCTTTAAAAAAAATAGAAGCACAGATGTTTGTTTTCCTTTTGACTCTTCCAAGAACAGTACTGGCTGGTAATTATCGTTTTGTTTTCTTCAATGGTGTCTCCTCTGCTTTCTGCTGGCCTTTTCTCCGTACCACTGTTGGGCTGTCCTCCCTTTTACGTTTGGCAGACTGCACCTTTAACCTGAAAAGCATTTTAATAATTATTTTCACAATGGTGGAGCCTGTAAAAAAAGTGGTCAGGCACAATTCTGTTCAGAGGGCTGAACTAAATTGTCCATCACTGATGAACTGTCCATCTCTGATACATTATATAAAAGCTTACTACTAAAACACACTTCTTAATAGGATATGGGGTACTAATTCTGTATGTTGGAGAGTGCTCCCTATGTAGAATTTGGAGCTAGAATTTTTCTTTCTCTTCCTCTGGAAAGATCTGTACATTTGTAACAGATACTCTTCTTACCCTGTCCCCATCTCACAATGATAGAATAGCAGCAATAGTGTCTCAAGCCCTGCAAGAGGGAATACAGGGCAGACATCAGGTATCCTCAGCCTGTGCATTCACACACCCATCTATATGCTCACCATATTTCAGCTGCAACTAACTGTGAATGGGCTTAAACTCTTGGCCATTCATAACCACACAAAATAATGGAGCTGAGGTGAACTGCAACAGCCATCAATGCACATGTTCTCCAGGTTCAGCTACAACACATCTCACAGGTAAACTACAAGATGCAGAGCCAGTGTGCATCACATTTGTTATTTATTCCCTTGGGATTCTGCACTGTGATCTCAGATTTACAAATTAAAAAATGTAACAGGAAAGGAAGGAAAGGGAAATAGATTCAAAACTTGGTATAAGGGCTCTCAGAGTTTCTCCTCTTTTCATCAGCTGATCTTAGAATCATCCCATCATATTTACCTTGAACCTGAACTATGGATGCTCTCACCCCCCACTCAGGAAAGATTCACAGCTGAAGTTAAAATACTACATAAACAGCATTTTCAGATTCTCCCAAGAGGTTTCCAAGGATATAAAGAAAAAAAATCTAGTCTTCCAAATGTCAAGTAAAGGAAGAAAAAGAAAAAATGTAAACAGAAGAAAATCCTTTAAAAGCTTTTATATATCACACGAGAACAGAACAAAACTAGTCTGCTGTTCAGATTTTCAAGCGGCATGTTACATATAAGGAAAGGATCACTGTAGTGCCTTCCAAAACAAATACTCCAAGTAGATTCAACTTTAATACTTACTGTGTCAATGGAGGAGATTTATTAATTTTTGTATCACTTGGAGATCTTTTTTTAGCTGCTAGTTTCTGTCGTTTTCTAGGAGAAACTGAACTTGGACTGCTGCCTTTAGAAGTTGCACGTGTGGTTGGCTTGCTGGACTGTTTTCTGTAACACAAAAGAATGATGAATTTATATATAACAAAATACTTTTACCAAGTCAATTTCTTCTTGCATTCCAAGTGCAGATAATTAAGACTGCACAGTATTTGCAACAAGTAAATCAAAGTTGCCAAAAGAAACAGTGAAAAAAACATATTTGCCTGCTTCAAGACACACTAGCATGCCAAGCTATGTATTTTTTATTAAATGTAGAATCAAAAGGCTGCTTTACTGACAATATTTGGTATTTACAAAAAAAAAGAAAAGAAAAAAGAACCCAAACAAATCAATCCATTCCAAATCTTGCAATAACTTTTGTACATAAGTGTCTATGTCTAAAAAGTATCTTGTAGTCTGGACTCAGTCGTATAAGCTTTGGTATCCACAAGTTCAGAAACATGAAAAACTGGCTACTGGCGATTAATTTCATGGTTTCAAAAATAAATTACTTGAGTCAGAGAAATCTAGAAATGCTGAATATGAGGAAGCATCCTTTTCCACAGAATGATTCCCAAATGCTACTTATAAAAAGCAGACTGTATGCTGCACCTTAAGGTGGCAATGCTTTGCTGTAATTAGAGCTAGAAAGGTAGCACTGGAAATCTGAGACACAACCTCAAATCTATAAAAAAGTAGATGTTTCCACAAGCAAGCAGAATAAATCCACAAACACCTAAATTTTTATTACAAGTTTAGAGTCTCAATTATATGAGACTAAAGGAAGGCCCTTTGCCTTTACCAAAGCAAAACTACTGTTTACTAAGTGGCAGTGATAAACCTTCAGTTTTTATGTAAATGAAGAATCATGTAACTATTTTCAGATTCAGTTCAAAAATTATCAGTTCAAGAGCACTGTGGCAACTGTGTTTCAAGTACTGCCCACAGGCTAACATATAATATATACAATATAACATATAATACCCTTAGTGGGAAGTAGATATTGTCAATTGAAAGTCGTCCTGCCACCAACATAAAAAAAAAGCCTGGACTCCCAATTATTTTCTAAAAGAGCAACACAAATCCAAATTTCCCAAAGCTGCTATGTTTCATTGTTTCCACAAAAAGAACAAGAGGATGAGCTCTGCTGGAGTTCAGCATGCCTACAAAGAGGCAGACCAGTGCTAAGGCAGATGAAGAACAGCTTCCTGGAAACAGAACTCTTGCTATCCACACTTGTCTTTTCCAGCAAGATTGCTCTCCAAGCTTGCAGATCACCATACTAGAAATTAAACCCTCCAATATGTCAGATTAATGTATTTAACTTGGACAGTACTTGAAGAAAGAGACAGAGGTAATTACATTTTCACCTTGTTCCAACATCAAATACCAAATGGTGAATTGCACAGTCAACTGTACAATTCAGAACCAAGTGTCCTTTGACTCAAATTCTGAGGCATCACTAGGATGAAGAGTGCCAACAGGATCAATTCTTACTTTGTTACATACTCAAGTATGCCTTTTGAGATCCTAACAGTTTCCCTTAACCTCACCTTTTACCTCTTCATTCCTAGAAGAGTGGTACTAGAATTAGAATAATTTGGGAAGCTCTTATCAATTTAAAACAAACAAACAGAAAAAGGCAAAAAGAGGAAGCAACAATCTCCTCCCTGCAAACCCCACAACAACTGAGAACAACGCAGAAAAAAGCTTGTTATTGGAGTCTCTACACAGTTACCTTTGAGCCTCTAATCTTGTGGCTGATCTAGTTGTGGCCCCAGAATGTGCATCATCATCTTCCTCACCATCCTCTTCCTCACCTTCCTCTTGCTCTTTTAGCTCATCTTCAGAAGACGTTAACTTCCGACGTTTCCTCTCTGGCTCCAGTGTTTCTGTCCATTTAAAATTTTACACATATGCTATAATTTTCCAAAAGGCCACGAACACATAATTTAGAAAAGGCATTCTAGCCACAAGTCCCATTTTCAGTAAGTAATTTTCCATTTCCTTCATATTTCAACATTTTTAGTTCACACTTGTTTGACTTAATCTTGCTAACACATTCACAACAGTTTACTTATACAGCTCATAGCCAGAATTCATAGAAAATTCATGAGGCTTTATAAAAGCATCTGGGATGTAGCAATTCTGACATGAGATTACAGCAATTTACACATATTTACATAATATTTACACTAGCTGTAACTCAATGATTTTTCCTCAAGAAAGGAAAATTGAATAAAGCTTATCTTTATGCTATTAGTAAACAGAAAGGCACAGCAGTAATTTCTTATTCTGTTAGGAGCAGCACAGTTTCTCATGCTTTACCCGTTTCGTCTGATTGAACCACAGAGCGCTTGGGCTTTCTTCCCCTTTTACGCACAACCACTTCTGCTTTCTCAGCTTCATCTTCCTGAAAAAACAAAATGGAACCATGTAAGTCAAGAACTGTTTACTTTACATAGAAGACAGACATTTTTCATTACATACTGCTTGTAAATTTACAAATTGCACTTACATTTGTTGTTTCTTTCTTATTAGATATGTCTGCACCTAAAAAGAAAGGAAAGAACAAAACTTGATCCTGAACTTCAAATCTTTCACCAATCAATTTAAAAGGAGGTTATTTTATACTGTCTCAACCTTGCATAAACATCACAGTAGCTCAAAAAACATTTCAAGTCTCTTTCTAATTTAGAAAATAGCTTTGTTGCACTTGGTTATATACAGAGACTGGGACAATATTTTTTTTTACGTACTAAGGCTTTATATGACAGACAGTCTTTATTGCTTTGTTGAATATGCTGTTTTGTTTCAATGGAAAAGCAGAAGTTACTTAGCTCCTTTAACTACTGTCAACCAATTAAAGAATCACAGAAAAATTTGGCATAGAAAAGGCTTCTAGAGGTCACCTAGTCCAATCTCCTGTTCAAAGCACGGCTAGTTAATCATACTGCACAAGATCTTGTTCAGTCCAATTCTGAAAGTCTCCGAGAACATGACACCTCCAGGTGATCTGTTCTAGTGCCTGTGCTCATGCTAAAGCACCAAGATGACTGAGATGAAGCTCAAAAAGACAGTACTTAAAACCTCCCATATGTGAATTATGTGACTTCCTCTGCTGAAATACTTTTTTACTTCCAACTCAGTGATTTTTACAGGCTAGCCTCATTATGTTAAAACAGATTTTTAGCTCTACATCCCATGTCTCAACTTGGCTTCTTTCCATGGTTACCACTTCTACCCTAACTCTGTGATGAGAGATTATTTTATAAAGCTTTTGAACTCTGTCAAACAGAATTATCTCTTAACACTGTCAGAATGTTAAGAGATAAAAATCCTTAGCAATAGAAAAGAGAAGCAATCTAAATAAAAGTTTTTATAACCTTTTTCCCCTACCATAAAATTGCTATCTAATTTCTGAAATCTAAATAAAAGAGGACACAAACTCTCAAAACCTCACCAATAAGAGAACAAACAAAAGAATGTCAATGAAAAGGATCTATAATAGATGTTCAAGAGCAGAAACATATTCCAAAATCCACACACAAGCTTTCTGGCACTCCTTTGTAAGGTTATGGGGGAAAACTTTTATACAAAGTAAATGAATTTAAACAAAAATATATTTAAGTATTCAAAAAATAAGTGAAACATAGGACTGTCCACTGTGTTAAGCTCTTCACACAACATAAGCACATACATAATATAACCAGCTTGTATTAGTTCTTTGTGTTCAAGAGAGACTTCATAATTCTAGCACATTTTGGCGAATTTGTAGCAAAGGGTTTTTTGACTGAAGATTAATCCCATCTAGATCCATGACATGCCTTTAACAAATAACCCTCTGTAAGATATGAAAATTTAGTACTTTTGCCTGAAGCAAAGTATAAAAATAGTAAAACTGTTGATTAGTGCTAAGTAATTAGTTTTAAGTTCAGTGTCAGTGTTATAGGAGGATGACACCTTAAGAAAATATGTGTCCCTTAACTGGATGTGCTGTAGTGACCAAAAATAAAACTCTGCATCCCACTCCACAGGATGTCTGTCCCTATTGCAAACCCTTATGCAGAACACCCAGAAACCACCAGAGTAAGTGAACTGCACCGACAGATTTGACTTGGTTTCCTTTTCATTGCCAGGGGCCCTCAAACCCCTTTATGCCCAGGAATGCTAATACAGGATGAAAAATTGAACAGTACATTCCACTTTATACACTCCTCTAACACTGCTGTGACATCAACAGCCTTTTGCCCAGAACTGTTACGTAACACACTCAAAGTACACAGTTAGGTGTCTGTCCTTTTGAATAAAAAGCAAAGCAGAATGCACTTTTATTTCATTCTCACATTCCTGTCTGTTCTCTTTGCAGTTCACAGAAGTCAAGTATCACACAAAAAGCTAACCATCCAGAGACAATTCTAAAGCATATGGATTAAAGCTGACATTTTAACAAATGTGGAGAAAATAGAAAACAGTCCATATGTGCAGTGCAGCCGTGTTAGTATATCTGTAGAAACCTAGGCTTTTGGAAACTGCAGAAGAATTGTTTTGAAGATCTGGCTTCTCAGATTTTTTGCATGTTTGTTTGCATTTGTTACAAAACACTTTAACCTACTTTTCAGTTCACCTGCTTCCTACAATGGGTTTTGAAAGATTTTTTTATGAATAGCTATAATTAAAAAGACACATTTAAACAACAAGTACAGTTCAGACTCTATACATAAGAAAAATTAGGAAAGAGAAATAGAAAGGTATTTCACTTAATTCTATTTTAGTTTGAACCACTTAAAGTACATTTTTGAGTCAAGATAAGCAACCACGTTCCAAAGATCTTACAGGAGTTGTGAAAAGGGAAAGAAACATCCCCTCAAGATACCCCTAAGATCTCTGAATACATATCCACAGATAAAACAATCAACAAAATTGAACAAAATTTGAAATGTAATGTAGTAAGTGTGATTGATAGGCAGTGTATGAAAGAAAACACACAGAAATGGAAAACAGTCACGAAGAGCCAGTCTGATGGGGTACCTACCTTCCTTTGAAGCTCTGACATGTACTTAGCCCCACTCAATTATTTTGTATATTCTGCAATGCATTATTCAGTACTAAGTGGTGCTGCTGCATCTTTGAACTAAGCTGCTCTTTTTTAAAAAGAAAAACTTGGTAGCAATTAGGGACAAGTCTTCACTTCATCTCTTTCTTCAGATGTTTTCATTCATGAATAACATTGCCTGAGATGATGTCAGGATGAAGAAGGACCCATGTGATTTTTGTGAAAACCCTCTTCTATCTTTTTTCTTATATGTTGAGGCAGGTATCATTTGCTTACCTGTTTGAGGTGTTTTCCCTCTACTTGCAAGGGTAGGAGACTGCAGCTGAAATTAAAAAAGGTTTTTTTTTTTAATTTAAAGAAAAACTCTGCACTGTGTTACATCATCACAGAAACTTGCTCATATTCATTGTAGAAAGAATCTGCAAATCTAGAAAACGCGAACACTAATGAGCACACAAAGTTTGTACTGAGTTTAAGAGTAGGATGCATTTTTCCATTTTGATAAATGACTGAAACAAGTAAAATCAGCCCATAAACAAAACACAGCACTTTCAGTAAACTGACACTAACATCATTGCAATAAAAGACACAAAAGATAAAAGCAGTTTCAGTCAAACACATTTCTGAGTATTTAATTATCATCAAAGAAATTTACTATGGTCACTTTATGTAATCCCACATACAGATTTACAGAACTATAAGTCACCAGGAATTGTTTATTTACTCAGAATGCAGAAAAAACTATATATAATTACACAATGTCCTATGATGACTGTCCAAAAACTTCAGTGTTACACCACTGAATGACTACACCAGGATGCCTATGGCTCCTCTACAGCAGCGTGCTCCCAAGGCAGCCCTGGGGAAACTGTCATGGAGAGCATCTCACCTTAGAGAGCCCCTGTCTCAGATGGAGGACAGGTATCACTCCTCCTTGAGCCAGCCTGCAGCTGACACCAAGCACTCACTCTTCACTACAAGACCTTTAAACACTTCAACCAGAACAAGGTGATTCTGTTCCAGTACTGAGGGTACCAAGATACATCTATTTCTGAGAGTGATTTGAAAATTAATTTTAATCCTTAGTTGGACAAAAAAAGCACCCCAAAGAACAACCAAACAAAAACCAACCGACAAAACCAAAAGAGAAAAACCAAATACCAAAATCTACACCAGTTCCAATTACATTTCATTAAATAATATTGAAAAAAAAAATCAATTAGGAAAGACTAGGAATTCTGAAACAGAATCCCAGCCAACCTGTAAGAAGGAACAGGATACAAAGGGATGCCTGAAATATGAGTACAGAACAAGCAGAGACAATAATTCCTTTTATCCATAAACTGGGTAAATTCCCAAGATTTCCAACTGCAATCCCAGCTGGTGCCTCACTAGGCAAGCAAGAAGAAAACCTGAGTTTCAACACAACTTCATTTTTAAAATCCCCCCTTTTCTATGCAATAATGTTGATTCTGAAATAGAGGAATTCCATATAGAGAAGACTTTAACCAGAATAAATCCAACTGTCTGTACTCCACAAACATGCCTGACCCATCATTGCCCTGTGCTGTAATCCAGCTTGATTGCAGAAACAATACCACCAGACCACTTTCTTAGCTGTGAATATCCTTCAGGGGTAAAGAAATAAAACTGCCACTGAGCTTTAAAAGACAGACAGCTCCTAGTTACTCATCAATATGCCTCTATCTCTTCCATGAACTTTAATGCTGCAATATATATGTAATAAAACTACTTTACATAATATTTTATTTTACAGCTATGAGAAGATTCTATGTGCTATTATTTCGATACATTCAGTAGAGGGGAAAAAAATTCATTTTGAAATAAAGTCACCCCTGCTCTTCAGACCAAAATTTCTCTCAGCACAAACTAAAATACATACATGCACACCACCAGAAATTCATCCTACACACAGGTATGTACTACTGCTAGCTAGTGTAACACTTAGATTTGTATTCAATGAACTGAGTGTGAAGCTGATAGGCAGTCTGACTTAACACTATATTTTGCTTAAAAAGTTCAGTTTCATTAAGAGATACTATTAATAATATTCATTTGCTTAGACTGAACTCAATTATCAAGTTTTCCACAAGAAGTTTCTGAAACAAATGAAATGCTGTTAACTGTTAAACAGATAAATGGCTCTTGAAATACTGTGTTTAAATGCACCCAAACAAAATAAAGGCACTTACATTCCCAGTGCTCATATCAGCTTTTGACTCCCCACCTGAGGGAAGAAATATGAGTTCAGAACTTGAATGTCACTATTATCCTTGTTTTTCCACACAAATATTATGAACTACTTACCACCAGGTTGCACTGCTTCAAGAGGGTATTTACGAGGCCGTCCCCTTTTGCGTTTCACTACTACAGGCTGATTTTCCTATCAAAAATAAAAGACAAAAATATTGTACTTACTGTAAGTGACATTTGGAATTTGAGTAATACAATGCAACACAAAGATTGTTAACTGAATGCATAATGTGACAGTGGCAAAAGTAGTACTTTTCAGTTAAAAAAAGATGAGGCAAGTTTAACAGCAAGAGACAGTCTTATGAAATCAACTAATACAGGTGAAAAGAAATAAGACAACTCACAATTACACAAAATTCTTGGTGGTTTGACTCAGGTACAAAGCATGTCTGAGAATGCAGTGCCTTCTGCTCCCTCAGCCCCAAAATCTGTCACTTGGTCCTACACATACTGCTGGCTTATGAAATAAAAGAACTCCAAACTTTACATCCCATGAGCCCCTTTTCCTAGTGCCATATAGAACAGGCTACATCCTGCAGGCTGAGCAAGTGCTTCAAACAGTTAATATCCTAATTATCCAATACACAGATTGCTTGTATTCTTTATATAAACAGCACCTTCAGCAAATAAAGGCCCTGTCCTTTGAAGTTCTAAGCTTTTAAAGAGAACTTTTAAATAACAAATACGGTCAAGATGCTCAGATTGCAAAATCTCTAATAACAGACTTTCTCTTATATACAGGGAAAGAGTAAATGCTGAACGAGGCATTTAATGAAGTTTAGCAGTATCTCCCCAGGAATGGTTCTTAGAGACTCAAGTCTTGAGTGAACAAATATAAAAATGTATTCTTTCAATTTTCTTCTACTTCCAAATTTGAGGCAAAAACCCCCATATGATGAAACCCAACACCTTTCTGAGATCAGTGTCTGTTTCTAGGGGCCAGCATCAATTTTAATCTTGAGGGTTCAGACATTTGTTTATAACCCATACTGCAGAATATCTCAAGTATGTGTCTAGGAGATAATAAAAAGACTTCAACATAGTTGAAAGATAGTATTTTTTAAAGGCAGGTTGTATTTGTTAATGACTAAACTGTCCACATCAATTACAAAATTTTCAGAAAACATGATTTCTATACAACACAGCTCTATATAATTGCTTTCTAGACATTTTATAAGCACTATTAAGCCTAGGAAAGGAGTTAGTACTACTTTGATAATGGGACATTGATGTCTATGGTCTGTGAGTTTTTACTTTGTGACAGAGCTACGTAAGTCCTTGGCACTTTATAGTACCAATTTCTTTGTAGGTAAGCCAATTTTAATATTGCTGTCAACAAAATACAAAGTAGTTATGTACTGCAAAGACAGTACTGTGAACCTGCACTATCTCAGTGAGTTAAAAGGAATAAGACCACTCACCTCTGGAGAATTTTCATTTGATTCTAGACTGTGCTTTTTCTTTTCAGACATTTCCTGTTCAATGTCAAATTCATCTTCACATATAGAAAAGAAAAAAAAAGAAGAAATTGTATACCTTTGTTTTATTAGGCAAAATAAATAGTGAAAGCCACAACCTCCACACTGAAAATGTTATTTCATTCTTTAGCCCAAAATTCCCTAAAAACACCCATAAGAAATCAACACTGTTGGTCTTGTAGCAACAGTGTATTGGTCTGCCAAAATGCTTCTCCCCCAAACACGAGATGAGTTAGGGAGGTCTTCTACTTTAAGGTAAAAACAAAAGCTCACAATTGTGACATACTATAAAATGGTAGGACAAATACAAGCCCCTATTCCCTTTTCTCACATGTTCCATGAAACAGGAAGCTGAGGATACAAGCACACTGCAGAACAGATTGAGACTTGTCAACTTGCTTGCACAAAAAACAAAACTACTAATAGGTCAAACTAACATCAGGGAACATTCTCAGACTGTTCCCACAAAGAGAGACTGAAATAACATCAAAGCCACATTAATAATATGGACACACCATCTTTTATTATTTATTTTAGTATAATCAAGTCAATTACAACAGTGCAACTTGCACTCTTTTCTGGTTGGTTACTCTACAAAAATAAACAAAACTGATTTGATGGTTATATTAATGGACTTCTACATAGGACAGCTCTTGCTTGTGGTCAGAGTTAGGGGATGTTCTTATCACATAATGCTGATCATTCTATTTTCCCCACATACCTGTTCACTTCCCACTAGGTTTCCTACCCAAGATATATACTGAAGCAACAATGGAGTAAATGGGTGGTAATAGCAAAAACATCAAAACTTTTCTTACCATTAAAGAAACTAAGATTAATGCATTATTTGATAGCAGTAGAAAATACATTCAAGTATATTTGCTGGGATCAAGTTTCCAATTTCTCTCAAAAATGATCCAAATGAAATGAATATTCAGCATGGGTTTAGAAAATCTGCCATAACAAGCAGTTTAATTACCTTTTACTTCTACAGTACTTCTGGGAGGTGTTTGTGTTATATCAGTTTCTTTGGACACTTCTGCTGCATCACCTGAAATAACTTCCTGCATTATTTTGAAACAAGAGAGGAAAGATGTTTTACTACATTAAAAATCACTGCCAGTTACACTAAAAAAACACCCCACCCCAATACATAAGTAGTTATTTTACTCATCAAGATTTTGTACTGTCTCGTAAAAACTCTGATGCTGAGAAGCTTCATCACAAATCAGTGATATATACTGCATGTACTCCTAAAAAGAACATCTATACATCTATTTTGTCCTAACTCCTGTTTTGATTTAGCAGGAATCAGTACAAAGTCAGAACTCAGGTAAAAGTGCAATATACCCTCTTGAAGATCTCAGATCAGTATGTCCCTGAAGACACTGAACTGACTGGAAAGCTGGCATCCAACGAGATCCCAAGCTCCTAATTATTGTGCAACTCAGTCCTCTCAGTCTTCCACACCTCGAAGACATTCAACACAGACCCTTGTGTTTTTTTTTTTTTTTTGGTGTCCACTACTGAAAAGTATCATCTGTCAGTCAGTATTCAAGACAATACAAAAGTAGCTTCATTGTGGAAGAAATAATGAGTAAGATTTGAATCTAATTTACAATTGCAGAACATAAAAGAGTCCTTGAAAATACCTTGACGTTACCAAGTTTCATTTTGGAACACTGATTTTGTTCATCTTTTAGTACATCCTGAGCAAGCAGCTGGCTACCTGCAAAAGCAAGTGACAATTGCAATATTAAAAAAGTGTCTTCTACATTTGTCATATTTTCATGTCACTTTTATACCAGCTCACTATTACTGAAATTCATAAATCTGAAAAGCAGCATCTGACTTTCCAAAACACAAATAGAAACTTACTCTAACCACTCTGAAAAGGGAAGACAACACAATAACAAAAAGAGAATTACATGTTTCTTGTACATTACAGGTGTGGTTTGTTTTGTTTGCTTGTTTGTTTTTAAATATAAGCTCAAAATTGAAATCTGGTAGGCAACACATCAAGAAATAGAATACCCACCACAACTTCAACTCACCTAGAGACAGGGAAAGAAGTTAATACTGTGTGGGACACTAATAAATATGACTTTTAATCACTCACTTTATCAAACTGAAATTCTTAGAAGAGGAATAAAAGCTCTTATAAAAAATGCCAATAATAATGATACTAACTTTTTTCCTAAATTGTTCTGATGCTGAAAAGACAGAAGAAGTTGAATACAAAGCTTGAAGAGATGAGATATATTACACTGTCAGGCTTGTAATTACTCTATCAATAAAATGCCCAACTTATTTAGATGTTAACTGCATCTAAATTCAATTTTTGTGCCATTCAATGGACTTTATTCCTTCTTGCTTCTTGCTTCCAGACAAATAAAAGGCTACACTAAAATGTATTTCTTTCCAATCTAAGGAAGTATCCATCCCCACAAAGTCTATTGAAAGTTTAGATTCTCCTGATGATCAGATTTCTCATCTTTTATTTTAAAAGGATAAAATTAGTAATTATTTTACAGACTAAAAAAAAAATGTTTCTTAACTTATGATTGAAAAAACTATTATAATGCTCTTCTGTGCAGCAATTAAATTAGTTACAATATTTTTATAAAATATATTAACTGTAATATTAGAAGTGCTTTTTGGAATATAAATTGCTTTGGAGTTTGGAATTTCCCCTATTCCATTCTTTTCTCAAAAATACTATTTTATGGTCTCACCACAGTAGAATACGATTTTGCCACAGGAAAGCTTTGCACAAATTCGTGTACTTCTGTATCACTTACATTTTTCTTTGTCCATTGTTTCTGAAGATTTACACTGCACTCTTCTAGATCTATGTTCTTCAGTTATCTGGGTAGCCAAGTTTTCCACCTACACACAAAACACAAAGAGAATTTATTTTTTTACATGAAGTTTATAAACACAGAAGAGAGAAACTTTTTCCTACTTTTTACTTCCAAGTACAACACACATTTAAATGAAAAGCAGCTGTTACAAAAGGAATTTATTCCTAGAAGTCAAGTAACATCTCTACTACTGAACAGTATGATCAAAAAACTTCAAACTTGCAGCATGTTCAGAATTTGACTGACACTTTTATTGAAACAAGTCACAGAATTAAGCTCCCTACTACATGTTTTAAAAGTGGTCCATCACAGTAAATCACACAGAATATTTGTGGATTTAAAGGACATGCAGGAACAATAGAATGATCTCATTAGCATCAGAAAAGTGGCCAACCAGCATTTCAATATAGTAATAAATAAATTTACTACCCAAGTTTAAGCAACCACAAACACAACTTCAGCCTCCTACCTATACTAAAGGTCTTCTTTTTGCTTCATAAGATACACTTTACATTTGCAAGCTTCCCAGTTATGCCTCCTATAAGTTCTTGTGGAAGACAGCAGACTGCACTAAAATAGGTCTGTAATTGTGAACAAAACCCCCAACAATAATCCCTATTTTTTTTCCTCTACTCTCATGGAGATCAAGCTTCCCTTTTCTGCCAGTTAACAGTCTTGAAATAGTCATAGACTATGGAACAACAATACAAGATTTATTTACTGGCAGATTTAAAAGAATAATTAGACATCAACCTACACAGCTGCAGAGTCTCAATAAATATAGGCTCTGCATATATAAAAATAATATTTTCCTTTACAGAATATTTAATGTAAATAGAAGTAAATTCAAGTATGAGAAAAGCAGCACGGATTTAGAAATGAATTTGAAAAGCAAGTACTTACATGAGGAGTTTCTCTTTCTAAAGGAACATTTCTTTGCAGCATATCTGTTAAAAATAATTTTAACACAATCAGAAAAGCTAAGCAAGCACAAAATACCAGAGTATCCTCTACTTCACCTCCCTGAAAGGATTCCAGGGAACCTGAAACTATGTTTAACTTACTTCCACAGTGTCTGCAGTAAAAGACATCCAATCTTCTCTTTAACAATATACCCACAAAATAAAACAAGAATATGAATTTCTGAGCACAGGATAACTGAGAATCACTTTATGGCTGAAATACAGGCAATGAGGGGGCTGTCATCTTGGAAATTTATGGTGACTTTGAAATTTCAAACATAGTTCTACCATTTGAATCAGAATTTCATGCATCAATAAATTAGATACTGAATCATGGGAAGAAACAAAATGTGATTAAGCTACATTATGCTTCCAGAGAACTAAAGTTTGCATAACTGTACCACTGAGACCTGTAGCTGATAGAATGTACGTAAGGAAATTGTGCAGTTGCTAAACTCTACTGTAACTCTGATGAAATAGAGCCTCAGCCTTCCATATCACAAAAACAGGGAAAATAACTATGAGAGCTGATGAGTGGTCTGGAGTTTTGAAAGAATTCCATAACTTTCAATACACAAAGAGAATTATAAAGAAGGTGCCTTATCAATTGTTCTTAAAATCTGATTCATAAAAGCACCAAATTAATACCTTGATTAAAAACGCTGGTAAAACATTCCAAGCAACTTTACATCCAGCTACAGTAAAAACAAACAAAATCAAATATAACCACTTTTTTAAAATAGAGTTTTATGTATTTTGTAGCTCCTTTCTTAAATCTCCATGTTTTAGCAATGATTCTTTCACAGCTGTACTGCTGAGTTGCACATCTTTCAATTTTTAAAGCAGTGTCAAATGAAGAGCTAGTTCCTACCCACTCAAACAGCAATGATTTGTTTACATTCCAAAGAATCTTGGACTACTAAACTACTGTGTCTGCTGTTCATATTCATGACAGGACACACATCTGTCTTTTAAACAACTTCCTTTTACGTATGTTGAGTTGTATGTATACATGCATGCGTATACACATACAAGAGATCATTGTGGGGGAGAAAAAACCTCTCTACCAAGATCTACAAAGCATTAGTCTTCAGTATGTCATATCCAACATGATTTACACAACAAATGGACTTTTGTTAAACATTTTACAAGAAACAAGATTATCCAGATCAATCTGCACATTTAAAATTTTAAGTACTATCTGTGTGGGTAACTGAATGATGGGAAGTGGCAGAGTTTTAAAGGCACTTTAAAGAAACCTCACAGTACAGAAAAACCTGTTCATATTTTAGATCTGCCATTCTGAAGTCTACATTCTTCTAACCAATCCTCAGGGTTTACATTTGCTTTCTTGTGAGCAGAGTATATCTATTACACTCAGCTGAGAATATACACCACCCTGTAACCAGGTGTATGAATGTGACCTACCCTGAGAATAAAAAAAGAATACCAATGTTTTATACCAATGCTCATATCTCACCTTACAGCTGTTTTTGTTTTCTATTTGGTATGTCTAAAAATTAAAAGTGAGTTTAACAGTGTGTCCCTTCATAGCATATAGGCTCTCAGCTGAAACTCTCTGTTAGAGGAAATGCATCTTTAACCTCCCTGGGCAATATAAGCAGCAGTAACACTGATACCTCTTGGGATTCATTTTAGTTCTGCTTGTTATTCCAATAACTGAGGATTAACTCTCATCTGGTAGTGTTGTAAACATATTTGTAATGCATCTGGAGCACAAAATCCATCAAGATGGGCAAAAAGGAGACATTTGTTTCTGCTTTAACAGGAAAGCCAAACAATTGCAATGCATAATTTGGGCTTGGGAAGAATGGATTTTAGTTTTGGTCTGACTGAAGATTAGTTTAAGCACATGGAAAATGAATTACTGAGCACAGAGCCAAGTTGACTAATTGAGGTTTCTAACTAGATGATTACCTACTTAAAACTGCTTTTCAAATTTGAGTGGACGGCCACAATTACTTTAATTTTTTGGAGAGTAAGAAGAAAAAAAACCCCAGAAATTCTCTGTAAAGTATCTGTGACTTGTCATATAGTACTTACTATTTTCATATCCTCACAAGGCCTGTCACAGCACCCTAAAACCAGGATGTTCTAAATCTATAAGGAAGAAAGACATTCCTTGGGAAAGTTTCTCTGTCTTTCCTGGACAAATATTTTTCTTTTTTTACTGATTTTAAGTAGAATACTAGCAGTCTACTTTTTTAAAAAATCCTTTCCTACTTTCAGCATATCTGACCCTCCTTTCCCACAAATCCAATTCAAGACCCCCTGAACTCCTAGATATATTTAAAGATTTCTGAAGTCTTTCTTCAATTCCTTTATATGTCATATATAACAAATCTCTCAACCCTCCCATCATAAGTAATAGTCCCTTCAGCATGAAAGCAAGTTACTGTCATTATAAAAATCACCTTTTTGCAATTCTTTAGTCTGAAGGTCCACGTTTCCTTCTTCACTTCTTGCACTTTCAGGCTGTTGTGACTAAACATAAAATCAAAAGAAACAAATATTGCAGATATTTAGACAAGTGTGTCACATTCTACTCCTTTGGGTCATGATGAACATTGTCTTATCATGAACTATGAAAGTCTTCAACAGCTTTCTCATTGGTAAGGAACAGTCAGAGCTAAGTTCAACAGTATTTAGATTTGACCTTAGAGTTAACATTAGTACCAGAGATTAACTCAAAAAAGCAGATTTCAGGAATTCAGGGTGCAACACCTACTCTGAGTTCCTAATACAAGCAATGGCCTAGAAATGTTCATCTATAAAAGGAAAAACAGGATCTGCTATGTATAACGATTCAATGATCTCCCTTGAATTTGTGTTTTGGGTGAATTTTTTAGGTTTGCTTGCTTTAAATAAAAGAAGCTGCAGAGCAGCTCAAAGTTACCATTGCATAAATAATGCTATAAGGAGCTAAGTATATTAAGTCTGATCTGAACATAGTACACTCAGCTACAGTTCCACATTATGGCTATACTGACTCTAGAACCATGTTATGCTGGTGCAGCTGTCTGCAGGTGAAATTATCAATTCCCACCAGAACTGAAGCTGACTTCCTCTTTTCTGAAGTCCACCCTTTCATAGATGCTTGAACCTCTGAACCATGTTATCCCTCAAAAACTTACTCTCAGAGCTTGGCAAGACACATGAATCACTCCTGCATCTGAAGGAAGAATTAAACCATGTAGAACCCTGCCTACTATGGAACACAGCCCAGACACACAGACTCAGCTTTGGTCTTACACAAGCTATAGGTGACCATGAGCCCAAACACCCTGCATTATCCAGGCTGCCCCACTCTTCTGTGACAGCAGATAATGGGCTGTACTTATCAGGACACAACAGCAGCGAGCACAGCTCAAACTCTGCAGACTGGCCAGGAAGGGATGCAATGCAATGAACAGCAGTGTAGGTTTGTTTACCAACACTTACCAGCTCTAAGAGCTGGGGTGGTTTTTTACAAGCACTATCAAGCAACATGCACACAGTATGATTAATTATTCAGAAAACAAACTTCCATGTTTCAGTCACAGAAGAAATATGGCTGAAGGAGGGAATTATTCCTAACAAAAATAACATGGACAGCCAACAACTTAAAAGTCAGCTGCTTACAGAAAATTACAGCTCAATAATCTGAAAAATAACTCTTTCAACGTCATCCAGCTTAAATTTTTAAAGCTCCATTTTTGATGCACAAAAATCAAAAGACACAGGAAGAAACCCTAGCAAGATGTATGAATAAGCAAGAAACAGTGCAGTTAAAATTTTCTAAATAACATAAATACCTTGTCAGTTCTCAAAGTACTTTGTAGTTCTTCTGCCAACTTTGGTAAGGCTGCATTATTGCCTAATGAAAAACAAATATGTGGAAATTATCAGATTACACTATGCATTTATCTCATGCTACAGTAGAATGTTATTTCTTAGTAGTACCTCATGAATACAGCACATTAATTTAAACCCTGTGGACAAGAGAAACAATAGCCAGTCTGTTTACAGCAAACCATCTCAATAAAACCCAAACCTGGCATCTGCAAGAACACAGGTACTGTCACATTTTCCTTAAATACAAAAGACTTGGAAAATATGGGGTACCAGGATTTATCACAGCTTACTTAATAATTCTGACTTTGGCTTTTTTTTCTTGCTTGTTTATGAATTCTAACTTTGTTTTTTTCTTCCTACTTTTCCTTCAAAAAGGACCATCAGGAGCTTTTTAGACCAAATTAGAAACAGCAAACTACCTCTGTATTAATAAATGCAGAACTAAGAGTTAATACTAAGGATATATTTTGCTTTAAGTGACAATTAGATCTAAATATGTCAGCTCTAGAATCATAATCACTGAAAATGTCCAATTTTTCAGACTGAAAACTCCATAGTTCCCGTTAGCACCAGTGTGGTTTCAGAAAATCATAAAAACCCTTTCCATTTCATTTTCCAGGGGAACAACTGCATGCTTATAACATCCTAAAAACAGGCCACGGCAACAGCATAGTCATGTGACCTCTACAGCATTTTTGGAAACCTATTTAAACAGCTTTTCCAAAACAAAAAGAAATAACTACAACATGATAATTCACCAATGATGCATGTGAAGTGATTAAATTATGGTTGCAGTTCACAGACTAAGTACCACTACCATTACAAAAGCTGCATCAATGGATAACAAGAATTAAGGCAAGCACTGAGATAGGAATAGTTTACTGTGTAGCATTTTACACTGTCATGCCTCATTTGCCTCTTGTATAAACTACAAATAATATTTTTTAAGCTTACTAAACCAGCATCTCTCCTAGAAAAAATCCTAAAATCCCAAAATCTGCAGACAGGTTTCTCAACCCAAATGTCAATAAAACTGGAGAATAAAGCCAGTCTTTGAGAAACTGGACCTAAACCCACATAATAAAATGTATTTTAAATTATAGCTAAGATCGACATGAGAAGAAAAAGATTTAAAAAATAGTACTTGATCAGCATCATTCCACTTCCTGTGATATAAGCATATTTTTCTACAGTTTAAATTCTCCAAAATTCATAATGAAGTCACAACCTTGTTTTCATTACAGCATCCACACAATACATTAATTAACAAAAAAAAAAAAAAAAAAAAAAAAAAAAAGAGGCTTCAGCTACTTCAGAAGGTCAAAGAGATCCAAGGTCAAAAATAGTAGGATGTTTATTACACTGTATTTTAGGAACCAGCAACCATGCAGATTCACTTCAAATGTTAGCATAGAAAAATAGATCTGGGTATGGAGTATGATATCCTTAATGCCTTATACCATCATTTTCTATTTAAAATAGACATCTACTGCTCACTTAAAATACTTATTTAGGATAACTGGCTGATTCCTTTGTAACACAAAGCAGAACCATTTCAAGACAAAATTAAATGCAACAGAGTGAATCTGAACATGACCAATGAATAATGACCCAGAGAAAATCTGCACTCATGATTAAGGATGGCCTATCTTAACCTTCAAGATTACTTGAAGTTTCTTTCTAAAATGATGAACATATGTCAAAGAAATGCATCCTATTTCATAAAAAAACTTTTTGAATTTTGTAACACATTAATTACAAAACCCATGTGTACCATCACAATAATTACCCCTTGCAAATAACTTTATATGTTAGCTGAAGACTTTAAGTCAATGCATTTTAATATTTTTTCTGCACTCTAATATTTGTTTTCCAACACAACTCCAGTAATTGTGCTGAGTTGGTCTTCTTCACCCAGAATCACATGCTTATTTTTTTGCCACCAATTCTTAGGTGTATTAGTATCCTTTTAATAATCCTTTAATCCTTTAATATCCTAAGAAAGAAGTGAGGTATGTCTGAACAGTACAAGTTATTTCTAACTATAATGGTAAAATGCATCTGTTTATAACAACTTATAAACTGAATAATTTAAAAAAAAAAAGAGAAATCCTCACCTGAATTAAAGGCTGCATTACTTTTCTGAAAGGTAACTTCAGTGCCAGTATCATCTGTTTTGACCAAGCTGGTTTTGCCATCACTGTCATATAGCTTTTCTACATGCAACAAAGTGAGGTCCCTTTTTTTCCCTAGTCCTGCTCCTGTTAACTCACCATGGTTGGTGTTTACAGTCACTTCATTTGCAGAAACTAAGGAAAGAGCCTGAGTCTTAGGCAGGGGAGTCCTTATTTCAGAAAAGTCACTTTCTAAAAGCATGTTTGAATTTAATTTATCATTAACATTCTTTACAGCTTCACGCTCTGTCACTGCTTCTGAAACCGTACTTGAGAGTTCTGATGTAACATCCTCATGCAAAACATCTTCAGCTTGTTCATCATCCTCACCTGCCTCTGGGGAAGGACTCTCAGCAGCCTCCGTACTAATCTCCACGCAAAGGGCCTCATCTACACTCATGAGGTTCACTGCATTTTCACCTGTTTCTGTGATTTCACTGTCTACTGTGGCCTGAGATGCTGCTGATTCTGTCCTCACCCTACTCTCGTTTGTCTCACTCTCTCTACCAATAACAAGCAAAGAATTCCCACTTTTTTCTGGGCTTGTAGTTGAAAGGATGCATTCAATCTGGTCAGCAGTATTAAAAATTTCTTCACTTTTGTCTTTTACTTCTGTACTCTCAGCAGCAAGTTGACTTTCTTCTATGACTGTAAAAGTGAAGAGACTATCACATTCTTCCATTGTGCTCAGAGTGATCACTGCCTCCTCCTCCTTATGCTCTATATTTGAAGCAGAGTGTTGATCTTCATTGTCAGCCGCAACTCTTAGCACAGGAGCCCCACATTCTCCCACAAAAATCACAGAACCTTTGCTTTTCCCATCTGCATTGAAAGCAGTTAGTCCAAACTGTTCATCTACAGTTGCAGTGGTCTCCACCACCCTACATTCTTCTGATGCATTTGGAGAGAGAATGGCACCTTCATCTCCTGCTACAATGAGCTGACTTTCAGCTTGTGGTGCTGCACTGATCAGGACTATCTCACATTCTTCTGTCATGCTTGTAGTGATCATAGCAGCCTCATATCCTCCTTCTGTTTCTGAAGCAGTGAGTTTGTTTTCATCTTGCATAGCTACACTAGACATAGGAGCTTCAAAACATTCTGCTGTACTTGTAGAGATCATTAGAGTCTCATTCTTTGACTCAGTGTCTGAGATATGTTGAATCACCTCTTCTGTAACTTCACTTGACATTAGGATTACTTGTTCTTCCATGACACTTGTGGAAATCATAGCACACTCATCCTTTTCTTCCTTACCACTGGCAGTTGGGTGACTTTCATCATCACCATTATCATCTCCTCCTGTGCTGGATTCACTAGGCATGGGAACCTCATATACTTCCATATCTACGGAGACCACAGCATTCTCATTTGTATCTTCTGTTTTTACAGAGGGGAGCTGACCATCACATTCAATAGCTGCACTTGACATAGGAGCCTCAAATTCCTCCACAATACTGGTGGAGATCATAGTGCACTCATCTTTCTCCTGCTTACTGCTAGAAGTATTCACACACTCCTTAAACTCTGTAGCTGTGCTGGGCATAGGCACTGTATCTTCAGTGTCTATTAAGATCATAGAGCTTTCCCCACTTTCATTTACTCTTGCAACAGCAAATGGACCTTCTTCAGCATCTGTGGCTGAATGTAAAGCAGCATCTTCCACTGTGCTGGTAGAGATGACATCACCTTTTACTTCTCTGCCAGCAGGGGTAAGAGAAGTCTCATCTTTCTTTGGAACTGCACTACTTATAGAGGCATCAAGTTCTCTGCTGTTAAAGGAAGTCATGGCATTCTCATGTTTGTCTTCAGCACCAAACTGTGTCTTATCTTGCACTGCCATAGCACTGGTCATGGGACCCTCACATTCCTCAGCATCTGCGGGAAGCAAGGTACCTTCATGATTTCCTGTCTGTGTAGTTAAGGCACCCTCATCTGCAGCACTTGCACTGGTCACACTGCTTTCAACAATGCCTTTATCATTTTTGCAGTCTGTGCCACAATTAGCTTCTTTCTCTGCACTTGTCATGCTGTCAACAGTAAGCTTATTTGTATCTGTGCCAGCCACTCCTGACTCAGCTTCCATTTGTTCAGCAACTATGCAGATAATGGAACTTTCACCTTCTTCTGCACCTATACAAATTAGTGCACTTTCACTTTCCACTCCTGTACAAGTAGAAGCATGCTCATTTTCTTCATTTCCTCTTCCTGTACTGGTAACAATGTCCTCACCTTCTTCATCCTCTTCTTTTGAGCCTGTACTAGTCACAAAACCTTCATCATCACACAGACCTACACTGACTGTAGTGATACTGGCTTCTTCTTTTGCCCTTGTACTGTCCATTAGACTTTCACATTTTTCAGCTTCTAAACAAACTACAAATCCCTCATTGCTATCTTCTAGCCCTGCACACACTGCTGAAATTTCAGCATCATCTTCTGGGGTTATGCCTGTGCTGGTCACTGCACTTTCACCATTGACAGTATCCTCAGACTTGTCACCACTAGTTCCAGCCGTGGCACTGTTGTTTGTGACTGCTGCAATACATGCACCAGTTACAGTACTTTCTCCTTGGGTATCTGTACCAGTCACAGAGCAGATGATGAAGTTGTGACCTCTTTCTTCTGCACCTGTGCAAGTTACAGTACCTTCGTGTTCTTTTGCTTGGCCAGCTGTCACGTTGCCCCTAAACTCACCTGAACTGTCACCACTGGTTGACCCTTCACCTGTTTCTGTCCCTGCACTAGTTACAGCTCCATCACTCTCCATTTCACCTAAGCAGGACACAGAACTTGCAAATTTGCCTGTATCTACACAAGTTGAGGTCTTTTGCTTTTCTTCGGAGCCTGCACTAGTCACGGCATCATCTTTTTCTTCTGTCCCAGCACTATTCACACTGTCTTCAACTTCTACTCCACTTGGGTTCACAGAATCCTTGCCACCTTCTGCATCAACCATGCTACAGTCACCATTTTCTTCTCCTTCTGTACTGGTTAGGAAGCTTTCACTTTCTGCTAATCCTTCAGTGACAACACTGCCACCACCTTCTTCAGCTGCTGCAACAGTACAGTCACCAGTATCTGCTCCTGTAACAGAACTGCAGCCGTCACTGCGCTTTACCCACACGCCTGTTGTGAAACCTTCATCAGCTTCTATGCTTGTACAGATTACTGTCACCTCACTTTCTTCTTCTGAGCAAGTGGTAGTAGCATCACTGTCCTTTCCAGAATGTGATGAACCCTCAGCTCTTTCTCCTCCTGTACTAGATGCCATTGAAGTGCTCTCAATGATCTTTTCTGTGCTAGTTCCTATCACACTGGCCGGAGTTTTTTGTAGGCTGCTGTACAATGAACTAAGTTTACTACTTCCTGCACTAGTACCTACAGCATTACTTCCATTTTTGTCTTCCATGCCAACCACATCAGTCCCGTCTTGCCCATTAGCTATAACAGAGCCTTTGAAACCTTCCTCAGGAACCCCTTCAGGCACTGCAACAGAGGAAGACTGGATCATATCATCAGTGTCATGCGCCTTGCTGTTTTCTACACTATCCACTACTGTGCTTCTTTCTCCCTTTGTGGAATGATCTATATTCAAGCACTCTCTTCCTTTTCTTCTTAGGGGAAGTTCTTTTGATGTTACATCTCCATGATCTTCAGTTTTATCAGACATCAAGTTTTCCTCTTTTCTTTTTAACTCCCTATCTTGAGAACTTTCTGACTTTGCTGTTTCATTGTAATCTTCTCGCCTAGATAAACCAGCTGTAGTGCCTTCCATTGCCTGTTCATCAGGCTGGGACACCTCATTAACTTTTCCCATACTGTTTGCCATGATGGTGACGTCACCACCAACCTTCATGACAGAACTCGGCACTGCACTCTCTTGCTCCATGTATACAACCTGTGCTGCATCATTATTCAAAAGGAAAGCATCTTTCAATAAGGAAGTCCCATCTGAATTGTGGCATTCTTTAGACATGGTACCTAAAGAATCTGTAAAATCCGAGCTATCCGTATTCATGGATTTTGCATCAGCAGCACCTTCTCTTGAAGAATTAATTGCTAAAGGAACATCATCTGAATTAGAATTTATCACAGTTTTTAAATTCTTTGGTCTTCTGCTATCTTTTGAAGCCTGATCCTTACTGGACACATTCTTTACAGTTCTACCACTTGTTTCATACACAGCACTAGTTTTATAAGTCACTTGTTTACTGGGTCCTTGAGCCATGGAAGGTTTTTTGGACAAAGGGTCTAAGGCACCAACTTGTTTATTAGAACTTTCTTCTTGTTCAACAGTTTTTTCACAGGCCTCAGGATCTACCAAGCTGTGTTTTAACGCCTTATTTGAAGTAGAACGAGATCCTTTTTGTTTTACTGCACACTTGGCATCTGTGGCTTGGAGAGAGTTTTGAATGTTTTTTCGATCAATGTTAGATGCTTCCTGTGCTTTTGTTTTTTTCAAATCAAGTTCCATCAGCTCTTCCTCATGACCAGCATGCAAGTCATCATTATTCATAGTTGCCTTTTGAGGGGCTGGAACCTGGCTGCTTTCACTTGTGCTAGCTGATTGTTTTTCCTCCTTAAGTAAATCTTGGTTTGATATACTGCCTTTTCTGTTTTCACAGGATACCTTCTTGCTTTTTTTATCCACTGCCATTGTGACATTAGATAATCTTTCATGCCCACTATCCATTTCTTTAGTATCTTTATCTTCCAATTTGGTGCTCTCTTCCTTCTTCTTTATTTCCTTATTGCTGTGTTTTAAGTTTCTGCTTTTATGACCTTCAGCAGAGAATCTTCTTTCTAGTTTGGAATTACTTAAATCTTTCTCACCTCGGTGTTTCTCTTTTACAGTCCCTTTTTCTCCAGAATGTAGCTTAACTCTGTGACTTAAGTCTTTTTGTGATCCCTGAGTTGACTGTGAGCCACTTGCAAGCTGAAACTCAGCACCACTCTCCTCCAAACCTTTATCTTCATTCCTGGATTTGTGCTGTTTATCTGAATCATTGTCTTCCAGGCTCTTATCCTTGTCTAGTTTCTGTCCAGTATCTTGTTTTGTTAATTCCTGTAATTCTGTTTCAGATGCTTTGAACTGTTTACTATGACTCTTTGACTTGGACTTTAACAAAATCTTGTCCTCTGCAAGGCTCTTAGATCTTCGTCTATCTTTATGAACACCATCTTCAAGTTTTACATTACTATCAGAGTTAGTTGATTCTATTTCACGTTTATCTTCTGAGTAGCTTTCACTCCTTCTGTGTGATGCTGAACCAGGCTGCTTTGAGGCACTTAGGGAATCCTTCTGTGGCTTAGAATCACTCAAGGATCTCTTGGTCTTGCATTCTGCTCTTGGTTTGTCTGTTGAGAGATGTCTGTCTTTTTTGTTTTCTTTCTGCAGCAATTCTTCAGCTTTTAAGGTTGACTCAGAAGAGTTTTTTCCATCTTTTCCTGTTACTGATACTTTCCGTTCACTTCGGTGTTTACTTTTTCTTTCACATTTGTCATCTGAGGAAACCTTTATTTGTTGATTATGTTTCTGGCCACCATCCTCTCCTTTCAAACTTCGCTCAAATGAATGAAGTTCAACATCTTCACCTGACTTGTGAATACCATCTCCTTTATATTTGTGCTTTAATGAAAGTTTATCTTCTAAAGCAGCTTTTTCCTTTTCATTTTTATCTCTGTAAGACTTGGCTTCTTTTTTGGCAGAATTTCTCATATGTTGAATTTCTGTGTCAGTATCTCTTTTGGGGTGTTTTTCATTCTTAGAAATGGATTTCTGCTTCTGTGGTTCTTCAGTATTGACTTCTCCTTTATCCAGCTGTTTTTTTAGATCCCTTGTTTCGCTGTCCTGCTGAGCTCCTTCAGCCTGAAGAGAAGTGGAGGTTTTTCTTTTATGTTCTTTTTCTGCTCTAAAATCACTTTTGCTTTCCTCAGCTGAATGCCCGCATTCTGAAAGTCTTCTAAGCTGTTTAGAGATTTCATTTCTTCCATGATTGTGCTTCAATTCTTTGGAAGAATTTTTTTCACAAGTCTACAAAAGAGATTTTTAAAATATATGTAAGTACATATTACACAGTTCCTTCACTTCTATGCCTGAATAAAACCGGCAACCACAAATTCTTAAAAAAAACCACCACTACACTAGGGAATGAACTTAACATTGTGATAAAAATCATCTAAAATACAGTCAGTCAGGAAATTATAACTGGCATTTTCATTTCAGCTATCTGCTGTAGTGGAAAAATCTAAAGCAGAAGTCATCCTTAAGCTGTCCATTATCTCTTCTTCATAAGCTAGTTTTTCTAAAATGACTTTAAAAGGGTTTTGAATAGGCAATCACAATTTCAAGTACTTTGTAAGCTACTTTAAATAGCTATTATGCATCTGGTAAAACAAAACTGTAACTAAAAATCCAAAACTAAACAACACACTAAAAGCTAAAAAAGATACATACAGACTTCTACTTAAACTTCCACTCCCACCTTTTTTAATTTAAACAATGTTATTCATAAAATTCTCGCCGTAAGTACTTTTTTCTTTTTTTTTTGGAGCACAGTCAGTTTTTCTTTAACTTTCCAGTGAGAAGTTTAAACAGATCAAGCTCAAGTCTTTACATACAAAATGCTCTTTTTAAAAACCCAGCATGCTTCACAGATTAGGGTTCAAACTGTATCTCAGGTACCACTACGACATGCATCAGCACTGAATCACAGACCATATTTCAGTGGGCATTAGAATTCAGAAAACATTACTACAGTGATGTCAGATCACTAATACAACTGAAAGGAACAGGCAGGGAAAAACTTATGAGTGAGAAAGAATGCAATTACATGCAGTTTGGTGTGGACATATGAGAACAGTATCAGAATTAAAAAGAAGATCATAAGATTTATACTTAAGAGACACCTACCTCATTTATCTTTTGCATGTCTTTAGAATCTTCTTCAGATGGCTCATTTTTCTTTCTGCAGCTATCTTCAGCATGCCTGAAACAGGTATTTGGACAAATTAACAAAGAACAATTGGTCCCAGGCTAACATTACCTTGAAAACTTTCTGCTTTCAAAGCTGAATGCAAGACTGAAACGCCCACTAAAAATACAGAAACAGAATATGACCACCAAACTTCTGACTAAACAATTCGCCCAGGCTTTTTCTCTTGTAAAATTATATATATCAGCTTCAAAAATACTGTGAATACCAGTGCTTTTAAGCAGTATTAGTATGACATTAATACTATTGCTGTCCCTGTAAAATGGGTAGGAGTTTTCCTTGTCCCATTTTTATCTACATGTAGACAGTTGTGTAGACAGGTATGTATCTACACACAGTATCTATTGAAAGATGTAGGCAACTTGACTTGCCTATTAGGTGCACAAACATGTAAAAGCTCTCCATTCTCAAGTCTTTGTTACACTATGTGATAAAAACACTGCTACTGAGTTTGAGCTGCAATACATTTAATCAGCTTTAACTTTTCTGCCTGAATTTCATGTTCATTAGTAACAATATTCTGCAAATATTTTAACAGAAAACTGTTTAAATGGATAAGGCTACGTACAAAGTTGGAAAGAACCTTTCCAATCTGCAAAAATGAATATTAAAAACATTGAGCAAACACATAAATACCTTGAATCTCTTTTTCTTTTTCTGCTCAGGGCCACTTTTTTTTCCAAAAATTTCTGTTCTTTAAGCACATCCTTAATGCTAGTACCAGCAGTTTTTGACTCTAGACTTTTTGATGAAGGTTCTTCTAATTGCAAGCCACTTTTTCCTAAAATAATACACAAATGATGAGATACACTGACATCATTATATTAGTGTTTCAGCTATAAACATGACAAAGCAGTACAGACAGTACTAAGAAGTAGCAGAGAACAGCAGTTAGGTGTTAATAGAGCTTAAGCAGTGCAATGGATATAGGAAAAAGTGAGGAAGAAATTCTGTGTCAATATTTCACATTATAATTTTTTCTGTTACATCACTGTTGAGACGTTGGGTTATTAAGGGAAGGAAGCAATTACAGACCTATATGGCTACTATTCAAATCTGAATGCTTTATTCTGTTTAGAGTAAGCAAGAGAAGGGTGGTGTGGGCTACTCACAGCTTTTCTTCTCATACCTTTAGCATTCTGATTTCCAGTTTTTAGAGATTTTGTCTTTTCTGCAGCCTTCTGTTTACGTTTTTCTTCAAGTCTCTCTCTGTTAATTCGTCTTCTAAGGAGTCTCTCTTCTTTTTCTTTGGCCTAGAGATACAAAACCAAGGAAAACAATTTATTATTAGGTCAAAGAGCATTCTTTGACTATAAATATATGTCTAAACCCCATAGAAAACAGAAAACGGTAGCTTATGGCGAACTAAAACATAATTACACCTTAGAAATCACTTCAAAGTTAGTGGAGTCCTCTAACATTTTTGTGAAGTTAAATTAGCTGAGTTCTAGAATTTCCTTGCTGCTTAACACTAAAGATGGAAGCTATGCAACCTTCTCAAAAAATGCATGTTTATTTGTATATATATATACAATATATACATAACATATTTATTATGTGTATAACTATAAAAGTATACATCTGGCCAACAGAGAAAATCTAGAAGAACTGCTGCTCCCTCTTCTCTGTGCTGGCCCTTCTGCCACAGAACAGTGTGTACATGCTTAAAACTCTGTTTCCATTCTCAGTGGCTGCAGACTTGCTACAAACTACTGATTTCAAGGTCAGCAAGGACTACATTTGTAAACAGTTGGGGTAATGAAGTAGTCTTCAGTACTCAACATGAGCCTGATCTACTAAAAACCCCACTGAAGGAAAGCTGCAGGTAGATACAGGCTACTTTTTTCATCCAAATTGTTGCTGCATTTTGGGGGAAAGGGAAGAAAAATGTCATTGTTTTCACTGATAGAAGCCTTCAAACAATAACCAGCACAACAGACTGCTGTGAGAGCAGATCACGCCACACCAATGGAAACCTGAAGAAAGGGCAGCTGTCGTACAAAGGGAAAAAAAACCCAGAAGGCAGAAGAAACTGAAGACTCTCACTTGCACAAACCACCACCAAACCAGGAGTGGAATTTCTGCTCTGAAAAGTTTTGGGGCCAGAAGATGAGCAGTACCAAGCCCTCACTTACAATGGACTGACGGCGCTGCTCCACAGTTCGTTCGTCGTCAGAATCGCTGAAGTATTTGGAGTACAGGAAAGGCTTGCGGACGTAGGCATGACGAACAGGCTTGGCTTTGCCATCGCTCAGCTCATTCCCATGGGGCTTTGTCTTACTTTGACTGCTTTTCTCCTCTTCATCTACAGGAAGGTTGGAGAGTGTAGACATATATTGATACATTAGGGCAGTGCTTTCATCATAACTTTCGAGAAGACAAAGCCACTCAAAATGTATCAACAATTATTTACTCTAAAAGCATAAACAGTTTAAAAAAATTAAACCCTTTCAGCATCAAAATATCACTAGATTCTGAAAAAAAAATCAAAAGTGCATTGATGTGTTTGTGTACGCCATTCAGCCAAAAAATTACATGACACAAAACTTGGTAATAAACCAGGACACAAAAACTAGGCTTACCCTTTTTGCCTGTAATCCCACTGCCCCTTTACATACAGTATTTAGTAGCTAGCTATGCATGAGAAGTCAATATAATTTCTGCTATGTATTAAATTATAATTCTCCCCACATCAAAAATATTGGTACAGTATTTGAGTACATAAAAACTAGCTGGTTTACTGAAATACATACACAAAACACACTGTTAGTTACATATATTTAAGTACTAATCAAATAAAAATAAATAAATCTATTTCAATTTTGTCAGGATTTACTAGAAATAGTGCAATACTGTACAAATTATTTTTTATTCCTGAAACATACTTAAGGCTTGCTTTCATTTCATAAATACTTAGTCATAACTGAACACAATCTGTCATGTTTCAAAGGTAAGATGAAAGCCAGAGAATACACAAGTGATTCAGTGCTTCTAAATTATATTTTTAGAGCAGAAAAGGTAAGATGTGAGCATACTAGAGAGAACTCATTCAGGTACTGAGGAATCCTGCATTATAAAGTGGAAAGTTTTAACTGCAGAAATCACAATCTGAAGTCTGTACTAGACAGGGAGAACACAAAAAGGCAACGCAGTCAAAATGAAACGACTTGGTGTTTCTGAACTTTTAAAGCTACATCCATTCCTGTGCTTTCTACTGTGGCCAAGTTCCTGAATCTTAAAGCTCCAAACCAAATCTGATCTACAAAGCCAGCTAAAACCACTACCCTGGGATCATAAAGCACTCCAGTGTTATACCAAGTTCATGGCAGCAGGAGGGAAAAAAACCTCACAGAACAGTGACATTCATCATTGAGGGCTTCTGTCATCTATGTAATACTGGTGCATAAAAATATTCTTATTTAGAACATACCAAACTATATTATACGAATACAAATATTCAAAATATCCACTACTCATCTTTTGCAACTGCACAAATACTATCCAGTTCACATTCAAAGTCTCTCTCATAGGTAGGTACAATATTGCAAACTCTCAGATTTATGACTCGGTACACTCAACAAACGCATTACATACTCCTTATTGCCAGTTAACAATGTAATTATTTTATCACCTGATGTGATCTCCCCCTCTTCAGTACTGTCAGAAATTACAGGCTCCTCTTCGCTTTCCTCTTCAAAGGAAGACAGGTCACTGGTATGGACAGAGCTGACCGTGATGTCACTGAGTACATCCATATCTGAATCTATTAACATATTTTCTTGCAAAGGAAAAAGTAAAAACAAAGAGCTGTAAGGCAGTATACTGACTTTGTGAAACTTTTCCTACCAAAACATCGATATTGTCAGTGAGAACAAAACTACATTAAGAATTAGAAGTAAGAAAACAAAATTATAACACCATAATGAAATATGGCTAACTCTGGTTTATTAAAAAAAATAAATATCACTCTGAGGTAGAACTATAAATTTTAAATGAGCACTGAAACTGTTGAGAGAACTTGCCAGATTAAGATAACCCATCACACACCTGAGGAAACAAAGGCCTTCTGACCCCTAATTCAGGTACCTCAGTTAAGAGAGATGGATCAAGTCCATTTTTCACTAGCAAACCAGTTTGCTAGCGGAAAACTTACGTTCCAAATATACTGATTCAAGTCCTGAATAAACTTAAAGACCTTACTCCTTATGCATATTTTGAGAAAGAGCATTGCCCACACCATACCTTCTTTAGTGCTTTCAGCAGTTTTATGTTTATTGCTATTTTTTTCTGAAACTAACTGTTTCATTGGTTCCGACTCTTTTGCTTGCTTTTCTTCTTTTGACTTCATAGTATCATCGCTTTTCTTTGAATGATCAGACTTCTTGTCAGGCTTTTCCTTCTTTTCTTTTCTTCTTTCACTGCTCTCTGATTTCTTGTCAGATTTATCCAATAATTTACTCTTTATATCTTCACTTTCCTGTTGAATATCTTTACTTGTAAAAGTCAAAGTATTAGCATCCCTTGCTGAATTTTTCATTTCTTCACTTTGGCAGGAAAGCTCATTTAAATCTTCAGATTTTGCATGTGTGTCACCCCCTTCTCCAGAAAGGTCACAAATTGCTTTCTCTCTGTCTGGCAAGTCCTCAGCATTTCTCTCTTTTTCAGTGCTACCATCCACACTCTGCTGAGATGAAAGTTTTTTTGCAGCTTTATCATTGTTCTTGGGATTTGAGGTCTCTGTTGAAGCCCTGGCAGCACTTGCTTCTTGGTTAAGAGAAGTTATTGTTTCCAAAATTGACATTGCATCACTAGCTACATTAGCACTTGGAGTTGTAGAAGAGACACCTTGAATAGTAAGAAAGAACAGAGTTTTACTTAAGCCTAGTTTTCATAATTCTGTTCAGATAGAAGGCTAAACAAGTGAAAAGAAACAGAATAAGCACTCTCTACAAAATATGTACAGTTAACTAAAATATTTGACTAATTTTTGCCTTAAGAGATTTTGGTTAAGAAAAAGAACTGAACAAAAAAAATCTCAAAGATGTTGTCTTCCTGCAGCAAGCAAATTAAGAGATTAATTTTGCTTTGCACCACTGTTCCTGAGGTCTGCCTAGAGAAACTGAGGATTGTCAATGGAAAACACATCTGAACACAGCCCTTGTTCACCTTTACCAAATCCTAAGTAGGGTGATGACTCTGAATAAAATATGTACATATAGAACATACAATATGCATATACTGCAGGAGAAGAGTGGTAGCTCACACTTCTAGCATCTCCATAAATGGCATGGAAAATTGACTCAGCATACTGACTATGTAACAACAGGACTATCACAAATACCTTATCACTTTTCCATCATTTTAGAACCAGCTCTAAAGATGGAGTTAACTGGACTAGCACTAAGAACTGCAGCTGGCTTGTTAACTCATTTTAAAGAAAATGGGCCTCAGGGGAAAAAGGCTTGGATTTAAATAAAGGTTACAAACAGATGGATGGCTGTGGAGATCTTAGAACAGGAAAGAACAGACAATTACCTGCAGGAGTGTTTAGAAGTTGATACAGGTAATATTAGGACCTTAGCCATCCAAATTTTATGGCACACAGCAACTGCAAAGAGAACTGTCTCTTAAGTAATTTCTTCCATCTCTACTGGCAGACAAAAAGTTGCATCATCCTTCCCTTACAGCTATGTCTTATCTGATTCTATAACACTGAGACCAACTTTTCTCCCCACAGTAAACTGATCCCTCAATCACAAACAGAAGTGAAAGAGTGACATAGTCCTAACAGCATGACATCTCTTTTGCTTTCTACCTTTATACCTAGAGTAAGAGACAACTATTCTGGCATGCTGCCTGAAGCTTGCTAATACTGACACTAACACAGTTATGGTAGCAGACAATCTAGTCCATGATTCTGCTCTCTCAAATCCCATTCTTTTGTTAATAGACTGCTCAGAGAAATGGTAGAATACCTTGTACAGTAACAGAAGCATCTGCTTTCTCCTCACTTGGAGATGTACTGGGTCCTGCCTCCTCTTTGTGATTCAATGTTGCTAAAAATTCATGGACAGCTTTTTCCACCTGAGGTCTGAATGTGTGGTTGATCTTTGGGTCCACAACCTGAGAAATAATTCTGTCAATTCCCGATTCCAACATTCCAGACCTGGAACAAAGTTACATGAATTAGCATGAAGAATTAGTTTTCAAGAATGTATTAATGAAATATGACCATTTAGACGTGCTCCAATGAAGCATCAATGTTTTCTGAACGTTCCCACAGTTATGAATTTATGTGCCTTACCTGTAAGAAAAAATGTGCTAGAGAAACAGAACAATCAAAGCACATGGAATTAATACAAGCAACCTGTTGTTACACCATTAGTGGTTACACTTACAAGTGTTATCTAACTGCAAAAAACATATTTTGGAAAAATATTCAGAAGAAACCTTGTATTATCAATCATCATATCAGAAAAGAGATGAATTATAGAAGGCATGTGGCATAAATAACTACTAAACCACTCATCACTATTCTAAGCTACTTTCTGCCCAGTAAAAGGTGGCAAGTTCTGCAGCTTTATAGAACACACTTAATCTTCAGTAAAATAAAATAGAAAACCCACAGCTTATGCCTTTAGACCCCTGTAGTTTTTTGTTGGCCATACCTCTTGTCCTCATTGCTTCTTTAACAAGAAAGAATAACTGCTCCCCCTGCTACAAACCAAACATTCCTCAGTACAAGTTATCAATGGTACCACCATAACACAACTGATTAAGTTTGCTCCCAAACAGACTAATTGGTTTGACCCAAATTAATGGCCAAATATACGGTACTTCGAAGAAATTTCCTAATGTTTCTTGTGAGTCTAAGATTTGAGAAGAAAGACTGGAGAAACTTTAATGAAATAATGTAATATTAGGTTAAAGTGTCTCACATAATTTTAATATAACAGCAGTTCTTAAAACCTCTTCTCTGTCCAACTAGATTTAAATCCATTTTTCTATTTTGTGACTTTAGCTTTATACTCTGCAGAGTTTAGTTTACAAAATGCTGCTTCTTAGCTCTAAAAATAATAATTGCAACTTTATTAATATCTCCCTTAAAAGAAAAAGTAAAGGTAGCCTTTAGCTATGGGGTTATATCTCAAGACAAAATCAAGGTTTCCACCCCTGCATAAACCTGGACCAGATCAAAAAGAATCTGCAGTCCAATTCTGACTAATATTGATGGCGACTTACTGCCTCAAATAACAGCACATTTTAAATACTGAGAGGGGAAAACAACCCAGCTTCTTTAGAAGTTTCTTTGAAGAAAGAAGCCCATTTTACACTGACCCACAGCCTTTATCACCTATCACAGTACACAAGCATGTTCAGAGAAATCCCAGAGCTGTCACTTACTTGAGAACCTGCTGTCTAATGTTATTTCTCAGCTGGTTCTTGTTGAGATGAGGACTCCAGGTATGAGTGGCCAAATGATTGGAAACAAAGTTGTCAACGCGCTGTCTCAAATTCTGGTAGGCAGGCTGGAAAGCAACAGCAGAGAGGTTGGACTGGAAGGATCGTCTAAGTGGATGGCTCTCCTCCCGGAGACCAGGCTGGTACAGCTGGAGCCCTGTCGGACCCGCCGGTGCCCTGCAGGCGCAGCCGCTGTCCTGCGGCCATGGCAGCGCGTTAAACGCTGCCCCGCCAGACCCTGCGCGAACCGGGTGCTGTGACCGTGCGCGCACGGCCGGCCGCGCTGCCGCCGAACGCGGCGCTCCGGCTTCGCCCCGCGGCTGCGAGCGCAGCGGGGCCCGGCGGCCGCTCCGCTCCGCTCCGCCGAGCGCGCTGCCCGGGCCGGGCCCGTCCCGTCCCTGACCCGCCACAGCCCGGAGCGCTGGGACCCCCCCGAGCCGCCGGTCCCGCCCGCCCGCACCTTGGTGTCCACGTCGGCCAAGCAGTCGCGGCGGAACTGGTCGAAGAGCCCCTGGCTCTTGAGGTGGTTAACGATCATGGAGACCAGCTCGGGCTCGGCCGTGCCGCCCCCCGCACCGGCCCCGGCCCCCGGCAGCGGCGGCGGCTGCTGAGGGGGCGGCGGCGGGGGCGGCGGGGGCTGGGGGTTGGTGGCCATGGGGGCGGCGGGGCGGCGGCTGCTGCCGGCGGTGCCGGCCGGGCCCCGGGACGGGGCTGCTCAGCGAGCAGCGGCGGCGCTGACCCCGGAAGCGGAAGGGGACGGCGGGAGGAAGCGGCGCGCGGCGCGGGGGGGGCGGAGGCGCCGCCGCCGACAGCGGCGCCATCGGCGCGGGACGGGCACTGGCGGGGCCGGGCGCAGCCGCCGCGGGCCCTGCACAGGGGCGGAGGGGGCGGAGCCGCTCGCGGCCCCCGGGCCGGTGCGGCCCAGATCCGCCGGGCCGAGGGGGGAAAGCAGCGGCCGCGACGGCGCTCGGCCCCCGCCCGCCGCGCCCACGTTCCCCTGCGCGGCGCGGCCGCCGCCGGGCGCTGCGGGCACCGCGGGCGCGCCCCTCTGCCCGGCCGCCCTGCGCCGCTGCTGCGCTCCCGGCGGCGACCCGCGGCCCCGCCCTGCGGCCCGCCCCTTCCTGCGCCCGCCGCCATCACGGTGCGGGCGGCGCCGCGCGCTTCCTCCCTCAGGCGCGGGGCGGGGCCGGCGCGGGGCGGGGCCGCGCGGGGTCACCGGCAACGGGTCGGGATCGGGATCAGGATCAGGATCGGGATGGGGATGGGGATCGGGATCGGGATCAGGATCAGGATCGGGCGGGCGCCGTCGCGACGGCCGTGGCCTGCTCCTGGCTGATAACGGGCGCTGCCTCCCCTCCCGCCCCGTCCGGCCTCATGGGCTGCTGCCGCCGCACCCCTGGAGGAGGCGTCTGGAAGATGATAATTAAATTATTTGAATTTAACCTTGCCAGCTTTACATATCAGTGCATTGTCATGTGCTCTTTTAAAAGAAATGTTTTCAACCCATATCTTGTTAGCCGTTTCTTTTCATGTGTCAGCGTTACGGTCATAACTGTCCAATGTGCTGAGGCAAGGACGATTCAGATTATCTATTAGAAAACAAACTTTCCACTGTTTGGTGGTCAGGCATGGCAGTGGGTTGCCCAGTGAAGTGGTGGAGTCACCATCCCTGGAGTTATTTGAGGTGTCTGGACCTGGTGCTGTGTGATAAAATTTAATCTGTAGCCCCTGCTATATATGTTTACAAACTGGTTTTGACTACAGCTGCTTTTGTGTTCTCTTTTAGGACAGTCTGATTTTTAAATATTCTTTTACATATATTTAATACAAGAAGTCTCAGCAAGTTTCCTAATATCTTCTAAGTAAAGCACATAACAGATGCAGTTCCAGCGGCAGTTCCTAATCTTCAAGGAATATTTAAATTGCAAAGGAGATACTAGGGTATGAGACAAACAGAAACGAGATATATATGATATTGTGGGAACAAATTATTACATGGCTGCAGGCTGGACAAATGCATGAAAGTACAAGTCACAAAATTCAGGAAAGGTGCTTGTGACCCAGAATGTGGGTGCTCTGTGGGATGCTGGGGACTGGGAAAGTGTTTTTTTCTCTTTCTAGCTCTAGGTTTGCTTTTTGTCCCTGAATATGAGATTGACTCTTAAGGTTGGGCAGACCCATTTCAGCCATTGCTGTCATGTCAGCAAGCCACGCAACTTGTCTCAGATTTTGTCTCATTTTTGACTAACTGGGGCCATGAACGGCATGATTATGCCACACCTGAAGCAGAAATTCTGTCCCTTAATAGGAATAAAATACTCTGATGTACTTGGAAATGCTGTTATTAGTAGTAGCATAAGTAAAAATAAAGCACTGGCAAAAGCTTACTCTTTCTTTTTTAGACAATATTGCAGAAATCTTATTCTATGGATGCCTACTGTCTCGGTTTGGATTGGGCTTGCCAATTTTAATATACTCATTTTTTCTTGGAGATAGGATTTAAGAGCAAAAACAAGGCAGGTCTAAAACTTAAAAGAGTACGAAGAAGAAATTTATTAATAACACAGAGAAAATAAAAAATTCGGAATAAGATTTCCAGATCACTCCCTCTTCCCCCCCACCTTCCATATTTCTTAGCAACAACATGCAGAGAACACTTCAGTCATTCACTAAATAATCATTTCAGTTCACTAGAGAGAAAAGCTCTTTCTTAGTTTAGCCATAGGGTTTGCCTTCACTTTCATAATTTGCATCCGCCTGGGAAAATCTGCAAATCGTGGAACTCCTCCCATCCTCACAGTCCTTCCAGAGCTGTGTTATGGGTCATGTAAAAAAACTCCTGGGGTATTACTTGTAAGGCCAAGCTGTTTAAAGGCAAAAAGTCCCCATCATTTTTTTTTCCATCAAATGTCTCTGTTCATTTCTCCAGTCTCCAGAACAGAGACCCCCATTCCATTGGGGCAAAGGATCTTTCTTGTCAAGCACTTCAACCCCCCGCCCCCGCCAAGTAGTTCTCCACAATTTGTAGTCCAGTCCCCCGTAGCTTACAAAAAAGGTTATTTTCAGCCAGTATTTTCATGGCATCTCCTCAGTCTCTTCCCATCTGGAAGCTTGGCTCCCACTTCTCTTTCCCCTGGCCATCAGGGCCCCCTGGTGAAAACAGGGCTGGGGGTCCTTGGTGGCTCCCCCATCCCTGCCCAGCCGACCTTACCTCTCTGGAGGCTGCAAGACAAAAAAAAAAAAAAAAAAAAAAAAATCGAGTTTCATGTTACCAATGTGATTCATGAAGTTAATTAACTTTTTAATTGGTTACCCAGGCTGTCAATCATTAAATCAGCCCTCCGTTTGGTCCCAGGAACTCACAGAGGAAGATGTTATAGAGGAGACAGGCCCCGTGTGTCTGTGTGCACTGTGCTCCTCCTCTCAGGAGACTTTTCATGCAAAACCAGCTCACCTACCACAGGCATCAAATTCAGAGTGGCCAACATGCCCAACTGATTCTATGAGTATTCATAGACTTAAACTCTCTTGAGCTCAGTTCATGCCATAATTGATAAAACAGTAACTGAACTTGACAGGTTAGTTGATGTTTTCTGGCTTTTGTTTTTCAGTGAAACACTGTGTAGGTTTTTCCTCAAAAACTTTGTTCATGCTATGTATGCTGATAATGAATCTGAATTTATGAAGTATCTGAAATCCAGGTGACAGCTGGGTTAAGAAGTAAAACAGAAAATAGAAGTCCTCTTTGCATGGGAGTCAAGGATTAATCTGAGCAAGTTTGGTCATGATAGGAGATGCCCTTCCTCTGTGATGAACTCTGTTGCAAAATTCGATGCTCTCAAAGAAAAAGTATTGCTGTCAGTATTGAGGTTACAAAGGTGACACTCCTCTTTAAACTCTGTAGTCTTTTATAGACAAGGGTATAGAGAAAGGGGAGCTCTTTAGTAACATTTTGAGTTTTCTAGTAAAAATTAAGACTTCTCACTGGTAATAACTGAAATGCCTGAGCAGATTCCTGGTTAGGAAAAGCTCTAAAGTTGCCCAACATCAACAAGAGATCTGTCCTGGATGAATTGCTCACTTCTTCCTCTACATGTGTGTTAACATGTCTGTGCCTTGCACCATCTGTGTTATGGCTGTGGCTCCATTCTCTGGGGTTTATTATGTTTTAGTGTGTAGCTTATTGATATGCTGTTTATTATGGCACAATAAACCCCAGAACTGTGGATGCTGAATTGATTTGTGGTATGAATGTGCATTGCCTGATGCATATTTCATTTTT
Source organism: Oenanthe melanoleuca (assembly GCF_029582105.1). NCBI lineage: Eukaryota > Metazoa > Chordata > Aves > Passeriformes > Muscicapidae > Oenanthe > Oenanthe melanoleuca. The sequence goes on along the minus strand of NC_079337.1, from coordinate 56,013,850 downwards.
GTTTCTCCCTGTGCATAAACAGTATACTTATATTGTCTGTAGCTGGAGAAAGCCTCAGATTTTCTGGTGCTTACTGTTATGGGATTTTTCTAAAAAAGGCAAAATTATTTTGCCTAGGAGCAGCACTAGTAATCACAATCCAGTCCACTCTGTTTTGGAGCAGCAGAGAAATGGTGCCAGCATTGCAGAGGTTTTATGCTTCATCAATAACAGCATATGTGGCTTCAGCTAAGCTGCAGCATGAAATGCTGTAGTTGCAAGACCAAAATGTAGCCAAGGCACGGACTGTATCTTCAGCTGTGATGTGACTGGAGTGATGTCTGTATCCTTTCATGGGAATAGTTGCAGTAGATAAAATGTAATTGGACTGCCATAAATGGAAGATGTGATTCTGTCATCCTTTATTTTGGTATGTAAGTAAGAACATTTGGATAAACTGTTGTTTAATAGTGCATGCTTGAAGCGCTCTTTCTGGCTTCGTAACCATGTTTCCTTTCAGGTGTCAGTAAGTGTTTTTATTTGTTCAAACAGATATCTACATGTAATTACATGTACTGCAGGGCCAACACCGGCCCCCCCCCAGTAGTGCTGCCCCCTTTTGGATGAAATCGGTACTGCAGCCCTTTTGCTTGTGCTGACCCCTTGTGGACAAAACCTGTACTACGGCTTCCGCCAGTACTGCTGCCCACTTGTGGATAAAACTGGTACTGCAGCCCTTGTCAGAATTGCTGTCCTCTTGTGGACAAAACTGTTACTGCACCCCACCAGCAGTGCTGCCACCTTGTGGACCAAACTGGTACTGCAGGCCCCTCCCTGCACTAGTGCTGCTCCCTTGTGGACAAAACCAGCACTGCACCTTTCCCAAGTTTGCTGCCCCCTTGTGGACAAAGCCGATTCTGCACCCACCCTGAGTAGTGCTGCCCCCATGTGGACAAAACCAGTACTGCACCCCCCCCGAAAAGTTCTGGCCCCTTGTGGGCAAAACAGTTACTGCAGCCCTTCTCAGAAGTGCTGCCCCCTTGTGGACAAAACCAGTGCTGCACAGCACCCAGTAGTGCTGCCCCTTTGTAGACAAAAATCAGTGCTGCACCCACCCCAGTAGTGCTGCCCCCTTGTGGGCAAAACCGGTGCTGCACCTGCCCCAAGTCCTGCTGCCCGCTTGTGGACAAAAGCAGGAATGCACCCTCTCACCCAGTACTGCTGCCTCCTTGAATACAAATCTGGTACTGCAGCCCCTCCAGTAAAGCTGCCCTGTTGTGGAAAAAACTGGTACTGCAACCCTGCCCCAGTAATGCTGCCCCTTTGTGGACAAAACCAGTACTGTAGCCCCCCCACCAGTAGTGCTGTCCCCTTGTTTATAAAACAGGTACTGTAGGTCCCTTAGTCATGCTACGGAGTTGTGGATAATAATGGCACTGCTGGTCATTCCAGTACTGCTGCCTGCTCCTGGAAAAAATGGTACTGAAGCCACCCCCTGCAGTAGTGCTGCTCCCTTTTGGACAAATCTGGTACTGCTGCCCCCTCGTTCACCCAACCTGGTGCTGCAGCCCCCCCTATAGTGCTGTTCAGCTGTGGACAACCCGGTTCTTCCCAAGAATGTCTAACTTTTATATATCTTTTAAAAATATATTTTACATTTTTTTAACCGACAAGAAGTCTTAGCAAGTTTCCTGATATCTTGTAAATAAGGTAGACAGCAAATGTAGTTTCGGCTGCTGTTCCTAAACTTCAAGCAATATTTAAATTGCACAGGAAATTCCAAGAGATGAGACAAACAGAAACGAGATATTCCTGGTTTGAAGGACAGGTGTCTGCCGATAAAGGCAGAAGTTTTTCTTTGAAATAGAGACTAACCCCCAGCAGAGATATATATGATATTATGGGAAGAAATTATTACATGGCTGCAGGCTGGACAAACACATAGAAGTACAAGTCACAAAATTCAGGAAAGGTGCCCTTGGCCCAGAATGTGGGTGCTCTGTGGGCTGCTGGGGACTCGGAAAGCGTTTTTTTCTCTTTCTATCTCTAGGTTTGCTTTTTGTCCCTGAATATGAGATCGACTCTTAAGGTTGGGCAGACCCATTTCAGCCATTGCTGTCATGTCAGCAAGCCACGCAACTTGTGATTTCAGATTTTTTTTTTTGTCTCAGGTTTTGTCTCATTTTTGACTAACTGGGGCCATAAACGGCATGATTATGCCACACCTGAAGCAGAAATTCTGTCCCTTAATAGGAATAAAATACTCTGATGTACTTGGAAATGCTGTTATTAGTAGTAGCATAAGTAAAAATAAAGCACTGGCAAAAGCTTGCTCTTTCTTTTTTAGACAAAAATGCAGAAATCTTATTCCATGGATGCCTGCCACAGGCATCAAATTCAGAGTGGCCAACATGCCCAACTGATTCTATGAGTGTTCATAGACTTAAACTCTCTTGAGTTCAGTTCATACCATAATTGATAAAAGCAGTAACTGAACTTGACAGGTTAGTTGATGTTTTCTGGCTTTTATTTTGTGTAGTTTATTCCTCAAAAACTTTGTTCATGCTATGTATGCTGATAATGAATCTGAATTTATGAAGTATCTGAAATCCAGGTGACAGCTGGGTTAAGAAAGTAAAACAGAAAATAGAAGTCCTCTTTGCATGGGAGTCAAGGATTAATCTGAGCAAGTTTGGTCGTGATAGGAGATGCCCTTCCTCTGTGATGAACTCTGTTGCAAAATTCGATGCTCTCAAAGAAAAAGTATTGCTGTCAGTATTGAGGTTACAAAGGTGACGCTCCTCTTTAAACTCTGTAGTCTTTTACAGACAAGGGTATAGAGAAAAGGAGTTCTTTAGTAACATTTTGAGTTTTCTAGTAAAAATTAAGACTTCTTGCTGGTAATAACTGAAATGCCTGAGCAGATTCCTGGATAGGAAAAGCTCTAAAGTTGCCCAACATCAACAAGAGATCTGTCCTGGATGAATTGCTCACTTCTTCCTCTACATGTGTGTTAACATGTCTGTGCCTTGCACCATCTGTGTTATGGCTGTGGCTCCATTCTCTGAGGTTTATTATCTTTTAGTGTGTAGCTTATTGATATGCTGTTTATTATGGCACAATAAACCCCAGAACTGTGGATGCTGAATTGATTTGTGGTATGAATGTGCATTGCCTGATGCATATTTCATTTTTGTTTCTCCCTGTGCATAAACAGTATACTTATATTGTCTGTAGTTGGAGAAAGCCTCAGATTTTCTGGTGCTTACTGTTATGGGATTTTTCTAAAAAAGGCAAAATTATTTTGCCTAGGAGCAGCACTAGTAATCACAATCCAGTCCACTCTGTTTTGGAGCAGCAGAGAAATGGTGCCAGCATTGCAGAGGTTTTATGCTTCATCAATAACAGCATATGTGGCTTCAGCTAAGCTGCAGCATGAAATGCTGTAGTTGCAGGACCAAAATGTAGCCAAGGCACGGACTGTACCTTCAGCTGTGATGTGACTGGAGTGATGTCTGTATCCTTTCATGGGAATAGTTGCAGTAGATAAAATGTAATTGGACTGCCATAAATGGAAGATGTGATTCTGTCATCCTTTATTTTGGTATGTAAGTAAGAACATTTGGATAAACTGTTGTTTAATAGTGCATGCTTGAAGTGCTCTTTCTGGCTTCATAACCATGTTTCCTTTCAGGTGTCAGTAAGTGTTTTTATTTGTTCAAACAGGTATCTACATGTATTTATATTTTTTTATTTTGCTGGCAGGTAGGCCCTGTGTAAAATGTGAAGCTTGGTGGCTTAAGTGAATTATCTGTAGAACAGCAAATGTATTTTGCTTCAATGGGAGGCTGCCTGTCCTAAGTGTTTTCCAGAGGCAAGCCTTTGGCAAGTGCAGAAATGAAAACAGTGACTAGACAACATGTTTTAAAGTGATGAAAGGAAAGCCTTTATTTGGAGCAGGCTGTCATGACCTTGCACTGAAACCTCTAAAGGTTTTTGGTCACTTTTGAAGAGTTTTCTTGAGCAAAACTGAAAGTACCATGAGCCCCTGGTTCTCCCACTGAAAATGAGCACGATAATTGTTGTCAATGATGCTTAAGTTGAGATGGACATTTGGTGGCTCCTCAAATTGGCCAGTTAAATAGATAGACTGAAGTGCTTTGTAAAAATACTAAAGTTTTCATGTTCAGTAGCTAATATAACTGGTTGTATTTGCTGTATTTGGGAAGATTGTCTGACTAAAGTTTAAGAAAAAGTTGTGAAGTCTTCTAAATCACATTTCATCAGTCTGCATTCTAAAATACTTTTTTATTGATATTTTTTCCAATTTCAGAACTTCAGTGTGACACCAAACTTGTACATAATGCTTGTTAAGGTACATTATTTTGAAGGTACAGCTATGCTGCTTCTCCTTTTTTTTTTTTTTTTTTTTTAATTTTATTTTTTTTTTAATTTTATGTCTCTGTCAAGGCCAAGAAATTGAGTTTCTGGATGCCCAAGTTTTGTGAGATGAATAGAGCCTGTTTAGAGGGTGATATTTGAGAGCAAAAAAAGATTACTGTCACAAATATGTTTAATACACAGTGTTACATGATTTGTTGGAGTTTATTTTTTGTTGTTGTTGTAACCAAGAAAGGAATCTTCAAGGGCAGATGGAGCTTTAACCTGCCTGTGAGAGGAAAACCCATCCATGTGGCTGTGGCTGTACCTGGTGACACAATGTTTGTGCTATTCCCTTTCATGGCAATGAGATAAGGGACAGGCACAGTACAGCCTTTTTACCTCTTCACAAGCAAACAATGACTAATGAATGTAATATTGTTGGAATTGTTATTGGCATCTAGGGAGTTGGACATCTAATTCCTGCTAATGTGATTGATGATCTCAGTATATATATTTTTTTCTTTTTTTCTTTTTTTTTTTCCTTTTTTTGAAGTATAGATTCCTGCATGCTGGAGAAATACCACTTTATTTCTTCATTCTGGAGAAAAATGTTAGAATGAGTTATTGTGTTCCTTTTAATGGAGATTTTACTTTGGTATTTGTTTTTGACCTGAAAATACATGTTTTTGCTATTTGTGTACAGGGAGACAGAGAAATACTTAATGGAAGCTTGTTCTCCAGAGAGAGCACAAGAGATTATACGTTCTTTCTACACTCTTTCACTTTTGCCTAAATGTAATTTTAATGGTAATGTAAAATAGTACAGCTTAAACATGAAAGCAGAGTGAGTGGATACACAAAGCATGACACATTTTATATCAGCATTTTTTGCTGACTACAGCAAGGTGAAATCAAGGTGGAGGCATTGCTTAAATGGAATGCATGAGGCTTAAAGTAGAGCTGATGGACTGAATTTTGCTTTAATTTATACCTAGTGTAGTTCCATTGAAGTCAGCAGGGAGATGGATCAAAGCAGGACTTTGCTACTAAATAATAGGGTGCTCAAAATTGCTCATGCCATCATTTCTATAACCTTAGTTGTAATTCTCAAGTAAAAATGAGAGTTATTGTATCTAGCTCAAAAATAGTATTTTCTGTGGAAAAATTGTAAAGTGTCATTTAGGAAAATAACAAAATTAAATAATTATTATTTGGGCCTTTGTCTTGTTCTCTTGTGTTGGGGGTGCCAAAGGACTGGAGGAATAGGAGTGGTGAGTCACATTTCATTCTTTTAGGGGAGGTGCGGTGGAGGGAGAGAAGGGGATGGGTCATTTTATTGCCGTTGACTTACCATCCATGCTTGGTTCCTGGTACTGCTGGGCATTCAGAGAACACTGTCTGAAGTCACTGCTAAGGTGGGGCTGTGTAGAAGGGGCTGTGTGAAGGTGTCATAGGTGGAACCCCACCCTGTTGGGTCTGGCTGCAAGTTGAGGCAGCGGCTCAGGTGCAGTCAAGGTGCACCCGTTGCCAGTCTGTTGCAGATCCCACTGGATGCCTCAGCATCAATCTTTAATGAAACAGCAGAAATAATAATGCTGCTCAAAATCTTCCCTCCTCACCTATTGATTGGCACAAAGATGATATGAATGTCTTTAAGATTTGTACTTTTTTGCCAGATTTCATTAAAATTGGCCAACCGTTTCAAAAGTTATGGGGCAGGGGTTGGAGAAAGACTGACAAATAGTGAAATAATTGTTTCCTGGGGAAAAAAAAAAAAAATTGAAGCCTGGATCGACTATGATATATTGTGTGTGGAGATAACCAGCTCTGAATCTATTCAGAGACCAGCTGCTTTCTGAATAGGAACTGATATAGGAGTCAGGCAAGGGGAAACAATCCCAGACTCACACTGGGGAGTGTGAGAAATGCAAGGTTTTCTATTTAATTTGTTTAACCAGAGGAGAATGGAAAGTCAAGAAAAAGTATTAACAATATTACCAATGCTAAGCCCCAACATTCACGCTTCCCAATTTGGATCCTACAGTAGGAAGAGAGCATTTTTAAAATTTATTCTCACGAATGTCTTGGGGTTTTAGTTAGCTTTTATTTGCTCTTAGCAAGGTTTTAAACCTTCCTGAAATGGAGAAGTGTCATGTTTGCTTCAGCAATGGGATTAGTAAAAACACATTTGTGCTCAGTAAAAAGGAGCTGATGAGGCTTTAAAGGAAGAAGACAACTTTGCAAGAGCCTTTTTTTCCTGTTTTAAGGATATGCTGGCTGGCAGGAGGATGGGTGGCCGAAACAGCTCTGCTGGATCCAGCCAGCCTGGCTGTAGCCCCTTCTGGGAGGAGAGGGCATGGCTGCTCTGTGTGCAGCCTTTTCTGTGCCTTGGGCATCACAAACAGTCCTCTATATATTTTTCATCTTTGCTGCTGTGTGTTAGTGGTCATCACCTGACTGGCTTTGTTAATGTCACAGAGCTTGTTTAATAAAAGCATACTTAAGAGTATTGCATTTCAGTGGATTTATTTTGTAGTTAGAAATGTAGGTGCTTTGGTAGAGGGAAGGGAATGCTTCTGCATGCTGCAGGGAGACAAGGTGGTTTTTGGCTTGCTGAAAACATGGGTGTCAGGTTCAGAGGCTGGTAGCTGTGTCTAACCTGAGAAACGAGGACAACTCTCATTGGACCTCAGACTGCTCTGCTACCCTCAGGTGATACACACAGCGGGATGTTTTGCAGTGTTTATCACTGGTAACAAAATATTCCAGTCCTGCCAGGGCTCCTGGCATCAAAGGAAATGATCTAAAGTGGTGACAGTTTTCTCATTCTGAGTGTTGAGAATAGATGAAAAATTGTTTCTTTGACTCTCCATAAGTCTGAATTCCTTTCCCAGGACTGTTTGATTTATCTTGTGAGAAAACAGTCTGAAATTTTCCAGAGTTTTGATTGTATTTACTTCAGTCCATTAATGAAAAAAGCACTAGCTTCCAACTCTTCCTCCATGGAGACAGAATGAGCAATTGCCTACATTAGACAAGGATAGTCTTCCTTTCTTGATTTCTAAAGTAAAAAGAAGTGAGAACATGAAGCTATGTAGACACTGAGAAAGCTAAAGAGGAAAGGAGCTTCTCAGGACTGCTGCCTCCAAACCAGTCTGTTAGATTGTCCCAAAATCAGCCTAATCATATGAATAGAATAACCATCTATATCCTGGTTTTGTGCCTCTTCTGGCATGAGCTTGGAAGGTATTTTTTTCAGTTGAGTAATTGTTAATATCAGTTTTATTTAAGAACTGATACAATGATCACCCTGGCAAAATTTGGATTTTTATTTTCCCTATTTAAAATGTCCTTCTGTACATGCTTGTTTTAGCCAAATTTGTGATTTACCTCTTGTTGAAGAGTCTGAAGAGATAAGATAATAAAAAATATGATCACTCCCCATAAACTAAAATCCTATGCAGTGTAACAGAACTTTCTTTACAAGCCTGCAATAAAGTATCTCGAGAGAGAAGGAGAGTCAGGGGAAAGATACATGAACTTTCAGAACTCAATAAAAGCTGGTAATAGTGAAAGTTTGGGAAATCTACCATTCCTGAAAAACATCTGTAGCATTAGATTATGCCTTGACTTTTCCTGACACAGTTTCATTAGTTGTGGTGGTAGAGTACTGCATGTAAGTCAGAGTGAGATTTTACCTTAATGTAGTAGAGGAGGGAAAGACAGAGTTGCCATATGCCAAATTTCTCACTTGGCCTGAGGGAAGGATTAAAATAATTTATTAGACAAGTAATACAAAACTCTGGGACAAGTGAAAGTATTTCTAGATTCTCCTGGGATTGTATATTATAGATTACTCTTCTGCTGTTAAACCAGGCAGAGTGAATAGGGAAGGGAGGGCCTCTAATATCTATTTCCTCTATAAAGCTAATCTCAGATTCTCATTCTTTTACAAAATTGCAAAGAGAGCCTGCTAAGAATTTCATGGAACCAACCTTCCTTCCCTCCTTCCCTCCCTCCCTCCCTCCCTCCCTCCCTCCCTCCCTCCCTCCCTCCCTCCCTCCCTCTCCTTTTTCCTCTCTCTCTCCCCACACCCTATCTTTTTAAACTCCAGTTTAACTGCAGCTAGAATTTGCTTCTCACAATTACATTGTTGAGATACTGCTCTGTGTACTTGCAATGCTATTTAAGATGGCTATTTGTACTAGCATATGAGCAAGCTAGGAAAATGCAAATAGTGTATTAAATGAACAGGGATTCTGGTAATTTAAAAATATTAATTTTATGCATTTTTGGCTCCTTTTGCTCCTGGGCAGACAAAGGAAAACATAAGTTATGGATACCAAAATTATTCCATATATTCATCTAGGCTTATTCTATTCTTCATACGAGCTCCCTAAAGACACATTTGTATAAACAGAAACATCCTAATTAAAATTGGTAGGGAGTCATGATCTATTTAAAGTCTAAAAGCACAATTTTACTTTTAGCCTTCATATTGTGATAGTGTAAAAGAGCAAAGTTTCTCTTCGAGGTTTAAACATAATGAGGTGAAAATTTTCATTAAGTATTTGCTATTTGGCTGCATGCTGCTCTTATCTCCACTAACATGCACCTGATTTCCTTTTCTATCTTGCCTTTGTTCATTTGTAAATCTCCAGCAGTCTTTCATGTTTTTTAAAGGACTGAAAAACTCATTAAAATTTTCCAATTGTTTATTTCCTTGTGCTTTCTCATTTAACTCTCTTTTCACAGTTCCTGCAGTTTGACATAAAGTAACAAAATTTAAACTGTTCAGGCATACTACTATCTCTACCAAAAGTATTTGCAGATCTATATATTGCCAATTTTTATTTTTTCTACTGATGTACAGGCTTGGTTCTGTTGATTTTTTTTTTTTCCAGCCTAGTGTCTTTATTTCCCAAACAAGGACCACATAATTCCATTTCTTCCAGTCCATAAGAATGGTCATCACTTTTTTTTTTTTTTTTGCAGGATGACAGGTCTGTTAGATTTTTCTCCTTGTGTCTTTCCCAAGATGCCATGTCAAAGTCTTCCTTTGAGGACACCTGTTTAACTCAAGAGCTACATATGATTGAACCTCGTTTTTAGTGAAAGAAGCTCTCCAACATTTATACAAAGGGGCACATTCCCTCCAATGTACAGAAAATTTAAATTTGTTGTTGAGGAAAGTGTTCCCACATTCTCTGTAAGAAGCAGGCAGCATTCTTATGCCCTCATCAACAACATATAAAATAGCCAGTTTGGGATTTGTGTGCCACTTGCTGCAAAATGGCAACTCTGAGACAAACATCAACAGCTTCTTTTGTGGGTCTGTTGTCTAGGAAGGAGGGCAGGAGGGTGCAAGAGTAGTTGAGTGAATGGCCAATACATACCTGTAGGAAATAATGTACTTAAAAAATAAGTAACTAGCTTAGAAATCATAAATACAATTTAGCAGCTAGAAACCAGCAGGTTCAGTATGTATGCTTATGCTTGAAGCACAGAAAAGTTCTTTTCACTTTGAGCATTATTGCAGCAACATATTTTTCACAATAATATATTATTTTCTGACAATTTGGAAACTCCTGGTTTTGCTTAAAATACAGTTTTGAACAGAATAGTCTAGACTAGAATAGAATACAACAGTTGGAAGGGACCAACAAAAAATCTGTTCTCCAACTGTCTTACCAGTTCAGGGCTGAACAAAAGTTTTTAAACATGTTTAGGGCCCTGTCCAAAGGCCATTTAAACCCTGACAGGCTTCTGGCATTGTCCACCACTCTGGGAAGCCTGTTCCACTGTTCAGTCACTCTCTTGGTAAAGAAATGCTGGCTAATGTCCAGTCTGAACCTCCCCTGGCTCAACTTTGAGCCATTCCCACATGTCCTGTCACTGGATCCCAGGGAGAAGAGATTGGCATTTCCCTCCCCATCTCCCCTCCTCAGGAAGCTGCAGAGAGCAACGAGGTCCCCCCCCGTGTCCTTTTCTCAAACCAGAGAAGCCCTGAGTCCTCAGCCACTCCTCACAGGACATTCCTCCAGCCCTTTCCCCAGCTTTGTCACCCTCTGGATGCACTCAGAGGCCTGAGCATCCTGGCCTTGCTCCCAGCAGCTCTCCAGGGGAGGCAGGGCAGGCTGGGCACGGCAGGACAGTCCCTGCTCTGCCCGGCTGCTGGGCTGGGCTGGATGCTCCCCAGGGTGGGCTTTGCCCTGGGGCTGCCAGGGCACCCTGCTGGCTCTCACTGAGGGGCTGGGGGGCACACAGCACCCCAGAGCCTTCCTGCAGGGCTGGGCTCCAGCTGCTCCTGACCTGTGGGAGAAAGGGAGGGATTCCTTAGGGCAGTGGGGAATTCAGCATGGCTCCTGCACTATGGTTTAATGAGAGGTTGGGTGCTGCTGACATGGTGCTAGTCCACACAAGGTCTTTTGGGGCAATATGAAAATAATCTCTCTAAAGATGTGCTTTAATTTTCCTTGTGTGATTTGACTGTGTTCTCAGACCCAAATGAGGCCAGGTGCAGTGTCCAGTGGCCTCTTGCAATTGCCCCTGAGCACATCAGACTGCCTTTTCAGACTGGAAAAATGCGACATTTTTCTTTCAATTCAACCCTGAATGAAAAAACCCCAAACCCAAAACTGGGGGAAAAAAAGGGAAAAAAAAAAAAAGAAAAGAGAATATTAAAATTTATATTTCAGGTTTTAAATTTTTTCATGCTTGTAGTACTGTGTACAATGCATCTCTTGTTAGAATAGGCTGTTTTGTTTCAGAAAGAAAACAAAACAAGTTTTTCCTTGAGTATATATTCTTTTGACAGCATGGAAAGGAATTAGCAGCATGATATAATGCTGCCTGGTCTCCCTGTTAAAGTATGAGGCACTGCTCTGATGTAGCTTGATTTCCTCCAGATTATCCATCAGTGATTAGCTTTGGTATTTAAGAGCTCTGGTTCGAAGCTTGCCTCTGTGATTGAGGCATTTATAAGTTCCCCATACATAATTTCGACGGAGCCTGGATGTTTCTGCGAGTCCCCGGCGCTGCCCTGGGCTCGGCCAGGAGGTGGCAATCTCTACTTTCTGTGCAGACTTTGGGAAAGTTGTGCCCCAGCAGCACCAACTCTGTGTTCAAAGAGCTGCCTCTGCTCTGCGTCTCGTGTTGTGGCTGGCAGCGGGAGAGATCTCATTCCAAATCTCTCTTAACATTTGGACGCTTACTTAGTCATCAAAGTTTTTCTAAAAGCAGAACTTAGAAAGCCTGTTGCTTTATAAGTCATAGTTGTTCCTTGCCTATTCCCAACTCTCAGTTACAGACAGAAACTCCTACAATTCAAAACTCAGCTGTGTAAATCAAGTTGTGTGTACCATATCTTGTACTGTGAACCACAGACATTAATTAATATGCCAGCACTCAAACCTCATAAACTTCATGTTCAAACATCCAGACTTAATGCTACTTATTAATATTTTAAATTAATCTTGTAAACAGGTAATGGAGTGAGAAAAAAAGAAGCAGGTATTTTCCATGCCTGTTGTTAATTGTCTGCTTCACCTATTAGGTCCAAGCAATGTAATGTCCTTCCCTTGAGGTAAAATTGGCCAGTAACTGTACCCAAGGTCAGCAAGTCCTTGAGCTCTCTGCTGTGTAAGTGCAGTGCTGCAAAGCAGCTCTAAGGTTCTTTCAGTACTGACATTCCCTCTCCCTGCCCCATTCTGAGACCTCTTTTGCATACCAAAATGTTACAGCAGTCAGTTTCATATGAAAATGAATGAATACTAATTTTACTTTTTTTTTTTTTTTTGCCTTAGCTTTGTGGAATATTTGACTTTCTTTTTGAAATTGAGAGGGACATATGTAAAAGTCGTTTCATGACTGGTATTTTGATCTTAGCCTTTCTGTCTGAGATACATGAGCAAGCTAAAATGCCGTGATTGCTTGTCTATTGGCTGTGTCAAGAGAAAAATAGGTTTTTCATTGTTTAACTGCCATTTTCTCTGGACTATTAATACCTAGAATTTGCTATTTAAATACAGTCTGTGTTCTGGCAGCTTGAGGAAATTTGATGATGATTATTAGGAAATTAAGTTACAGTTAAGTTAAATAATTATGCTGGGGGCATGCAGTCCACCTGAACAAATGAACCTGCACAGATTCATTCTGTCTGGTGGTCAAAAGCAGAGTGTGAAACATTAGTTTTGTCCAGTAAAGACATATAGTCAGAGCTTTATGCAGTTTGTAGTTACAGCAGCAGATAAGGAAAAACTGCAGGTCATTACATTTTCTATTGTAACTTCTCAAAGAGATTTGGTTTATTTAGGAACTCCACCTGATTTGTTTATGACCTGCCTGATTGCTCCACCTACACTTGGGTATGTCTGTGCTGCTTGTGATGATGCATGAGCATCTGCTGGCAGCCTGGGAAGTGCTGCTGGCTTTCACCACAGGCAGGCAGCTGGAGGTTTCATGCAGGAGCAGGATCACCCATGTTTAGAGAGAAATAAGAGCATCCTGTTAGCCCTTGGCAGCCTGCAAATGCACTGGGTATTGTGTTGTCCTTGAGTTCTCACAGCTGTGCTGGGAGCTGCCTTGCAATTTTGGTATTGTTCCTTAGGTAGTTGTTTCAGGTGCTTGGATGCCATGGTGACGACTCCTGTCAAGACAGATAAGTAGGAAGGGTTGCTGACTTAAAACCAGTGGGATATTCAGCCCTGGCATAACTGCTGTTCTGAGGCAGCACTTGAACAACAGATGTTTTAAATGCACATTTTGACTAGAGAGGTTCTACAAGTCTCTGTCCTTGGAGGCTTTCAAGACCCAAGTAGCTGAATCCCTGAGCAGCCTGGTCTGATCTCACAGCTGACCCAGCTTTGATAAGGAGGTTGGGGGCTGCTGAGGTCCCTTCCAGCCTGAGTTGTGGTGGTCATGCACACACACCTCTGCAGTGCCTCAAGCCTTGAACCTGGCCAAGCCCTACTGTTCCTCTATGAGTCCTGGCCCTAAGATGTCTGCAGGTGCTAGCCAGGTTGTGCTTCAGACAGCACTTAGCTTTCAGTTGTTTTGGGAGCTGTTATCCTATATTACTGTTGGGAAAACCATGAAATTGGTGACCCTGGCTGAAGCCCCAGAGAAACCTCCACGAAGGCTGAGACTGGGATTTGGTAAAGCAGCAGGAGAAGGAACCATTTTCCCACTCCAGATTAATTTCTTTTTTTTTGTACTAGGCTGAAATCTGGACGTTTCAAAGACAACATAGAGAAAGGCTTTATTTTAAATTTTTTTTAATATATTTTTTTGTTTGTTTGTTTTTGCTTTTTGTTTTTTGGTAAATTCAGATCCAGGAATAACCAATAACTGAGAGGTGCACTGACAGGACATATAATAGACAAGGTTACCATCTCTGGGCCAATGAGAAACACCATGGATTTTTTGACCTATAGATATTCTGGATTTGCCTAGTCTTTTTTTGGTGGTCACCAGAAGCTTTAACAGCTTCTACAAACTTAATTTGGCTTTCTCCATCTTCCCTCCTTAAAAAAAGCAAACAAACAGAAAACAAACAAACAATCTATCTGTCTAGTCCAATTACATTTTTCCCTTGCTGCTAATCTGGCTTTTTATCAAACATATCTTTTGTTCAATTCTATAAACTCATCTAGCTGGGAAACACCAGCTCCTAATTGTGAGCTGAAAGCATTAGACAGCATAGTCTCTTTTGCAAATGACATTGCTTGAACTGAGTGGCTGATGCAGGTGGAAATCAGAGTTCACTTAAACTGGGAACTCTGGTTATCAGTGAATGAAATCCAGACTCTGCAGAGTCTAGTTGAATTTGCATTCAGTTGAGTTAACAGTCCTTAAACTCAAGTCTTGTTCTATTTGTAGTTGCTTACAGACATTTAGTGCTGTAATAATTTCCTCTGAGAGTAAAAGACAAAACGTCCTCTTCTTATTGGAGCAATTTGCCTGTAATGCAAAGCAGAACTATCCCAAAACAACTGCCTTTGCAGTTTGCCTTATGTTTTTTGTTTTCTTCTTAATTTTTTATTTTCCTTTTAAATGTAATCCTTGGTACAAGAAATTGTCTTCAAAAAATTTAATAATCTTCATCCTCATCCCCATCCTCCTCACCATCATCCTGTCATTGTCTTTTTCCTAGCAATTTGTTCAGGCACATGTTCTTTTTAAGCAGTAGTTTGGATTCAAAATCTAAGTCACAGAAGTATTTCATTTTTGAGACAGTGTTAGGCTCCACAAAGATGTTTCAGAATGTTGTGAGCTCCAACTAAATGTGCAATAAATGGCCACAGGTTTTTCTCTGGTATTAGGACCTAAGAAAGACAAGTGAGGTATAATAAAAGAGGGTCCCAAAGAATAGATTGTGCTGGACTTCTCTCATGTCACCCCTTGACAAAGGCAAATTTTTGGTATGGTCTTGAAGTGAAAGCTGCTGGAGTAGAGGCTGCCTGAGGGAACTGGAAGGTAGAGACCATGGCAACAGTCATCAGTGCAGGAGAAAGAAGTACCAGAGAGATAATCACATATTGTTCATGGGGCCATTCCTATTTCTTCCCTTCATTAATGCTTTCTTTGAAACATAGGAGACCATGCTGATTGGCTGGAGTTGGGCAACACTGTTCATACAGGAAAAGGCTGAGATACAGGATGGAAATGAGGACTGGAATAAAAGGAGATGGCCTTCATAAGTTCAAAATGAAATATTATTCAATTCTACTTTACTTGAAGCAGTTATCATGAGGAAATGCCTGAGGGAGAGAAAGATCTAGGCATACTACCTGAATGGATCACAAATCCAGTTTTCTAATATGATTGATCTGTCAAAAACCCCACATGTGTTGTATTAAAAGTGGTGTTTCCAGGCAAGACTGGGAATCCTGCAGAAGAATTAAATCCTGAAAAGGAGCATGATTGTTCTGTATAGCTAAATGGTCATAATAGTTCTGTGACTGGCCTGGTGCAGCTTCCCTTTAAAATAATGCCATTGAGAACTCAAGCCCCATGTTTTGGCAGAAAGCTTAATGGAGCCAGTTGCCTGTGAAAAGGAGATGGATTTGCTCCATGATTTAGTAACTATTCTTTTTTTTTTTTTTTTTAGAGCATATTCAGGAAACTTTGCAAGATGAGCCTTGCAGAGTTTCTTGAAAATTTCTGTCCCACTGGAGAAGAGCAGCTTGGCTAAGCATGAGGTTCATTAACTTTTGGGTGACCTTTTCACAGTAGATACATGGCTGTTGCAGAAGCAGGTAATGAAATGCTGATAATTTTGTAGAAAACATTCCATAAATGTGGCTAGAGGCAGCAATATGAAATCTGAAGAAATATTTTTCCTGCTCCTAACTTGAAGTTAAAAATGAAGCTGAATTCGAAGACAAATCAAGTTGTGCAAGATTATTAATATGATTTAAAGAGAACCAGTGTGGTTGGAGGTTTTGTTTTGTACTTAGCATGGAGACATGGTATTTTCATTAAATGGATGAATAATAAATGGATTAACCTGTCAGGGAGGAAAATGGCATACTATGCTTAAATTCTGCAGCTATTTTGGGGAAGTTGACAAACGTGTGAGTGGAGATTAGGCTGTTTTTCTTTTAACTCTTTCTTTTCCCCCCAGAAAACTCATGCAGCTGGAAGTAGAAAAGATGAGGCAGGTGCCTGCAGAAGGGTAGGTTAACTGTATATGTATGTATTTTCTTTTAGTGGGAGCAATTGCTTTAAATAGGAGGGTGTGTATCAAGTAACTGTGATTTCAGGACCATGGGAACAGAGCATTCTGTGCATCTAATTATGTCCTCCTTGGGAAAATGTGCTCAGGTTTCACCTTTTAGGGCTTACCAGTTGTATGTGTCTATCAGTGCATCCCAAGTATTAGTTTTGTCAAAAACTTAAAAATCTGAAGGAATGTCTCTTTTTTTGTGTGATCAGAAAGTAGAACACAAACGAACTAGAAATCATTAAAATACACAAAATCTGTTGCAAAGTGTGTTTTCTAAATGAGAGAGGTTATTACAAGTTGAAGAAGTGAGACTTTTTGTTTGTGGTGGGACTGGGAAAGGGCTGAGAAATTCCAGTTTGACTTATGAACATTTTTGTATATAGCTTCCCTGGAGTTCAAGACCTTTGTCATCTTCTGGTCCTACAATAAGAAGTTTTGAAGAGCTATCCTCCATCAGTGAAATTCCATTAAAGGCATCATAAGTACATGTGAAAACTTAGAGGGTCTCAGGTTTTAGAGTTCAGAGGGCTGCTCTAACATTTGTTGAATAAATTCACAGGTCCTTGGGGAATGGATCTTTCTCTCTAAATTCCACAGAATTATCATAATGAAAGCTTAGTATTTCCCCTGCTGTAAAATGCCTAAAGCCTGATTATAATCAAATTGCTGTAATCAAAATATTGATATTTCTACTTTTTAAGTTAGTCTATTATATATAGCTGATATCTCATTTCTAAAATATAGACAATAATAAGAAGCTGGGCTGAGCCCACCCTGACCTCTGGAGAGAATTGGCTTGAAGCTCTGTGGATCATCCTCTTCAGCAGATGTTTTCAAGCACGAAAACAATGCTTTTAAGATGGGAAGGAGAGGAAAGGGGATTATGGAAATCCCAGTGAGCTATCCTAGCTTTCACATTAGTTTTTTGCTTTACTTTTCTAGAGTGTTTCTGAGGAGAAAATGGCTAAGAAGCATTGCAGGTGTCCTTTTTTGTGACCAGATATTATCAGTAACTTGAATTCATTTAAGAATGAGTTATATAGTGATAATTGGCATTTTATAATATTTTATCTGACTTGCTACTCTCCTAGGAAAATTTTGGGTTGAACTGGTTGCAAAGAGTTAGTAGCCTTACAGGGGGAAGCTTGAAGCTTCCACTGTCTCCTTCACAAGCATTTGTCTTGTTATACTGAAGACTCATAAGTTTTATAACCTCCTGATTCAGAGTTCTTAACTGCCATCTCAGAATACTGGAAACAAACTGAACTACATCCACTGCCTGTGTAAATGTGCTCAGCCACAATTTAGGTAATTTGAATTTTCTTTGTGAAGTGCAGCAAGGGCAAGTCTGAATTCATAGGCAAATTCAATAAACCTGAGCCCCTCTGCCCTCTCAGGTTGGCCACATGGCAATGGCAGTAGCCTGGCCATTGGTTGCAGTGCTTTAGGCTTTATCAGGATGCTCTGAATATCAGAGATAGTTCATGTTCACACAATTCACAGCTTTGGGAGTGAATTTGGGGGACTGGAAGGTAAACATTTACTTTGGGCTGTGTTTGTACTGTGTGTTGAACTCAGTTTGGGCTCTGGATGTTGGTCTAGCACCATATTGAAGCACTGGTATTACATCCTCAGCTGGGAGGGAACACGTACACATAACACACATGGTGCAGATGTAGCTTTTAATATGGTAGAAAACTAGCTCTGTACTGATTGTTGGTGCAACAATCTGTAATTTGTTGCTTGCATTTTGTTTCTTTTTCCTTCTTTGCAACAAAAGCCAGTTATAGCCAGAGAGTAATTAATGAAATTAAGCTGAATTCTGACTGTATTGAGTTATTTGTCAGATTAGATCTCAGGGCAAGTATATTCTCTCTAGTGCAATGATAGGTACATGTTCAACTTTTTCTTATTGCCTTGATTGTTTATAAAACAATTCCAGTTACTACCAGAATGAAATTCTTTAGGAATACTCATTGTTAAACACCTTCCTTAAAAGTTAGGAAAAAGGTACATAGGAGATGTTAATATGATGAGTGCTATAAGCATATTTTATAAATGCTTTGTGATGACATATCAAATGTCACTTGTGTGTGGTGGCAGATACTTCTTTATTTCTAGGATATACCTGGAGATGATCATGGACCCCTTAATATGCCAGAGCAGTGAATTGGAATTGAATTGGAAGTATAGATGAGTGAATAGAGAATAGAAAGTCATCTAATACTGTAATGTCCTAGTGGAGAGGAGTTGGAGAAGACCGAAGAAAGCAGTAGGTGACTGTAAAAAAATACAATTTTAATAATAAAATAAATTCCTATTTTAGAAAAGGATTGTGGAGCTCTGCTATGTGTAAAGGGGTACATGTGTGTTTTACAGTATTTGATTTATTGCAAAGAATGGAGGAAATCTTTACCATCCATTACTCATTTTAGGAACTGAGAAAATGAAGTTCATTTTCCTTTTGGAAGTTGCTCCTTCACAGCTGAAAATCCATCATATGGCTCCCTCTTTGTTTCTGTTGCCCCCTGATTCTCATGCTCCAGATTGCAGTCTAGGTGCCTGGCTGAAACTGGAAATAGTCTTCTAACCACAAATAATGTCAGAGAGAATGAGGTTTAGTGTAGTAAAGTTACACAGGCAGTGCCAGATGGCTTTTACAGTCCAGTTTGGCCCATGAGCGTTTGCTCGTGTGAGTGCATGTGTGTATGTAAAAAAACAAAAACAAAATCTAGTAGCTGCTGGTAACTGGACCATCTGGTAGCTGTTCCATCCAGTATAATGTAATTTACTTTTTTGCTTTTCAGGCAGGTCTGTTTTTAAATGGCTTATTTTAATCACCAGAAAGCACATATGTGCCAGTCGGTCGTCTAGTAGTTCCCAGCACTCTTCCCTCTATGCAGCCTCCTTCTGTCAGCTGGGGTTTTCCCCAAGATGCCACTCACACTGATATCAACTTTGTCTTTTCCTCTAGGCATCTTCCAGCTTTGCTTATGCACTGTATTATTTTTTTTTTCCAGCAGAAAGCAGCTTCTGTCTCTATCATTTCCTCTTTGTAAGGATGAAATCTATTCTTCCTAAATACTCATATCTTGTTCACTCTTTCCATTGTTCACTTTCATTCTCTCTCGGGATGAGATTTGATCTCACCTGACCCCAATGAATGCTTAAAAAATTTAAACTATGAAACCTTAGTTTCTTATAGCCTTCCCCCTATGTAACTGAACTGATTACAGAGCTGTGCAAGTCCCCAAAGCAGGTGCATGGAAAATCATGCTTAACTGCCTTTATCAGTGGGGAAAAATATTTCAGTAAGCAGATCAGGAGGAAGGCATAAATGGCCATTGACTAGATAGCTTGTTCTGAGTCACCCTGGAGCAAGCTGAGCACATGAGGCTTCAGAAGGGGCTATTATTTAACTATTTATGCCCTTACTTAGTGGATTGAATGGGATCCAGGGTCAGGAAAGTAACTGCTAAACTCAGTGTGCTTTCCTACTTGAACTATTTTCTCTGGCTTCTTCACATGTCCTATGTGCATTTAGTTCCATGGGGCAGTGTTATTACACACTTCATTGTGGTGGGAAATGCTTCCAAAATGGGGATTCTGGTATTAATACTCATGTTATTTTTTCCCAAATATATGGAGGGAAAAGGACTGAAATTAGCTACCTGCTGTAAGTGAGCAGATGCCTTAGCCCTTTCTCATCTTTTAACAGCACAACATTTCACATTCTGCTTACCCTTTAAAAAAACCCACGGCTGTAAGAAATTTTGTTAATGTGGCACAGGGTAATTCATGTTATCTTTTCTTTTCTGTCTCACTGTAATTTGTATTAGTGAAGTACTGTGAAGTACTTTTGAACAGGGCAGTAGCTTTGGTGTGCTCTCACCTGCAGCATCCCTGCAGTCTCGGCGCTGGGCTGTGTGATGCAGAGGTTGTAATGAGCAGTCTTGCTCCTAAGATTCAACAGCTCTGCATTACAGCTCACTCATAGGCTTCTGTGAACTTCATCTGCCACCCAGAGTATCTTTCTTAAGCTAAAAGTAATTTCTAACCATGAGTGGGGTGGATGATGAGTTGAAGTAGAAAAACAAGAATACAGAATCCTTCATTATTAGGCACTCTGTAGTACAGCAGGTAATAATAATCTGAATTTGCTACTCTAGCAATATTTCCTCTGTTGTAATTGATGTGCTTTCATTTTAATATATTATATTAATTCTTTAACTTAGTCATGTGGTGAAACTTTGTGCCATTTTGACATTTGTTCACATGAAGTGCATTTCATAATATGCATTTTTAATTTGTGCTTCCTCTGAAATGCTAGCATGACTGTGTATTCTGGCACTGCAAGCAAAAGTAAAATACATAGTTGCAGTTCCATGGTTTTTTAAAATTGTATAATATTATATCTTTTCATGTGAAAACAAAGTTCATGTTGAATGAATGCATGATTTTCAATCATTACTTGAAAAACATATCCTAAGATAGAGCTGTATGAAGTTAGTGTTATAAAGAAGATTCTCAGCAACAATCTTCACCATCATTAAAGAACCATGGCATTACTATGAAATAGGAATTCTTTGTTTTCTTGCTCCTCACAGCATTGTCCAAGACTGTCAGCTGTGATCAAGAAATTGGATTGGCAAGTTATTTTATCTATCACATTGTACCACTATTGAGGCTGAAAATTATAGCTCATCGATTTCCAGACAGGATTCATAGATATTTTCATTTATGAAAAATAGTATACCAGTAGGTCCAAGAAAAATGCCCATGGACTGGTGCATTTACTGGCATCTGTAAGAAATCTATGGCCACAGGTCCATTGCTTTGTACAGGTGAAAGCTCTTGTCTAGCAACTGCATAAGTGCCTCCCTTTGATCAGAAGTTCATTCCAGTGTTAGAAAAGAAATCTGGTGGTGTGAGAAGCCACCAGTTTAAAAATGTGCTTATACTGGTTTTGTGTATTCATGAGCAAACTACCAACAGTGGCCTTAATGTATTGTCAATAACAAGACATAAAACCAATTTTTCAACATCCACTTTAATAGGGAGAACCAAAAAGAGAAAGATGAGGTTTCAACTGTCTCTTTTTGCAAAACATGAGGAAAGAAAAGAGTCAACTTGAAGTCTTAAATACATTCTTACATAAACTTACAGCTCTCAAATTAAATAAAAGGTCTTAAAGTAATAATCACATCTATATTTGTTCATCAAATACAACTTTTCCAGAACTTGAAGAAGAAAACAGTATTTGGCAGTGTTTCCAAACCTGTGCTTCCTTGCTGCTGTTTGTTTCATTGCATACAGGAACACCAGAATAAAAGAAGCACTGTGAAGCAGGATGTTATCTCTGATAACAGGGGGAAGGCTGGCACTCTGACCATTCCAGCACATTCCAGAAAACAGCATGAACCCACACAACATAATATCTTTTCTCTTCCCCAAACCAACCTGCAGAAGTCCAAATAAAATTCAAGGCTTTGGACCTCATGCTTCTGACCTCTGATGGCTGGGGTTCAGTTTACACACAGTGCTAACAAAAGCTTTGTGATAAGAACTGTGCACAAGATTTCTATGTCTTCAGCAAAGCAGAACTTCCTACAGATAAAGGTCATGTTGACTGTGTTGAGAACAGAGGTTTTTTGGCAGCATGTCTAAGATTAGATCAAGTACCCACAGCAGATGAGGATAATCCCAAACCTACCATCTTCCTCCTCAAGTGCAAGTCTTTGTACTTGTCTAAGAGGCATAATTAAATGTGCAGATGATGTATAAACACCTACCAAAACCAAACACTGAACACATATATGTGTATGTGTATATGGTATTTCTGGGGATGTGACCAGTGTCATGTCACACAGGACCTCAGCTGGAACAGCTGTTATAACACTGGCCCAGCCCATCTGTAAAGCATGACCAGAGGGACATAGCAAAGAGCACTGTCAGTAATAAACAGAATAAGAAAAATTGCTAAGGAAGAGTCACTGTAAGGAATTTTCTGCACCTAAAGAGAGAAAATAAGCAAGTGATGCAGTCTAGAAAAGAATACAGAGCTAACGAGGCAGAA
This sequence comes from Oenanthe melanoleuca, assembly GCF_029582105.1. NCBI lineage: Eukaryota > Metazoa > Chordata > Aves > Passeriformes > Muscicapidae > Oenanthe > Oenanthe melanoleuca. The sequence goes on along the minus strand of NC_079337.1, from coordinate 55,991,684 downwards.
AACTCAGCTCCATTCCTCAGTGAGTAGTTTCTTGTCCCACACCAGAGCAAACAGTCCTTTTGCAGAATACTTATTGAATAGATTAAGGACAGGTCTAACAGAACGCTGAGAAATACCAGGATGACTGGAGTATAAAAAGAATAAGTGTGGGCAGGTTAATAAAGACTGAACAGTGTGAGACATCAGTGGATGTGACTCCTGAAACTGCCTCTTTCAGTAGTGACACTCAGTAGGTAAATTTTGTTTTATTTTGCATGGCAGAGTGTTGCTGGTGGCAGTATCCCTGCTTTCTCCTGTATGCATAGCAGATTCCTTGTCTTTCATCTCAGACCTCCTACCTCTCAGCACTTCATGCAAATCCTGTTTTCCCACTGAGCTCCCGTTTGCCCCAGGTTTCCAGACTTGGCTTTCCTCTCTCAAGACCACACACACATCCCTCTCTGCTCTTATGCTCCTTCCAGCCTGGCTCCCACTCTGCAACCCCAGTGTTTCTGCTTTTCCTCACCCATGCTCTACAATACCCCTTTCCCCCTCATTCCCTCTATCCCCAAGCTGGGATCTCCCTGCTTTCCCTCAGCCTCCTCCTTGGGGTGTGCACCCCTGCAGATCATCCAGAAACCCAGGGCACTGCTTGTGTCAGCAGGTACATGGGAAAAACAATCAACTGCTGAAGAGGGAGGTGGAAAGTAGCACATATTACCCCTGCTCTCCAGAGCTGCCCCCATGCAGGCTCTTGGCACAACCACGGGATAGTGGTGATTTTAAATTATTTTGTATTTCCAGAGGAGTTTCTATCATAACACAGATGGTTAACCCGCTGTTAGCCATCTCATAGCATAGTTTTCATATTCAGATGGTAAAAAAGCTGCAACAATTGATGACATTTCTATAATGAGGTATCATTCTGTTTCTCGTCCTAAGGCAGTGTGAAAGAGGCAGACTATCAGTTATCTTCTGGGACAATCCTACAGACAGTAGTTCAGGAATTTGTGTAGCCATTTTACAAAGTCTTCTGAGATTTTTTTTCTGTTGAATCCCTCCTTGCAGCTTCATGAGGACTTTGCCTAGTTTCCTCTTTTCTGTTGTTTTTTTAATCAACAGAAAGAAATTTAAAAAAAGGTTAGTCCAAAAGGAATATTATTTTATCCTTTTTGGTGTACCATGCTTTAGAAGTTTCTTAGTTTGAATTATGCAAGAAAGGGTTGGTCTACTCCAGCAGTCACATCCCTATTTCATCCATTCTGTATATGGTTAGAGCAATGGGAGCTGAAATCCAGCATTTCTTCCAGTGAGTTACGAAGAATGTCGGTTCTGAGCCAGCAAGCTATAAAAATGAGCAAAATGATATAAGAACCTATTAGAGATAGCAAGAGATAATGATGATAATGTCCATAATGTACTGTTGCTGCCACTTCATTCTGCATTAGAGACTATTGTTGAGAGTGATCTGCCTCACCAGGTTCCTGTCTGTCCTGCTTCTCGCCTGGCTGCAGAGACTTGCCCAGCTCAGAGTGCTGTTCACTGGCCAGACACAGTAAATCAGAACCACTCCACTGAACCCACGGCAGCATGTGCTGCAGGTAGATGGTACAGAACTATATTTTTTCATACAGCATCTGCCAGACAAAGGTTCCAAGAGATGAACTAATACAGCACTCTTTCCTGGTTGCATCCCCAGAAGAGAAAATGTTATCTTAAAACTACAATGGAAGCAGATAAACCTATTTTGTTTATTTTCTTAAACCCTAGAACCAATTGTATTCCTATCTGATTGTTTCAGAGTCAGTATTTTCTAAGGGGCTCATTTCCATAGCAGCTGGACTTCTCTACTTCTCCTGGGCAAGGCTCTGTGTGTATGTGCCATGTAGCATGCACACAATGATTATTGCTAATAAGAGAGGTTTTTACACCTATGAGTTGAGCACAGTGACACTGTGATCCGTATGTGTGCAGAATGTCCAGCAAAGACAGTGGATATAAGTAACAAAGCCAAAAACTGCTGAGCTCTCTGTGCAGATATGCAGACACTGTGCAGCCAATCTATGCAGCAGAAATTTGCATTTATCCAGGATTTCCAGGATTTTTAGCTACAATTATCACTTCTGACTGAATTTCCTAGGCACTTTGTCAAAATTATTATTTTCCTTTTTTTTTTTTTTTTTCCTCCAAGTCAAGTGGCATTTCTATTCATTAATGGCTAGGCACCTCTGAAGGAGACCATGCAGCCTAAAGGTGTCACCAGCCCCCCCAGATAATCAGGGCAGAAATAAGAGAAAGAGTTTCCCATTGCTGCCTAATTTTCCTCAAAAGGCAAACATTGTCAGTAACCAAAAAACTCATTCTCTTGACTAATCTGGTATGAAATTCTTATTGGTTCTGTTAGGTAAAAGTCTGCTAGGAAAGTGTTTTGGTTGACACTGACATGGAGGTTATCTGAGATGAACTCACTGTACCTATGAAATTGGCTGGATTACAGAGTTCCACAAATACTTCAGCTCTCTAAGAGGCCATGAAAGTCTTAACTTGTTTAACTAAGATAAATTTGGATCACAGAAGATAGATCCAGGAGAAGTTGTTTTTTTTTTTTTTTTTTAAATTTGCTTTCTATAGATTGTTTTTCAGCCTATATTTCAATGTTTCTTTTATGTCAGACATCCCTTAGTTTTATCTTACATGCTTATAAAACAAAGCAGGTTAGTTAAATACCTGTTTTGCAACAATATAGCTATTCCAGTAGAATTTTCTTTAGCAAGAATTTCTGAGTGAAAATAGTACTTTTTGATGGTGCTTTTCTCCTCTCTCATCTACTCTGTGTTATGCAGGTAGCTCAAGGCCTAAGCTCATAAATCCTGCAGAAAGCTGAGAATATTGAAAAGAGACCTGTGACAACCACTTGGGTAACTACCTAGTCTTCATCTAGTCCACCTATATACTCAGCAAAAATATAATATGCAAAATACTATTCCTTTTGTGCAGGCTTCCCAAAGCATCAGGGTAGCCCAATGTTGAAGACTTAACCATGACAAAGTGCTGCTAAAAGGCATCTCAACACTGGAATGTCAAATGCTACCATGTTTTACCATGGTATGTAGTTAGTTGAAGGCATCTTATGCTTACTTCTAGTTTGAGCATAATTTCATATTATTGTTCTGAAAAGTAACCCCGGTTAAGATCTTATCTTTGGAAGAGAGTAAAGCAGAAAGGGAAAGAAGCTACTTTTAATTGCTGACCTGGCCGATTCTAGTTGAAGAAAAAAAAGTTTGACCAAATATGACCAGATTTTTTTTATTTATTTCTTTCATTTAAGTGAAATTTCAGTGAATATTTGACACAGTTTTTTCAAATCCAGCCCCATATTTGTACAAAATCTACTGTAATATATTAAATTAAAGAAAAATGTAATCAGCATTAAAATGTATTTGACATTGGTATCCAGTCTGAAAGACAGTGAGAGAGAATGTATTCATGTTTCATTCTGGTGTTATTTGTTTCATAAGGGCCATTAAAAGTATCATTAAGGTATGTATCATTAAATTCTGGATTTATACCTCCTAATTGTCTGACTAAAAGGGTCTTCTATGATTATACAGGCTGTGTTATATTACAATATGTAGTACTGCAATACACTCCATGCTGCTCATCCTCAGATGTCGACTCCAGCTGCAATCCATCTGCATCTGAGGGCAAACCCAGAGTTCTTCCTGCCCCTCTGCATGCCCTGGCTGTTTCTGCAGTAAAACCTCGGCCCATGTTCAGGAAGGGAGAGCCCCAGGATTTCTCTGGGCTGATGACAGAGTGACCTGGACTGCAGGACACAGATTGCAGATTGCACTGTGCTGCTGAACAGACACATCCCAAATCCCCAGGAGAGACTCCTCCAGACAGTGATCTGCCTGATCTAAGGTGTGTGTCTGAGAAGCATGGGTTAAATTGTTCCTTGCAAGTGTCTCTCCTTGTGCTAGCAACATCTCCTTGAAGGCATTTAACTTTCAGGCAGTTGAAATTAGAGAAGGTGAAGCCCACCCTGACTGACTAACTGTGTTTGTTCAGTGGCTCACTGAAAGCCTGAAAGAAACAAGTGGGAATATGTGACTCTGCTAAGGTTTTATTTTTACTGCCAGTGACCCACCTCTGGGTATCCAGGGGCTGGATGGTCCTGCTCAGAGAAATGGGCTGTGTAAGCAGCAGGGATTTGAGAGCATTTCTTTTGACAGCCCCCATGAATGGTCCAAGGGGTGTGCTGTCTGCTGTGTTTGGGACACACATTGCCAGGATGTGTGAGCTCAGTGCTGAGCTCTCATTTCTGAGCATAGCTTTTCACCTAGAAGCAAAATATAGCATACTCTGGAGACTTTGCTATTTGTTTGCAGCTGAAACGCCTCAGGACTAGATAAAAGCTTTGAAAATCTGTATTTTGGATGTGTAGAGTTCTCAGGGGCTGCAGCCCTCAGGTGCTTTCTGGGAAGCTCCTGAAAGGGCAGTTATTTTCAGTTTCTTGTGTTTCTGCTCCATCCCTGTGTAGTACCTGGCATTATTATCTTCTCCCAGATCAGACCTGCAGAAACTTGTTGGAGTCCTTATAATAACCTCTTTATATCTTTTTGTCACCTGAAAATGAGTACTGACACTGCCTTTCACTGCTTGCAATCTGAAGCAATAAATCAAGTACACTGTCACACACACAAATCCTCTTGGTTTTGTCACTGTCTGGCTTTTAATTCAGCTCAGAATGGATATTATTTCTGGTTTTAGACCAAGTACAGCAATTAGATGCTTGGCACACTGCTAATAATTTAAGACTTAAAAATATCAATCAATGTTACTGCAGATAAATGTTACCCTGTATGACCAATGCACAAATGACAACCTTTTAGGGTGGAGAGAAGTGACAAGATAGAAAATAGCATGTTTTATCACAGGAGAGGCCAGCTACTAAAGGATGTGCAGGCACACATCAGTGTCTAAAACTACTGTTGGTTACAGAGGATGATCTGATAAAACATGGATATTGAAAATGCCCTCAGTTCATCTCCTGCTGGGTAAAGGCATTTCAAAAACCTAATCACTGTACTTGTGATGTGACAGGACTTCTGGTCCTCTGTTTCCCTGTACTGTTCTGCTAATGCTTGGGAAAGGTGACAAGAAAAAGCCATGGTGTCTTCAGCTATTCTGGACCAAATCCTGCAGCAGTGAGAGCCTGTGCTGCTTCCCCAGTGTTGCTCTGAGCAGCTGCTGTGCTTCCAACATGCAATATCCTGTGGGAGGGGGGCAGCAACTGGAAGAGTGCAGCCTATGTATGTGTGTTTTGTTTGTCCAACTGAGTCACAGCCTGGATGGGGCAGTGCTTCTTTCATGCATCCTTTTCTATCAAACACCTGTGGAACAAGATTAATATATTTAGCTGCTCTTAATTTTTATTTTTTTTTAAGTAACGAGTAATTTCAATATGATTTCTGATAGAATCACATTGCCTAATTTCCATGTTTGAAGTGACCTTTTCCTCTGCTTCTTTCTAAATGAAATTACTGCAAATTCATTATTCACAGAATCAAGGCACAGAGACCCAGTTGCAGAAAGTCAGGAGATAACTTGCTTTGAAAATCGTTTGAAATCCTCAGACTTAGCTCATATATACCAATATTTCATGATAGTGTCACCAATTTTGTTCTAGCAGAGTACAGTGTGGGCTCACTTGGGAAGGTTGAGAAGCTAACTATTATGGCTGTGTATTTGTGACTAAGCTGATAACTTTCCTTTGCCATGGTTAGCTCCTGATTAAAGTTTCTGGAAGCTGCACAGACTAGATAATCAACAAACATGCAAATCTTTGGCCATAAAAAAATCCTAGCTTGCTGGTGTGTACACAGGTTTTGCAGTGAGCCTCTTTTCCTGCTCAACTTAATTCTAGAACTCAATTACTTTGTATCTGTGAAGAAAATCCAAACAGTGATTTCAGATTATGAATTATGATAGCTTTCATCTAGATATAAATGTATTAATATTCTTTAGGTTTATTAATATTCTCAGAGAGTAATATTCTTCAGGTTCAAACAAATATATTCAAAGCTGCTTGTTTCACACAGCACACTGGAAAAGGAAATATGACTGGTTTCAGGATTTAGCTGAGAACTTTGGTTCACATGAACAGCCACAGTCTTTGCATGAAGAGTAGGAAAGATTGTCTTCTTTTAATGTTTTTCATCTCTTAGGAAATATTTGGCATGTGGCTCAGACTAATGTGATATTTCCAGTCTTCTAATAAGATAACATATGTCCACGTAGATGTATGAAGTTTGTATGAAGCTTTTCTTGGAGAGTTTTGATGCAAGAGTGCAAGAAATTCCTCCACATTTTTGTCCAGCACTCCAAGAAAATGGGTCTTTATTTACTTTTGTACTTGCAAAGTTAGGACTGTTTCATATGTGATTGTTTTTTTCACTTTCTAAGAAGAATAAAAGCTCACTTAGATTACTCACAATGTGTGTGAGAGATCTAACCCTGAACTAGGTGAAGAAGCAGCACCATTGCATGACAGACACTTCAGAAGTCCACTACAGTGAATTTTCTGTCTTGCAGGTCTGAATCAAGTTTGGGGATGTTTGACAATAAATAAAACCAGTTGATGTTAAATTCAGTACCAACTAGATATTTTTAACTTAGTTCTGTTACATTGTGGTGATTTGACCCTGGCTGGGTGATGGCTGCCCACCAAAGCCACTCCTCAAGTGGACAGCAGAGAGAATATATAGTGAAAGGTTCAAAAGTTGGGATAAGGGCAGGGAGAGCTCATTCCCCAATGACCATCACCTCCATGGGCTGCAGGGGCACAGCTGCCTCCCCATGGGCTGCACCAGGGGCTGCAGGGGCACCTCTGCTCCAGCCCCTGGAGCACCTCCTGCCCCTCCTGTTGCACTAATCTTGGGGTCTGCTGTCCCTCTCACATGTTCTCACTCCTCCCTTCTCTGGCTGCAATTATTGCTGCAGAATAACTCTATTTTCTTCTTAAAAATGTTATCCCAGAGGTGCTATCCCCATCCCTGACTGGCTTGGCCTTGGGCAGTGGTGGGTCCATCTTAGAGCCAGCTGGCATCAGCTCTGTTGGACATGGGGAAATCTTACAGCAGCTTCATAGAGATGCCCCCACCCTTCTATTACCAGTATATTGCCTCACAAGCCCAATGTATGCATGCATGTAAGTGAAGGTAACAGGATATTTGCAATTTGCTATAAAACCAGACAATTAATTTTTTTATTTGTTGTTTAACACGGTGGGACTATGATAACTGTCACTCTTCTTACTTCTAACATAAACAAAACCAGTAATATTATAATACAAAAAGAATTAAAACTGGTTTTGTGTGCCAAAGAAGTGACTGCTCATTTTTAATAAGCCATCTGTTTCATTTAGAAATTGGCTGTTTATAAATTTCCTTTAGTCAGCAAAATATTGGCTTCTTCCAGTAACTTTGAGAAAGCCCCACAGGATCCAGCTAATAAACTGTATTCTCTTTTCACTGTGAAAAAAGAAAGAAAGCAGCAACATAGATTTTAAAAGAAGTTGCAGTGTGAGGCACAGTTTTTGTGGCCAGATGAAGCTGCTGGGAGTTGGAGGGAGGTGGGGAGGGAAGGGCACTACCTGCCCAGCCTCAGGGACAAACCTCACCAGCACCAGGCTGGTGGGAAGCATGGCTGGGAGAGGAGAGGGGAATCTAACTACTTCCAGTGATGGTTTGTATCTCCCAAGAGAGTTCCAGGGCACCAGGAGCACAGAGTATGAGGTTTAAAATAATATAATACCCAGTACTGAAATTGCTGCAAAAGTTTGTTTTTCTCATGCCATTTTGGAGGGCAGGAGAGACACAGCAGAAGATCACATATAAATGGTTAACAGCTGAGTTTCCATGAAAGTTTTACTGTACAAAGGATTCTTCTGGTGTGTTTGGGAGGCTCCTGGTTCATGAAGTTTGTACCACAAATAAGAGAGCATATACAAGAGAGTAAAGGGCTGGGAAGCAAAGAAAGGCTGCAAATATGTTCAGTTCTTATGCAAGGGAATTTGAGAGATGGGCTTGAAGGAATGGGACTTAAGGCATAACAGAGATGCCACATGATTCTTCACCAAGGTTCTTGCTGAGGATTTTCCAGTCCTGATGACAAAGGAAAGCAAGATGGCTGCTAACTGAAGTTAGATAAAATGAACCCTGAAAGAAGATGTAGTTTTTTAGCAGGGACAAAACAAATAATTTATCAAGGAACGTGCTAAATTTGGTATGTCTTGATGTGTTTATGGCAAACATAAACTACATATTTTGGGAGAATATTTAATCAAGCACTCAAAAGAAGTTATACAACTTGCTTGTGCAATGGGTTTTGCTGTGTGGTTGTGATTATTTTTCTCTGGTTTTGGAGCCAATGAATATATGAAGTTCTCCATTTATTTTCTTTCAGAGAAAGAATAAAAACCCCTGCATTGTCCCAGCATATTCATTGCTACTGCTGTTCTGCATTAAGAAATGCCTATAACAAAATCTTATTATTTAGAGTTTCTGACAGTTGTCTGCAGTGGTCAGGCTTTTTTCACTTTCAGTACAGATTTGTCTGAAAATATTTAGTTTGGGACTGGTTGGGGGTGGCAATTATTTTGCTCTTGAAAGTTAATATCATTCTTTATGGTTGTTCTGTGCATGATTTCCACATGCTCAGGGTCTGCCATTTTTGGGGCAGAGAAGATGCCCTTGTGCCCAAAGTCCTGTGCTGTGTATCTCCTCCTGTGAGAGCCCCTGAATGCACCTCAGGTGTTGCCCTGGTGCTCTGCTTCACCTGTGTGCTCCAGTGTCTGTAGCACAAAAACTGCTGGTATTGGCCAGTCCATGCTCTGCTCCTGCAGGGGCACAGGGCAGCCTTCCCTGCAGGGCATGGCCACTCAGCCACTGAGGTCCTTGGGGCCAGATGAAGGTACTGGACAAAGCAGAATAAGGGAATTGTGCTTGTCTGTTCTGGCCACAATGAAGTGACAAGATATTCATAATATTTTAAAAGTTGTCGTGGTCTCAGAATATGTAATTCCAGTTCTCCTTTAAAACTACTCAAGATGCAGCAAAACTTATGGAAAGTAGATTAATCTGTTAACTTTTATAGGCTTTGGAAGTAATTTCAATAAAATCCTCTTGGTTTCTTTATTATACTAGAATTTTCCCTAAAGAAATTGGTATTTTATTATGATGTTTGTCTTGGACTTTCAAGAATTGCAGTTTTAATGTACCCATTTACTTTTGTTATTAAAAAAGTCAGAAAGCAACCTGATTAAGATGTTAGAAATTTTGACTGTACTATCCAAACAATTCCACTTGGTTAGCAGAAATATTTGGATCCAAATTTTACTGGCAGCCGACAGACTTGTAATTGGGTTAAAAATAAGCAGGGAATTAGTTTGGAAGAAAGAAAAAAGAAATAAATCATTTACTCATGCCTCTGTACATTTTGTGCCATAACATAGTCTGATTTGAAGGTTGTTTTTTTTTTTTTTTAAAAAGATATTTTGATAAAACTCATATGGTAGGTGACACCCTTGTTCTGCAGTGGGAAAAGTGTTCAATCAGAAATCGAGTTCAAAATTCCCTTACTGCAATATTTCTTTGGAAAGCAAAAGCAAGCAGTACCAAAAGTAGGATTTTGAATTCTACCTTAATTTAGACATATGCTCTAACAGATACTTTAATTTAACTACTTTCCACAATGTAGTTGATTTCTTTCTTGCATGTGAGTATTAATAAATCATGCTAATGTAGTCCATTAAATGCAATGCATAATGTGGCCAATTTAATGTTCTCCTAGGAACTGGGTGGAATTTTGGCCCCATGGAAGTCAGTGGGAGTTGTGCCACTGGCTGCAGCAGGTCCAGTCTTTTCACAGCAGTTTTGAATGTGCGTGTCTAGTGTGCTTGATTTTCAGCCTTAATGTTTGGTTTTGCACTAACATTGGAAAAGAACATTTAAAATCCTATCAGGAAGGAAGCCAATGCATGTTCTTAAACCTTTGGTATTATTTCCTTTGGAAGAACAAGACAGAGAATAATATGTATTTTTTTCTTTATCTGATGGCAATATGCTGTACTGAAATGAAAAGCATTTCAACCTGAATTCAATTTTATGTTTTCATACCTATGTGTTTGTGAGTGTGTGTATCCTACTGACGTTATTTCCTATTGACTTAAGATACAGTCAAATATGGGTGACAGGCATGATAGGACTTTCTTTGTAAACCTTTGCCCATTAGGAATTGAAGGCTAGTAAGAAAATCTCTCCCTTCTTCAGTTCCTTTTTGGTATCTGGAAATTCACAGCAGGTGGCCCCAGTTCTCTCATTTGCACCGTTCTGACTTCACTGATTTAGGTCGTAGTAAATCCTGATTATCCAGCTATGAAAGTGGGATCAGGACCAGCATTTTGGCAACTGGCTCTGACTATAAAAACAAGAACTCAGTACAATGGAGCAGGCTCTAATAAAACCTGTGGGATTTTTGCTGTTTTCTTCACTGGAATCTTGAGGTCACCAAAATGCGACGTTCTGTAGTTGCCTCTGTTCATATTCTGGTAATGAATGATGGATGAAATACACCAGCGAAACAAAAAATGAAAAAAGACATCACTTGCCAGTTATAGGGCAACCTGATGTAATTTGTTTTTGCAATTCTTGCAAAATTGAGTTTTGTTTGTGGGATTTTTCACTTCTGGGAGGAGGGAGCAGTGAAATCTATGCTCACTGTAGCCTACACAAAGACCCGATCTGACAAAATAGAACAGCAGATTTAATTTCCATTTTGTGTGAGAGATATTTAGCATCTCTGCTAAGCTGTAATATGGCACTGTGCTGAAATCTATAAATGCATAACTCTCCTGAACAGCAAATTTAGTTATACTGAATTTGCTAGGTTTCCATAAAATTGCTGTAGAAGCTTTGTGGCAACAGAATTCTACATAAATGCAATTTGCAGGTTTGTCACTTTTTCAGCTATATTTTCCATCCTTCTCATCTTTGTGCTATGGAGAAAAACTGACTTTGTGGAATCACTGCAGAAAGTTATAAATGATGTATGAAATGAGAAATCCCTGCTCAGAGCACAGAACTTAATCTATGCTATTTGCTGTGAAAGTCAGCTCAGCTGCAAGCAGAAAAGCCCACCAAATCCAGAAGCTACAGACTAAGAAAACTAAAGCACACTCTAAGTATGATTTTTTTCCCCCTTTGTACCTGGGGTAAGCCAGGGCATGGTGCTGCCAGCTGCGGAAAGTCATGGGGAGGGCAGGGCAGGCAGTCACAGCCTGGGGAGCTTCTGTGCCTGTGCTGAAATGGGAAGAGGGGATACAGGGAAAGCTGCAGAAGAGGGAGTGGGCTGAATCCCCTGACACTGCCTGGCCACCAATGAAACAATAACTGTAAAACCCATTGTTTTTTTAGGATTTTTCAAGCTGTTATGTTTTTGTGTGTGCAGTGGTTACAGCACCTGTGTGGGATCACTTGTCAGCATGACACAGTTTATGTCACCCTGTTGGATGGACAGAATCCACAGCTACTGCTGGCATCCTGCAGGATCCAGCCCATTGGAGAGGCAGGTGCTGCAAGGGCTAAAAGTAATCCTGAAAGGATGCCATAATTTCCCCTCTCCTCACCCACTGATTTTTTCAGGCTCCTGCCTAAAATCTACAATTCTTTGCTACAGTTAGGGAGGCTACTGTTAGTTGGTTGTGTCTTTCTGTAAAGAAGGTATTTTTTGCAGTTGAAAATTGCTTTGGCAGAAAGATATATTAGCCCAGCCTCTAAATAGGAACAATCAGCCATTTTATGGTGGAAGCAGCTTACTTAGGAACTTTAGTGGTTCCTAAGAAACAAACATCTCTGCCAAACATTTGTGGTGGGGAATGCAATATACCAGTAACAGCAAGCCTTGGCTTATCCCACTGTTTATTTGTCTTGTGCTCTCTACTGTGAACTCCTTGTCCATTATGGATACCTGCTGAGAAGGATGCTGAGGGAAACTTCAAATTCTGTAATCCCAGAGTCAAAGCTGGGCAGGAGGAGAGAGCAGCAGGTCACAGGCTGAAGTGGTCAGATTCTAACCTTGACTTTGGTAAGAAACTTTTTTGGTAAGCTGTCTCTGCTGATTACTGCAGATTATTGCAGTATTACTGCAGGGCTCTCTGTGGCTGCAGACTCCTTCAGTAGCTGCTGTGCACCCCAGAGCAGCCTCGAGTTCTGAAGGATGAAGTGTTTAAATGTGCACAGAGGGTCAACTTTGGAAAGACCAGGATTTATTTACAGGACAGTTGGCCTGCAGTCTAGCACTCAGAGCTACTGCTTACATTCTAGGTAAAATAGATGACTTGGCACTTGGCAAGTGCCACAGATATCGCTAAAAAGGTGTTTCTTGGCTCATCCATCTCTTGCAAGGTGCAGAGGAACTGTGGCAGCTATATAAAGAGTTTTGGGAAAAATAGAGACACATGAGTAATGGAGTAGTAAAACTCAGTTCAGCTCCTTGGCACTTGCAAACTCACAGCCAAGCCTTGCAGCCTTAACTTGGGAAAAAAATTATCTGGAGAAATCAAAGGGAGTTTTAACTCAGCCACTCTACTGCTTGCTTTTTCTAGGGGTAGGTGTTCAGCAGCAAAGGTCCCTTTCTTTGGCTGTAGAGGCTGTGACTAGGGGCAAGTATCTCCTCTTAGTATCACAAGTGATGCAAAATTAATCAGAAGCACAATTTTAACAGCTAGAAAAATCTGCCATACTATTAAGAACAGCTTCTAAAATGCTGAAGAAAACTATAATCAACTGCTAAAGCACGTCTTGGGAAACTAAAGGGGTTTATAAATAATCATTAGAATAAACTGCTCCCTGCCGTGAGGCACATCTCTTATTATGTCTGCTGTGTCCCTTTTGGCTTTCTCACTGCATCATCAAGCATGGATTAAGGTCAAATAAATTTAGGATGAGTGAACACAACAGTCTTGACTAAGTTTCTAAAAATGTGAAGGACATGATCTTGTGCAGTGTATTCAATTGCACTAAAACACTCAGATTTCAGCTGGTTCATTGGACCCTTTCACAAGAAAAAATTATTGACAACATCACTATGCCAATAAATTCACATACATTTAGAATAATGCATATGCTTATGTCAATATAATGAGGAATAATTATGGTGGAAATGAATATGTCCCCTCCTATTTTTAAAGTACTTTAGTGTTTATATGATTTTCATGTCTGAAATGTTATTAGTTGTATCAGGAGATGCTCCAGATTTGAGCAAGCAAGCAAGCATTATGTTACATAATATTATTCTCATGTTTATTGACATTTCTCTTAAAAGAATTTAGATTCCTAAACCAGGTTTTTTTTTTGTGTTCGTTTCTAGTATGACGTGGTTTGTGCCTCCCTTACAACTATGACATTAATGCCAATTCTAACTTTTAGCTTAAATTGATCTTCCTGATGCTTATCCTTAGCAGTGTTTCCAGCAAGCAGCTAGCTCCCAGTCCCTGGCTTGCTAAGGCCAGGCTTGTTCACCCCTACTCTAAAAGAGACTGTGCTCCCCAGGTGGGGTGATGGGGAGCTGGGCAGGATGCCTATGGGAAGTGCCTGAAAGAGAGCTGAAAGAGAGAAGGCTGTAGGTCCATCTTATTCTGCACTGAAGGAGGATAACAAACCTGACAGCCATGTGGAGAGAATGCTGACCAAACCTGAGAAACCAAACTTGATCAGAAAACATAAATAAATTAGGTGCAAGGTGAGCTGGTGAGAGCTTCCACAAACCTAGGCAGAGGGAAATAAAGCTTTAGAATGGAAAAATAATTGAATGTAAGCAGGGCAAGGTATCTGCTGCAAGCAGAAGAAAACCTGTTTCATTATCTGCAGTAGAGTGCAGTTCCCCCAAAGAACAACCTCCCTGGGCTCCCTTAGCAGGGCAGAGGGACACGTCCCTGTGGCAGTGCTCTCCCTGCAGAGATGGAATTGCAGGCTCCCCAGTTGCTGCTTTCAGCCTGTCTCTATTCTCTGGCACTGGGCTGAATGCAGTCTCTGCTCTGTGCTGCTTTTCAGCCTCGCTTCTGAGCTTTATCTTCCAGGCTTTTGCTGACCTCCTACGTATTTCACGTTACCCTCAGGTTTCTCAATTGATGTTATTATTGATGTACCAGGGTTTTTTGAGAATAGAGTCTGTATGTTTTTATACTCTGCACACCAATCTTGCATTTTATAACGGGTACTGCAGTGAGCAGTTGTTAACTGTAGGTGCTGTTGTCTGTTCAGCAAGTTACAACAGTTTTTTTCTGCAGTTCCTAGTAGCCAGAGTGGTTAAGGTGTGTAACTAAAAACTGTCCCAAGCTATAGATGAAGATCAACCTTTCCTTTGATTTGCTTTGTTTTAGGTTAGCAAAATCTGCTTTATCATTTTGAGGGTAGAAAGGGGACTGATTGCAATAAAAGCAGAACAAGATTTATAGCATGTTCTTGTAAATCACAGGCACACTGCTCTGCCAAATTATGTAAGATGTGGCATGTCACATTGTTCTGCTCTTCTCATGATCTATGGTGCCATATAGACTTAAAAAAATAGGACTATTATATGGATTTCTGCAGCATAATTGGCATTGACACTTGTATTGATTGAATAAATGAAATAACATGCACAGTTCTGACAATTTGCAGATTTCTAAGATCACAGCCATGATGATTCTATGTCAGCAAAAAAGTCTTTAGGAATTTAAAATGAAGCCACAGCCAGTTCATTAATATACATATGTTTGAAATTGCAGCCCTAACAATTGAGTTCTCTGCACTGAATGCTGTAATATATATTGTCGTGAGCTATATGCCCTCAGATCATTTCTGTGAATTACAAGAAAATTATGGAGTAGAGAACATTTTATTATTGTGCTTTTCATCCAAGGATACAGCTTTTCACTGATGAAAATTGAAAACACTGAAAATTAAAATGTAAATGCATTTATCAAAAGAAGAGGAAAAAATTGAATCCTGAACTTTAACTGCTTTTGCATTTTACTTCTTCAAAAAGCAATTTCGATATTTTCATCTCAAAAGCACAAGTAGTCAGGCTCTGTAATATCTATTTGGATTCTTACTAATAAGTGACTGGCTGTTGCTGGAGGTCTGAAGATTTGTTTTAGTAAAACAGCATGGAAAGCTGTGTGGGTGTTTATTTATGTATATGCACATTCTGAGAGACAAACAAATAATTATACATTTATTTAGTGTTTCTCTCCTTTCTGTTAAAGACTTTCTCTTTGTGTTTTTACAGGTCAGTGCCACATTACAAAGGATGTGAGTTACTCATGTCTTTGCACAGAAGAAAGAAAAGACAGAGAGCAATGAACAGTAGCAGCTCTTTACATGAAATTTAGTGCCTAATAGACAGGAAAAATGTATGATTTAAGATTTATTTATGATGGATTTTTTTTCCTTTTAGTTTTGAAAAATATGTATTGTTTTTTTGGGTGGTATCCTGATTTAACTGAGGATATGTTAACAGCCCCTAAGAAGTAGCTCATCCATATGCTGAGGAAAACTGTGGGTTGTTTCCTGCAGAGGAAGAGTGCTGGATGAAGCATGGAAGCAGGAAGGCTGTGCAGCAAACTGAGACATCCTGTGCCTCTGGTGCTGCCATGTAATGTCAGAAAATAGAGGTTCAGTCTGTTATCTGAACAGAGACTGTGCCTGTTTGTGCACTCCTTGCTGTATACACAGTCAGAAGAGTTGACTCCCTGTAGCTAAAATCCATCCAAATCCTCTACAAGTGACACAGGTAATGAGTAGGTAAATCCTTTGTATCCCATTTTCACTGCTTTTGTAATTCCCTTCTCTTTCTTTTTCTTAACTTTGGAGGCATATTTTTTCTGGTGGACATTTTCTGGACTCCTCCATGCTGGGTGACAGTGCTAGATCCCCTAGATTTTAGTGACAAACCCAACAGACTTCAGGACCTGATGCCAAAACTCTCATCCATGTGTACACACAGAAGAGGCACCAGAGGAGAAAATTAGCACTGGTCTTCCCTGTCTTACTGTAGATGTTTTTGCATCTTTGGTTGGACCATGTCTGTCTCTTTTAGTGTTTCCCATTATATTTGGAGGAAAATTTTTATCTTTTCTAAATATTTTAAATTAACTTTACAATTCTAAGGTGATAAATAAACAAAAGAAACACACACAATATTATACATGGCAAAATATCTATCACAGAATAATTGGCACCAAGCAAAAGTTATTGCCTTTTAGTCTCTCAGATACTTAAATGGTTGAGAGTTTTCTGCATTCATATTTCAAAGAAAAAATATTTGTCAAGCAAAGAGATTGAAAAATTATATCTATTTATGCTAAATATGTTCATAGCAGTTATAGAATGAAAGAAATCTGGTTTCATTATCTTTATTTAAGAAAAATTACTCAAAATTTTTGGTTGAGTTTTTTGGTAGAAAAACTTTATTTTTTTGTTCTATTTAGGTATCTGATACTTCTTGTTACTTTGAAAGGAAAATTACTTCATTGTTGTAAATGTGTCAGACAGTGGAATGTCTTGGGCTATCAAAACAGAATACACCAGTCATGATCAGAAACATTTTGCTTCAGCATGTAAGCCATTATTTCCATAAAATCATTCACATTCTTAGGATTTAACAGGCATATTTGGTGAATTTATTTACATCTTTCCAATGTTTTATTCATTTTTTGCTTCAGTTTTATCTTTGTTATTTCTGTTCCCCTGTCTTGCTTGAATTTATGATTAACGTTTCTTTAGGCAACAAAACAATACATTCCAGATCAAGAGTTATGCAAAGACACAGCTTTTTTTGAGGAATAAAATGATTCAATAAAATATCAGTATTCATAGCAAGTTTTCTTTCCGTGTAAGAGATGTTGTAGGCAAAAGTTATGCTTAGACCAAAATAAAAACTCCAAAGAGTAGAGGAAAATGGAACAAACAATAGATGTTTGTGGAAAATTCCAGTCACTACCTGGATCTGGATACAATTGGCAAAGAGGACAAAAGAACTAATGGCATGGATTTAATGGATCAAGTTTCTCTTCTGCAGTTCATCTCTTCATTAATGGCCCATGAAAAGTGAAGACCAAGATATTTGGACCAAAGAGCTGCCAGAGACTAAACCAACCATTACCTCTTGAAAGATTGCATCATTGATGCTTTAAATTAAAACTTTATTGCCATTGTAAAATGTCTGTGAGTTACCCAGAGAAAATAAAATATATGGTTTTCAGAGAGTGGTCATTATTTTTCAGCTAAATAAGAAATGTCCTTTCCCCTTGAGAGCAGTGTGAAACAGAGCCCTCTGTAGGTCTTCTTCAGCTAGATTCCTTGCCAAAGATATTCTACCTTTTCCATGCACATCTGGTTCTTTGTTTCTTTTGAAAGAGGTGAATCAAGGTTTGGGTCACATCTGCAGGCCCTATTCTAACAGTAAAATAAAAGGAACCAGATTTTTTTTATGGAAGAAAGTAATTTTCCTACTGATCTAAGACAAAGATGGAGGTTGTTTAGCCTGGAGAAATGCAGACTCAGGAGGGACCTTATTGCTCTCCAACACTACCTGAAAGACTCTTATATACAGGTTGTCTTTGCTCCTATCTAACAAGCTGTTGGACAGGAGGAAATGGCCTGGAGTTGTGTCAGGTTTAGACTGGGTATTAGAGAACATTTCCTCACCTAAAGGGTGGCCAAGAAATGAAACAGGCTGGCCAGGGCAGTGATGGACTCACCATCCCTAAAAGTGTTCAAAAAACATATGTACATGGTGTTCAGGGACATGGGTAAGTGATGGCCTTGGCTGTGGTGAGTTAATGGTTAATGACTTCATGATCTCAGAGGTCTTTTCCAACCTCAATTGATTCTGTGATACTGTGCTTTAGTGGTGAACATGGCAGTAACAGGTTAGTGGTTGGACTTGTTGACCTTAAAAACCTTTTCCAACCTGAACAAATTAGTGATTCTCTACTCTGTGGGACAACCTTCTCCTGCATAGCATGGGATGCCATGGGAGAGAACACCACTGCCTCAGGCTGTACCTGCCTGTCTTACATCAGAAAGGCAAATACTCAGAGACCCACAGGGGTTTGGGTCAGAAGTTTTTGGGCTACAATTCCCTAACTGGAATATCAGTGGCCCAGGGACCACAGTGGGAGAGAGAACTCAGGCAGATGCCTGTGGAGAGTGGCTGCTCAAGAGCCAAATACTTTTTGTGTGAAAGAGAAGGTAATATTTTAGTGAAGATATCAAGGTTTGAAGCTCCATATTGTAACTCAGGAGCATTCAGGCCTAACTTCAGAATATCAGTGTGCAAGGGAAGTACCTTAATAATTGCTGGATGCAGTGGCATAGTTTAGCTCTTAAGAACTACTTTATGCTGGACAAAATGGCTCTCACAAGCACTCAATCACAAGACTTCCTGTTTCTGAATAATAGAAATATTCTCAGCTGAGAAATTTGGTCACTGAGAATATCCTGGCAGCTTGAGAAACAGCCACTTCTCTGTGAATAGCAGGGAATGTAGCATTTGTAGCTCTTCTGTTCAGGAATGAATGGGACTGCTTTCTAGGATACAGTGTAAGGGTCTCCTGCAAAAAAAAAAAAAGGTGTAGGTGCCAAAAATCAGCAAAACTAAAGTGCATATACTGGGAACTGTAATTTTGAAATAGTTTTCTTGGCTCTCACCTATATATGGAGGAATCTAAACTCCATGACTGCCTGATATCATATGTTTTATTTTCTCCTTTAATTAATTAATTAATTAATTAACAGTGAAATTTGGATGATGACTCTTAAAAGACTCTATCTCACCTTCCTGTCCAGAAAGGTTCAATCCCAAAACCCAAATTCCACCTTTCCCCCATGGGAGAGGCCCAACAGCTACAGTGTTGGTACAGGAGCTGGAGTGGGGTGTGAGGGGGCAGAAAGCATCTGTTGTTTCTCTGACTGAAACTGTTCCACTGTGCAGAAAAACCTTCACAAGCAAAAAGATCAATCAGGCACCAATAGAAATATATGACTGTATCATCTAGCAGTTTGTACAGCCACTGGCAGAAGGAGATCTACACATCACCCCTCCATCAAGCTCATTCTTCATGACTTTATGTGAAAAAAATCACTGGAAAGCATATTAAAAAAATCTCATCCACTGATCTTCCTTTCCACCTTTTATTCAATTGGATTGTACATAAGTGCTTTGCATAGGAAAAACCCATGTCAGAAGTGTGAAGTTTTTCCTGCTGAATGGAAAGATGA